>NW_025421402.1:14613437-15272500 GCF_011764305.1 Mustela putorius furo
TGTGTTATGTGTAAATATCAAGAATCACATTTTAAGAACACTTCAAATTCTCAAATAACTTTGGACACAAAGGTGTTGTGGCAACAAATGCAACAAGAACCCAAAACTGGCATTTGCTATGATAAAGATGCATCTCAAGGTCACCTTTAACATGATCCAAAGGAAAATCAAAATGAAATTCCCAAATTCCCCTTTTGAAACTAAAGAGGTTTTCTTTATATGTTTAAGTTTGTTAATTGCATACCCAAGCCTTTTTCCCTGAAGTCCTTCATTATAATACAGGCTTTAGCTCAATTTGATCTCATAAGGATTCTTCTGAAAACAATAGCCATGCAACAATTGGATTTTACTGTTTAAATAATTACTGCAATATATCAAATATTATCAAATAACATAATAAAAATGTAAAGATTAGTTGCAAATGATTAAAAAAAAAAAAAGATGGTTCCTGAAAAGAAAACATGACTATAGATAGCCTTGAGAAAAGAAGGGGCAATATCTCAGCCACACGGTGAGAACTCTCACTTACAGGTGAGAACTAGAGAAAAAAGGATGAAATAATGAGTTGATAAGAAAACTATGCAAGTCAGCTACAAAAATCAAATAATGAAAGAAGGTTCAGTGTTCTACTCATTATAAGATACAAGAAGGGTAATTCTGTATGCAATTTTATTTTTGTGTCACTTTAGAAAAATAAAAAGAAAAGAAAATGTCTGAATTTCTTATTGTATTTAAATTGGACATGTGTTGCACCTAGCTAAATAAACAAGTAAATAAATAAATAAGTAAGATCTAGAAAGTGGTTGGCCAGAGGGAGCAGGGAGGAGGCAGAAACCATATTTCTCAGGTAAGTATAGTTTTCTTAACCCCAAACACAACATTTATCACTAGAGGCAACAGGGATACTGTTGGGCAACATAACACAAAAGCTGTAAATTTCTAAAATTCCAAGGAGAATTTTCTCTAAATCATTCTGCCTGAGAAAATCTCCACTTAACATCATGTATTTACGAGACAATCAGTTGCTAAGAAACAGAAGAGAGAGAAACTGATAGTAGAATACCATATCTCCTCCTCAAGATTTCTTGTGAAATTTCTGTTTTTATATAATTTCTACATCTTTACCTTTATAAGTATTTGAATCAAGATAATATTTAGTGCAAAAGAGTCATGACATTTCATGATAACAATGTTATAATTAAAAATTATACTTCTCAATATACATACTCATCATCTCTTTATAATTTCTATTTGAAATTTTATCTTTTATAATGTTAATCTTTCAGCCTCTGCTTTCCTTTAGAATGCATTTCACTTTCAAATGCCCCCCCACATTCCACATTCCTTCTACATTTCTGTGTATATATTGTGTTTACAATTGGATTCATTATGCATCTGGTCTGCAAATTTCAATGTTCAATATTTATTTACTCCAAAAGAATACTTTTCTATGTCCACTGCTGTTCTATTAAGTGGTGATAAAACATGAATAAAGCAGAGTTTATGTTCTAATGGGAAGAAGCTGACCATAACGAAACAATACATCTGTAAGATGTAAAAGCAAGGTAGAGAAAAAGTGTGCATCTCGGGTAGGTGGCGTTTGCACAGAGCCTCAAAGGAAGTAAGGGAGCAAGCTTTCTGAGTATTTGCTGAAAGAGCATTCCAAGTCAAGGTTACAAAGTGTTCACAGGTGACCAGAATGGGGAGAAGAGAGCAACCAAGGAGAAGAGAAGGTCAGAAAAGTCATGGAGTTCAAGGCCAGGTACAACTACAGTGCCTGGAGAAAGAACTTAAGAACTTCTGGATAAGACAAACACCTCAAGGCAGAGGAATGGAATATACTGACATATTAAAAGGATTATTTGGACAGCCACATGAAGATACTTTTTGGAAGATGAAGTGTAGTAAGATCATTTAAGAAGCTATTTACATTAATCCAGGTAAGGTGGATAGTAAGTTGAACCAAAGGGCTAGCACAGAAGACTGTGGGAAATGGTTGAAATCTGGATCTGTTTTGAAAGAAGAGCTGACGGTATTTGAGAATCAATGAATTTTATGTGTGAAAAAGAAAAGATCAAGGCTGGACAATTGGAACTGTGATTCTGTTGATTGAAACAAGAGCTTCTGGGAAAGAAAGTCTAGAGACAACTAATATTTCCATGTTTCTACGAGGGCTTAAAGATGGGCGGAGAAACAGACATTTTTCCAAAGAAGACATCCAAATGGCCAACAGCTACATGAAAAAATGTTTAACATCACTAGTCATCAGAGAAACACACATCAAAACCCCAGTGAGGTATTATTACGTCATACCCATTAGAATGATTGTCATTATGAAGAGAAGAGATAACAAGTGTTGACAAGGATGAGGAGAAAAGGGAATCCGTGAACAGTGTTGGCGGGAATGTAAATTGATTTACCCACTATGGAAAACAGTATGGAGATTCCTCAAAAAATTAAAATAAAACTACTATGTAATCCAACTACATAGTCCCACTTCTGGGAATATATTTAAAGGAAATGAAAACAGGATATTGAAAAGATACCTACCCTGCCCTGTTTATAGCAGCATTATTCATAACAGCTAAAATTTGAAACAATCTATCCATCCACAGATGAATGGGTAAAGAATACACATGCACTCACATACACACAGATCTTCCTTGGCTTATGATGGGGTTGTATCCCAATAAACCCATCACAAATTGAAAATATCAAAGTTGAAAATGTACTTAATACACCTAGCCTATCAAACAACACAGATTAATCTAGTCTACCTTAAATGTTCCTGGAACACTTGTACTAGCTGACAATTAGACAAAATTATCTAATACAAGCCTATTTTGTAATAATGTATTGAATACCTCATGCAATTTATTAAATACTGTACTGAAAATGAAAAACAGAACATGTGTAGGCAGGCAGAATGGTTATAAGTGTACCAGTTGTTTATACTTGTGATCACATAGCTGACTGGGAGTTGTCCAGCACAAGAGGGTATCATACAGCATATTGCTAGCCCAGGAAAAAAAAATCAAAATTCAACACACAATTTCTACTGAAGATGTATCACTTCTTACCGTTGCAAAATTTAAAAATCATGAAGTCAAGCCATCATAAATTAGGAACTGACTCTCTATATAATGGAGTATTACCAGACTATGAAAAAGGAGGAATTGTCATTTGCAACATCATGAAAGGACTTTGAGGATAGTATGTTTCAGGAGGTAAGCAAGACAGGGAAAGATAAATACTGTATACTATCACTTATACATGGAATCTAAAAATCTGAACTTGTAGAAACAGGGAATAGGGTGGTAGTTCGTAGGGGCTAGGAGTGGGAGAATTGGGGAGATGTTAAAGTACATACATTTTCAGTTACAAGATGCACAAATCCTGGAGATCTAATACACAGCAGAGTTATTATGATTAGTATTGTACATTTCAAAGTTCCTAGGAGACCAGGCCTTAAATATTCTTTTTTTTTTTAAGATTTTATTTATTTATCAGATAGAGATCACAAGTAGGCAGAGAGGCAGGCAGAGAGAGGTGGGGGGGAGGGAAGCAGGCTCCCTGCTGAGCAGAGAGCCAGATGCGGGGCTTGATCCCAGGACGCTGGGATCATACCTGAGCTGAAGGCAGAGGCTTTAACCCACAGAGCCACCCAGGCGACCCTGGATCTTAAATATTCTTACCACAAAAAAAAGAAATGATAATTATGTGACATGATAGAGATAATAATGTTAGCTAAGGCTACCCTGGCAATCACACTGCAATATATAAATTCAATCAACACATTGTGCATCTTAAAATTATGCAATGTTATATGTCAATTATATCTCAATAAAAATACTTATGTAATACTCATGTAAATTTTTAATACTTATGTAAATTTTTTAAAATAGGAACTTGTGGAGTCTCCTCTTTGGCTATATTATTCTCACAAAGACACACTTGGCAGATTCTTCTTTCATTCACCATGCCAGACATTTGCCAGGCTTTTTTACCCCGGCAACTCATATCTCCGGTTCTGCCTACTATTTTATGGAATATATAAATATTTTATTGATGATTTCCTCAACTCTGTTTTCCCTTTAAAATCACTGTAGAACTTATTATTTGGCTATTGACCCTATCAGCCAGTTTCTTAATTTTATTTTCTATTACACTTCCTGTCATGGCTTTCCTTTACTCTCTGGGAGTTTCCCCAAATTCACCTGCAAGCATTCTGTGTTTTTCATTTTCTTCTTTCCCTGTTGCTATTTCCAAAAGTTCCATTTTGTTCTTTGAATATTTCTTTCTTATTACATTCTGTACCTGCTTAAATAATGCAATATCTTTATTTATTTACCTGAAGCTATTATGCAAATAGTTTTTCAAGTTTTCCCGTTGTATAAAACAGAGCTCTGTTTTCTCAAAATTGCTTTGACTTATTTATGCATTTATTTTGTTCTGTCTTTTCCTTATTAGAGATTTCCCTCAGATATCTGGTAGTTTTCATTGTCTGCTAATGTTTAATATGAAAAAAGGTGATTGGAAGTATTGCACATGTTGTTAGGTCATTGAAATTATGCAGCGACTCGGTGGGGCACTGTGGTAGAGAATCTCTATAACAGTAGTGCAATCAAGAATTTAACTAATCTTCAAAGAGATTTAAAGCATCCCTCCTTCTGTTATTCCATGTGTCCTCCATCTTTAAGTCCAGAGGCAACCATTAGTGTTAGTTCCTGAGCACTGTGACAATTCTGTGTGGTTTATCTAGCCTGTTTTCTATTTTCCTCACTACTGTTTATGGTTCAACTTCCATTTGACCATTAAAGCTGTTTACCATTTATCCACTTGCTCTCTGATAATCAATTTCCTCCAAAAATGTTTGCTGTTTTTTCTATTCTTGTTTTTGCATAATTATGACTTTTATGCTTTTAAAAAATTGCCTTGTCAGTAGTTTTAAACTTTAGGTCTTCGAAGTGTAGAAATGTAGTAGGTTGCCATTTTTAATGGGAACTCCTCTACATAGCAAGCTTCTACAGATGGTTAAACGTGTGCATTTTTAAGACATTATTTAATTTATGTTTCTTAAAATGATGAAGTCAAAAATGAAATGGCACTCTCAAGGGTCACATTTTGCACTCTCACATTTTGCATCTTACACATTGTTCTCATCTCTTACTTGGTGAATATTATTGGTAAGTAAAATTAGAGTTTTGGTATGAGGATTATTACATCAATATCATTGTTTGTTTTCATAAACAATTCTATATGAAATATTTGGATATTTGATTTTAAATGATTTTTTTTATGAGTCCTTTAGTAAACACCTATTTTTTAACAGGGCTATCTTCTAATTTTTTATAGACATTCACTGGTAGTAGGGGTACCTATGTGGCACAGTCAGTTGAGGCTCTGACTCTTGGTTTTGTCTCAAGTCGTGATCTCAGGGTCATGAGATCAAACCCCACACTGGAAATCCCACTCTGTGTAAAGTCTGCTTGAGATTCTTTCTCCCTCTCTCTTTGCCCCTCCCACTCATGCTCTCTCCCTCTCTCTAAAATAAATAAGTAAATCTTTAAAAGAAAGGAATTCACTAGTAGTATATTTTTTTACTTTTATATTCACATATAAAAGACAGCTTGGCTGATATAAAATTATCGAGTCACTATAATTTTTTGTGAATCTCATCAGACTCTTCACCACCCTCTCACATTTGGCTAGTATAGCAGAGCAATCTGAGTGGGTCCAGATTTTCTGACTAATTTTGATGTTTGTTGTAGTTTTAATTACTGCTGGAGATTAATCTGTTTGTTCCTTCGATGTTGCCCTAAGACCATGGAAATAGAAGTCCTGGGTATTAGACTCTTCTCCGTATAATCAAAATGATTTTTGAAAGTTTATTAATGGATTATGATCACGGGAATTATGAAGGAGAAATTCTTGATCTAAACTAATAATTTCTGCCCTCTCCCTCCATCTCCCACCACCAGCCAGAATACATGAGGTTAAGATTACTTTAGTATGTGCAGAAGAAAACCAGAGAGAAAAAAGTGGCTTTACCTTTTTTCTTTTTTTTACTGCTTCAAATCACCCAAAGTGGAAGTCTAGACAGACTAGGGCCATAGGTACAGTGCAGACTCCAGCATCTCTTCTCCCTATGTGTTTTAGGAGGTACTTGGAACTGTCTGGGCAATTCAGTTAGAGATGTGAAATAAGGTGGGGTAAGCGCAGCAGAGAAGTCTATCTGATCTGGCTCCTTGAGGAACTTGACTTGTTTGCTTCTGCCTATCCCAACAGGTTTCTGTCCAAATCAAGTTACTAGGGCAGGGCTTACTTGGGGCAGAGCACATTTCCTTTAGTCTCCATATAACAAAAATGTGCCCAGGGAATAACAGAGGTCAAACTTTGGTCATAGCTTAATTCATGATTTCAAACCAGTCAGAGCTATGGTAGGTGGTCCTCCTGCTCTGGTGCCACAAACGTTAAAAAGAAAGATGGTTCATAGGTATTGACTGGGCTACCAGTCAGACACTATTTTGAACCAAATATTTCTCAGAAGCAACAACAAAATAGAACAAGATACTCCTTCTTTGAGTGCTGTACCCACTGGATATATCACCTCTCCCCTTCATTGCTCTTACTGTATACCAACCAGTTGGTGAATTCTTGCTTTCTTTATTTTTTCTTTAAGATTTTATTTATTTGACAGAGAGACAGTGACAGACAGGAACACAAGCAGGGGGAGTGGGAGAGGGAAAAGCAGGCTTCCCGCAGAGCAGGGAGCCTGATATGGGGCTTGAACCCTGAGATCATGACCGGAGTCAAAAACAGATACTTAATGACTGAACCACCCAGGCACTCCCAAATTCTTGCCATTCTTTAAAGAATTTAATATCTAGTCCCTTAACTTCTTTAAATCTAAATGCTAACTAATATTAAGTGTTATACCAATGTCTACTCTTAGGATGCCATAGTGTAGTCCTTATATGCTAATCCCAATTGATTTGTTGTCTCCTAAATCTGTTCTGGATTATATGATCACCCCAAACTAATCCCGATCTAGAGCCATACATTTCAAGTAGGGCAATTCTCTTATGCTTCCAATTTATTCACCTCAGCGCTTTTTTATTTAACATTACCAATGTGTCTAGTTCAAAAAGTCTTTATTCTTTTTCTTTTTCATTTTTGGCTTATCATCATTCTCTACCCAACCTGCACAACTGGGAAGCAGTTTGTGAAGCCGAGATACTGACAAAAGAAGCTTGTCAATCAAGAGCAAAGAGCACCATGACTCTCTCACAAAATCAAGCAGAAAAATGGCTGAAAGGAAGCAACCAGGTGTGAAACAGTTAGCCAGAAGACACCAGGGAAACTAGGAATGAATAGATTCCAAGCCTAGAGCCTTCCAAGAAGGGGCAATCTAGAAGACTACTTTTTCTAAGGTATTTGCAGTTATGTGTATAGGATCAGAGGAAAAATGTAGGGAAGGAATAAAATCCTAAATTCTGCATCTGTGGAGCTCTTGTCTCCTAAACCAAAAAGATTCATATTCTTGAAGGACATATCACCCAGGTATGACTAGACAAGCAAGTTGACAAATTAGTCAACTACTCTATGTCCCATTTTACTCATCCATTAAATAAGGATATTAATAGGACTCTCATTACAGGCTTGTTGGCAACTAATCCAACTAATATGTGTAAAGTGTTAAGAAAAGTCCTAGGCCTTGTAGAGAGTATAAGAAATGTTAGCTGTTGTAAACTCTAATCCAAATACGGTGAGATTTCATGAACCATCTCTTTCCTACAGTGGAGAATACCTCTCGGGTGGTTAGTATTCTTCCAAATTCCATTTTATATATATGTCCCCGAAAGGGCAAATACAGGAAAATCCCCTTCTGACAAGGAAAAGAGCATTAATTTGGTTGTAGGTTAATTCATAGTCACTTAAGATGTCATACATTTTCTATGCCCTTCCAGGCTCTCCTTCCCCTGACCTGGCAGACATTCTGACTTAGGCTGAAGGGCAAGTAGCCTATCTCATCCACTTTGTCTAGATTTCATGCAGTGCTCTTTCACATAACATGGAAATAGCAAAACCGATTGCAAATTCAGTCATACTTCAATCCAGTCAGTGTCAATTTATTCAACATAAACATTTAATTGTATCTTGATTCTCAATTAAAGAAAACTTTTCTTCCCCTCAGGGGAAACAAAGAAAAACAAAAACAAAATAAAACAAATTCTCTACCACATGGTAGAAATGTATCAATTATGATTAAACAAGTATAATATAAGTATTACATGTCATGCAAGGATTCCTACAGACTATGTACATACAAAAGAAATTAAATTTAGAAAAAAAGGAACAAAAATCAAAATTACAATGTAAAGAAGCCAAATGCAGCTTATTGGAATTGCACAGAATTTTGTACCATCACTCTGCCTCCCTATGTGAATTTTGAAAATGACATGTTAATAATATGAAAACATTAGATTTTAAGCTAAGTTATTAAAGCCAGTTTTTCTGTGTCACAACAATCTCGATTTGTTAAAGGAAAAATACTGAAGAATTCTGTGATGCCTTGATTCAATGTGTTTTATTTCTCTTATACATGCAAATTATCTGTGAATAAATTTCTGCCCCCTCAATGAGCATGATGTTTTAAATATATATAATGTAAATATAATACAAAAACAATATAAATAGTTAAAAATCCATCTAAAAATCTAAATGCAAATTGCAAAGATCCAAATGAATTTATATACATTGAATCCCCTACTGCCTATTTCTGGTAAAGAAATGAGGAAAGCCAGAGCTATGGCTTCAACAACCTGTACACAAAAAAAGCCATTATATGGCTTGAAAAACTTCACTAACCACGTATCCTGTTCACAAACAAAACTATTGTTGATTATATTGAAAGAATCCTGTGTGCAAAGATTGTAAAATCAAGTCATGTTCTGTGAAAAATACTTTTAGAGCTTTTATTTAAGTCTTTGAGTCATAAAATTGCACCTGCATCTGAAATGGGTTTTACCCATCATCCCAAGTACTCAGTTAAGTCAATGTGTGCATAATTGTATCAGCAACTGCAATACTGAAGCACTGGAGTGAATTTTTAAAAAATCTGTCAGAATCGTAATGGAAAAACAATTTGCAGAAATATTCTGTGTTCACTTTAAAGTACCACATCGTACTTGCTTGAATATTCCATTTTATTTTCCACTAAAAATAAACCCATTATGAAATTTAATGTCATTTTCTCATATTGAGCTTGAGCACTATAACATATATCTTCATGAAATGTTCAAGTTTTACAGTTTTTCACTCTCATTTTGAACATTACAATAGTAAAGAAGAAGTCTATTCATGGGAAGGTATTGATAAAAACCTATGACATGACAGCAATCTCATTAAAAGTACATCTGATTAATTTAAGGACTTGAAAGTCCACAAAATTTAAGCAAGCAAATCATCAGTTTTGTTAGGGAGTCTTACATCTCATGCTTGTCACAGGGGTTAGTACGGTGGAAAGTAGGTCAATAAAAATATACAAATTAGAGCACACAGAGGAAAAAAAAGGATGTACAATACCAACGGAAGATTAACATATATAACAAATTTTGTTCAACTTAAATATACCAAACTTAGAGGGTACTTTAAAGCATTAAAATTATATATATTTTTTAAAAGCTCAAAATCAGAAATCTAGACATGCATTTCAAATTGCAAGATAATAATAGAAATTAGTAGAAATTAAATAATAGAAAATTAAAACCAAGGAAAGTGGGAAAAAGAAATTCATGAGAAAATAAGTCAAAGTAGAAAACATACAACAAACAAAATGAACTAAGCCAAAGATGATAGTTTGAAAATTCTAATAAGGTTGATAAATCACTGCAACTGTCTACAAAGAAATAAGAAGACAAAACTTTTCAAAATCAGGAATGAAAAAGAAGACATCTGTATAGAACAGATATAAGATTTACAAAAGGATATTGTAAAATGAATTATATCCACAAAGTTAAAATATTTTATAAAATGGACAAATATCTACAAAGACTCAACTTACTAAAGCTAAAACATGATGAAATAGGAAGTGTGGATAATGCCCTATAAAAGAATATCCTATACCAAAGAATAATTTTCCCATAAAAGTGAAGTCAGTATTTAAATTGCAAGGACAGATCCAGGTCTAAATGGCTTTACTGTTAAATGATTCTAGACTTTTAGGGAACAAATAACATTAATTTTCCAAACATTTATTTAGAGAATGAAAGAGGACACTCACTTCATAGATCTTTTTATGAAATTGGCACAACCTTGATACCAAAACTTGGCAAGGATATCTCAACAAAGAAAAATTTCAAAGCAATGTTTCCCATGAACATAGTTGCTAAAATCCCAAATAAAATATTAATAAAATTAATAAAGTTGTATTTGTTTTTATTTTTAAAAAGTACATCAAAATCAAGTTGGATTTGTTCCAGGAATTAAATCTCAGCTATCATTCAAAAATCAAAAATTAATCATAACTCATCATGTCAATAAGATAAAGGAAAAAATGAAACAATCATCTCAATATGTGTAAAAAGACCATTGATATAATTTAACACAAATTCCTTGAGTTACATATTTTAGGGACAATAATAGTAGAAGTAAACTTCTGACTAAGAGTATCTACCAAACTTCATACTTGAGTATGAAATATTGAAAGTTTTCCCATGAGATCAAGAGAGTTCAAGATATCTATTATCATGTTTTCAATGTAATACTGAAATGCAGCTTTTAGTCAGTGTAAAAGGGCAAGGAAATTAATAAGATTCAAGGATTAGAAACAGATACAATTGTCATTTTTTGCAGATAACAAGACTATGTATGTAAATAAGTATAAAATTATTGACATGATTTAAAATTAAATCATTCTCCTTACATATATATATATGTATGTATGTGTGTATATATGTATATGTGTGTGTGTGTGTGTACATATATATATACATGAACACATGGAGATTTGGGGACATATACATATGGAATATATAGGTGTAAATGCATGTATATTTCATATGTATTATTTATATTTTAAAATGTATATACAAATAATTATATAAATAATTGCATATATTATGCAATATATAATTATTATTATAGATGTTATTATAGATTATGTGTTTTGAAATACATATGGAATATATTCCATATGTATATGTATATTCCATATGTACTCCATAATACATAATCTATAATAGCATCAAGAAACATCAAATATTAAAGGATAAATCATGTAAAAGTTATAAAGGCATCTATAGTAAAAATAATAAATACTGTCAGTAGAATTGAAGATGACCTAAACAAACAGAAGTATATATTATGTTTATAGGTTTGAAAATTCAGTTTCTAAATGGAGCTTTAGATTCAATATAATCTGAACAATAATCTGAGAATAAATTTTCAGAATAGATAATTTCTAAAATGCATTTGGAAAGGTAAAGGCTGGGAAAAGCCAGGAAAATCCTGAAGAAAAAGAACAAAGGGAAATTGTTCTACTGGATGCTTGATTCCAAATATGGACACACAGAAATATGGAAAAAATGGAGAAGCCAGAAACAGAATCATACCTGCCCTGCCAACTGATCTTAAAGATGGCATGGTAGAACTTATGAATAATATCCATTTGGCCCATAAAT
The DNA here is from genome assembly GCF_011764305.1 of Mustela putorius furo. Classification (NCBI taxonomy): domain Eukaryota; kingdom Metazoa; phylum Chordata; class Mammalia; order Carnivora; family Mustelidae; genus Mustela; species Mustela putorius. The sequence goes on from NW_025421402.1 coordinate 14,625,122, forward strand.
ATGTGAAAGTGTGTCCAATCACCTAAGTTATCAGGGAAAACAATAAAAAATTTAATAATAATGAACCAATAATCAAATACAAAAAATGGCTAAAGTTAAAAGGGCTGATAGCTGTTATTGCCAAGGATATTTAGGACAAAAGTAAGATCTCTTACACATTCCTGTTGGAAAGGTCAATTTGTACAGTCACTTTTGAAAACCATTTTTGTACTATCTGCCAAAATTGAAAACATACATAGCCCATCCATTAGCCAGTAAATCCACTCCTAAATATCTACCCAAACAAGAGCATACAAAATGTACAAAAATGTACACAGCAGTTTTATAAATAGTAATACTTACTTGGAAACAACTCAAATATCTACCAGCTGTATACTGAATGAATATATTGTAACCATACAATAGAATACTAAGCAGAAGTGAAAATAAATGGACCATGTAGTACCATGTAGTACCACGAATGTATCAAATGGGCATATGCTGAAGGAAAGAAACCAGACACAAAAGGATACATTCTGAACAATTTCATTCATATAAATTCCAAACGTTCTAAAAACTAATCATATAAGTGGTCAGACTTACAGGGTTCAGAAGGAGTGAGGGTTGGGAGGAGACAAGAGGGTGACCTACAGTGTGTTCTTGCTATTGAATTTCTTGACCTGCATGCATGACCATTTTTTTTGAACTCATGACTTGTACACTGTTCCGTAATTTTCAAAGATGAGAAAACTTCGTGAGGGTGTTTATTTGAACTAGACAAACAAATGTACCTCATGTCCTAAACTCTGAAAAATCTTAGATTATATAAAATTCTTTTCCAAGTAAAGATCAAAGAAAAATATATAGTCTTTCCCTACTTTTACATAGATAAAGGAGAAAAGAGTCAATAGCAATAGCATTACAAATAACACTGTTCTAGATAAAAATGTTAACTGATAGTATTATACTGAATCAGTTGTAGTAAAAGCAAGATACTCATTTTGGTGCTGCTGTTAAGCAATATTGTTAGAATAGAGTTTATGTTCCATAAACATGATCCAAAGCTACCGTTTCCTTTTCATCATTGTCGGTTCCAAAATATCTCTTCCTGATTTTAATATTCTTATTATATTTATATTGCAAATTGCATTAAAGTTTTGAAAAAAAATCAATTGGTTTTTAGATGAATTAAAAACAAAGGCACTTACCTTTTGGCTGTAACTTATCATCGAATGTATCAGAGAGTGCAGAAAATTATGTATATCTCTAATAAATAAACTTTAATGTGGTATAGCAAATTACAAATAAATAATTGAAAGAAATAGTTGTTTTTAATCACATCTTAATGCCTTGGGTATGAAAAATTCAAGCGCAAGTGATTACTTTTCTGGCACATCATGTTCAGGCTAAAGCAAATACACTGCGTTCACTTACATGATAAATGTCAGTTATCCTCTCTCTATTAAAAGACAGTACTCAGAGTGCCTGGGTACCTCAGTCAGGTCAGTGTCCATCTCTTCAAAAGAAGAGACTCGGGTCATGATCTCAGGGACCTGAGACTGAGCACTCTGTAGGGCTCACGGCGCTGGGCATGGAGCCTTCTTGGGAGTCTCTCATCCTCTCCCTCTGCCCTTCCTGTCTCTGCTTCTGTTCTCTCTTTCTCTCTCTCTTTAAAGACAAAAACAAAAACAAAAAAACAGAAAGAAAAACAGTACTCCACCTCTAGTAAGCAATTGATGCTGTATTTAATCAAAACTGAAAAAGTCTCCAGTATATCAGAAGTACTAAAATTCTACTGAATTCACACATTTTTTAGGTTCCTAGACCCAAATCCAATATATATGTGCTGAAGGGGTTTCCCCATACCAACAAGCAATTCTCAGATGCCAGCAGCGTGCAGGAGAATTCAACTCAATTTTGACACTATCTACCCAGAGATACCATGATATCCCACAGGTGAAGGATTCAGACCTACAAGACTGCACCTTCTCCCACTTCAGGTATTAGTTGCAAGTCCATAACTCCACCCTTGGATTTGATTAATTTGCTGTAAGAGTTCACGAAATTCAGGAAACCCATTTACTCACTAGATTACTAATTTATTGTAAAAGGGTGCAACTCAGAATTAGCCAGATGGAAGAAATGCTTAAGGCAATATCTGTGGGAAGGGGTGTAGAGTTGAGAGTGTCTATGTTCTCACCAGTTACACCATTCTCCTCAAATCTCCATGTGTTCACCAACCCAGAAGCTCGCCCATCTGTTTTTTGTCTGTTTGTTTATTTATGGAGTATTTACATAGACTTGGTGGATTAAATCATTGGCATTGGCAATTGATCCAACCTCCAGCCTTGCTATTAAATTTCTTGTATTAAGAAATACAAGAATACTCCCCTTCCCAGAGCTGTTTATTTGGGTCTTCTTTGATTTCACTTAGTGTTCTATAGTTCTCAGCCAAGAAGACTTAATGTATGTGGTTATGTTTATAACTATGTTTTAGGTGTTGTTATAAATTAAACTTTTTCCATTAATTTCAATGTCTAATTGTTCATTGTTTTAGCATATCTGGACTGTGAACTTCAGAAACATTTCTTTTAAAATTGTTAAAGACAGGGAGAAAAGAACTAAATTTTTCAGAAAGCAGTAGATAGGAACACCCAGGTGGCTCAGTTGGTTAAGTGGCTGCCTTTGGCTTAGGTCATGATCCCATGGTCATGGAATCAAGCCCCACATTGGGCTTCCAGCTCAGTGGGAGCGGGGGTGGGGGGAATGCTTTTTCCTCTCCCTCTGCCTGCTGCTCGACCTGTTCGTGCTCTCTCTGTGAAATAAATAATTAAAAAAATTTTTAAAAGGATCACATAGATATCTGATTTCTCAACAGCAACAACAAATTTTTATTTTTTTTTATTTTTATTTTTTTTTAAAGATTTTATTTATTTTATTTGACAGACAGAGATTACAAGTGGGCAGAGAGGCAGACAGAGAGAGAGGGGAGGAAGCAGGCTCCCTGCTGAGCAAAGAGCCCGATGCGGGGCTCGATCCCAGGACCCTGGGATCATGACCTGAGCTGAAGGCAGAGGCTTTAACCCACTGAGCCACCCAGGTGCCCCCAACAACAAATTTTTAAAATGCAAGTTTTTTTTCCCCCAAAGGATATAAAGGTTTCCATAATTCTTCCATCTAATATAAGGCAATACGGTAGGAAAAAAAAATGACTTTTCAAGATGTCTACTCCTAAATCCTTAGAATTTATGAATATATTACTTTATGATACAAATGGGACTTAGCAGATATTTTTTAAAGTTAACAACTTTGAGATGGGAAAACTATCATGAATTATCTAGTATGGCTCAGTCCAATCACATGCCTCCTTAAAATTGGGGGAATAGGCAATAGAGTGGATAACAGAAATGAAATGGGAGTAAGACCCCCTACTGCTAGCTTCAGAGATGGAGGAAAGGAGTCATGAGGCAAGGATTAGTGGCCACTTGAAGCTGAAATGTCCCTTATCTTCCAGCCAGGAAGAAAACAATGACCTCAATTTTTAAAAAAAGGAACTGAATTCTGCCAATAACCAAAATGAGCAGGAAATGGGTTCTGCTGTATTAGAAACAGGTTCTTTGGGGTCCCTGGGTGGCTCAGTTGGTTAAGCTCTGTCTTTGGCTCGGGTCATGATCTCAGGGTCCTGGGATCAAGTCCCGCATCGGGCTCTCTGCTCAGCAGGGAGCCTGCTTTCTCCTCTCTCTGCCTGCCTCTCTGCCTACTTGTGATTTCTCTCTCTCTGTGTCAAATAAATAAAAATCTTTCAAAAAAAAAAAAAAAAGGAAAAAGAGAGAGACAGAGAGAGAAACAGTTTCTTTTTTTTTTCCCCTGGAGCCTCCAAAAAAGAAGGTAGCTTACCAGCAGTTCAATTTTGGTGCAATGAAACTTGTACTGGACTTTTGACCTCAAGAAGTATAAGATGATAAATTTGTCTTGTTTTAAGCCACTGCATTTATGGTAACTTGTTATCATGGCAATAGAAAGCTGATACAACTTGTTTTTCTTCATTGACCACTCAATGTGTAGTTTGACATTACTTCTTACATATAAAATGTTAATCATTTCTAGGACCATTTTATTAGTTTGTGTTATTAACGTTTATCTATTATATATGCTGCAAATAATGTCTCAAGTTTATTGTTTATTATTCCATACACTAACTTCATAGATGGTGCCTTTTCCCGTATACAAGTTTTGTTTTCGTTTTAATTATGTCAACATCTACCATTTTTTTCCTTTTCAGCGTAACAGAATTCATTATTTTTGCACCACACCTAGTGCTCCATGCAATACGTGCCCTCCCTAATATCCACCACCTGGTTCCTCCAACCTCCCACCCCCCGCCCCTTCAAAACCCTCAGGTTGTTTCTCAGAGTCCGTAGTCTCTCATGGTTCACCTCCCCTTCCAATTTCCCTCAACTCCCTTCTCCTCTCCATCTCCCCATGTCCTCTATGTTTTTTGTTATGCTCTACAAATAAGTGAAACCATATGATACTTGAATCTCTCTGCTTGACTTATTTCACTCAGCATAATCTCTTCCAGTCCTGTCCATGTTGATACGAAAGTTGGGTATCCATTCTTTCTGAAGGAGGCATAATAATCCATAGTGTATATGGACCACATCCTCCTTATCCATTCATCCGTTGAAGGACATCTTGGTTCTTTCCACAGTTTGGCGACCATGGCCATTTCTGCTATAAAAATTGGGGTACAGATGGCCCTTCTTTTCACTATATCTGTATCTTCGGGGTAAATATCCAGTAGTGCAATGGCAGGGTCATAGGGAAGCTCTATCTTTAATTTCTTAAGGAATCTCCACACTGTTCTCCAAAGTGGCTGCACCAACTTGCATTCCCACCAACAGTGCAAGAGGGTTTCCCCTTCTCCACATCCTCTCCAACACACGTTGTTTCCTGTCTTGCTAATTTTGGCTATTCTTTTTTTTTTTTTTCAAGATTTTTATTTATTTATTTGACAGATGGAGATCACAAGTAGGCAGAGAGGCAGGCAGAGAGAGAGGAGGGGAAGCAGGCTCCCTGCTGAGCAGAGAGCCAGATGCAGGGCCAGATTCCAGAACCCTGGGATCATGACCTGAGCCGAAGGAGAGGCTTTAACCCACTGAGCCACCCAGTTGCTCCTAATTTTGGCCATTCTAACTGGTGTAAGGTCGTATCTCAATGTATCTACCATCACTTTTAATGCATTCTCAATCTTGAAAATTGTCTAAGGAACAATTCAAGTTTATACATGTTATTCATACTTTCATATAATAGTTTTCAAATGTTTAAAGCTTATGTTTTAATATGTATTATGTAATATGTGAACTGAATAAAATGTATGATTTGCTTATATTGTCTACTTCAGGAGACAAATCTCTACTATGGTATTTGAAATCTCCTATGTATTCTTCCTTACCTTTAAATTTGAGTTTTATTGTTTTACATTTGCCTTTACTATTTTATTGCATAAGATTATTAAATAAGCAATGTTGTTTTACATGCTTTAAAAATTTATATATATATGTATATATATTCATATTTTGTGTATTCTTTTGAAATTTGATTCAATATTATGTAACATAATATTAAGTTTCCTCCATTTGGAGACTATAGTTAATTTTTCCATTGGATTTCTTTTAAAAAATTAGTATTAAAGTTGCCTATATACTCTGGACACAAGATATTTTGTAGTACATATTTTACAGGACCTTATTACACTTTGTGGTTTTTGTTTTATACTATCCTGCTTTTAAACAATTTCAGATTTACCTAAGTCGTACAAAGATTGTACAGAGTGCTCCCATATATTCTGAACTTTGTACATATATCTGATACATTTGGTAGAGTGTCACAACCTAGAAACCAGCATTGTTACACTACTAATAATTAAACTCTAGACTGTGTTTCTTCCCCCTAGTTTTTCACTAAATATCCTTTTTCTATTCCAAGATTCAATCCAGGATACCACATTACATTTAATATACTAGCTTCTAATGAAGAAAAATGTTCTATTATATTATATAGAAGTTGGAGTTTTCCTATAATTTTTGTCTTTTGCAATTTAAAAAGTCTTTCCCATCTAAGATCATAATATATTTTCTTACATTTTCTTCTGAAAGGCTTAAAGATTTGTTCTCCACGTTTAAAATCAATTTATCTGAATTTTTTTTTTTTTTTGGTAAGATGTTAGGAGGATGAACAATTTCTTTCCATGTGCATTAAGAGTTATCCTCGGACCACTGACAGAGTAACTGTTATTTCCCCACTGATCTCTAATGTTTCCTCTGTTTAGATATTATTGCCATCAGAGAAATATGTATATGATGATTTTTTAAAAAATGAACAAATGTGTGTTTTACCAATAGGGAGTAAATTGTGTGAATGGTGTGTGTGTGTGTGTGTGTGTGTGTGTGTGTGTATTGAAGATAGAGGCTTGATAACCAGGGTTTTCAGTCTTGGTAAGGGAAAAGTGAGAATGAATCAGTAGAAATGTGAAGGGTTGGAAATAAGCTAGGACAACAATAGTGATGATACATAAACAAAGAGATAAAAGGAGCACATCCATCTGGTAGGTACTTTCACAGCTAATTTTATTATTATGTTTACTAATATAAAAGAACACCTTTTGCAGCAACTCTTCCTCCAAGGAAGTTATAACATCTAAGAATTATTGCCTCATTTATGACATAGTAAATTTCTCAACCTAAGGTTCCTGTTACATATAATTCAATTGTAACATGAGAAACGAATTAAAATTCCAGTTTGGATTCTGTTTCATCAAACTCTGCATCTGCTTGGAAAAGTCATAATGCTGATCGGTCTCCAGTCTGATTCTTTATTACAGTTTATGCCAAGTTGTTTTTTCTTTTTTCTCCTCCCCCTCCATAAATCAGGGTTCTGGCTTTGCTGGGCAAAGCAGAAAATACAATGTCATGACTCTATTCTTCCATTCTGTTTCACAGTTGTGAAAATTTTTCTTATGGAATTTTGTGAAATTTACAATGCATAAAGTTAATGTTTAAAGCGGGAAAGATCCTTTTCTCAGAGTCAGGATGAGAAATTTATGCAACCTCTCCTCGAATCTGTAAAAGTTGGTCCTAGTATCAGGTCACAGTTAAACAGGTTATCTTTTTGGCCATGTATACAAGTTACCAAAGCACATCATTTTCAAATGTGTGAAACATTCTGCAAATCCAAGGAAAAATAACATATAAACAGAATTCTAATAAGGCTTTCTGATTTCTTTTAAAAAATGAATTTATGTCATTTAACAACATTCCATTTGAATGTAAAGATAGTAAATTAAATGAATGGAAAAATCCCTAAGCCCAAAGTCCCTGAAATAATGGAAGGAGAATTGTTCAAGACTCTTCTAATTAGTCTGACCGTAAGACTGAATACAATTTTTGAGCAACGGTATCAGGAAAATTTAGCTTAAAATGTCATCAGCTAATAAGACACATACCAAAGTTTTTTGGTTGTTGTTTTTTTTCTAAGTTAAATTGTCAGAGAAATTGTTCACTGAATTTACTCAATATGACACTTGCAGGTCATAGTCTTTTATTTGCCTCACATTCACTGAAAGTCCTTACTTTTGTCTCATACACTCTTAATTGCTAGAGATAAAGATATGAGAAAAGACAACTTTAATTACTTGTGATTCAGTGATACAATAGAAGTGTCTGCAGAGACCACAAGAAAGGTGCATGAAGGGTCCAGAGGGACATACAGACTGCACTCAGGAAATGGCATGTAGTGGGGATTTATTTAATGCTTAATCTATATCATATGGGTTGATAAGGACTGAGAAAATGTGCTAGTTGCCAGAGAAACTGAAGCTAATTCAGTATTTTTATATAATCCTCAGTAAACTATAGTGATCTATGAATGTTCTAAACAAAATAGTCAAAATAGCAATGTGTTTTTAACTTCACGTCGTAAATATAATTTTTTTTAAGGATTTTCTCTATTTATTGAGGAGGGGAGGAGCAGAGGGACAGAGAAAATCTCAAGCAGACTCCATGCTGAGTGCTCAGTCCGACAAGGGGCTGGATCTCACAACCCTGAGATAAATGACGTAAGCTGAAACCAAGAGTTGGACACTTAATTGACTGAGCGACCCAGGCACCCCTTTAAATATAATTTTAAGATAAAATTGTTTATATTTATATAGGTAGATTATTACTTCTAATATATGACTTTTAGCTTTCCACAAACTGTTAAACCTGCAAATAATTTTTTGATGTCTTATTCCCCCAAGAACACTCAGTTGTTATAATTCAGATTAGCAATATATATATAATATATAATTTATCTATACTACATGCATATGTATTATATATATATAATTATATGTCTCTAATCTGAATTACACAGTGATTATAAGTCATACAAATGTATACATTTTGTATATACATATGTATACATACAAAATATAAATATATATATAAAATCTTAAAATTGGAGCTCTGGGTGGCTTAGTTGGTTAATCTTCCCACTCTTGACTCCAGTTCAGGTCATGATCTCAGGGTGCTGAGATCCAGCCAAGCCTAAGGATCCACCCTCAGCAGGGGGTCTGCTGGAGGGTTTTCGCCTTTTGCTCCTCCCTCCACTCAGGCACACCTGGGCGCTCTCTCTCTTTCTCTGAAATAAATAAATAAAATCTCCAAGTCTAACTTATGTTATCACTGGGGGTGCCTGTCATTTAAATGTATCATCTTCCTCACCAGTGTGAGTTATTATGGACAACAGAGGCAAGTATCAGTTTTCCTAGTGAAGACCACTTTTACCAAGTGTAGTTTGCGAAACTCAATTGGAGTTGGAATATGATTGGCTCACATTCGTAAGAATCGGTCTCAGTAAAGATCAGGTAAATGAATTAATAAAATAGAGAGGGTTGAAAATTAATTAGGATAAGAATGACAACACATAGAGTTACAGGGATAATAGGAGCACATACCTCTGGCAGCTAATTTTATTGTTCTGTTTACTAATATAAAGGAACACCTTTTGCAGCATTTTTTCCTCCTGGGAAGTTATAATATCTCAAAATTATTGCCTTGTCACAGCCCATCATGAGGACAGCAACCTTGTCTTCTAGAAGGTTGGACAGCACTAGCCCTAAAGACGTTGGAGATTTTGTCCCCTCCCCTGCCACACCTCACCCTTGTCCCACCCAGTCTTTGAAACATCTATCCATGCAGACTAACTGTAATTTCATCTCCCAGGACAGTCAGGACACTTGCGGTCAGAAGGGGATGAGGTACTGTCCTTGGGCATATTAGCAACACTTCAAGGGCTTCAGCTTTGTCAAAGAGTTGTACCTAGTATTCGTTTAATTTCTTTTTTATCAGTGCCTCTTCGCATTTCATGACTAATTTTGTACATTTTGACTCTTCTTTAGTTTAAGACTAAAAATTTCCTTAACTGTTTTTTAAAATATTTTTAAAATTTATTTGACATGGGGGGCGGAGAGAGCATGAGCAAGGGAAGAGGCAGAGGGAAAAGCAGACTCCCTGATGAGCAGGGAGCCTGAAGCTGGACTCAAACCCAGGACCCCAGGATCCTGAGTGGAAATGAAGGCAGATGCATAATGGATTGAGCCACCCAGGTGCCGCCCAAAATTTACTTAACAATAATTTGATATTTTTACAGGAACCGTTTTGGATTTATGCATTCTTCTATTTCTTAGTTTTCTTTCTCATTGATTTCAACTTGTGTATTTATTAACTTCCTTTTCCTACATGCTTTTGGACATTGTGTCATAATCTACACCAGAGTGAACATCAGATTAAATTTCTTCCAGTGGACACTAAAGAATGAACTTTCCTAATAATAAAGATACGTAGCTTTAGTGTCTCCCCATTTCGCTGTGTCTCACAGATTTTTATATGCAGGCTTTATCTAAAAATTATACAGTTTGACAGATTATTTTTCCTTGATGTGATATTAGCGAGGGATCATTTCTTAATTTCCAAATAGGATTTCATTTTTGGCAAACTTCCCAATTTTATTTTTCCTAGTCTTTATTAGACTATGATCACAGGATGCAGGCCTTAATATCTCTACTTATTAAATGGGCTTAATTATCTTTGTGATCAAATAGATGATGGGTGTTGGTAAAACCTTTATTATTATAAAGTAATGTATGTTTCTTATTTTATCATATATCTATATCTCTAGATAGGGAATTTGCAGCTCTTATCTTTTCTGCTGACTCACTTCAAATCGGAAAGACATCTATTGATGGTTCCTTACATTTACACTTATCCCATTTTCTAGTTGCACATTTTGCTTACAAAACCAGTGGATTGACTGAAGATTATTGTTTTTAATTGATATTAGAGTAATGCAAACCCTGATTTTATGCAACTAAATTTTTTTGTCCCATTAATTATCATTTTTCTTAGATACACACATATCCTGTCACTCAGTCAACTTTATGTTTTCTCATTCTGTAGCTTTTTTGTGGTTGGCTTAATAAGCTTTTTTGGTTTGAGTCAGGCTCTATGGGTAATATTCCCTCTCAATTCTGCTTTATCAATATACATTTTGCACTTATCTATACAGGTGAATGATATCTTAGGTAGATATGAAAAAGATCTGCTGATTTAGCTTTTGTCAGTTCAAATAAATATTCTTCATCCTTTGCTCTCTGGCATCTGTTTCTTTTTCTGACTCTCATACCAATCACAAGAATCTATGACTCTAGTGATTTTTACACTTTGTATTTTTGTTCTGTGATTTGAGAAGAGTTGTCTTCTTGTTTTCCCAAATCACCAACTATACCCCGGTGATTCTATCTTTTATTTTGTCTGATTTTAGAAATTGCTCTTATAATATCTTTAAATTTAAGTTGCTCTGTTTCTTCCACTGACTCTCTTTGATTGAATTCTCTTCATATTCTGCATCCCTTCTTATCTCCCTTCCTTGATGTGCTCTGTCATTTCTTTGTGTACTGTTTGAGATTGGGGTCAAAGTGTAAGTTCTAAGTTTTAGCGGATCTGTGAGTGGTATTAGGAAAACTATTTTCTGTTATACTCTTCGTTTGGAGAATGAAGCTGGCCAGCTTTTCCTTGGAGAAGGAGCTGGCCAGCTTTGCATTCCCCATTACACCACTGGCAGAGGTAGGCTGTTTTCCTACAGTCTTGGAAAGTAGTGGAAATGGTCCAACTTAATAGCTACTCTTTGGATGCTTGGAACCAGAAGGACTAGGTGTCCTCAATAGTGCACCCAACCTCCCTACTGAGAGGTCTTCATAGAGAGAACTCTGTGAATAGAATTCTTCCAAGAGTACCCTATGTATTCTGATCCCCCACTAGAACAAGCTGACAGTGTGTGCAGGCTTTCCAGTGACTGATGCACTAAACATGAATCTCACACTTCTCACTCAGTCTGCATCCACAAATACCCCAGGCCTGATTCACACCAGTCTACTTGCTGACTTGAGTTGAGAGTGGAGGGAAGGTGATCGAGTTGAGAGTGGAGAAGAAACCAAGTCATTTCTCTCTTAGGAAGTTCCACGGAACAGAGCATCTATTCCTAGTTCATTAGAAATAAAAGTTTCTTACACAATCACAACTTAAATAAATTTAAAACAAGAAATGCATTAGCATCTTTATTACAAATGTAATTGGTTTTCTTTTATTTTTCTTTGTGGGGAAAGGGTCACTAGTTAAAATACACCACTGTAAAATCTGCAATTTAAATTTCATTTCATGGTGCATTGTAGAAATAGTTTACATAAATAGCATCCATTAATCATTTAAAACAAAGGTTAAATGTAAATTAGGATCCTGCTATTTATTTCTATGATTATTTGTGGGTTTCTGGTAAAGTTAGATTTTTCTGACGGTAAAAGAACTAATGCGTTTGAAAATAAAATATCTTTAAACTAAAACTGATAACTTTTAGAAATCAATCAGCGTGGAGAGAGGGCCGTAACATCACAAACAGCATCAAGTTAAAAAGCATACTAGCTCTCAGTCCCAATTTTAACTGTCATCGTTTAATCATGAAATCTCTTTCTCCAGGAGGCCTACCTACTGATATTAAATACATACATCACACACCATTTTTAAAAAAATGATCTTTCTGATGGTTATAATTTTTTGAAGTGGGTTAGAGTATTGGTTTGATTAGCTTTGAATTTTTTCAACAAAAGAAGGTAGTAAAAAGAATAAACATCAGGATAAGTTAATAAAGACCATTGAATTTAAGGTGTATTGACAAAGGGACAAAATACCTGAATAAACACTTTGTTTCAGTGGTTTGTATGAATTCTAATTTATCCCTGTTTTATGAAATACCTAAATAGCTGACCAACTTTTTACTTACCATTTTAAAATACTGTACTTGGATAATTGTCCCTTCTATTCTTTTATCTGCTTCTTAGGGTTTTATTCTTTTATCATGGCTTTGAGATGATACTCATGTCAACAATAACAGCCTGAGCTTTAGGAAACAGGGTCAAATAAATAACTAGACATTTTATCATTTTACTAAAGTTCAAAACGAAAGCATAAAGGGTGTTACCAAAATTAAAGTTATCTGAAAGAAATTAACATTTTGATGCATAAGAACCTAGAAATAGTAAAGATCATAGTCACAGGGGAAAAAAACACCAATAAAATAAAACCAATTGTTTTATTTCAGAATCTATTTTATTGGGTTGCTTTCTTTATGAAGGTTGTTAAAAGTATAGTCAACAGTGAAGATACATTCAGCCTTCTTTGAATCCTAAAACAAAGGATTTGATATTCTTTTTCTATTTTTTTTTTTTAAGATTTTATTTATTTGTTTGACAGAGATCACAAGTAGGCAGAGAGGCAGGCAGAGAGAAAGGGAGATGCAGGCTTCCTGACGAGCAGAGAGCCTGATGCAGGGCTCGATCCCAGGACCCTGAGACCATGACCTGAGCTGAAGGCAGAGGCTTAACCCACTGAGCCACCCAGGCGCCCCTTTTTCTTTTTTTTTTTTTAAGATTTTATTTATTTATTTGACAGAGGGAGAGAGACAATGACAGAGGGATGCAAACGGGGAAGTGCGAGAAGGAGAAGCAGCCTTCCCATGGAGCAGGGAGCCCGATGTGGGGCTCGAGCCCAGGACTTTAGGATCATGACCTGAGCCAAAGGCAGACGTTTAATGACTGAGCCACCCAAGAACCCCTACAATTTGATATTCTGATGAACAATATCACTATAGCTAGATGTCATTATACATCTTTCTTAACTCACTGGATTTTTGAGCAACTACCCTAAGAACAAATTGAAGTTACAACCAGAAGAGTTCTGTCCTTTGTAATACAATAAGGGCATCTATAATATTAAATAAAAGTTTTTCAATGTATTTGCAATAATTTTAATAAACCATCATTATAATATCCATTCAGAGAGAATTTAGTCAACTAGGATGCTATTTTGAAATATCTGAAGCAAAGTTCAAGTAATTGTCTCTAATAAACTGTTTTATGGCTTTTTATTCATATTATTTCCAGATCACGTTATCGAAGGTTGATTATATGTAAATATAACAGTTTGTAGATCATTGTCTCAAGCAAAAATTATACTTTAATTATGCTTTTACCATATTTTGTGTAGCTCTTTATTCATCCAAGAAAGCAATGGCACTTTAACTCTCTTTTTCTGATGAAATAATAATCAGAACGCATTAACATGTTAAAAAGGATAGATTACTACATGCAATGTCATTTAGAGAGTGAAAGTAAGTGAGTCAGGGTCAGCAAATTATTTTCAGGACTTTGAGAGTAAAGTTTCTTCCAGCAAGGCCAATCTACAGATGTTTCCATTCAAAATCTAGGTCTCCATTACTGTATCTGTCTCTAAGGACGACATGGTTTGAATTTGATCCTTTGCAATGTAACCTTTAAAATGAGCAAAATCCATATTTTAATATCTCCTGTGAAGAGGAAACAATATGTGTAGCAAGTACACAAGGGGATACTTTATAAATTAATTTACATTGATAACAAATGTCACGCAAAGTGCATTTTTGATACTACCCCGAAAGGACAAACATCAGCCCTTGAACACCATATGTGGTCTGCATTATGGCTTCTTGGCACCAATCCATAATCTATTTCCAGCAGCTACCATTTCAAAAATTTATGAGGACCTGGAAAGCACAGAAGGGCTAAAGAAGCCACTTGAGTTCTGCTTATTAGCATACTCATTAAGCCTAATCAATAATTGATGAACCATTTGTGAAAAACATATGGATTAAATTACTTCTTGGCTTAGACCATTCAGGAAAGAGTCATAAGTATTTTTGCCCCATTGTTTGCTGTGTAAACAAGATGTCAAAACTGATTCTATAACAGAAAGCTGAAAAGGCTTGCACTTTCCTTTCTCTACAGCCCCAAACTGTAACATTTTATGCCATATTTTTTAAATGATTGAGATGGATTTACTACAGAAGCTACTGAAATGTAAAATTATGGAATATAAGAACTTTTCAAAATTTTTCAAGTAGTCTGTAATATATACTTGAGAGAAAAAAAATCAAAGGCATCTATTAACTAAAGTTCATACTTTATTCTGATTTCTTTAATTTTTATCTGAGTCCTTTTTCTTATTTCGTGATCCCATCTGTGATGCCATATTACAGTTAGTTATCGTGTGTCCTTGGGCTTTTCTTGGTTGTAACAATTATCCAGCTTTCCTTGTCTTTGGTGACCTTGATAGTTTAGAGGGATATGGTATTTGGTAAAAGGTCTCTCATTTGGGATTTGTCTGATGTTTTTCTCCTGATTAGACTAGATTTTGGAGATGTAAAGTACATTTTTCATCAAACTGTATCGGGGTACATACTACTAACATGACTTATTAAGGCTGATTTTGACTTTGGTCACCTGGCTGAAGTGGTTTGTGAGATTTCTCTACTCAAAAATTCATCTTGTTTCTGCCTTTACTATATGTATTCCTTGAAGGAAAGTCCATAGGTACAGTCAACACTTAATTCGTGGAGAGTATGCTTCGCGAATGGAGTATTTATGTAAATTATTTAGAATTCTAACATGCGAATGATTTGTCTTTTCTCCTTATTTATTTACAATATTCATTTCTTCAATCATTTATTTATATCAGTACAGACCCAGAGATATGCATTTCATACTTTGAGTTATAGTCCAATACTACTTAATCTTTATTGCTCATATTGTTCTGGCTTTGGCTATTGGGTGATATTTCAATTGGTTTCTGCTTCTGCATCACTTTAGAATACCACTGTCGTGTGTGTGTGTGTGTGTGTGTGTGTCTGTGTGTGTGTCTGTGTGTGGTGTGTGTGTTGGTGACCTTCCTTACTTTATGGCACTACATTATGCTCAAGGTTCAGTCGTTTTGCATATTTTCATAACAGCCCTACAATCATACATCTCTTTAAGGAGATTTATTTATTTGTTTTAGAAAGATCAGGAACAAAGACCTGGGTCCTAGTGTGCTTTTTGCTACTAGAGTGTCATTTCTTCCAGGTGTCCTCCTCTGAGAGAGTAGTAATGATATGGGTGTATACTAACATATCTGTATATATTTCTACATGTAACAATCTGTGTCCAAATTAATTAAGTTAAACGTGAGTACATACTGATGTCTCCAACTCTAATTCATTAACACATGGAACATTCTAACTTCTTCCCCTTACTTATCTATAAACTCGGACTCCAACACTAACATACCTGGCTCTGAACAGCCACCCTGTATTTGCTTAATTGTTCAATTCCAGTATGCATTCACCTACTGACGAATATGTTGGTTGCTTCCAGTTTTTGGCAATTATGAATAAAGCTGTTATAAACACTCACATGCACGTTTTTGAAGGTATATAAGTTTTCAGATCAGTTGGGTAAATAGCTAGGGGTGTGTTTGCTGGATTTCATGATAAGTCTATCTTCAGCCTTGTACGAAACTGCCCAACTCTCCGACAGTAACTGTACCACTTTGCATTCCCACCAGCAATGGATGAGGGTTCCTGTTACTCTTCATCCTTGCCATCACTTGATATTATCAGCTTTTTGGATTCTAATATGTGTGCTATGGTATCTCGATGTTTTAAATTGTACTGTCCTATTGACAAATGATGTTGGGCATCTCTTCATGTGTTTATTTGGCATCTATATATCTTTTTTGGTGAAGTATGTATTCAGATTCTCTGGCTACTTTTTAATTGCATAGTTTGTTTTCTAACTGTTGAATTTTAAGCGCTCTTTGTAGGTTTGGGTACAAATCCTCTACCAGGCATGTGTTTTGCAAATATTTTGTCCCAGCCTCTGACTTGTCTTTTCTAAATTTTACTAAGTTCAACTTCTCCATTTTTTCTCTAATTGATTGAATTTTAGGTATTCCTTCTAAAAACTCATCAACAAATTCAAGATAATTTTGATCAGATATTTTCATCTAAAAATTTTACTGTATTGCTTTTTACAATTAGTTTTTTATGATCTATTTTGAATTAAATTGTGTAAATGGTATAAGGTCTGTATTTAATCCATTTATAGGGGTTCGTTGTTTTGTGTGTGGACATAAAATGTTCCCACATAATTTGTTGAAAAGATCATACTTTCCCATTGGATTGGATTGACTTTGTACCTTTGCCAAAGATGTGTTGAGTATATCTATATGGTTCTATCTAATTGTCTGTTCTTTTCCATTGATCTGTGTGTCTATTCTTTCACTAATTCAATACTGCCTGGATTATTGTACCTTGCTGTTAACTACTGAAATTGGGTAGTGTGAGTCCTCATTTTTTTTTTCCTCTTCAATACCAGATTGACAATTCTAGGTCTTCTGGTTTTACCTATAAACTTTAGAATTTGTCAATATCTATCAAGTAACTTGTTGAAATTTTTAATGGAATTATATTGAATCTATAGATCACATTGAGTAGAATTGAAATCTTAACAGTACTGAATATTCTTAACCATGAACATGGAATATCTCTCCATTTATTTAGAACTTTGATTTGTTTCATCAGAGTTTTATAGTGCCTGGCATATATCTCCTGTGCACATTTTGTTAATGTTATATCCAAGCATTTCTCTTGCTTTAGTGCTATTTTTAAATGACATTATTTTCAAATTTTCAAATCTCAATTGTTATTTGCTGGTATATTAAAACAACAACAACAACTGACTTTTGTCCATTAATCCTGTGACCTTGCTAGATAAGTTCATGAGTTTTTTGTTGAGTCCTTGGGATATTCAATATGGATGAATGAAGACAGCTTTATTGCTTCCTTTTCAATCTGTGTACTTTAATTTCTTTTTCTTATCTTCTATTCTAGTAATGGGGTCCAGTACAATGTTGAATAGCAGTGGTGAGAGAAGATTTCTTTGCCTTGTTCCTGATCTTAGGCAGAAAGTGTGCAGCTTACCACCATTAAATATACTATCTATAAATTTTTATAAATATTAAATAAAATTTTAAATTATAACACTCCAAATCCCAATAATAGAAATTTGTTCCAAGAGCCATCATAAATTTGTACTGAGTTCTCTAATTTATTATTACTTGCCTGCAGTCAATAAATATTTTTTCTAATTCTAGCACAGAGAAACATAATTTAGCTTTGGTTAGTTGGTAGGGGCACAGTTATTAAATTTAAACTCTACAGAAGTCTAAAAGCCAAGAAAATAACCATAAAAATAGACATGTCAATAGGGCATTTTGTAAATACAAAATGAATTGACATAGACATTCAAGGGGAAAAAATTAGAAAAGTCATGCAAAGAATACACAAACACAAAAATTATGTAATGTAGACAAAAAGGATGATCAGAAAATATTTAGTGCCTGAGATCCAATGAGAGAAATTTAGAACATAGATGATACTAAAAGAGCAGACGTTTATAATTTCTATTTTTTTCTCATTCTATCAGTAATATTTTTAAAATGTCAGCAGGCTTCAGATTATTTCAAACAACTGCAGTTAGAGGACAAAAAGTCAGATTAGCTAAAATAAAAGACATAAGATCATTGTATAAATAAACACAAAGCCACTTTATCATCTACCCAAAAGTAAAAAAAAAATTTAAAAAAATTCTTGTACAGCATGATTTTTTCTGTGTATTCATAGTTGTAACCTTTTAAAAAGACTATGAAAACAAAGTTCTGTAATAAGGAATTGTGCCAGGGCTGATGCTCTTAATGTTGGATCCTACAGGAACTAAGTGTTACATAAGGATAGTAATCACAGACTCAGTATCAGGAAATCAAACTATTCAAAAAATTCTACTATTAAAGATTAATTTTTAAAGAAAGATAAAATCCAACTTCGAGTTTTTTTGAGTTTTAGTCATTCATTTAACAAATGTTCATGGACCATTCCTTTGTCCCCAGATATTCTAGGTGCTGGAACATTCTTATGTGATCTTTTATAGAGCTTTTGAGTACTAACACAAAACCCATAAAGGTAGAAGGAGGCACTCTTATCCAGATTCATCCCACATGTCGGTCATTGCCAGGTCTCAACTTCTATGTCAAGGGAGCCTCCGGACCAAGGTGAGGTCTCAGTTGACAGCACTCAGTTGTGGAATAACACCCATTGCAACAGCTGGGGCTGCTGATTTATCAAAAGATACTCACATCTTTGAGGTACATCTAACCCCAGAACATCCAACCCCTGCTTCCATGCTGGTCCTGAAAGAAACTAAAGCTAAATCTACTTAAGAAATGTACTGATCCTTTATGGCCATGATTGAGGATAGTAGTTATTTGCCAATTCCTCTAGTACTATCTGCTTGATGAATATTCTATCTCTAGTATGGCTTTACTCTTTCCCAGAGAAAAACTCCAACACACAGAATATCTTTAATTAGCTTAGCATAAAATTTCATGAATTAATATTTTCTCATTTCTTATATACCCATTCTGCATAAAAATTCTTAATACTTTTCTGTTATTCTTGTGTAAGAGAATTGGTATTTTATACTTCCCCAATATAGAACATTCTGGATTACTGAGTAGATAGAAACTGGTTAATGTGTCACTAATACCTCTCACCAATACTAACATGTTGAAGATCATTAAAATCCCAGAAAGCAAAAAGTACCATTATATGACACAGATCATATGAAGAGGAAAATATATATGAAAAATGATTATTGTATTTTATAATATGCTAGTAATCAAGGCAGAGGAGAAATGCCAGAGAGGATAGAGTTGGGGAATCTGAGGTCCTACTTTGCAACAAGTGAAATTTTAAAGCATTAAGAATTAGTATGTTGATGTTACCTTATTTGTACTTATATGGTGGTAAGTCCAGTTCTATATAGTAAGACGTACACACTCAAAAATGTTACCAATGACTTTTTAAAATAATAGCAATAAAACAACAAAGATCATTGTCTCTTTTAAAAATAGAAAATGAGATGATGCCACTAAATTGCTGTGGTGAAAGGCAGAATCATTAAAGTGGCCCCTTTATCTTCTCCATGCCAAGGAAAAGATATAAACTGGGAGACCGTGGAGCATGGGAATGGTTGTTGGCTACTAAGGGGGATGAGAATCACAATGGGGTTGATGGGTAAGTGCCTTGATGACTCAGGTTTTAGTATCACATGTATTTATAACAACTCATTCTCATCAAAAGTGACATCATGAATCTAAAATAATAACACGTATAATTGGGCTTTGAAGGTTTTTTTTTTTTTGGTCCTTTACACTTTTCTGTTTATGTATGGTGATAAACATGTAAGGGAATTATAAATTACCCTAGCAAATTGGGCCACTGAAATGTTATCAAGTACAATAGTGCAGAGACAAAGGTTAGAATGAGATTAAATGTTACCAAAAAATGAGAATATTTTGCATTTCCCTTTCTTGTTCACAGTGACCCACTATTCAGTCTTGCTTTTACAAGCAAAATAAAATGTTCTTTTTCATTTTCTAGCTTCCGTGGAAGCCCATATTATACTTCGTGAATGGCCTTTTGCTACTTAGCACAATACTGCCAATGACTTTGGGGAAAAGAAGCAGATTTCAAATGCAGAATGAAATTTTAATACATGAGATGAGGAATCTTAAAGAAAATTATATAATATGATCTGACTGTGATTCTGAAAATTCATTTGCTCTGAATTATTAGTACCAAGGAATGAAATGTTTCTGAAAGATGATTTAATTTTCCCAAGAGTTATTGGTCCATATCTGAAAACAAATAGTTGGTTTCTTCCTTGATGATTAATTAGAATGTGATGAATAGTGTCAGATAAAGGAGTAGCCCTTGGCATATATTAATGATATTGGAATTTAGGTATCTGTTCCATATTACAAAAACCAGTGGCATCGAAACAAAACAAAAAGTATAAATGCATGTTATGAATCCTGTTTAAGATACGAACACTTACATATGATATTCTGCCTTAGGTATAGCTATTAAAATATTTTTAATTGCTAAAGTATGATTATTTGTCATTTTCTGCAATTCTTTAACTCCATTTTCCTCTGCTACTACCCATGTATTTTTGCCTTAGTGTCTTAGGTTATAAATAAAAATCCAAACTCATGCACCAGAATTTTTAATATCCAAACCAAAATAATTGTCAAATATCAAATGGTGAAGAAAAGACACTTTAAAACAATTTTTAAAACACCAAAACTTATAAAAGGATCAATAAATTGTCCTTAGAGATATTTTTATATATGGAGTTATTATTTCCTAATTAAAAACAGGATACTTCACAGAGAAAACTCATTTTTCCCAAAAAACAAATGGTATCTAATTAGAGTAGCTTAAATCTCTTTTAAATAGAATGTTAATTATGTTATTGTATTATTTATTCAGATTAGACATTTAATATAAAATGCAGTCAAATTTATTATAAGAATTTGTGATCGGAAATGTATGATGCTTAATTTAAATCATCACCATCATAGGATGAGTAGGTTTTATATTATTTGAAGCTTACTTGATAAAAATTCCACTATATTCAAAAAGTTCATTTGAAATTTATCCATTCATTCATTCAACAAATACTGATTGCACAGTGAGTCCCAGACACTGTGTGGAGAACTGAGTTCAATCATGAAACAGAACAGACATTACTCATAAACTCTTGGTGCTTACCATATAGTAGGCAGAAAATACAGATTGAAAACCAAAGAAGTAAAGGGGCACCTATCTGCTCAGTCCAGGAGCCTGCAACTCTTGATCTTGGGGTGTAGGTTCAAGCTTCATGTTGGGGGTAGAGATTACTTTAAAAAATAAAATCTTAAAAAAGAAGAAGAAGAAGTAAAGAATGTGGCATAGGAAAGTACATAGTACTGTGGATGTGAGGATAAAGAAATTAATAAAAAGAAAATTTAAAGGAGCGCCTGGGTGGCTCAGTGGGTTAAGCCGCTGCCTTCGGCTCAGGTCATTATCTCAGGGTCCCGGGATCGAGTCCCGCATCGGGCTCTCTGCTGGGAGGGGAGCCTGCTTCCCTCTCTCTCTCTCTGCCTGCCTCTCCATCTACTTGTGATTTCTCTCTGTCAAATAAATACATAAAATCTTTAAAAAAAAAAAAAAGAAAATTAAAAAAAAAAACCTCCTCTGTGAAGTAAAACAAAAATAAAAAAGAAAAAGTAGTGCAAATACAAACAACACGTTTAAGCTGAGATCTGAAAAGTGAATAGGATTCAGCTAAAAGAGAAGTTATGGGAGGGGCACGAGAAAAGTAGGTGGAGGTAAGAGGAGTGTGGGGTCCCTCCTCCCTCCCAGAACTGAAACAGGCACCAGTTGCAGAACGTCCACCATCTGTCTTCGAACCTGGAAGAAATAACCTGGCTGGAAGACAAAGACTGAAGCAGGATATGGACTGAGATGATTAAATGTGAGTCTAGATCAGGCATGACTTTATAGGCCATTATATGAAATTCTGCCCTTATCTTAAGAACAACGGACAACCACCAAAATGATTGAAACGAGGAAGTGAGGTGTAGATCTGAATTCAGGAGTAATCTCTCAGACTGCAGAAAATAAAGATTGAGTTAGCTTGCAGCCAGGGGAGGCATATTGCAGGCGTTGGGAAAGGAGGTGGTGATTTCGATTGTGGTGATGATAATAGAAATGCAAAAAAATAAAAAGGGTTCGAAAGGTAATCAAGATGTAGAAGTTTATTCCATTCCGTGAATGGTTGCGTGCAGGGAGTAAAGGAGAAGAATGAGCCAAAGACGACCTCCAAGTTTCTAGCTTGAAGAATCCAAAGGTTTCTGACAAGCTCCAAAAGTGTGAGAAAAATGTGTTCAGTTATAGACATATTGAATCTAGGTAGAGAGTTCAAGGAAAGAGTTGTACATCTAGAGGATAGGAAAAATTGTCTCAAATACTGTGTTATGACTCTTCACACATCATTCAACAAAAATAACAAAACTGACAGCCTGTTAATCAGTCACTCTTGGCATTCAGGATTTAGAAGTGAGTAAAGTGGTGGATACACCTGCATTTTTTAATTTTATTTGGGGATAGGAGTGAGGGGCAGTAGGAAAGAAAGATACTAACCAATTAAAATATATTCCTAAGGATTCAACCAAAATTGAATTGATGTTTTGATCTGATTAATTAGTGAGATGGGATTTTCTTTAAAACAGTATCATTGAACATATGAAAATAGACTAATAAAAACCTCTGTGTAGTTTATCAGTATCGTTGTTAAAATATTTGTCACTCTGACTTTTGATCTGACCCAGCAACAAGCACGATTAGAACAGTTTTTTGTTAATAATACCACCACGTGGACGAGTTAGGCAAATGAGTGAAATGGAAAGTTTGAATTAGAGTAAATCTTACACGCAATGAGTCTACTTTGAGGACTAAGATGGGGAAATGGGTAGCAGAATGTTCAGTTTATAAAATCATATCTGTTACTCTTTTTTCTTCAAACTATAGAATAATAACCTTAAGTACTTAAGGTTAAAAACTGTCTGGTTGAGTAAGAAATATAGGAAATATAAATTAAAGAAATTTTAAAATTTCTTTTATTCTATAGAAATTTATTCTATAAATTTCTTTTTCTGTTTAAATTAAAGAAATTTAAACAGGATAAAAAATATTATAAATTAAGTATATATTTCTTCCAGGACACTCCAAATGCATGTGATTAATGGCAAAGCAGGGACATCACAAAGAAGTTGAGCATATGAAATATCTCAGAATATTTTTCAGATTTTACTGGCGTATAGTTTAAGCCACTGTGATTTGTAGTTTAGCATTTTAAGTCCCATTAATTGTAGAATAAAGCTATGCTTCATTTTTGACAATTAAATACAATTTTACTGGAAGGGAAAAAGAACTCTGAATTGGACTCAAAGGAGAAATCTTCTCTAAAGGTCACCCTTATTAAATGGCATGACAATTTGATTATGCCATTCATGCTCAATACCCCAGTCTATTCCCAACACAGAAGCTAGAGTAATGCTTTTATAAAATGAAAGTCAGATCATATTTTTTTTTAACTCTTTTTTTTTTCTTTTTATAGCACTTTATTTTTTTTTTTATAAACATATATTTTTATCCCCAGGGGTACAGGTCTGTGAATCACCAGGTTTACACACTTCACAGCACTCACCAAAGCACATACCCTCCCCAATGTCCATAATCCCACCCCCTTCTCCCTAACCCCCTCCCCCCAGCAACCCTCAGTTTGTTTTGTGAGATTAAGAGTCACTTATGGTTTGTCTCCCTCCCAATCCCATCTTGTCTCATTTATTCTTCTCCTACCCACTTAAGCCCCCATGTTGCATCACCACTTCCTCATATCAGGGAGATCATATGATAGTTGTCTTTCTCTGCTTGACTTATTTCGCTAAGCATGATATGCTCTAGTTCCATCCATGTTGTCGCAAATGGCAAGATTTCATTTCTTTTGATGGCTGCATAGTATTCCATTGTGTATATATACCACATCTTCTTGATCCATTCATCTGTCAGATCATATTACTCCTATACCCAACACCCTACCATGCCTCCACATTTCCCTCTGAAACCCCAATTTATATCAGAACACTCATGATCTCCACACTTCTGACACCTGTCATTCCCCATTCTCTTCCCCTCACCCACTCTAAGCAGTCACACTGGCCACCTTGCTCTCTCACACAAGCTAAGCTTAGCCCCTGCCTTGTACCTTTTATGTTGGTTATTTTCATGTCCTAGAAATACTCTCTGTCCATCCCAGATTTTTATAGGGTGAAATTCTTTTTCTTCCTCAAGGTTCTGATCAAAGTATACCTTCTCAGGTGCCTGCGTGGCTTAGTGGGTTATAGCCTTGGCCTTCAGCTTGGGTCATGATTCCAGGGTCCTGGGATCGAGCCCAATATCATGCTCTCTGCTCAAGCGGGGAGCCTGTTCCCCCCACCCCTGCCTGCCTCTCTGCCTACTTGTGATCTCTGTCAAATAAATCAATAAAATCTTCAACGTATACCTTCTCCATTGCACTTTTCCTGATCTTATTTTAAATCAGAACATACCTTAATGACACCACTGATCTCTAGTCTCCTCTATTTTATCCTTTTCTCATAGCATTTAGCAATATTTAAAATACCATAAAATTTGTGTACATATTATTTTCATTGTTTTTTTCTGTTACCCCCTTCCCATTGAGAATACGAGTCCCAAACCCCAATGATATCATTTATTTTACTCACTTCTGCCTCCTGAATAGTACCTCCCACAAAGAAGTGCTCAGTAAGCATTTGTTGACTGTACACTTATTAAATCTTATCTTTACATAAGGATTTTAAAATCTTTTTTGTGGGTAAACTTTCAAGAGGAACCTAAAGAGCTCCAACTTAATATACAGAAAATTGAGGGATGCCTGGGTGGCTGAGTAGGTTAAGCATCTGCCTTCAGATCAGGTCATGATCCCTGTTCAGCAGGGAGCCTGTTTCCCCCTTTGCCTGTTGCTCCCCCTGCTTGTGCATATCCTCTCTCTCTCTCTGACAAATAAATAAATAAAATCTTTTTAAAAAAGAAATGTAGAAAATTGAAAAGTGCTTCAAAATATCTGAACCAAAAACTTAAAGGACTGTGAGGAGAAATAGACAAATTCACATTCAAAGTTGGAAATTTTCCCACTCTGCTGTCAGTAATTGGTAGCACAAATAGACAGATAGTCAATAAGGACCCAGAAGACCTGAACAACACCATCAGACTTTATGATCAAATTGATATTTAAAGAACCTTTCCCCCAACAATAACAAGAATTGTTTTCAAGTCCATGTGGAGCAATCATTAAGACATACCATAGTTTGTACGTTTCAAAAACATTAACAAATATCAAAGGATACTGTACAATGTACTTTGATCATAACGTTATGTCCATAAAATATTATGTTCACATATTTATATGTTCCTATGTTATGACTGGAACAAAATTAAACCAGAAATTGAGAACAGAAAGATATGTGGAAAGTGTTCAAATATTTAGTCCCAGAAGTTAATTTAAAAAAAAAAAACTGTCAATGGAAGTCAGCAACACTATTAACTCCTAAGGTCTTTTATGGGTTGCCTGTCTGAAGTGAACTGAAAATCTATCATCATTGGAGGGAATGGAGCTAAGGCAGTATGAAAAGAGGATATTGCATCATCAGTATTTCTGCTAAAAGTAAAGGTGTGGAAGCAGGAACCCGAGTTTTTCCTTTAGAAAACTAGGAAAAGAAGCAAATTAAAAACTCAACTTATGCATAAAGAAAGAAATAATAAAAATAATAGCAGACATTGATGAAATTAAAAACAGAAAATCAATGAAGTCTAAAGCTGGTCTTTGAAAAATCAATTTAATTAATATGCCCCTATCTAGACTGGTCAACTAATGAGAGAGAAAGAAAATGAATTACTTACACCAGGAGTGGAACAGGAACAATTAACTAACAGACACATGGGCTTTAGAAATTTAATAAAGGAACATTACATACCTACTATGCTCATAAATTTAAAAATTTAGAGGAAATGAACAAATTGGACACAATTTGGGCACAACTTGGATGGACCAAACTACCCTATCCTACACAAGAAAATAAATAACCTGCATAGTCCAACATCTTTTAAAGAAACTGAATTCATAGTTATGTAACTTCTATCAAAGAGAACTCCAAACAAGACTGTTTCTGATGCTTCTGGTCTAAGCTTTGGGAATTATCAGAATATCCCCTCTTTCCGTTAGAAGCTATGGATACTGCTCTGTTATCTGAGTCATAGTATAGAAGAGATTAATTATTGGAACTTGAAGCCTTCAGAAAAAGACTGTACGGACTTATGAAGCACGAGATAAATTGACTGGATGCGACTATAGTTAAGAAACAGGCTAGAAATTTTGGTTTAAGCAATCTTCATGGCTGCCTAGTATTTTGAGAAATTACATCCACTCTTGGGATGGGAAAAATTCAATTGTAGATATATCTGAGCTTATTTAGGTTGCTTAATTGACCTCACTTGTTGAAAAGAAGATTCCCTGAAACTGAAACTAATGCTGTGAGGCAAGGTGACTGACAGCAATTAGATGGAGGACAATATTCCTTAGGAAGCACCAATGTTTTGTATAGGGTTAATAGGACCAGGGATGGGAAAAAGGAATTTTGATTGTGTGGCTTTCACATGCTGCTAGAATCCTTCAGGGCTACAGGGCTTGGAGGAGAAGTGATGGCAATTCATAGAAAAATCCATGAATTCCTTTTTGTCTGTAAAAAATGTTTGACAGCACGTGAATGGGAATTTTGCAATACGGGTAAGTTATCGGGATATGAATGTCAGATTTTTTATCACATGCAAGCAGAAAGGATGAGAGTGGGTTTTTTTTTGCACATGGCATAAAAATGGAAGGATACGTGTGAGAGTTTTCATAACACAGTTACCTGAAGAACATTTTGGAAAACTAGATGTAGCTAGAGTAAATCACTATGGGACTAAAATATCTATACCTGGAAAATTGTAAACTTTCCCCAAGACCAGGTATTATATAGGAGGCTAGATCAATGAGAAATTTGGTGATAGCTGAACAATGACCTCTATATTCCAACGGGACTAAGTCTATTTTTCATTCATGCAATCATAAATTGCAAAAAAAAAAAAAATCCTAAGTCTTTGGGCATCCTTTTCCCACATGCCTGAAAAAAGTCCCAATAAGAGTAGGTATTTTATTAAATATAATAGCCACACTACTGAGAAACAAGAGAAATATGATGAAAAGAAGAAGCAGGTTTATAAAAATTCATATTATATTCCACTAAAGATACAATAAATCCTTACACACAGTTTGCTGCTTCTTCCTCAGCACCTCTTCCAGTTGTTTTCACCTTGAGCTTGGTGATATTAAAATCATTCTCTCTAAAAAATACATGAAACATGTATATCCCAAAATATCTCCTCCCAAAAGGGTATTCGATTTTATGAAAAATATGCTTTATTTTGCCTGAAAATTTACCATTTTGTATAGCCTGGGATAACAAAGTCCACTCATGAATAATAATTTAATGTCTTATGTTTAAGTGAAAACCTCCACCTGTTTTGGCTGGCTCCCATGCCCTCACCTCCCCTACCCCTCCCCGTCAATTGAACTTAGCTTACAATTAATATAGACTAATATCCTAAATAGTATCTCATATTGCTATCATATCTTAACATTCTTTGAGTTAGAAAACTGTTTACTTTTAATTTCTTGCGGTCTTATTTTCAAAGGTTTAAATTTTATGCACAATTGATTTTTTTAAAATTTTACTAATTATGCTTCATGGAAGATGCAAGCACATATTCTTTGAATTGGCACTGTATTTCTAGAGCAATTTGGAGCAGTATTACAAATTTAAAATAAATTAAAAAGGTCTTCATTCTGATAGCACTCTGTTGAAATTAAGCAGAAGCAAAACCAAACCAAAGCATCTGACAAAATTAAATTACCTAATTTGAGGATTATCAACACCAAACCTCTGATAATAAGCAGGCCACCTATTAAGAGTGTAAACATATCTACTGGTCATTTTGACATATAATGACTACGCTTCACTGGGTTGTTTTGACCTATTTCCACCAACCACTCTCCTCTTCAGCTTACTGCTTGTTACCCTGAACGAATGGTCTGCACAGCACTTTGTAAGTGACTCAGACCTTCCTCATTTGTCACTGCATTTCTCAATATATGACATTCTTTGACAATTCTGCTTGTGTCAAGTGATTTTTCATTTAAAGGAAAAATGCCACTATAGATTTTTTTTTTCAAAAAAGGAAAGAAAGGTAAATTTAAAAGCCGAACAAGGAGAAATTTCAGGAGACTATCGTCACAAAGGTAGAGTATTGGTGTTTACATTTTTTTGATATTCCATTCACACATATATTTAAAGATTTGTCTGATAGGAGGTGATTTTTAGATTGTTTCTCAATGTTGTATTCAATGGTGTGTATGAAGTAAACAAGGTTTTATATTTAGCATTCTACTACTCTACCATTAAGAAAATTTATTAATAGCCTTCAACATTTTAAATTGTAATGGATTTGTTTTCTTAGCTCCTTTCATTTGCATCTAGATTTTTCCATCTTAATCTGGTGT
The DNA here is from genome assembly GCF_011764305.1 of Mustela putorius furo. Classification (NCBI taxonomy): domain Eukaryota; kingdom Metazoa; phylum Chordata; class Mammalia; order Carnivora; family Mustelidae; genus Mustela; species Mustela putorius. The sequence continues at coordinate 14,653,668 of NW_025421402.1, forward strand.
TGGGTTCTGAAACTAAACTGCAATATTTTACTGATTTTGAGAGATGCTAAAAAGATTAAATGCAGGTGGAAAAGTTAATTGCTAATTACAGTTATCTGAAAGTCATATAGTGTTTCATTTTGCTGTGGAAATAACTGAAAAAAGTGAAAATATAAAAGCTATATCTGTTATATCAAAATGATGTTTGTATACACAAAGCACACATGGAGATAGTTTTGTGGAAAAGTCTTTTATTTATACTGTATATGAATATAGATTTTAAAGTAGATAAATTGATAACAAATAGCTAGCTAACTAGCTAGTTATACAGATTTAAATGACACAGAAATGAATAGATAGATGTAGTAGTGGGATTATGAAGGAGATGACTATTTTACATTATCAGTTATCTGTTCTCTTTTATTCTAACAGAAGTTCATTCCAGTTACAAATGTCACAGAATACTAATTCACTCCTCCAGTTCTATGTTCTACCAAACAAGGAGATAAAAATACTCATCTATGAGTGAAAGAAAGCTCTGATTTTAGTTTACAGTCATCAGAACTGTAATATTTTTTCCCACCTTCAATAACATTAATGGATATTTCTGGATCAGTATATCCTAGGAATTGTCATAATACTACTGTTTCATTTATTGAAAATTAGAATTTTAAGAATTTGTTTTGCTTATTCTTATTTCTAAGGTGTTAAAAAATTAACAGTTGACAATGGTGTTGAGAAAATTGGACAGCCACATGTAGAAGAATGAAACTGGACCATATCTGTGCATCATACACAAAAATAGACTCAAAATGGAGGAAAGACCTAAATGTGAGACAAGAATCCATCAAACTCCTAGAGGACAACATAGGTAGTAACCTCTATGACCTTGGCTACAGAAATTTCTTGCTAGACACATCTCCAAAGGCAAGGGAAACAAAACAAAACAAAAAAACTATTCGGGGGTGCCTGGGTGGCTCAGTGGGTTAAAGCCTCTGCCTTCAGCTCAGGTCATGATCCCACAGTCCTGGGATCGAGCCCCACATCGAGCTCTCTGCTCAGCAGGGAGTCTGCTTCCCCTTCACCCTCTCTCTGCCTGCCTCTCTGCCTACTTGTGATCTCTATCAATCAATAAATAAAATCTTTTAAAAAAATCTTTTTAAAAAATAAATAAATACATACATAAACTGTTGGGACCTCAAAAAAAAAGCTTTTGCACAGCAAAGGAAACAGTCAAAACAAAGCTAAAAGGCAACCTACAGAATGGGAGAAATCTACTAATCTCAGAGATATAAGACCATGAAATCATTATATTTATAAAATATTATGTACAGTACTCTAAAATATATAAATCACAATACCAAATAAAGTAAAATATGTTAATAGTTAAACAATTTATGAATTCAACCAATATGTTTCATCCTATATTATCTCAACAGCAACAAATTCTATTCCTTTCCAATTATTTGGTTAAGCCAAGGCATTATTATAGGTTATATCAATGAAGTGGCAGTTTTAAGTTGATTGTCATTTGATAAATGATGAAAATATAATTCAAAATTTGGTCTGGTTTATTATCCATTATTATATCTTCATACATTTTCCCATCGCAATGGCATGGTTTCTGAGATCAACCACTTATACTCAGTCTTAGCAAATTCTCTTCTATTTTGAAATTCTCTTCATCTTTCTAATAGGTCTATGCAATCTGCACTTTTTCTGTTTGTTTCACCCAACAGTTTTTCTTAATAGTTCTTAAGGTAAATAATTCAATGTAATAAGAAAGTTCAATTTCTAAAAGGTCTAAGAAACTCTGAAACAATTACTTTATTAACCAAAAAACACTACATTCAATATATTCACTATAAGGTAGATAGTAATAGGAATCCAGTTGTCTCCTTTGACTGATTCATTTCACTTAGTATAGTATAGTCTAGGTCCTTTCGTGTTGTTGTAAATGGCAAATCCCATCCTTTTTTAGAGCAATGTAATATTCATCTCTCTCTTATTACATCTTCTTTTTCTTTATGATTTTATTTATTTGACAGAAAGAGAGAGAGCAAAAGCAAGAGGAGTGGCAGGGAGAGGGAGAGGAAGAAGCAGGCTTCCTGAGGAGCAGGGAGCCCAGTGTGGGGCTCGATCCCAGGACCCTGAGATCACAACCTGAGCCAAAGTCAGATACTTAACTGACTGAGCCACCCAGGCCTCCCATACCACATCTTTTTTATCCATTTATTTATCAGTGAATACTTGGGATGCTTCCGTATCATGGCTATTATAAATAATACTGCAGTAAACATAGGGGTACATATATCACTTCCAATTAGTGTTTTCAAATCACTATTGTACACTTGAAACTAATATAACATTGTGTGTCAACTATACTCAAATTAAAAATAATAAATAATGATTTAACATTTCCATACACTACCTGGTGCTCATCACAACAAATGCACTCCTTAATCTCCATCACATATTTCACCCATTCTGCCCCCCACCCCCTTTTGGTGTATGAAAGTGTTGAATCACCATATTGTACACCTGAAATTAATATTACATTGTATGTTAGGTAGTTGTAATTTAAATAAAAACTTTACAAATAAATAAAGCACTTTTTAAAAAAAATCCAGCTATAATTTTAATATTACAGATATAAAATTTCTAAAGTACCATTGTTTATACAAGTTAAGTCTATTTGAATCAAGAACCAAATTAAATATTATATTTGAGTTAGTCAATGGAACATCCAAAATTAAAGTTTAGTGGAAAACTATTGTAACTTTAAGATAATTCTGTGCCAAAGTGTATCTAATATTATCAGTTTCTCCTTTTAACTTCTATGTCTTCCTTCCTAAGAAACCCTTCCAGGAATTTTGCATCTTTCTTTATAAAACTATAGATCCAAAAGAATTTAAGAATCACCATTTACAAGCTATATAAGAAGGTAGTGAGGAAGGTAGATTATGGGATCTGAGAGATGCAAACAGAAAAATTGATGAAAATATGTATTTTGAAATTCAAGGAAATGTAAATATAAACTTCTGACTAAACAGCAAAGCTTAAATTATATCAAATAGATATTGGTCCTGACTTTGGGCAAAAACAAATAATTATTTTCAAAATAACTTTACCTCACTATACAAATGAGGCACATATCACTCATAGGAACTTTTATTAAGATACAAGATAGCTTGAATGCTTTGCCACCTACTAAAAAGCCAATGTCCCTGTAATTTCTGAAGAAAACACCCAGACTTCAGCTGGCACGCAGAAGAAATGACAGTATAGTTTGTCATCACAAGAATGTTGCTGTGTTCTGTTCGCTATGCCTCGCTCTCTATTATTGAACGGAACTGGATGATCTTTATTTCATTTACTTTAATCAGAAGGCTCTTCTAAAATGCTTCTGGTTAATATTTGGTTTGAATGAAGCACTTTATTAAAAAATGCTAGATGTTTCCACTTAACATAGCCTGAATAGCTAAAAGGGAAATAATGGCCCAAGCATAAAATGGCATAATAAATCAAAGGACAACTTTCTCCTTCTAAACATTTTCAAGGTTAGTTTTCATCTTAATAGAATTGCTGATCTGCCGACTGATCAACTGTAGATATGCCTATGACTTGTTTCAGTGGAAAGAGGGATGCCAAAAATAATGAGAAATAACCCTTTGAGTCTTGTCTAAAAGCATTTTTGTTTTGCCGCACATGCTTTCTGAGCATGCAAAATTGTTTTGCTTTCCTCAAAGTAAAATTCCAATTGATTCAAAATAGAAGGGATTTAGCGGGTTCCTATTTCAAAGGAGCATGGGACATCATCGTGATAAATTCCATTTGAAGGATTTACTTTAAATTGTAATGGTGATAATACACTTGATTAGAAGTGTCCAGTTCCACCAGGAACAATAAGGTGTTCACGACCATTTAAAAAGTTGGAAAATAACGTAATGTGAAGCAAGAACAATCTTCCTATTGCATCAACGATAATTAGAAATCCCAAGATCGTTTCTGCAAAATGAGAGAGAAATATTTTCTTTCTCCTCCTAAATATACTCCAGACTCCAAGTTACACTTTCCCAGATAACACGAATTTTGAAATCCCTTGATACTCACAGTGACACTTACATGACAATCCTCACTTAATGCCAAGAAAAGAGAAGAGTCTCTAAAGAAGATAAGAAACCCAAGTTGTGCCATATCATATCAACCAGAATAAAGCCTTTACTCAAGAAAGTGACATAACAGAAAAGTATTTCAATCAGTTTTGAAATTAATTCATCACAAAGTAGGCAGAGAAACTATCTATAATGCTCACCCTTGAGGTGAAGGTCCTTTCCCCACTGACCTCAAGTAGAAGTCTCTGGCTCAACTAAATGGCTCCCTCTTGGCAGTCCAGGCTATTTCTCAAGACTTGCTGAATATACTCCACTATTAGAATAATTTGGCTGAAATTATACATGTCTTTAGGTGGAAACTAAATTTTATTCATGATAGAGCCCCAGTGTTTATCACATAATAAGCATTGGCTAAACCCTTCTTGAGCCCCTGTGGAGGTGTACATTTCACTGAATCAGCCATCAAATTTCAAGTTCCACTCAGGGAGAGTCTAAAGCCAGAGTTTTGCTCCCCTTCTAATCAAGGATTATACATAGAGAAGCTAAGAGCCCCAGTGTTACAAAGGGTAATTGGTATAGCTTTAATTCATCCACAAATCCTTAAGATCGGAGCACATACGTTTGCAGGAGATGAAAGTGCTTTCAATAAGGACACGTCATTTAGAAGTCTTACCCAGTATTTCATTTGGGTATATAACCTGATACTGTTCCAGTGTGATAAGGAATATTTCGAGCTTTAACTTAGGTAGAGCACAAGGATATCTTTTAAGTCATTAGTCTAATTGGTTTAATCTGAGCTTAAAAAGAAATAGCCTCTTCAGAGAAAATAATGCATTTAACAGACAAGTCAAATACCAAGGGAACACAAATATAAATTCATAAGCATGTGCACACCCATACAAACCCTGATAAACCTTCAAAATACCTACTACAATCTTTATTCCCATTAGTTTAAGAAAAATAGCAATAACATCCTTTCCTGTAATGCAAAGAGCATATAACAAAATGAATGAAATGGGACAGTTCAAACAAGTCTTCACTTTTCATTTACTTGTTGTTATTTTACTCTTCATTTACTTCTCTTATCGATGCCACCCTTGTTCTTGCGGACTTCTCACTTCCATCCTAATCCTTGAAGGCATGGTTTATATCCGCATTGTTAATGTCCAGCTTCTCAGATTACATCATTGCATTTTTACAATATACAAATGCAAAACATTTTCCTTCCTACAGAAATAAGTACGAGAAACAGAAGTAAAATGTTAAAAGAAATATTCACTTTCTACAAATAAAGAAGCACAGACAATCCCTGTATTCTAGAAAATAAATTTGAAGTTAAATGGTATAATAGTAAAAAAATGCTCAGAGATAGAAGATCAAGAATTGAAATCATCACATGCAAGATTATGTCATTTGTTTTTACAATTTACATTTTATGCTTATGCTTCATTATTTAAAACAGTAGCTGTGTGATATCATACTATACCAATATAATTCTTTATACCAATATAATTTTATTCTTTTTTATACTTATGTATTTTTCTCTTGTAGTGTAGCAACATGGCTTTTAATATTTCTTGAAGCCCAACTAATCTTTTTTGGAATAAAGTAGTTTCCTATTTATTAATAAAAAAGTACACTTATTATAAAAATAAAATTCACACAAAAAAGATTTTAAAGATAAGGGTTGAAAGAAAAAAAATCATCCACAGCTCACCTACTTAAATACAATGCTAGATTAACATTTTGCAAAACGACTCTATTTAATGTAACCCTATCTATGCTATAACACTAGCTGAACTTTTTCATCTTTAGAATTTAGCCAGATGAAGTAATAACACTGTTACAAACTACATTATTATTTTGAACTATATGTGTAGTTAATAATTTAAAAGAATACATATATAGTTTTATATATAGTTTATAGTTTGAAATAATATTTTATTTATAACCTATAGTATACTATATTTATATTACTTTAGTTATACTATATTATGTTATGTTATATTTAAATAAAATAATTTAAGACCTTTTAAGTGTTTGTCATGGTTCATTTTACATATCAGCTTAACTGGGCTAAGGGATGCCAAGATCACTGGTGAAACATTATTTCTGGATGTGTCTGTGAGGGTGTTTCCAAGACAGATTAGTGTCTGAATTGGTAGACTGAATAAAGAAGATGGCCCTCATCAATGCATGTAGACATCATCCAATCTGTTGGTTCTGAATAGAACAAAAAGGTAAAGGAGAGCAAATTTGGACTTTGCTTGAGTTAGAACAACCATCTTCTTCTGTCTTGAAACTTTGGCAGTCCTTGTTGTCAGGCCTTTGGATTTGGGTTAGATTATACTGCTGGCTTTCCTGGTTTTCCATCTTGCGGACAGCACAACATGGAACTTCTCAGCCCCCATAATTGCATGGCCTAATCCTATAATAATCTCTCTTGATCAATCTCAGATAGACAGATACATAGATACATAGATATCCAATTTTTTCTGTTCTATGGAGAGCTTGTTTGGTGATCAGCTATTAGAATTTTAGTATTTTTCTTACTGGCTTATGTGAGTTCATTAAATATTAAAGCTATGAAATCTTAGCAATATTTCCTGAATATATTTACAAAGCGCTTGCTCTTTGTTTTTCACTCACAATGTGCTTGAATTTTATTGCTGTGTGGCTCCTGTTTTGATATATAGAAATTCTTAAATGATATCATCCATTTCAAAGAATAGATTGTATAATCTATGCAGCTGAGATTCTCAAGATGTTATCACTGAAGTATTTCTTCCAAATCATTCCGAAAAGTTACCATACAGTGTCAAATAAGAGAAATGTACAATGTTTGAAAATTAATATTGCCAAAAACAGGAAGGGAATATTTGTTACTATGTAACAAAGTGACAAAGTGGAATTACTTCACAATGTACTTGACCTCAGTTGGCTTGGTCTAGAGTAATAGTTATCATTTTGTGTGTTATGTTATGAAAATGACAGTCATAGAGGAGATGCATTTTCCTCCCTCTCTTATCTTGCTGAAGTTTGAGTTGATTTCATTTCATCCTACATTGATCTGGTGCAGCCACTTTCCCTTCATTTTACTAGTATCTTAACAATATCTAGGGCTTTCTGTCCCTAGAGAGTCAGATATATAACCTAGATAATTCACGGAGGTAGGTCAGGGGGTGAGTAAAATCTGGGGGCAACTCAAGCATCACTTCTCCCGGGAAATGTGTGGGCAGTTTGCCTCATCAGATGGTAGCAAGAAGACCACGCAGCACTGATGCATAGGTTGCTAGCTGTCACTGACGAAAGACCCCTGAAATTCCACTTTCTCCAATTCATTCCCCGTCCCTGTGATACTTCCCTTCACTTTCCCCACCCTTAGCCATCGTCTATCCATTTTACAGGGTAACCCTGAAATCCGCACACCAATTAATACTTCAAAACATCTTGTCATAATGCAAATAAGAGATACTATAAAAAATACTGGAGACCTGAAACAGTGCTTTTGAGGGCATGAAGCTAAGACAACAGGATGTCTAACCAAAAAGACTTTTCTCCTACAACCTCTGTTGCATGCATGAGGGCACTTAAAAAAAAAATAGAACTTCTGCAAAGATTTTAACTCCTATCTGTCCTTTTCCCATTTGCTAGCTGCAGGTTATTTTCCTCTAAATAAATTTTTGTCTGACAATTTTTGAGGCATAGATTTCAGTAAGAAGTTTTGGATAAGCTATGCCTATTATATATTCAAAAATTCTCTACCTTTTTATAGATGGAGAAGCCTTTGCCCAGAAAAGCAGTATTCCACAACATAAATTATCCAGAAGAAGGCTACTCTGACTTGGGTGTTTATAAATATGTTTTCTATTAAATCTACCTTCTCCTGCTAGCCTCAGATGTGTACTTTTCCTCAGTTAAAACAGGTGGCTATCTGAATGTTATAAAATGCAGTGAACGTCTCATGGTGGAGATAAGAATTTTTTTGAATTTCCAAATTGGATTATATAATTTTCCCTATAATGTATATAGGTGATGAGAAGCGGAGAATTATGAAGCCACATTGGATCTGATTACTGAGGAGCTGGCTAGGCTCACTCATTAGCTTATAGGTACCCTCACTTACACCGTCCTCATTGTGCTATTAAAAATATAGCTCAGCAAACTTACATCAAAGTATATACCCTGTGCATTTAAAAGACTCAAAACTGTTCATGTTACAAATACACATATGCCTATATGGTGAGTGAGGAGACAACACAAAGAATAATGCAAAAGACAGACATGAATTATAAAAGTAGTATTTTAAACATTTGCTTCCAATACGTGTGACTTTGAGGTTTATAGCAATTACATTAAAAGTTTGCAGGCCATAGTAAATATATCAATAGGTCAACACATCTGTAATTTATCACCATTGTACAGTTTGGTAGATTTCAGAGCAAAACCACAAAAAAAGGAATAAGATTACTGAAAAGTCCAAATAACAAAAAATGATGGGTACTCTAAGAAGACATTTCCCCATGAAGAATCTTTTCTTGAAATTACATCTCTCAATACTGGAAGTATTCAAGGAACGAGGAAATTAAAATTCTACTTCTGAAAATGCAGCACAACTTGCTGAAAATAATTATTCAGTGACAGAAATAAATGCATCTAAGAGCATGTGAGTATAATTATGTACCACAGGTAGTAAATGTCATGTTATGTTTCAATGATTTTATGGATATCAAACTCATCTGTATGCTATTTCTAATAGCAATTTTATGACTTAAACTAATAAATATAGGAAACTGTTCTGATTTTTAATAATACATGGTTTCTTATGGTGGTAGTTTATTTTAGCTGATGTAAAATGATAAATCTGAAGGCTCAGGTTAAAGCAGGCCTTGAAAAATAACCTAAAATATTAAATGCATTCCTTGTCCTAGATCTTCCTAAAGTCATTATGGCATTTTTTGAAAGTATACTATAGAGGCTTCTTTTCCACTTCAAAGTTAAACCCATTAAACTTACTGTTCCATGTAATAAATTAATAAACAAGAATAGATTAACCAAATGATATGGAGCATTACCTTCTTCCACTTCCTCTCGTTCTCATCTAGTTCATCGTTGTTTCTCTCTTGGGAAGTGGTGAAAAGTTCTATTTAAATTTAGATTGAATAAAGTGCTCAGTAAGATATGTCAGACTCTCGGAAGTGTGGTATGCGGTGGAGAGAGGGAAATGGACTATTTTTTTTCTTACTGGAGCTTCTAACTACGTTGGCCTGAGCACAGCTCTGCTGAGTTGGCTGACAACCGGCACTGGCAGTGGGGAAGCTCCCACCAGAGCTGAGGAAGGGACCCGCAAGTGATTTCCCTAAACACCAACAACCCCATATGGCTTGTTGATCTCTAACATTGACCTTAGTCATGAGCCTCTGCCTTTATCTTGTAAAAATCCTTCAGACTTTGTGAGATGCCAAGGGATGAAGAAACCCAATAGCAGCAACCCCCAAGCATAGACCTGCTGCTTAGGGGAAAGTGGCCAGATATAAAAGAGAATCTAAAGTATGACTCAGGCAAAGCGTACCTATGATGTCAGAAATTAAGCTAGTATTTTCTTTGGAGAAGGAGTGGTCACTAGAAAAGTACAAGAGAGCTCCTGGAATTAGGCGAGTGCCTTTTTTTCTCGCCATACTCTGGTGACACAGCCAAATTCACTTGGTGGAAACCTCTTGAGCTGTATACTTATGATAATGTACAATTTGGGGGGTTTAAGTTACATTTATATTTTAATAAAATCTAGGAAAAGAACATAAATCACAATAACTAACACATATATGCATACATATGCATGTTGAAAACATTCACCATGACATTATTTAAAACAGATAAAAATTAGAATAAATCTAACTCCTGCAACAAACTTGGTTAAGTAAATTATAATTGACCCACACAGTAGGCTCTTGTGCAGCCAAAAAACACCAAGCTTGTAAATGAATATTTATTTATGTGGAAATATGCAAATAATATAATCTTAACCAAAGGAGATGTGAAAGGGTGTATGCGTGCTGACTGTTTTTTAAAGACACAAACACATACTAAGACCTCAGAGTAGAGTAATGTGCACAATGGATAATACTTTCCCCGGGGTGCGACTTCTGAGGTGCTTTCACTTTGCTATTGCTTTTGTTTGTTTATTAGTATTTCCTGATCATTTTTGAAAGTGTGTGTGTGTATATATACACACACACACATGCATATATGCAGGATTTTTTTTAAGAACTCTTTTAAGATTTGCCCATTTTAAGTACTTTGGGAAAAGTCTGAAATTGGCACTCTGACTTGAGAACTAGAGGATTTACCCTGGCCAGTGTCAGTTTGGAAGATAGTGTGGGGAATATGCAGACCGATCCATTAGTATCCACCACTAGAGAAGAGCTCTATACATATGCTGCCTCTAGTTGGGTCTCTCCATAGAAGATCTCAACCTCAAAGAGATCTAAGGCTTCACAGTATCAAAAATGTCATGCTGACATTGCCACCACCATTCATTTATAAGCATCATAAGCCCCTGGGGGTGATAGATGACTTCCCTCTCCTGCTGATAAAGAGAAGCTGACATTGCTTTATTATCTCCTCAAGGTTAAAAATCAATGGTTTACCTGTGAAAACATCTGTTTGTAAGCTTGTCTTCACTTCTCTCAGGGGCCGCATTTACATGCTGGGCTTTAAGCATGCCAGAAATGAGAAGCTTAAGTTTCATTTGGCACATTTTCTTTTTAAACATGCCAGGACGGCTGTCTGTGAGAGAAAGGGGAAAAAAAAAAAAAAAAAACTTGAACAGCAATGTAAGCCTACACTCATCCATTCGTAATGAGAACAAGTTAGATTTCACCTGTTAAAAATTAATGAATAGCCTCTCTGAGCAGGTGACTAGAGACATGAGCATTGATTTTAGATCAAGTGATGGATGTAGAATAAATACCAGCCAAGGGAATTCAAATAAGGGTAACTTTGTTGTTGTTGCTGGCGGTGCTAGAGAAGCCTAAGGAAAAAAAATGGATTAGATTATCTCATAGAGAGACTGGAGAGATTTTCATATTTAATTTGACTCGTCTTCACCAAAATCAAAAACAACAACAAAAAAACCCTCAGAAGATAGCCTATGGGAGAGCTAAGGACTCTTCATTCAAAACTTTTTAAGAACAAGATAAGAGAAAAAGGGTTTAGCTTAACAAACAAACAAAACAACCCACCAAACAAAACAAAACAAAAACACCCACTGCCACCAGGGTCATAGCATCTGCGAGTGCCAGTTCATGAGTGTATTCGAGAATAATTTTCTTTTTTTTTTTAAGATTTTTTTAAAAGATTTATTTATTTATTTGACAGAGAGAGAGAGAGATCACAAGCAGGCAGAGAGCCAGGCAGAGAGGCGGGAAGCAGGCTTCCCGCTGAGCAGAGAGCCCGATGCGGGGCTCGATCCCAGGACCCTGAGATCATGACCTGAGCCGAAGGCAGAGGCTTTAACCCACTGAGCCACCCAGGCACCGCCCTTTTTTATGTATTTATTTGAGAGAGAGCACAAGAGGGGGGAGGGTCAGAGGGAGAAGAAGACTCCCCGCGGAGCAGGGAGCCCAATGCGGGACTCAATCCGGGACCTCGGGATCATGACCTGAGCTGAAGATTGTCGCCTAATCAACTAAGCCACCCACGCACCCGAGCATAGTGTTCTAGAATTTCTCAGTATTCTATAGAAAGCATCTCAAATTCAACACAGCCAGAAACTGAGCTCCTATCTCTGGAATCCACTTTTTCCTGGAGCCTTGATCTCTGCTGATGGCAGCTCCACCTTCCATCTGTGCCCAGACTCCAAACCATGTTACCATCCTTGACTCTTCTTGCTTCTACGTCCTCCATCCACTGTATCAGCAAGTCTTGTTTCATCCAACTACAAAATATGATCAGAAATGAACTTCTTACCACCCCTACTGCTACTACCCTAGTCCAAGCCCCCTTATCTCTCAGGTGGATTATTGTCCAGTCTTCCAAATGATCTTCTGACTCTGTCATACTCCTTATAATCTAATTCTAACCCAGCACTCAGAGCCATTCTGTTAGAAAACAAATGAAGCTATGTTTTACTATTGTTCATATTTCCCTAGCAGCAGCCCATCTCGCTTAGAAAAATTCTCACCATGACCCTCAAGACCATATCAAAGTGTAGACTTTTATTTACTCCTTTGCAATATTTCCAGGCAAAAACTCATAGATTCTGGCTTGTTTAGCAGTTTGGGGGCTTTGGGGTTTTTTGTTCATTTGTTCTGGTTTTGTTTTATATTTGAAGCAAATCGCCTGGTTTCGAAGTTTCATTTAAGCTCTGTGTTCTGTTCTTTATGGTTTTATACATCATCTAAAATGGTTTTACATATCATTTATGCATCTACATCTAAAGTGGTAGCCCTGGGCATCTGGCTAGCACCGTTAGCAGACCCTGACACTCTTAACATGGTAGCGTCCATTCTGTTTGGCCAAGTGTTCTCTTTGTATTAGGGCTTATATATGTAATAGCCACTAGGTTATAGCTAATGAATTAGCCGTGTTTTTAAAGATAATTTTCCCATAAATGATACTGTACCACATGGAACTACATATCCATAAAGTGTATAATACATAAAGCTTTGAGGAATGGGTACACTGCCTTTAAAAATCTGTGATCTTGAAGTTAAAAATGGCATTATGAAGTAAGACAGCACTCTCCCCAAGATGAATATACAAAGTCTTTCACTGATGCTGTTGAACTGATGGCAGTCATAAATGTCTTAGGATCACTTCCATTCGGAGTAGAACCAGAGGGGAAAAAGTTGTGTATACATTTTTTTTTTAATAATCAAAGAACCCCGAATGTACTGATTGATTAAATCAAATCAAAGGAATATTTCCAAGGCAAGACCTTAATTTCAAGAAAGAGACAAGTGGAGCCAAAGCCCAAGAATTCTAATATCAACTTCAGTCTCCCAACACTTGTGTCTTTGTATACAGACAACAAAAGGGTCTGGTTCACAGCTCATATGATTACTTCTCACCCAGCTTGTCTTTGGAAACAATGGTGTGTTCTCAGATTCACTTGTATTGGATCGGAATTAAAGAATATTTATAGAAACTTCCAAAGCATGAGTGGTTTACCTTAAGGAAATAAAATTGTCCCCTAATAATCCAGATTATGGTGTTTAAGCGCTGCAGCCTCTGAGGTGGGTATTCTTGATGACAAACCCATCTCTAACACTTACAGACTCTAACCTTAGATAAGCTATTTAGCCATTAGTCCCTCCCTTTCTTCAATGAAAATGTGATAATAGTTCCAATCTAATAGGGATGTTGTGAGATATATATATAATACATGAGTCCCACAGTATTATCTGTTATCTTATGACTAATAGTTGCTTTTCCCACATCATTCTTCAAATTTAAATAAGTTAAACAAACATTCAGTAGACTTATTTTCTATTAGTTTTTCCTAAATATAAGATACTTGAATTTGAATATTTGTGAACGCTCTAATGATTCAGGAAAGCTAAAGATAAATTCAGCATTAGATTGCATTTTTTTTTTTTTTTAGTTAATCAATGCTTTTTCCATACTAATGTGGTTTGAGAGGGGTTTAAATATAGATCTTTATTTAGGTTCCCCCAGACCTGACCCTATTTCAAGGACTTAGGTATAAGTAGTTTATTTGGAGATGATCCCAGGAAACTTGGGGAGATGAAGGGAAAGGGAGAAAGGGAAGACACGGAAGTCGGAAATAGAGTCCATCGTTAAGCAAGTTAGTACCATGGACTAGTGCAGCTCAATCCCTGTGATAAGATCCAAGAGCCAGTGTAGAAGACAAAACTCAGCTATCATGTCTAAGCAGTAAGAAAGCAGGAGAATTTATCCGCCAATTTCCAACAGTCATTGGTTAAGTGCTGATTCTGGGTGGTAGGAACTCGTTGGCACTTCCAGGCTGGTTCAGGAAAGCTCAGGCTCATAGGGCCAGAGGGTATCCTCAGAGAGAGTCCATATTCTACCATTCAGAAGAAGCACCAAAGTGCATGGCAATGTTAATTGCCACGGGACTGCGGACGGAGCCCTGACAGCGTCTGCTGCAGAATACATAGAAAAAGAAGCAAGCTCAGAACCAGAAAAGCGACTTGTCAATTTCTGTATAATGTGAAATCTAGGTAGAAGGTAGAATGTGTAAGTGTTCTATTGCCAAAAAAGAAGAAAAAAAGGGAAATAATCTTAAAAATTCAACCCTGGAATAGTTCTAGAGAAAAGGGGATTTGAGGGTAGTTTAGATTTTAGAATCCCCCTAAGAAATATCTAAAGAATTCATTACAATGGTGGAATAGAAGAGAAACAGGAAGAGCAAAAGAATAATATGAGTTACCAAAGACATTTAGTGCTATCCCAATTCCTCACATAATGATGAATTTTATTGCACCATAATTCTTATTTATTAAAATTTTTTGTGTTTCAACGGCTCCAATGAGATGCAACTCTTTGTTTTTATGTTGGTCCAGGGAGCATTAGAGGACACCATACTCATATAACATATTAAGCACGCCATCACTTGCACATCAAACTCTAATAAATTCTTGCATCTTGTGATTTAAAAGGAATGCAAGGTCCTGAAAGGTTAGAACACATTGCAGTCTTAAATTTTCAAGTGTGAAACCTCATTTTCTGTACAAATTGTAAAGAGTTTGAACACTAAGTTTTAAGTGGGTTTGCTTGAGAACACAATCTTACCAACTTCTTGTAGATTTTTGTTTTTAATTGACTTACAAGAAGAACATGTGGATTTATCAGTAAAAAATATCCAACTGTTATAGTGGGTGGCGTGCAGTGTTAAAGGAAAATAATGGGATATTCACTGTAACCTAAGGGCAAATCAATTACGAGTCCCAGCCTTGGAGACCAGGCCGGTAGGACAATTTCTTTTCTTGTATGAAGAGCTACATTATGTGAAAACAGCGAATGTACTACATAAAAATACATTTTGTATGAATATTAGAGCATAGAAGAGCTGAAAATGTATTAGAATACTACCCAGCCAAATTCTGAGAAATGAAACCTAAATCCAGAGCAGTGAGTAATATATCACAGCACTAACACTGCTTCTGTCCATGGCGTATCCATCTGTCCATCTGGCAAATTCAGGCTATGGTCCAGGGTGGACTCATTTTCCATTGTAGGTGAGAAGCTATTGTCTCACAGGAAGCGGAAATACCCCCAAATCTACACCATCTGAAGAAAAGCAAACCAGGACGGGTATCCTGCACCACCACTCGCACAATTCTGGTGCATGGTAGGGTAGAGACATCTGACCGGCTCTGAAAACAGCATGGAGAACTAATGGAAATGAAACACACACAAACTTCCCTTGATAAAATGTCAAGCACAGCGCACTACAGAAGAATATGCAGCTGAGGTAGACAAGACTTAGTGAGCCAGGGAAGCAGAAACTCTAAATTTGCTTTAAGGGGGCTTCTGTCTTAGATTGCTCCCAGGTTTCTGGTAGAAGCACATTCAAACCTTCCCCGGGATGTACTTTCATCTTCTGCTTTGAAGAATCCGCACATTTTCTCTAGCGCAAATATCACCACATTTAAGGAGAGCCATGCACCCAAGGCATCATCAACAAGAATAAATACAAAAATACAGATTAGAAACAGACTCATACAAACTTTAGATACTGAGATTATCAAACATTATAGAACGACCATCTTATTCTGTTTAAATAAATGAAAAGTTTGAAATTGTCTATAGGTAACAAAAAATCCTAAATCAGCTGATCTGAAAAAGAAACAGAAGTGACTTCTAGAAATAGCCAACCAATGTCTTAAAACACACTGGACAGAGGCGGCAACGGAAAAAAAAATAATAATAGCAGAGTAGCAACAAGTTTTAGGAATTGGCAGGGTGGGGAGGGAGAACTATAAAACAGAGGATAAGAGACATACACTAAATAATGAAAAGTCCTAGTGTATGTTTAACTGAACCTCAGAAAAAAAAAAAGAATGAAAATGTGTCAGAGGCAATATTTCAAGAGATAATGGGTAAGAATTCTAGAATTTATGAAATAAACCAACTCATAGATTATAGAATCAGGCAGAAAAGCCACTTCCACTACCTTTATGATCTTGTGCAATTTCCTTATACTTTTAGAACCTCAGTTTCCTCACGTGTGTAAGGATAAATCCTTAACAGATTAGGTTTTTCATAGAGACAGAGTGAGAAAATGTACTGTCACATGCTAGGGACTCAAAAAATGGTAGATACTATAAACTATAGTACATTCCCACAATCACGCCATCTTTGTTCATGACGAGATAAACTAATAAGTATAGCTTCTGTAGGAAATTCATGGACATGGGATATCCAATATCCTACATAGGAATAGTTTATCAAACTTTCTAAAATAGTCTAAACATTTACATACTGACTACCAACAATCAGTTATACCAAGTAGTGGCCACTAACATTCTCAAGACTCAAATATCCTTCCATCTGAAAAAACTGTATCCAGCCTAATCTAATCAGTTTAAGACATTTCTAAGAAGCTAAACCCAATAAAATAGAAGACCAAAAGATAGGGACGAGATATCCCCAAACTGAGGTGGTTGGAGGTGACATGACTTAATAAAAGCCACTAAGACTAGCCGACGGACCACAATATACTAGATATGACAAAACATCAGAAATGGTGGATAATTACAGATACTTCGTGACATTCAAGAGTCAGTATGTTGACTTTAAAGTAAATGTTGAGGGCACCTGGTTGGCTTAGCTGATTAAGCTTCCGCCTTCTGCTCAGGTCCTGATCCCAGAGTCCTGGGGTGCAGTCCCACATAGGAAGTCTGCTTCTCTCTCTCCCTCTGCCCGCCCCCCACACTACACTCTCTCTCTTTCTCAAATAAATAAATAAAATCTTTTCAAAAAATAAAATAAGTGTTGAAATATATTTACTCTCCTTATAACCTATCCTTCTGGATTGAAATTGCTAACTTACTTCTAGCTATGTCTAGAAGCTCTTTTAGGACACAGACCAGGCCCAGATATTAGAGGCTGACACATAGTAAATGCCCCAAAACAGTGAGGATCAATTTATTTAAAAATTAGTGATTATAAGAGGCAAAAAATGTGAAAAATATTTACATAGCACATTAATTGGAAAAGCAATATTATATAAAAGCAAAATTTTATATAATTACATAGTATTTTTAACCTGTGCATAGAAAAATATGAGATTTACCAAAATATTGGCATCTGTTATCAATGATTGTAATTATATACTGAAATTGGATTTTTCCTATTTTACACTCTTTTTTAATTTTATGATGTTTGCAAAAGAATATGCATTGCTTCTGTATTAAAAAAATAAGAAATATATAAATATAGATATAATCTCATCAACACAATTTCTAATACATAAAGCAATTTCTAGTACATCTTATCATAAAACTCAGCATTATATCTGGCACTGATACATTATTACATCTCATTTTCATGTCAGGTCAAATCAATACATATTAGATAAATACTAGTTCAGACAAGTGCAAGATGGGATCCCTTTCCTCACAGAACTTTTTAGGGCAAAAACTGTCCTATAATTTTTGAGTCTTTTATGGTGCCTACCATAGTATCAAGCAATAAGATATGGATGTGGTAAATATTGATGATAGAAAGAAATTTAGCATCTGAGTTTAGGAAGATGAAAAACAAGACATTTCTCCAGAAAGAGGACTATATTTTCAATAACATAGTCATGAAGATAAGCACTGGGCATGTGAAATCTCATAGGTATGAAAGACATTATTTCTTTGTAATATTCTTTGCAGACAGCACCCATTTATTTTATGACCCCAATGGGAGAGAGGAGGAAACCTTCCAAACTTGTTTTCCACGACTTTTAAGTGTCACCCAAATTAGTTATCCAGTAAAAAGACAAAGAATGAGGAATATCTGTGCTTTTAATTATAAGCTTAATTATTTTACTTTATTAAATCCTATTTTTAGAAATAGAACATTATAGCCTATTTTTGACATTTAATACAAGTATATTCATCAGACTCTGACTGTAGGTGACATCAAGTTTTGATTGTTATCTAACATTTATATAAAGATTTTTTACTTGAAGTATTCTGTGTAATTATGCCACCCACACAAGGATGAATAGAAATGCCCTTGGATACAAATGGCAGGTTATTTATAAAAAGGAGAAAACAAAAGAGTCCAAAACGAAACCTATCTGTTTTGCAATTTGATTTACATTCCCAAATTGCCACTGTTTGTGCCTTTCATACAAGTTATTTTTAAATTCCTCTGAGATCAACTAGTCATCTTAATATGTAAAGTTTACTTAGGAAAAAAATCCCGTAATTAACTAGTTCAAACCCCCAAGTGAGGTAATTAAAGTTATCTTCATCAACTGTGTTTGATGTTTATCTAGTCACCTTCTTGTGTCATTCGTAACTCTCAGATAAACTATGCAATAAACATTAAGTCATCCCTGGACAAAGGGGTGGGGATCATTAAAGTTTGTCATATCTTATGGCAAAAACCAGGAAAAGCAAGCATTCTACATAAATCTTGAGATATCTTGTTACATAAATGCTATTAAATTCCTTTAATCTAGCTTAGAAAATTTCTTTTAATAAAATCTGAATTTTTACATTGGTTAATGATTTGAGCATTTCTGCTGACTTTGTCTCCATCAGCTGTGAATTTGTTCTTGGTGCTTAGTCCATTCAATTCTGGGAGCACATTCTTAATTAATAATGATTTATATACAACAATGGCAAGATTTTTTTTTTTTAAGTAAACTCTATACCCAATATAGGATTTGAACTTGCAACCCTGAAATCAAGTGTCACATGCTCTAATGACTGAGCCAGACAGTTGCCCCAGTGGTAAGGAGTATTTTTAACAGTGATGTCCAAGCTATATTTTAGAAATAGGTAGGTAAAAACAGGAGGGGCTCTTCATTACTTACCCTGTGTCCACATAAAGCATTTTTCTTTCTTTCTTAGTAAATTTCCTAGTGTTTTCTTTCTTTCTTAGTAAACTTTCTTTCTTAGTAAATTTCCTAGTGTTTTCTGAGAAAGTGTTTACTCTAATTTTTTTTTAAATGTATTACTACCGGCTGGCTCAGACAGTGGAGCCTGTGACTCGATCTCAGGGTTGTGAGTTTGAGCCCCACTTTGGGTGTGGAGATTACTTAAAAATAAAATCTTTAAAAATATATATACATGAATACTTAGAGTTTAGCACATTATAGTCACAAAGCACTTTCAGACATGTTAACACATGGTTCACAAAACAACCTGTGAATTTGATAGAGCAGGTATTAGGATTACTTTTTTCTTTTTTACAGATGAGAAATCTGATAGATTAAGTAATTTTCCCAGAGTCTCACAACTAGTATGTAGTAGAGTTGCTCTGAACATAAGTATACTGAATACATAAAGTGAACCTACTCTGTTTGCTTCTACATCCCAGTGCTTAAGTCCTTTGCACTTGGTAGGTGCTCAATACCAGATCTAGAACATAACTTAAATTTCCTGAAAGTTACAGAATATCTTGGTTATATATCTTGGGAAATATCAGAAGTCCTTTTTGAACAAAACTATCGCCTAGACCTAGCACCGAGGCTTGAAAAACTGCTATGGAAATACCTTTTGGAACTAATCCCTCCTCAAATGGAAAGACTTCTTATTGGAGTGATTGCTTTAACCAATGGCAACCTTATGTAACTTCTTACAAGTATAAGATAAAAAGCCTATTTCTTAAAATTTTATACCTAATAGAAAAACTTCACGAGACGACTGATGTTCAGCCAAGACAGAGTAATGGAAAGTGGATTTAGAGAAGAATCTGGGGGAGAGGGACTAGCAGCACAAAATGTTCTTATTTTTGGAAATTGAAAACCCTATAACCCTTTTTGGTACTAGTTTGAGAGTAGCTCTGGAGCCAAAGAAGCATCTGAATCAGTGACCAAGAAACAGAATGTGAGAAAGGGCTTCCTCCCGTGAGCCAACACCAAGGATCGGAATTGGGATCAGTACTCAGTCTAAGTACCCATGCATAACTGTCAGGGTAGAGTTCCCCTAGCTTGTGTGAGGTAAACTGGCTGATCCTTTCAGACCTTGACCCTTAAATTCCCTTCCACAGTATATAACTCGGATCTTAAACCTATCTCCTCAAAGACAGATCTTTTCCCAGGAAGGAGAATACACCTTTAAAACTCCCAGGACTCTCGTAAGATTTGACTTCCTCTAGTCACCTAACGGTGGGGGGGTCAAAAACTATGTAACCTACAGGGAAAATCTGGAGAGGGTTGTAGACATGGAGTAAAGAGCAGTGAGTGCCCTTGTTACAAATAGAAAGGATTGTCAGATTCTGGGGGCCGGGGAAAAATCTTCAAGTCAGTTACAATTCCCGCATATAGAATAATACCAGGCATGACTCAAATACCTGATTTTGCTGTTGAGAGTTATTCCACAGATTCCATGCTCAGCTGAAGCCCGATGAAAGCAGGTCAGGATTGGCAATGAAAGTCAAACCAATTGGAATGAGGCACTGAGTAATTGTCATTAAGATAAAATTCCATAAAGTTACGGAAAGGACATGAAGGTAATCTTCTCTACCAATGTATCCCTTGCCAGTAATCAGACCTGCTTATGTGTACATTTATGAACTACAATAAATTATAGGTGATGACAGGTATGAGTAAGAAGAAATAGTAGTCTCAAACATGATAGGTAATTGAACATTTTGATGAGATGGGCACCATAAAAACTTGACTCCGGGTAAAATTTTAAGTGGAGAAATAAAATTTTCAAATAATTTATTTGAGATTTGGATTTGCTCTCAGCTACATTAAAATAAAATTTAAAAAACATAATGAATTGTCCCAAATTATAAGAATGATTATGAGATACATGAGAAGTAGAAAGATACTTTTTATAGGAAGATGAATTAAATGATCAATAGGAAATAATTAGAAAAAAGTGATAAAAATTATGGTATACACAAGTATTAAGGAAAGAAGAGAAGAATCAAGGTGAAGGAAGAAATTTAAGTCAAAATCTATAACTTCATACTTTCATTTAATTTTATCTTCATTTTCCCAATAAACAGACCGCAACTTAACCATGTATCCATGGTTAGATTTAATAGATGTTAATATTTTGTACATTTTGTTTCAGAACAATTTTCAAATAAGCTGATGCATGTCATTCCCATGCAAGTTTTATATTTAATCTACGTAATTACATAACATCATGGATCTTGGGGAAAATATAACTCTTTTAGTTAAACATAGGATAAACCAATAATGCTTATTTAAAGCTTTGAAGTTACAAAGAACAAAGATACACATACCATAAAATATATCTCACTGAGCAGGGATTTCCTCCTGCATATTTGCAGCTCTGAGAACAATGAGGATCTTTTCAAAATACTGCCTTGAAGCCCAGAACTTAACCTACAAATAAAGATGTTCTCATAATATGAATTAGCATACTTTTAATACTACTGAAAGAAAAAAAATTCTGATTTTTTTTAGCAAAATGGCATGTGCTATTAAAATAATGCTTTAAGCCATTAAACTCAATAGAACAAACTGCACAGTTAATACCTACCTCTCTAGAAACCCTTAACAGGCTTACAAAAAGTCCCTAATGTCTTTTGAAGATTCATTTATGACCGAGATAATAAGAAGTCATTAGTTTTGCATCAAGGTTGAAAGGTAGACACACATAAGAGTGAACTCTGACTGAAAGCCAACTCCCAGGTGAATCATTAAATATGACAAGAATGTTAACAGCCAATAATAAAAAAAAAAAAAGATCTTGTCATGCCTCAGTTCAATAAAATGTTTATGACACAGTTATTGGGTCTGCTCAAATATTGCAAGAAAAGAAATAGAGTCATGGTTTCAAGTAGATACTGACATTGAATCCTCCTTATCAGAAATTGAAAAGAAAATTTACAAAGAATGTCAAACTGACAACCCAAATGATTTCGCTATATTAACATAGCAATTAGTCTTGCACAGAAAATTTCCCAATTGTAATAAGATAAAATTAAGAGCAATTTTGTATCAAAGCAGAGGATTTTCTAGTGTACTTCCTGGTGTCAACGAGCCTCTCAAAATTAATCACTGCATTCAAAACAAATTACATAACAAAAAGTGGCTATAATAGAAGCTTATGGTCTTCTTGATATCCCTCATGATAAAATGTGGTAATTTCTAACATTACTCTTAATATATTTCACCCCATTTCTTTTGTTAAAGTTTTTTTTTTTCTTGCTGTAATTGATAAACATGGAAAGTTTTACATCATAATTCAAGTAATTGAGACCTGAAGAGGATTCCCATCCCCAGTATTAACTTCTTCCTGGTCCATGTCACTGTTAACTCATGGACTTCAGTTTCTGATAGTAATGTATCTCAAGGTTACGTTATAACATAATAAGAACAGTTTCTAGTCTTACCAGTTTATAATTCAGTGTTCTGCATTGACATGATAAAATGTCCCAGTGTAAGATTCCAAGTTCTGGATTTCTAAAGATGATTTCTTTAGTCTGCCTCTTGCCGAAGCCGAAAAAGCATTTGCTGAGATTTTTCTAACAAAGTCAAAAAATAGAGAATTAAGTTACCTAGAAAAGTCAAAGTATCCTAAACACAAACTCATTTTGTTCAGAATTCATAAAGAAATGTACAGCCTCCCATTACTTACTATGAATTATATGCCTCATTAGCATACAAAATAATTCAAGTTTTGTTATGTTCAAAAAGCAATAGGGATGCCTGAGTGGCTCCATGAGTGAAGTATCTGCCTTTGGCTCAGGTCATGATCCCAGGGTCCTCGGATTGAGCCCTGCACTGGGCTTCCTGTTTAGCAGGAAGTCTGCTCCTCCCTCTTACTCTCCCTCTGTGTTCTCTCTCTGTCTCTCATACATATGTAAAATGTTTAAAAAAACAAACAAACAAAAAACAAAAAGCAGTATCGTATATGCTTTATGCTGTCTGTAGTAACAAAAAGGAAATCTCAGCCCTTATCCTGTGATATGGATAATATGAACCAAAAACATTTAATTTTTTTTTCTTCTTAACTGAAGGATTTTTGCTTGTTTTATGAAATCAGATGTTGATATTATAATCACTGTTAACTACTTAAACCAGGAGGAAGTACTCTGGAATGCTTGAAAGTTTGAGCACTGGCGCCAAACTAACAGGCTTCAATTCCTGAAGTTCTAAGTAAGGGTTGACTTTGGAAAGCCACTTTAAATGCTTTTGTTTCTGTTTTACCCACTTTAAAATAATAACATTTGCATTCAATTAATTAAACCATGTAAAGACTTTAAAATCACTGCAAGCAGATGGTGAGTATTCAATAAATGTTAACTATTGATATTATTTCCTGGACTTACCATAAGCTTTATTTTCTTAAGAGTTATTTATTTATTGTAGAGAAAGAGAGAGATTGACAGTGGAGGGGCAGAGGGAGAGAATCTCAAGCAGACTCCCTGCTGAGTGTAGAGCCCGATGTGATCCCACCACCCAGGAGCTCATGACCTGAGCCAAAACCAAAGTCAGACACTGAGCACTCAGGCGCCCCCTGTACACTTTATTATAATAAAATCCCACAATAGCCAGAAAAGTATAACTTGTGGCAGTGTATCATCTTTTATAATATTGTAAAAAAAAAAAAAAAAAAAACTTAGTCCAAAAAAGTAGAAGATATTTCACATTCAAGTTTATCATCATTATAATTCTCTAGACTTTCTATATAAAATGCAGGTCCACTTGAAGACAACGGTTAAAAATCCAAGGCAACTAATGTGTTTGTATGAACCATTTCTCAAAACCTGCTTTTGAGTTGTTTACTCTTTGCCCTAAGACATAACATCCAAACTACCAGCAGAAAAAAGAATAGTCACAATAAACCAGAAAGAAAAAGCATTCAGAGTGAAACAACAAAGGAATAATAGGCTCCTAAAAACTTATCAAAGTAAAACAGCAATAAATTTTAATCAATGGTGTGTTAGTTCCCATTAAGAAAAACTAGCCCTGGGGCACCTGGGTGGCTCAGTGGGTTAAAGCCTCTGCCTTCAGATCAGGTCATGATCTCAGGGTCCTGGGATGGAGCCCAGCATCGGGCTCTCTGCTCAGCAGGGAGCCTGCTTCCTCCTCTCTCTCTCTCTCTGCCTGCCTCTCTGCCTACTTGTGATCTGTCTCTCTGTCAAATAAATAAATAAAATCTTAA
Organism: Mustela putorius furo; assembly: GCF_011764305.1. Taxonomy (NCBI): domain Eukaryota; kingdom Metazoa; phylum Chordata; class Mammalia; order Carnivora; family Mustelidae; genus Mustela; species Mustela putorius. The sequence goes on from NW_025421402.1 coordinate 14,678,065, forward strand.
AAAAAAGAAAAGAAAAGAAAAACTAGCCCTGTTACCCCATCTACATTCTGACGTCACGTTTTCACCTGTAAGAAGGAAAATATAAAACCTTAAAATCTGAATTTAACAAGCAGATGGTAGCTGTCTGGAAATGCATTTTTCTAAAGCAAAACAAAATTTTAGGTGGTTCTAAGAAGAACAGGCTTGTGGTAGTAATACAAGGACATCTTAATCCAGAAGCTGTCCCTTGGAGGAGGGAGACTTTCGTGACTCTGGAAGGTTTTCTGTAGCACAGGGATTTACATCTGCATTGGTACCATTTTCTCAAACTCCACTACTTCCCTGTTTTAACCACATTACCTTGACTTCGGTTTTGTGAGGCCAGAAGCAGATGAAGAGAGAAAAAGCAGAGTTTTACAGTTGTGTTATAGTCACAGTTTCCCTGGGGAGAACACAGCAGCCACACATCGGCACTCAAGAAAAGCACTAAATCTAAAATGAATCAGAGGAGGAAAACCCATGTGGATCGGGACCTTCATTGTATCCAAGAGAAGCAATGGACAAGGCAGGCCCAGCAGGTTTAGGATTGGCTAGTTATGTTTGAGAGTAGAACTGTTGTGAAGTCACGTCCACCGTGACTGTGAAGGTTGTAGTTTGGAGCTATGTAGAGTCTCCAAGAGTTTTGGGTGAGCCAAGATCTTCCCGGAAATAGCTAGCGACCATTCAGTCAATGTCAAAGCACCAATTAAAAAAGCACAGACAGGGATGCCTGGGTGGCTCAGTTGGTTAAGTAGCTGCCTTCCGCTCAGGTCATGATCCCAGCGTCCTGGGATCGAGTCCCGCATCGGGCTCCTTGCTCGGCAGGGAGCCTGCTTCTCCCTCTACCTGCCTGCCATTCTGTCTACCTGTGCCTGCTCTCTCCCTCTCTCTCTCTGATAAATAAATAAAATCTTAAAAAAATTATAATTAAAAAAAAAAAAAAAAAGCACAGACACACAAGTATGAATAATACAACACAGGAGGGCTTATTTAGTTATGTCAATGTTATTTGTTCTTGGTTTTCAGAGAAGTCCTGAGTAACTAACTCAGAAGAGTATTTATAAGAAGCATAGTTAACTTATCTCATACCTCCCTCCCAGCCATGTCTCTGTTTTCATCCATATTTTACTGACTGCTACCTCAGGACACACCATTTATTTTTTGATCCTTCCCCTCCTGGATACCAGTGTGATTAATTCATTAGATCAAAATAAAAGTGATTTCATTTGTTACCTTTCCTGCCTAAGGAGTGCATTTTACAAGAAGGTGTAAGGCAGGGGTTCTCAAACTTGGCTACACAGTAGCATCATCTGTGGAGAGTGGGAAAGCTGACTGCATAAGAGGGTACCCCTTCCAGAAAGTCTGGTTTAATTGCTCACCAGTGTAGCCTAAATGCTGGGTTTTTTGTTTTTGTTTCTTTTTTGTTTTGTTTTGTTTTGTTTTAGCACTCCCCATATGATTCCAATGTGCAATCAAAGTTATGAACCACTAGTCTACAACAATGATTTTCATATTTTTTCTTATATTGATGTTATTTACATTCCATGTTGATCAATAAATAAATATCAGCTCCCCAGGTGTTTGTGAAACACCTCTTTTTGAGGATCAAAGGACTAAGGAAAGGACAATGTCTTACAGAAACAGCATATTACCTGTGATGGAACTGCTGAGAGCAATTTTCTCTCCTCATGCCCTTCAGATTGGGCCACAGAGGCCACCACTGAGAAAGAGTCTGTGTATTTTTGTTTTGGTAAAAAGAGCAATGGTGCTTTTGCCCTCTTGTCAAAATGAGGTCTTCAGGAAGCACAGCCTTTGCCTAGACTCCACTTCTGCTGCCTGGATGGTCTCCCTCTGAAGTGTAGCTCAAGGGAGGAAGGTAGCACTGAAAATTGTCCCTCTCTCACTCGGTTGGCTTTTATAAGTCACTTAAGTGGCTTCCTTAGACATTAATGTTATGCACCTTAGAAGATTTAAAAAATAAGTATAGGGCACCTGGGTGGCTCAGTGGGTTGGACCTCTGCCTTCAGCTCGGGTCATGATCTCAGAGTTCTGGGATTGAGCCCCGCATTGGGTTCTCTGCTCAGCGGGGAGCCTGCTTCCTCCTCTCTCTCTGCCTGCCTATCTGCCTACTTGTGATCTCTGTCTGACAAATAAATAAATAAAATATTTAAAAGAAAAGTATAAAGATAGCTCCTTATCTTTACAAATATATGAAGAACTGGATAAAAATGACACATGTTCATAAAACTGTTAAGTCAGATCACATGGATATAAATGGGTTAAAATGAGAAATTCAGATGAGAAGTGGCTTAAGACAGAGCATTTAGATGTTGGTTAACAAAATCCAGAGATGTTTGATGGAGGCAGAAGGAAACAGAAGAGACACAAACTTGACTCTGTAATAGTCAACAGCTAAATGTGGAGAGTGGATCAAATTTGGAAGGCTATCTGCTTTTGCATGGCTTGCAAAAGAAGGATATTCCCAAGTTAAGGTGACTGAAAAGAAAAAAAATGAAAATAAGACAATTTATAGATGCAAGAAAATTTTTCAAGATTGTGCCCACAGATAGAATTTTATTGGACCATGGAGAGGCTCATTTGTTTGAGCTTGTGGCTACTTGCCTCTCCTTTTTAACTTAAGCACATTTACTCTGACATTGTTCATTTTCTTTACACTCAGACAATCTAAACTACCTCTCTGGTTTGGTTTGCATACCACTCCTTCTTAGATGTGTTAGAGCTATTCTCATTTCATGAGTAATGTCTATGAAAAGGATTACATGAAGGTATTCTGTAAACCTTTTAGTATTAAAATATTTTATAACATCCATTCTTGATTAATGTAAAATGCTAGAACGTGAATCCTTCATCATACTTCTGCTATGTGAGATTTATGTAAATGTTAGGCCCTTGTCATTCTGATGCATTCTGGAAAATAATTTAAGTGTTATCCTTGATGTTAAAGTATCAAAAGTATCCAGATAAATCTGGGATGCTTCTATAGAGCAAATTGATGGATAGTGGAAAAGCAGAAATGCTCACAAGATGCAGATGAGAACATCGAAACAGAGCAGAAGCTTTTTCACTCTGTCTTTCATGACGAAAGTTCTCTTTGTTTATTATGGAAGTGGAAGGGCTGAACTAAGAGGAAACCAGAAAGAGTATTATAATATGGAAGAGGACCTAGCACAGATAGCCTTCTGGAAATCCTTACGTGGCTAAAATGAGTTGGAGAGTTTTCATGTTTCCTCTCCTGCTCACAGTTGACATTTCATGGAAAAGGAAGCTTCCCTAGGAATCTGCAAGTTAAATTTGACTCTGTCTTCATCAAGTCAAACCCCAGGGTGGTCATACCTATGGAAACATAAGAGAGGCAAGTGGTAATTAAAAATGATGAAGTCATAGATTTGGTTCAAATAGAGAGTAATCATCTTTGTATATCAGGATATGGGGTAGAGCAGTTGAGAAGCTTTTCGCATGGGAATAGAAACCAATCACCTCTGCCTTTTTTTTTTTTTAAGATTTTATTTATTTATTTGACAGACAGAGATCACCAGTAGGCAGAGAGGCGAGGTGTGTGGAAGCAGGCTTCTCCCTGAGCAGATAGCCGGATGCCAGGGCTTGATCCCAGGACCCTGAAATCATGACCTGTGCTGAAGTCAGAGGCTTTAACCCACTGAGCCACCCAGGTGTCCCTCCATCACCTCTGCTTATTACAGCTTCTCTTTGAGAAAGTTCCTTAACTTATCCAGCACTCAGTTCCTTCACTGTAAATCATTATATAATTAATTCATAGATGTGTTGTGAGAAAGGATGATAGACACAGGGAGAGAATGAGAGGTAGATACACAGTTACGTGTAAGGGAAAAAAGTAATAAACACAGTGTCTGGACGTACTTCTGCAAGAGTGCTCACGGTCAGAGATGACCAGACCCTGGATCCGGGGTTGAAGAGAGAACAGTGACACAATGAACATGGTTTCTGGAGCCCTTCTAAAGAAATTCACTCGACCTCCCTAGGCCATGTATCACACCGCTTGGCTGCCATGGTTTCACACCAGGCCACGTGATGCGAGCTTGTTTTCAGTGAATCACCGTTTAAATCATATTCTCTCCTTCCTGCATTGGATAACCCCGCTTCACCTGATATACAACAGCTGCTTAGAAACCTGCTGCTATTTTGTTCAAGCTGAAATCACGACAGTCAACTTATGCTGTACATCTCTTCGGTGACAGTAAACTGGCTGTGTTCTAGGACTTTGTGGATGTGCTTTTCATCTCTGAGCTCTGGATTCTTAGCAAGGGCTCATGGGGGCATTGATATCAGAACCCCAGACCTGATCTCCATAGCAGGTCCACTTCCACGGCCGAGGGAGCTTCAGGGCTTACAGGCCTTTTAATTGGGTTTAAAGCGACGCTTCACAGTGACACAATATCTCTTAGTCCACTAAAGGACATATCGGACACACTTTGATTTATTTCCTACTTCTTTTCTGACTATGGCTAATAAGGAACGACTCTAATTGAGCATAGCTCTTTGATCTCTCGTAGCATATTGCTTTGAAAGAGTTTATTACAGCTGTTAAAAGGAAGCTATAAAGATACAGATCCTAATAAAACATCTTATTTGGTTAAACATTAAGGCAGGAGTTTTTCAATAGCTGTTAATACTTGTTTTCCACATGAAGTTATTCTTGGATCTCAGATTTCACAGGACACAGCCAATTTCCTAAAAAAGAAATTATGGGTAGAGAGGCTATTTGACGCCATCATTGTAATTGGGATGGGCAATGAATGAGATGCCCCAGCTGCAAATGTTGATAATGAATGTTTACACATAGAACCCCAAAACATGGCCAGTTTTAGTCTTATTCAAACAAATAGTTGAATTAGGGTAGAACTAGGTAACATAGAAAATTGTTGCAATGGGTAAATGAAATATCTGTTCAAGATGTTCCAAATGAATACAAGCAGTCAGTAAGTATGTGGGAGGTATATGCGCTAGTAGACAGGTATCAATTATTGAATTAGATTTTAAGGAAAAGGGTAAAGCGCACAGGAAGGGATAGAAAAATTAATGTATGTAAGGTACTGTGGTACTAGATGGCTCAAATAGAAATCCAGAAAAATATATATATATATATATATATATTCAATCTGAGACATATATGGTTGAGCAGCATGTTAAGGAAATAATCAGGTCAAGAACTTGGGATAAGGATAAGTGTGAAAGGTACAGGGCCAATGAAACACCTGTATCATCTCCCTGGGAGAGATCCTATGCCCTCAAGAAAGGGACTTCCAAGTATGGAAAACAGAATAATATAAACACTGCCCATCTCACCTTCTCAACATGTTGGACATTGTCAATAGGTCATGTGTTCCTGAAAAGCAGTAGCTGATAGTTTTTTATAAGTCAGACATGGATAGATCAAGCCATTTCTGAAGTGGAAATATATAGCTAATATTCACACAACACCCCATTCCATGAATGCCTTGGTCAGTTCTCACTATTTTTTTTTTAATTTTAGATTTTTTTTATTTAATTTTTTATTTTTTATAAACATGTATTTTTATAACTATCCTGGAAATGAGCATATTCCTTTCTACCCTCTGCCTGTTATCCAAAATTCTCCTGCGGCAATCAACCAAATTTCAAAAGCTGGTCATTTCTAAATTTCCTTTTGGATACTTTTGTCAGCTTGTTCCAATTGGATTATTTAAACTCAATTAGAGTTTAGACTACGTATTTAGTCATTTTTTATTTTCTGAGCACTGACACTGTGATGGGTCATGGGGGTGGAATGCTGAACACTACAGGCTCTGTTCTTACACTTATGAATCTTTCATTTCAGTAGGTTTTAGCGCCAGAGTGACCTAACGGCAAATGCTTCACATATTCTTTCCTAGTTCTGGGATGCTGGGGAGGCCACTTAACTTCTACCAGTTGCTTTTCTTAAAGCTTAATATATCCCCTCTTTGGGCTCCAATAACAATTTCATTACTTTGAACCAGATATTATTTTCAGACAAATAAATACAAGATGTATTTCAACAAAGATACCCTTTTCCCTTGACTCACACATAAATCTTCCAAAGAGCAGAAGAGAGAGCCTGTAGTTCTCTATGTAAGAAAACATGCATATATGTATAATCAAAACTAATATATTTAATACATTAATATTTATATTAATATAGAAAATAAATTTAATAAATTAATATTATTAAAAATAATAAACTAATTAGTATTCATTTATGCTAGAGCTTGACAGATTTTTCAAAATTCTTATGATATTGACTATAGTATTTTTATGTCAATCCAAGAATTATTTCATATTTGCACATCCCTACGTACATGCTTTGAAAAAATAGGGGTACCTGGGTGGCTCAGTCGGATAAGCATCTGCCTTCAGATGCTAATCCCAGAGTCCTGGGATGGAGTCTCACATCATCATTGGGCTCCTTGCTCAGAGGAAAGCCTGCTGCTCCCCCTGCTTGTGCTCTCTTTCTCTGCCAAATAAATAAAGTCTTTTTTAAAAAAAGAAAAAATATATGAATGTAACACTCCTGCTTCTTATTTGCCAAGGTAACTACCATATTTGGAAGCATCCCCAATTAAACCCAAAGAAGAGAAAGGTTGTTACCATTGAAACGAAGATCTTAATTTGATATTATAATTCTTCCCTTGAGGAGCAAAGTGCAGACAAAGTACAGCTACCTGCCATGTGATACAATGACACGGCTCATAAGTTGCTTTTCAGAACTTAGTATAACAATATACATTTACATATTACACAGAGTAATGAAAGAAAGAATTTATCCTTAGGGGAGCCCCTCAACATTCCTTTCTTCCTATTTCATTGTAACACGACAGTCTCACTTGAGAGATGGGATATTGTCTAATGACAGTTCCTTCTATGTTTTTCCTTTTCTGTTCTTTTCTGTTTACAATTGCTTTTGCAAATGTTTTTGAGGTTACTACATTTAATGCACTCTGTTCCCCTGTGACTGAGGTATGTGGTAGAAGAAGGAAAAATTTATGAAAACGATGTTTGAACATCCTGCATCATCTTAATGTCTTCTTAAAAATCTTGTCACTATAATATAATTCCACTGACCCCGATGTCAACATGCATCACAGGAATTTCATCTATCCAAGTGCACCTACAATCCAGGGACGGTACAGCTCCATGCCTAAGGACTGGCTGTCTTAATAGACAATACATCTCTGCAAAGTTTTCGTTACTATTTACACAGATAAGTTATAATCGCTATGTGACAGTTGAGGTGTTGTGCCCTAGACAGATTTTCCCCAGTTGTACTGCATGAAATTGACATTTTCAAGTTTCTTCAGCAGGATATAAAGATTTTATATAAATGGAAATTTTCCATTACCTAAGTGACATTCTAAATGCTATAACTGGCTTATACAGGTACCAGACAAGAATTTCATTTATTCTAACTTAAGAAATAGGCAAGGAATTAATTGTAACAAAATCTCTGTAATTTTTACTGATTTTGTCTACTCACTAAAAATAATCCTTTCCTGACCAAATATGAAAATACCTAAATTTATCAATATTCTCCTCTTTTGTTCCTGGCCATCATTCTTAACCATCAGACCAATACGACAAATTAAATGAATCAGGTAAGGCATTCTCACTTCTCTCTTATATTGCGCATTCTGTATTAGAAAAACAGCAGAGAAAAAGGTTCTAGGAATGATTTGCTAGAAATTTATATATTTTCACTTATAGTATTTAGTAATCATTCTTAATTATCTTGCAAATCTTACTGAAAGGACATTTAACTCACAGGATTGGCAATATGAGCCTCCTTTCCATTTTAGGAGAGAACTAACACACCACTGCGTGTTTCACTCTCAAGGATCCCCCTTCTTGGGGAAGCCTCACACAGGAAGCCTGCCGCTGTCCATGGTCCTGTCCCTCTGGCTATAACTAACTGATGCAAGAGCAGATACCTGGTCCCACATAAAATAATTGTGTTCTTTTTCTCAGATAGAACCTTGAAAGAAAAAAAAAAAAAAGACCGATGGTAATGAGATCTCAGCTCATTAAAAACAGCATAGTTGTGTCTCCACATCTCTGTTCCTGATACAAAAGGGTTACCTTTATACCTGTACTGCACACAGCTGGACCATTCAGTTCAACCCAACATTTTATGCCATAACTCCCATAGGATGTTCAATATTTTTCCCCTCTGGGTGTTTAACATAGTAAGAATGCATTATCATTGCCAGTTACCAAAAAGGAAATTTAGCCACATTTCTCAAGGCTAAAAATGTTCCTTTTAAAATCACTATTTAGTTTTCTTTAGAGGGTTAACATTGTTAAAATTCTATCTAGAAAAAGAGATAAGCCTCTGAGAATGCCCAAGTACTGTTTTTTAAGATCCCTTAGCATCATCTGAATGTTTGTTTTTATAATACCTTCATAGTATACATACAAGTGGAGTTTTTCAAGTGTTTAAAACCAAGACATATTTTCTTGTGCACTCATTGAGTTCTTTTTGTCACTAATACAACAAGTTTTTTGACAATTTCAAATCAAGAACCTATGCCATTATTATTTTACATACTTTCCTGTTGTAATTATTTTCATGGAGCGTGGCTGAGCTGGAATTGTCCTCTTTTATCATTTCTGGAAACAATCAAATGCTTCTTACTACAATAACAGCAATATATTTACTTAATGTGTAATAATATTACTTAATTTATGCAAAGTCAGCAAAACCCCTTTCTCCAGATTACAAAGCTTAAACTTTTAACATTTTATGTGGTTGACTCTTTCTCTTTCTCTCCTTCTCTCTCAGCTTGACTCTAAAATCTACCATTTCTCAAGAGGAAAAAAGCAATTTCATCATTGGCAAACAAGATCTCTCTTTCTATTCTCACATATCTTCAATTCTGCCTCTGCCAGGGTTTATCAGTTCTTTGAAGTCTTACCTTAAACATTAAATCTACAGACAACTCTTACTATAATATAATATCACTTACAATGCTTGGTTGTGGGATTTAGTTCATTGAGTTTTTAAAAAAAAAATTGATTACTCAAGTGTTGAATGACCATTGTAACACCTAAAAAGTAGAGAGAGAAAATAAATAAGTTGATAAAGTCTAAATAAAGTGTAAAGAATATAAAGAAAATCATACATGATTCCCCCACTAGTAATAAAACTAGTAACGTTTTGGTGTAATTTCTATTCATGATAACTCAGGATTGTACTTTATCAAGACTGGGTATGGTCCAGATTTCCACCAAGTTTCACCTCCACTTTCTTTAGCGACAGAATTCCCATCCTTTAGCTAATAGCCACATTACTACCCACTTAAAAACCTCATTTTGCATGTTCCTGGTAGCACTGAGGGGTCCTGTGGCTCAATTACAGCTAATGAGATGGGAGCAGATGTCCTTCTTCTGGTCACACTCCTGAAAAGGAATGAGTACATCCTCCACTGTCCTTTTCCTTTTCCCTCTGTCTAGAAGTCAATGGTTCGTTGATCCTCAAAATGAAAACTCCATGTAAAAGAAGGAATAATTGCTCTAAGAGTTCTAAATTACCATCTTCTGAACTATTTATTTCAGAAAGGAAAAGTTCATCTTAAGCTGTTATATTTAAGGTCTTTATATTTAAAACTTTATATTCAGGCCAATCCAATCATTTGTACTGGAAGTGGTCTGCTGCTCTCACAAACCCTAGAGTAGAAGGTACTGGCTTAGCAGTGGGTGAGGACACAGACTGTTGTTCATTGGAAGATGGTTGTGATAAGGTGAAAAGCAAAACATATGCCATCAGAGCAAAGAATGAAAGCCCAAGCCTAGTTCTTTATATGGATAAAAGGAAACCCAATTAAGGTGCTAGAGAGATGATAAAACTGACCATAGGACCAATAAATGAGAGACTTTAGGTTTAAGAACTATACCTCAGGAGAGATAGGGAAATATTGACCAAAGGATCCAGACTTCCAGTTATAAGATAAATAAGTTCTGGAGATCTAATATATAGTTTGGTGATGATTATTAACAATACAATATTGGATACTTGAAAGTTGCTAAGAGAGTAGATCATATATGGTCTCACCACAGAAAATAAATGGGAATTGTATGAGGTGAGGGAGTATTAAGTATTACTATAGAATCATTTTACAATATATAAGTGTGTCAAATCAACATGAATACAGCTCAAGTTTACTCAGTGTTCTATGTCAATCACATCTCAGTAAAGTTAAAAGGGGAAAAGAAAAAAAAAAAGAAAAATTGCAGCCTGGGCAAGGATCCTGTTCTGCAAGGCTATTACTCAAATAAGTCCACTTTAATTTATTTTTATTTTTTATTATTATTCTTTTTCAAGAGAGAGAGAAAGAGACAAAGGGAGAGGGAGAGGAAATCTCAAGCAAGCTCCACACCCAGCAAGGAGCCCAAGGCAGGGCTTGATCTCAGCACCCCAGAATCATGACTGAGGCGAAATCAAGAGTGAGACACTTGGGGCCCCTGGATGGTTCCGTTGGTTAAATGTCCAGGTCTTAGTTTCAGGCTCAAGGCATGATCTCAGGGTTGTGAAATCCAGCCCCAATTGGACTGTGCCTAGCGTGGAGTCTGCTTGAGATTCTCTCTCTCCTTCTCCCTCTGCCCTTCCCCTTCTTGTGCTCTCTCTTTTTCTCTCTCTCAAATAAATATATCTTTAGGGAAAAAAAGAGTCAAACATTTAACCAACCAAGCCACCAAGGTGCCTCTCAAATAAGTTCACTTTAAAAACAGAATAAAAATACAATTCAATAACATCATAAGTCTAAAAACACTCAACTATAAATTACATTATAAATTATAATGACAATTATAACATTAACACAGTACTTAGTATAATTAAAAATTAACACTAAAAAAAAAAGCTCCTATATCTAGAAACAATTTGCACTGATGCCTCCTTTTCACATGGAACTAACTGGAAAACTAATTAAATTCACCTACAAGTTATGGAGGGTTTTTTATTGCCAGGGAAAGCACAACCTGGTTTAAAATGCCTGTAATTGTGTGACTCCTGAACCACTCCTGTTCTCCCAAACTGTACAGATTGTGTAGACCTCAAGGACAGCACGCTTTCCAATGTACACTTCAAATGTGGTCATTTAAAAAAAAAAAAAAAAGGACAATGGGACCAGAGAAGTAAATGGGCAAAGGGGTTCCCCTGGACACCAGAACAAGAACTAACCAAGCACATTTTGCAATGCCAAAACTTGCTCAGCAGGATTTGATTATTGCTCTGGGCAAGTGACTGCTCTGTGTTCCCTTTATTTGCTTTTCTGAATGAGATTTTTTTTAACTGAAGTTATCTAGGTCTTTCTCCATTATTGTTTAATGTGTATTAGAGAAGAAGCAGACAATGTATCTATTGGTTTATAGGTCACCAAAACACCAGGAAACACATACTGACTTAATAGAAAGAACCAACGGAGAGGTTGGTGCTTTAAAAGTAGTAACTGGATATGGCTTTCATCGTTATCTGTGGAGGTGATGATGTGGGTTCTGTGTGTGGTAAAAAGACTCCAGATGGGTATTAGGGTAACCTAATATCCTGGCTGGATTAAGGTACAGACTGCTAGTTGTTCCCTGCCATGTATCCATTCTGTCTTCAGTAGTAGAACTCCCAGGTTTTAGCTTGGTGTATAACCACCCAGGTAGAGTGTCCAGCGCTAGACCCCTTGCAGCTTTGTGTGGACACGGGACAAAATTCTAACCCAGAGGGTATGAGCTGACGTGATGACGCCACTTCCTGGTTCTACCTCTGAAAACAATTTTGTGCTTACCCTTCTAGTCCTGTTTTTTCCCTCATGAGCTGAGAGTTGGTGTGGATAGTTGCAGATACCTGAGAGTCTGAGTCAGAAGGCACCTGGCAAGCACCTGGAAAGCTATGGGTCACTAACCTCTGAACTGTGAAATGAGAGAGGAAGTATTTAAGCTACTCTCTCTTACTTGCAACATACTAACCTATAATCAAATACTCCGATCTTTTCTAGGTTTTTATCATCATCCATTTTCCAAACCAACACACGCCAAAAAAAAAGCCTCATAACAGCCGGGGGATGAAAGGTTCTTCTTCCTCCTTAGAAAGGAGGAAAGACGGGAGGATTGGAATATTTACAGATTTTTGGTTTTGTTCTTGTCACATACACAATATAATGTTAATATATAGTTTTGTGCTAATTTTGTTTTTTATTTACATGTCCTCAAGTTATTGAAAAAATACCTTTAGTACCTTTATTCTGCACGACAAATTAGTCCAGAAGAGTCACAGTCACTGGAAGTTGAATTTTGTGGAAACATCACTGAGCCAGTGAGAAGGTGTCTGCACAGATCACTGGTTGGGAGATCATGGGGTCAGTCTTTGGGCTTAGGGACAAATAGCATGGGACAAGCAGGAAATGTCTTAACTGTCTCAGTATAGGCACTCAAGCTTGCTGTTTCTTGAGGTGAAACATAGAAAAGAACAATCTGTTTTCTATTTTTCTATCTACTTTCAACTTAATAAAATTTCTCCCAAAACTTGTTTCCCTGAAGTGTTAGCATTCTATGTTATGAGTTTTCATTGTTCTTCTTCTCTGGTTCCATGATATTTTAATGGAAATTTAGGACTTATATACTAATTTGTTTGCTATCTGTCTCTCCTGCTACGGTATAAGATCCACTGAGGAGAAATTTTTTTTCTGTCTTGTTTTTAGCACCATCTCCAAAACATAAATCAGAAACTGGTCAAGAGTAAGTCTTCAATAAATATTTGCCTCCTGAATAAATGAATGAATGAATCAATCAATCAATCAATCAATCCAATAATTTAGGAACCATTAGCTTGATGCTATTTTAAACTACATGTTCCTTCTTTACATTTTTCTCATGGGTTGTCATCCACATATATGGTAAATGAAGTTAGATGAGTGATATGAATTAGCCAGAAAACTGGGGTGTGAAAAAAGAATAATTTTACAATCACACAAAATAAAGACAGAGTCTTATCTGAAACATTTAAAAAAGAAACCACTTTAACCAAATTTAGTACGCAGTTACTCATCACCACATTTCCCTTTACTGATATTCACCAACCATTTTTGAGAGAATATTAGATAAGAATATTCTCAACCTTAAAAAAAAAAAAAAAGAAAAAAACCCATAATTTTCTAGATCTCAGGTTTGGTATATTAGTTTTTTGTTGTTGTTGTGCTATAGTAAAAATTACTGAACATAAACTCAAAAACTGCCTTATACAAAAAGAACTTAATGAATGCACAGAATAGCCCAATTACATACTTTGGTCTCCATACGTCCTGCAAGTCATTTCCATGGCCCAAAATATGAGCGAAAAAATAGCCCTTCCAGGGATGCTCTCCAGAATAACAGATGTTGGCTTTATCAGGTGGATATGGGGAAATAACTTTAAAGCTAATGGATCTTCAAAGAAATGTTTTCCCTTCCACTTTTTTTTTAGAAACAACATTTAAAACATTAGGGACAATGGCAAACTAAAGCTCAGGTTGTAACATCTGTTAGCAGAGAATGGGAGTAGGTGGAGATACTGTTCTTTAATGATGATCTCATTAATTAAAATCTTCATACGTATCCAGATTGAGCCATCCACGCATAAAACATTGTGATAATGCACCCTTCCAGGTCAGTCTGTCTACATTAACCATAACCTTTTTTGCTTTTAATTTCGCAAAACTTTTTAGTATTTCTTCGTCAATTCTCTCTACCCCAATGTTAAAACATTAACTAAAATATACAAGTTCAAAGATAAACTAATACATACTTACAACTTTTAAAGATGAAAAGTATGAAGCCTTGGATTGAACTGAAGAATTTAGAATTTGGGATTTGGGAATTGCCTAAACTTGGGCCGAGAATGTCTCATTTAACTTAATGATAGCCAATAAGTTCTAGTTTTATATAGATCGAGGTGACCTTTCAAGCATCCCATTGATGTAAGTAGAAAAATATGGTATTTGGCTACAAGATTGTCTGTCTAACCTTTTGTTTATTCCTATGGACGCCTCTCAGTGGGGTCCAGAGGTTTTCACTCAAGACTGACCCCAGGACAAATCACTATGTCAGACACAGTGCCTCAGACTGCCCTGTAACCTCTCTCTTCGCCCTGGTCTTATTCCCCCTTTAGCCTTGAGCCCTCTGGATGTGCAGTCTGTCTGTCAAACCCTGCTCTCCAGAAATGATCAGAAGCACATTCACGCTAAAGAATATTTGACAAAGAGTAGTTTCAAAAGTGAGCTATTTTAAGTCGCTCTGAATTTAAATGCACAGAAGCTGAAAACATCAAGTTCGTACTGAAATCCCTAAATATAATTTCTGTTTTCAGCAAAAGTTATCTTTGTCCCTCTAGACCTCTTGCCTCTCTGCCTGCTCCTCTTCTCATTGGTGGGAGACTCAAGTGTTTGTGTTTGTGTTTGTGTTTGGACAGTGTGAGGATGTGGACTCACAGATGGGTGGGTGTGTGAGTGTGTATGTGTGTGCACAGGGATATTTGGAGGTATGACATGTGAGGGTCGTGTGTGTGTGTGTGTGTGTGTGTGTGTGTGTAATATTACTGTGAACATAACAGGAGGGCTTCTTGGACACTTATAATCACACCATGTAAAACCACAGCCTTTTTAAGCTCCTTCAGTTTTTCATATACATCCTGAAAAACAGTAAATAAAATGTTTGAGTATTATTCCACATTGGGAAAGATATCACAAGGTGATGATGAGTAATGCTTGTAATTCTTAAAAAGGTACAATGTTTAAATCACCCTTCAATGTCTTTTCTTAGGTCTTATACCTCCTGGCTCCTCTACTTTAGGTCCTCAGGTCTACCTCTTGGGTGAAACAGAACAAAAGCAAAAACAGCTTTATTACCTACTCTTTGCATTGTAATTTAAATTCGTTTCTTTCAGTAACACATTCTTGAGATTCCTTGCTGGCTCCACACTTTGCAAGAGAAAAAAATTTGCCCCCACATCCCTGCGGCCATGTTTGAACAGGCCGCTTGATCTGCTGGGCACTGGAGCCATCTACAGGACGCTGTCCTCTCGGTCCGGACCTCCTCCACAGAGTGCCCAGAGAACGTGTCACCGAGGGATTTCTATTTGGTACGTGTGTTCGGGAACCTTTATCAGCACAAGCAGCCACGGAAATGCTGATACACCTGTCAGAGAGGAGGGGAATGTCCCAGAAAATGTAAGGAGTTAAGTGAGCAATGGCGGCCCTGTCAGCTCAGCATTCACCTCAGAAAATAAGAGGTTCAGTCTGCAGACAGACATGTTTATGATTTCTTTATTAGGTGTCACAGGCAACCCAATCTCTTCCTGAATATAGGAACAATATTGAGAAGGAGGTATTAAAATTTTAACCAGTAACAGCTCAGATAGAAAATAAGGCAAGCTAGCAGAACAGAAGGCACAGAGCAGAAAGAGCTTTGAATTAAAACTGACCTGGATTTAAATCCGGGGTCTTCCACATGCAGGGTGAATGACCTTAAGCAAACCTTCTCATTTCCACCAGGCTCAGTTTCCTTATCTGGAAAATGGGCATAAAATATCTACTTTACTGTTATAGAGGACACATGAGGTAATATTTGTAAGAAACAGACCCAAACACTGATACTCCCAGGCTTTCAAAAAAAAATGATTGGAAATGAGTTACTATTGGACCACAACCACAAGTCTGCTATGAACACTCTGCTTTGTGGTCTCCGTGGTGCTGGTTCTTTCCTCGGTCGTCATCGTGGTCATTAGCTTTTTTTGTTTGTTTGTGTTGTTGGATTTTTGTCTGTTTCTTAAATTCTGTGACTTATTCACGTTTGTATTCCCATGTGTTACTATACTATCCTGAATATTAGCATAAAATAGCAGATAAACTTTATTGGATATTATTTGCCAGGCCCTCTTCTAAGTACTTTAACGTCCTAAATTCTCACAAGAATCCTGTTAGGGAGTTCTTACTGCTATCCTCATTTTGATGATGAGACATTCCCTAAGTTGTCCCTCATCACAGAGCCAAATAAATTTGAAAGCCTGGATTCCAAATGTGGATATCTGGGTCCAGACCCGTCGGTGCCTTTTGGCCAGCACACAATTACACTGGAGAGGAAAGAAGTCCAAATAGGAAATCAGGTGAAGGCTGCCACCCAGTGAGAAAGCCTTTGAACTGCAGTGAATTAACCAGAAGTCTAGGGAGATACAAGCAGATTACCTACCAAGAATGCAGGAGAGAAGGCTCCAGAGAGAGGAGTGCCTGAAGTCGAACAGCATTGGATGCCACTAAGAAACGGAACCGTAGGTGGGGGTTGCAAATTTTCAAAGAATATTAGATCCATTTCATTTGTTGCCTTGGCCTTGGCCAATCTGTACCTAGGCCACCAATCAAAAATACTTTGAACAAAAAGATTTCCACCATGAACAAAAATACATTTGAAAGAGCTGACACATTCTAGGCACCCATGAACTGCCCCGGGACCATGTCTGTTTATTTCTGTGGCTGCAGGAAGCACATTAAGTAACCGTAGATCTCGTTTTCTGATCGAAAGATTCATGAATGCAACTTGGCATTGACCTCTGGGAGGTACTTACTGTGTATTGATTAATAATTAATGAAGAGAACTTCAAGTGGGTGAATGGGAAGGAGGCTACAGGACAGTGGTGTAAAAGTGATTAGACACTAAAATCCGGAGCCACTGCTGTGATCAGGGAAGTGTTTAATGGTTCTCTAGGATGGGAGTTGTTTTCTGCTCAGGTATAATCGGGATGTTATTCTTTTCAGCCTCAAAGGAAGAGGCTCAGAAAACTCTTCTCAGCACCATGGTCCCGCTGCAGTATCGTTAGTGTGAATCGTGAATGTGAGCAAGACAGAACTGTCACGTCAGAAACCCAAGAAGCCCTTCCCAGATAGTGTCTAACTCATGGCAGGAATTTAAGAAAATGAGGGCTCTGGAGACATACAACTAAAAGGAGAAAATAAGATTTAGCTGTTAATAGTAACATGGAGCTTGTTACATATTAACAGCCGTTGCTTCCTAGAGAACTTTGCCCAAGGCCAATTAGTCCTTATGTTTTCATTAGCTTTCTCAGGAATATACCGAGCACTTATTGTGTGTCTGACACGTTAGGTGTTTTTCCCAACAAGGGCTCATTTGATTGTGACAAAAATCCTGCCATACAGTTATCCTAAATAAGGAACGAAAGCTCAGAAAATGTAAGTAGGTTGTCTAAGTCACCCAGCCCAAACTATGAAAGGTACATTTGGAAATCCCACAGACGCTGACCGAACAGGCATTTTTTTTTTTGTATGGGTACTCGGTAAATGCAGACAGTAAACTACAAGAGCAAAACTTAAAGAGACTCTAAAGGGAAAGACAAAGAAGGAAAGTGAAGCTAAAATAAAAAATCACAGATTGTTTGCTGATAAGCTGAGCCCTGGAATGGAATACAGAAAACCTAGAGAAATTTGTATCTAACCTGTCCAGAAATGTCCTTCACCAAAATATCTAAGAAGTAAGACTTTAAAAAAACTGGCCTGCCATCCAAAGATAAATTCTCCAAGGAGAGACAGAAGTACCAATATTAAAAAAAAAAAAAAAATGGGTCTATGGGTCTAAGCCAATGAAGATACACATTCAACCTTTGAGTTAACTAATTACCTAACTCTAACTAACTAAATAAGGAAAAGAAATTACAGCCCATGATACTTCTATGAAATAAATTCAGGAATAGACATATATTCAGTCTAACCTGGGAAATTCACTTCTGTGAATCTGCCCAAAGACATGCTCTTTAAAAATAAGACATTTTTTTCTTGCATTAAAGTGTTTAGCATAATTTATTTATAACAGTCCATGAAGATTACACAAAAAAAGGAAAGTGTTTATAATTAACATTGGCAGATAAGATATGGAGCATCAGTTAAATTTGAATTCCAGATAAGCAACATTTTTTTAAAAAATAAAACCATTTCCCTTGAAATATTTTCGACATACTTATGCAAAAAATTGCTGTTCATCTGAAATTCAAATTTAATAAAGTACCCTGTACTTTTATTTGCTAAACCTGATAGCCTTAATTATGACATTGAGTTGAAAGGAAGGGTTACAACATTTTATATACAAATGGATTTGAGCTAGGTTTTTTTTAAAAAAATGCCGCATTTGGCATTCTTGTATCATTTGCCTCTTTAGAAAATGTTTCTGTACTTCCAGTTATTTCTTGAATTAATATGTTTTACTATTTAAAATCAAAAACAAAAAAATTTCTTTTTAAGAAAAAAAAAAAAAAAAACACCCACCAGTGTTTGTAAAGGTTAGGATACACTTACAGGGTAGTAGACATCTCTTAATGGGATGGCTAGCTCATTGAATAGGATTTTTAATGATTTTTAGTAGCATGTTAAATATACAATGAGTGAATATGTGTGTGTGTGAGAGAGAGAGAGATGTATGAACATGTGTATATATATGTGCACATATATGTGTGCGTGTGCGTATGTAGGCAGAGAAAGAACAAATAGATTACACCACAGCAATTCTAAACATAATCATCTTTTCTCGGGCCTTTCTTTATCTCTGGGTACTTCAGCTGCAGGCATGGACAGTAGCAAGCCCTTCTCAACTCAACTCCAATCATTAAAAGAAAAGAAGACTCCTCCTATGATTTTGGCCATGTTCTCTACATCCACCATGAGGGAATGTAACAATCTAACAAACAAAAAAATAACAGCAACAGAAACAGCTTTCAGTTGCTCTCTGGGAAACAAGCATGCTAATTTGTCGTCTCTCCACAGGCACGCCCGCCTCATTATAACCCACTCTCCACACTGCAGTGGCCAAAATGTAAAACCTCCGCTTCAAATCCTTCCAACCATTCCATCACTCTCTGCCTACAGACCTCTTCTCAACACAGCCTATAATTAGGGTGACTCAGAGTCCCCGCAGCCACCTGTTGTTCCGGGGTAATCACTGGTAGTGCCTCCCTTTTAATCTCAGAAGCCATCCCGTTTGGACAATAAACTACGTTACCCCTCCCTGTTCTGGCTTTTCTCTTGTCCCACCGTCTTTATTCTGTCCCCAGCCAACACACTGGTGTCCTTGCCTCCTTTCTGATTCAGAGCCTCTCCAGGGCTCAACCTGCTGCTCTGAAACACTCTCCTCCCCCACCCCTTCCTCCCCTAGGCTAATGGCTCCTTAAAGCCATTCAGCATTCATATTGTAGTTCAAATATCTCTTTCTTTCCAGAGAATCTGTTCCTTTCCGCTAGAGGAGGTGCCCTCCTCCTAGTATTGATCCTCATACCACCATTGACCTCTCCATTCAGGAACAGAGCCGATATGACATTTATTTGCAAGATTATTTGATTAAAGACCACATTTTCCCTTACCGTACCTTCTGTGGGTAGAAGGACAGGTTGGTTTCTTACCCTTTATTCATTTTGTTTTGTTTTGCAAGCCCTTGCATCCAGTCCCCGTAATTGTGCCTGGTATGTTTTTGAGGGCGTGATGATTATTTATTGAACAAATCGTTGACGGTGCTGCACGAGCCTTTGACGAGAAAGCACATATGATCTCACCTATTTAACTCTGCCTACTTCATAGTGAGGCTGTCTTGTGGTCATCAAAGGGTTTGTCGGGTTGGTTTGTCTCTTGTTGTGAGGTTATCAGTCAATGGTCCTCGTATCCTCCGTCCGTTAATTCAAAACCATGTGTGAAAATAGATTAAAATTATCAGTTTTATTTGTTTTAGCTAGGATACACCTACAAGGCAATTGGTAAACTTAAGCCTTTGTCTTCGGCTCAGGTCAAGATCCCAGGGTTCTGGGATGGAGCTCCGCATCGGGTTCTCTGCTCAGCAGGGAGCCTGCTTCCTCCTCTCTCTCTCTCTCTGCCTGCCTCTCTGCCTACTTGTAATCTCTGTCTGTCAAATAAATAAATAAAATCTTTAAAAAACAATTTTAAAAAAAGAAAGTTTATCCATGTACAAATATCATTATGAAATACTGAATAATCTTATTTCTGACAAATTTTTAAAGGCTAGAATATTTATATACTCAAATAGCTTGCCTTATTATATAATCTTTAAGCTTTGCTTGGCTATTAGTGAATACTCAAATCTTACTAACTCAACCAACTTCTTTTTTCCTTCTTGATGAAAGCCTCAGGAACTATTCACTGTGAGGTTTTGGTCAGATAAGTTTTACTCAAAAACATAACTGCTTTTTCTTGTTTTGGTGCTGTTAGAGAGACGTAAAAAGTGAAATCAGCATTAGGTATTGATCTCACAGTTAATTAACTTCTATCCTGAAGTTAGTATCTCCCTAATTAATGACATGCATGCTAATAAAGAAAGATGTTCTCTGTAATAGATGTGTATTTGATTCTTCTACATTTTTTACTAACTCGCAGGGAAGAACCTGTTAAATGTTAAATTCCTTTCTCTTGGTTTCAAAATCATCCCTAATCCCGTTACTCATTTCACTCTTAAGAGTGAACAACTTTCTTCTTCACTTAAGTCTCTATGTATTTAATAGGCTATATATCACAATATGTAAAGATTCACAGTTCTTTTCGTCTTTCTTTAATGTAATTTATCCTTTTTTCTTCTAAGGGGAATCTGGATTTCTTCCCTATTTTTCTAAGCCTTATTGATAATTCATAAAAACATATTATAATTTACTTTTCTCTATAACCTCAAGATCTTAAGTTATCAATGTTTCAAACATGTTACCCATAGATTTCATTTGAATGCTAATGAGAAAATAATCACTAATTTCTAAAAATATACTATTTATGAAAAATCCCCAAACTATTTGGATTTGTGAGACTTACAACTAAACATACAAGTTGAACATCCCACTAATTTTAAGCAGTGACTCATGATAGGCTGTTTTAATCCTTGTCTTTGTAGCCAAAGAAAGAGGACAAGGTTCTTTAATGATACTGGTGCTATCTCACTGTAGCCAAGTTTTTGAGTTCAGCAGATTGTGAAACACTTAATTCAGTCTCAGGATATGAAATCTTGTTACACCTGGGTTTCTTTAATAATAAAGCTCATTGATTGTTGCGGATAATAAGTATATTCACATTAGTGTTGATGGTCTTGTAGGCAACTCCGTAGCTATCTATCAAATTACAGTAATACTTGAACAGGTTCTGAACCAGCACAATGAAAATTAGTCAGAGAGCATACTACCTGTTAGTTTATATAGCATTATGTTTCGGAACTACAGCTAGGAGTTATGACCTGAATTTTTATATTCTCATAGTGATTTGTAAGAAGTAGCTTCTCTTTACCATTTTCCAGGTTTAACTACCTTCCACCTATGGGTCTCAAAATGTTTCATGACCTTCTGCATATTTCAGAAATTCCCTTGCATCAAGTACTTAAATCATTGCTATGTAATATCAAAATTTCCTTGTTCTCAAACTTCAGCTTTTTTTTTTTTTTTTTTTTAAGATTTATTGATTGATTTGAGTGAGAGAAAGCAGGGAGAATGGCAGAGAGAGAAAGAGAGACAATCTCCAGAGGACACCCATGAAACCTGACTCAGGGCTCCATCCTGCCTCCCTGATATCATGACCTGGGCTGAAGTGAAGAGTCAGACACCTAACCAGCTGAGGCACCCAGGTGCCCCCAAACTTCAGCTTTTAAATAGAGACACTATATTTTTTTTTATTTTTTTTTTATTTTATTTTTTTTTATTTTTTTATTTTTTTTTATAATTTTTTATTTTTTATAAACATATATTTTTTATATACATATATTTTTATCCCCAGGTCTGTGAATCACCAGGTTTACACACTTCACAGCACTCACCAAATCACATACCCTCCCCAATGTCCATAATCCCACCCCCTTCTCCCCAACCCCCTCCCCCCGGCAACCCTCAGTTTGTTTTGTGAGATTAAGAGTCACTTATGGTTTGTCTCCCTCCCAATCCCATCTTGTTTCATTTATTCTTCTACCCACTTAAGCCTCCATGTTGCATCACCACTTCCTCATATCAGGGAGATCATATGATAGTTGTCTTTCTCTGCTTGACTTATTTCGCTAAGCATGATACGCTCTAGTTCCATCCACGTTGTTGCAAATGGCCAGATTTCATTTCTTTTGATGGCTGCATAGTATTCCATTGTGTATATATACCACATCTTCTTGATCCATTCATCTGTTGATGGACATCTAGGTTCTTTCCATAGTTTGGCTATTGTGGACATTGCTGCTATAAACATTCGGGTGCATGTGTCCCTTTGGATCACTACATTTGTATCTTTAGGGTAAATACCCAATAGTGCAATTGCTGGGTCATAGGGCAGTTCTATTTTCAACATTTTGAGGAACCTCCATGCTGTTTTCCAGAGTGGCTGCACCAGCTTGCATTCCCACCAACAGTGTAGGAGGGTTCCCCTTTCTCCGCATCCTCGCCAGCATCTGTCATTTCCTGACTTGTTGATTTTAGCCATTCTGACTGGTGTGAGGTGATATCTCATTGTGGTTTTGATTTGTATTTCCCTGATGCCGAGTGATATGGAGCACTTTTTCATGTGTCTGTTGGCCATCTGGATGTCTTCTTTGCAGAAATGTCTGTTCATGTCTTCTGCCCATTTCTTGATTGGATTATTTGTTCTTTGGGTGTTGAGTTTGCTAAGTTCTTTATAGATTCTGGACACTAGTCCTTTATCTGATATGTCGTTTGCAAATATCTTCTCCCATTCTGTCAGTTGTCTTTTGATTTTGTTAACTGTTTCCTTTGCTGTGCAAAAGCTTTTGATCTTGATGAAATCCCAGTAGTTCATTTTTTTCCCTTGCTTCCCTTGCCTTTTGCGTTGTTCCTAGGAAGATGTTGCTGCGGCAGAGGTCGAAGAGGTTGCTGCCCGTGTTCTCCTCAAGGATTTTGATGGATTCCTTTCGTACATTGAGGTCCTTCATCCATTTTGAGTCTATTTTTTTGTGTGTGGTGTAAGGAAATGGTCCAATTTCATTTTTCTGCATGTGGCTGTCCAATTTTCCCAGCACCATTTATTGAAAAGGCTGTCTTTTTTCCATTGGACATTCTTTCCTGCTTTGTCGAAGATTAGTTGACCATAGAGTTGAGGGTCTATTTCTGGGCTCTCTATTCTGTTCCACTGATCTATGTGTCTGTTTTTTTGTGCCAGTACCATGCTGTCTTGATGATGACAGCTTTGTAATAGAGCTTGAAGTCCGGAATTGTGATGCCACCAACGTTGGCTTTCTTTTTCAATATCCCTTTGGCTATTCGAGGTCTTTTCTGGTTCCATATAAATTTTAGCATTATTTGTTCCATTTCTTTGAAAAAGATGGATGGTACTTTGATAGGAATTGCATTAAATGTGTAGATTGCTTTAGGTAGCATAGACATTTTCACAATATTTATTCTTCCAATCCAGGAGCATGGAACATTTTTCCATTTCTTTGTGTCTTCCTCAATTTCTTTCATGAGTACTTTATAGTTTTCTGAGTATAGATTCTGTGTCTCTTTGGTTAGGTTTATTCCTAGGTATCTTATGGTTTTGGATGCAATTGTAAATGGGATTGACTCCTTAATATCTCTTTCTTCTGTCTTGCTGTTGGTGTAGAGAAATGCAACTGATTTCTGTGCATTGATTTTATATCCTGACACTTTACTGAATTCCTGTATAAGTTCTAGCAGTTTTGGAGTGCAGTCTTTTGGGTTTTCCACATATAGTATCATATCATCTGCGAAGAGTGATAATTTGACTTCTTCTTTGCCGATTTGGATGCCTTTAATTTCCTTTTGTTGTCTGATTGCTGAGGCTAGGACCTCTAGTACGATGTTGAATAGCAGTGGTGATAATGGACATCCCTGCCGTGTTCCTGACCTTAGCGGAAAAGCTTTCAGTTTTTCTCCATTGAGAATGATATTTGCGGTGGGTTTTTCATAGATGGCTTTGATGATATTGAGGTATGTGCCCTCTATCCCTACACTTTGAAGAGTTTTGATCAGGAAGGGATGTTGTACTTTGTCAAATGCTTTTTCAGCATCTATTGAGAGTATCATATGGTTCTTGTTCTTACTTTTATTGATGTGTTGTATCACATTGACTGATTTGCGGATGTTGAACCAACCTTGCAGCCCTGGAATAAATCCCACTTGGTCGTGGTGAATAATCTTTTTAATGTACTGTTGAATCCGATTGGCTAGTATTTTGTTGAGTATTTTCACATCTGTGTTCATCAAGGATATCGGTCTATAGCTCTCTTTTTTGGTGGGATCCTGGTCTGGTTTTGGGATCAAGGTGATGCTGGCCTCATAAAATGAGTTTGGAAGTTTTCCTTCCATTTCTATTTTTTGGAACAGTTTCAGGAGAATAGGAATTAGTTCTTCTTTAAATGTTTGGTAGAATTCCCCCGGGAAGCCGTCTGGCCCTGGGCTTTTGTTTGTTTGGAGATTTTTAATGACTGTTTCAATCTCCTTACTGGTTATGGGTCTGTTCAGGCTTTCTATTTCTTCATGGTTCAGTTGTGGTAGTTTATATGTTTCTAGGAATGCATCCATTTCTTCCAGATTGTCAAATTTATTGCCGTAGAGTTGCTCATAGTATGTTCTTATAATAGTTTGTATTTCCTTGGTGTTAGTTGTGATCTCTCCTCTTTCATTCATGATTTTATTTATTTGGGTCCTTTCTCTTTTCTTTTTGATAAGTCGGGCCAGGGGTTTATCAATTTTATTAATTCTTTCAAAGAACCAGCTCCTAGTTTCGTTGATTTGTTCTATTGTTTTTTTTGGTTTCTATTTCATTGATTTCTGCTCTGATCTTTATGATTTCTCTTCTCCTGCTGGGCTTAGGGTTTCTTTCTTGTTCTTTCTCCAGCTCCTTTAGGTGTAGGGTTAGGTTGTGTACCTGAGACCTTTCTTGTTTCTTGAGAAAGGCTTGTACCGCTATATATTTTCCTCTCAGGACTGCCTTTGTTGTGTCCCACAGATTTTGAACCGTTGTATTTTCATTATCATTTGTTTCCATGATTTTTTTCAATTCTTCTTTAATTTCCCGGTTGACCCATTCATTCTTTAGAAGGATACTGTTTAGTCTCCATGTATTTGGGTTCTTTCCAAACTTCCTTTTGTGGTTGAGTTCTAGCTTTAGAGCATTGTGGTCTGAAAATATGCAGGGAATGATCCCAATCTTTTGATACCGGTTGAGTCCTGATTTAGGACCGAGGATGTGATCTATTCTGGAGAATGTTCCATGTGCACTAGAGAAGAATGTGTATTCTGTTGCTTTGGGATGAAATATTCTGAATATATCTGTGATGTCCATCTGGTCCAGTGTGTCATTTAAGGCCTTTATTTCCTTGCTGATCTTTTGCTTGGATGACCTGTCCATTTCAGTGAGGGGAGTGTTAAAGTCCCCTACTATTATTGTATTGTTGATGATGTGTTTCTTTGATTTTGTTATTAATTGGTTTATATAGTTGGCTGCTCCCACGTTGGGGGCATAGATATTTAAAATTGTTAAATCTTCTTGTTGGACAGACCCTTTGAGTATGATATAGTGTCCTTCCTCATCTCTTATTACAGTCTTTGGCTTAAAATCTAATTGATCTGATATAAGGATTGCCACTCCTGCTTTCTTCTGATGTCCATTAGCATGGTAAATTCTTTTCCACCCCCTCACTTTAAATCTGGAGGTGTCTTCGGGCTTAAAATGTGTTTCTTGGAGGCAACATATAGATGGGTTTTGTTTTTTTATCCATTCTGATACCCTGTGTCTTTTGACAGGGGCATTTAGCCCATTCACATTCAGGGTAACTATTGAGAGATATGAATTTAGTGCCATTGTATTGCCTGTAAGGTGACTGTTACTGTATATGGTCTCTGTTCCTTTCTGATCTACCACTTGTAGGCTCTCTCTTTGCTTAGAGGACCCCTTTCAATATTTCCTGTAGAGCTGGTTTGGTATTTGCAAATTCTTTCAGTTGTTGTTTGTCCTGGAAGCTTTTAATCTCTCCTTCTATTTTCAATGATAGCCTAGCTGGATATAGTATTCTTGGCTGCATGTTTTTTCTCGTTTAGTGCTCTGAAAATATCATGCCAGCTCTTTCTGGCCTGCCAGGTCTCTGTGGATAAGTCAGCTGCCAATCTAATATTTTTACCATTGTATGTTACAGACTTCTTTTCCCGGGCTGCTTTCAGGATTTTCTCTTTGTCATTGAGACTTGTAAATTTTACTATTAGGTGACGGGGTGTGGGCCTATTCTTATTGATTTTGAGGGGCATTCTCTGAACCTCCTGAATTTTGATGCTCGTTCCCTTTGCCATATTGGGGAAATTCTCCCCAATAATTCTCTCCAGTATACCTTCTGCTCCCCTCTCACTTTCTTCTTCTTCTGGAATCCCAATTATTCTAATGTTGTTTCGTCTTATGGTGTCACTTATTTCTCGAATTCTCCCCTCGTGGTCCAGTAGCTGTTTGTCCCTCTTTTGCTCAGCTTCTTTATTCTCTGTCATTTGGTCTTCTATATCACTAATTCTTTCTTCTGCCTCATTTATCCTAGCAGTTAGAGCCTCCATTTTTGATTGCACCTCATTAATAGCTTTTTTGATTTCAACTTGGTTAGATTTTAGTTCTTTTATTTCTCCAGAAAGGGCTTTTATATCTCTCGAGAGGGTTTCTCTAATATCTTCCATGCCTTTTTCGAGCCCAGCTAGAACCTTGAGAATTGTCATTCTGAACTCTAGATCTGACATATTACCGATGTCTGTATTGATTAGGTCCCTAGCCTTCGGTACTGCCTCTTGTTCTTTTTTTTGTGTTGAATTTTTATGTCTTGTCATTTTGTCCAGATAAGAGTAAATGAAGGGGCAAGTAAAATACTAAAAGGGTGGCAACAACCCCAGGAAAATATGCTTTAGCCAAATTAGAAGAGATCCAAAATCGTGAGTGGGGAGAAAGGGGATAAAAAGAGGTTCAAAAAGGAAGAAAGAAAAAAGAAAAAAAAAAAAAAAGAAAAGAAAAGAAAAGAATTTTTTTTAAAAGAGAAAACACCTAAGAAAAATGTAAAAAAAAAAATATATATATTAGATAAACTAGTAAAAAATCGTTAAAAAAGAAAAAGGTAACAGTTAAAAAAAAAAAAATTTTACCCGAAGGCGAGAAAAAAAAAAAAATGAAAAAGAAAAAATTAAATTAACTGCAAGACTAAAAAAAATCACAGGAAAAAAGCCATAGTTCCGTGCTTGGCTTTCTCCTCCTCTGGAATTCATTTATATCAAGACATTGTATTAGATTTTGAAGAGAGACATTATATTTATTCAAACACATTGTATCAATCAGCTACATTGAAAAGCAGCTCTTTGCCCCCCTTGCTGTAGTAAATGCAGACGACAGCCTCTTACATTCTTGCCTTCAGTCTCCATTTATATTTCCCTCTTTCTGTCCCTTTTGAAGGGCATATGACATTGTTCATGTTCTCAGATCATGGTCTTAGTTATTATACTCTGTACACACCTGAAAGATTGTTAAGCATTTTGTATTCATGTTCTTTATTTTTTAAAATTATTACAACAACCCTAAAAATAGATGTGATTATTTGCTCTTTATAGGTTAGGAAATTCAGGCTGTGTGCAGTCATTTAACTTGTCCAAGCTTTGACAGATTAGAGAAGAAGCAAAGGCAAATTAAAATTTGAAATATCAGTGATGCCAGGAGGCTAGTTTCTGGAGCATCAATATAGAAAAGTAAGTACTTAAGACTCTGGTGTCAAACTGTGTGCTTTCAAGTCCTGGCTCACCTCCTTTTGCTAGATATGTGAACTGTTGTCATTACTGAACTTCTCTGAACTTAAGTGCTTGTATCATTGTAGGAGGCAGAGACTCCCTCTTAACTCACAAGATTATTGTGAGAATTTGAGGAGATAATGCATATAAACAACTTACTATCTGACCTATCTGTGATAACATCTCAAAAATATTATAAATTTTTTAAAGATTTTATTTATTTATTTGACAGAGAGAGACACAGCGAGAGCAAGAACACGAGCAAGGGGATTGGAGAGCGAGAACAGGCTTCTGCTGAGCGGGGAGCCTGACCTGGGGCTGGATCGCAGGACACTGGGATCATAACCTGAGCCAAAGGCAGCTGCTTAACGGCTGAGCCACGCAGCCATCCTAACACCACAAAAAGTTTATTCTGTGTTTCCTATATCTTGTTTTCTCACTAAATTGATGGGAATGGGTTCTTTTCCCTTCCATGTTTTGACAGACTGTAACTTCCAGATTGAAGCTGAGTTTGAAAGCTTCCTCCATTTCGTAGAAACGTGGGCAGCATCACTGAAAATTCCTTCTTTCTGCAGTAGTGCATGACTTTTTATCAAAAGGTGCCACATCCTATAGATGACTTAAATACAAGAAAAAGTAAACACAAAAATCTAATCATAGCTGAATTAAGACATTGCTTTTCAATATTAACTGCATAGAAAACTTGATTTTTTTCTTAATTTGTTTTTAAAACACTAATTATTGTGCGGGTTCCCTGCTCAACAGGGAGCCTGCTTCCTCCTCTCTCTCTGTCTCTGTCTCTGCCTGCCTCTCTGCCTACTTGTGATCTCTGTCTTGTCAAATAAATAAATAAAATCTTTTTAAAAAACACTAATTATTGTGTATTTGCCACATGATAAGCCCTTGGCTAAGCTTTTTTTTCCTTTTTCAAAAAAATTTTTTCAGTGTTCCAAAATTCATTGTTTATGCACCTCACCCAGTGCTCCATGCAATACGTGCCCTCCTTAATGCCTACCCCCAGGCTTACGCATCCCCCATCCCCCCTCCCCTCCAAAACCCTCAGTTTGTTTCTCAGAATCCACAGTCTCCCATGGTTTGTCTCCCCTCTGATTTCCCCCAATTCACTTTTCCTTTCCTTCTTCTAATGTCCTCCATGTTATTCCTTATGCTCCACAGGTAAGTGAAACCACATGATAACTGACTCTCTCTGCTTGACTTATTTCACTCAGCATAATCTCTTCAAGTCCCATCCATGTTGATACAAAAGTTGGTGATTCATCCTTTCTGATGGAGGCATGACACTCCATTGTATATGGCTTACAGACACATTAGAAAAGGGTCATTATTATTAGCCATCAAAACCACACTGGCTAAGCTTTTTTGACATAACATTGACTTCTCAGAATGACACTATGAAGTAGACTTTTTTGTCATCACTTAACACAAAAAGACTGAAGCCCAGACCGTAACTTAACTTTCCGAAGATAATGCAGCATTTTCCAATAGTACCTGGGTCTAACCTAGGTATGACCCTGGCCCTCACTTTCCAGTCTACTTTCTTTGTACTAACCCATGTCTCTCTCGTGGCTAAGTCCACATTTGCCATATGGACAATATCTACACTTTGGCCAGCCTTCCATATTACTTGTCATCTGCAAGTTTTGAAGTGAAAAAATATTAGACTCCACAACCATCTATATATTAAATTAATTGATAAATCTATAAGCAGTGTCTAATTAATTATATAACTAAATTCAATAGCAAAACGACACCGAAAAAGATATTTCCACCTGAATGTATTAATCTTGTGTGACAGAAATTTTATATTCTTATTATTAAAGATTTAAATATCCTGACCTCCCCCCCACCCAAAAATTTTCCAATTCTCCCTTCTTGGGCAGTAGAATGAACGTGGAAGTCTTTTGAAGGGACACTGATTTTATGTCCTGCAATAACACGTTTTCATTCAACATTAATCCACCTCCCTTTTTACCTACCAACTTCCCCTTTCCAAGAGATATCCTTCCTGATAACAATATAATATGTGATATATTTTAGAATTTCCTTAGAATAACAGAGTCATAAAATTTTAGAAGAGAAAAGGACTTTGAAGATTACCTAATTTAAAATTATAATTATAAAGATGTTAAAGCTCAAACACTGAAATCATGTGTGGTCTGGTGAAAGTCACAGAAGTGAGACATCACAAAATCTATATTTCACTTTCTTGATGAATTCAACATCCCTGCAGGAACTATTCTTATAAGGTAGTGTTAGATCTGTAAGAAATCTTACTCCAGAGAGGAATTTAGTTAGTCAAGACAGGTTTTCCATTAAAGAATGTTACCATAGTGATAGATACGTACATATATGCATATAAAGAACATTATTACCAAGAGTGGAAATGATATACCAAAAATGACGTGGCAAAAAAGATAAAATCTTGTGTCTATGAGCATCTTGAAATACAAAAGTCAAAGCATTGGATAAAGGTTAAAGCTGCAGAGGAAACAGAAAATCCCTCTGAATAAGGAATGAGTCAGCGTGCTTAGAGCATCTTCTGTGAAAAACTCTGCTCACACTCTTTTTGACTAAAGCAGAGGAGAAGCCAACTCTCCCCCAAAAGTTTATGGCACAGGGCAGAGGTCACCTCTCCCACATTAGTCCAAAAAAGAGGCCTTTGCAGCTGCATGATGCAGGGTCTTTGTTCTTTATGGACTGCCTTAAGATTTAGAAGGGGAAAACTAAGGTTATGACTTTCTGGCAATGTAATGAATAATTTGCAGCCACACAATTATTGGAACAAATTGACAAGAAACGTTAAATGTCTCTATTACCAGTAAGAGTGTAAAAATATGAGAAAAATGTCATCCTGGAGCAGATCAATCATTTAAGTATTCCAGTAAGTGGTTTCTCAAAATGTTACACTGAAGATCTCTAACTTCCTTTGACAGCCTGACGTGCATCTGCCATCAATTAATTTATCTCAACTATTCTTGAATCTCTATCTTTCAACAACATCACCTTTCTGGGAAAAGACTTTTATATGTTTATAATCCCTTTCGAGTGTGAAAGGTGACCCTTACTCTGATAATTAGAGATCAAACAAAGAAATCTGAAGTTATAGTATACATGCCCTTCAAAAATGTTTTAGGCTTCAATTATCTCAACACTCAGCTTTTATCTTTGGAGGTTAGAGTCTTCTTTTTTGTGTGTGTGCATCATTCTACGGAAAGTGGTCAATTCTATTTCATCTGCAACTCTGTTGAAAAATCCAATATCTTTTAGAAATGTGATCATTTACTGGAAAACTACTAAAAATCTATGAAAATTCCTTTTGAAGTAAAAGTGTTTTAAAAATCCCAGGTACTGGGGCACCTGGGCGGCTCAGTGGGTTAAAGCCTCCACCTTCACCTCAGGTCATGATCCCAAGGTCCTGGGATCCAGCCCCGCATCAGGCTCTCTGCTTGGCAGGGAGCCTGCTTCCTCCTCTCTCTCTCTGCTTGCCTCTCTGTCTACTTGTGATCTCTGTCTGTCAAATAAATAAATAAAATCTTTAAAAAAAAAAAAATCCCAGGTACCACCATGTCCAGAAAGACCCAAAATACTTACTTTTCATGTTTTCAGCTGTGTTCTATTTTTTAAATATCGGATGGACAGCTAACAAAAAATTGGGGTGGAGTAAATCATCTTAAAGTTGGGTCATTTTTATCTTGTAAATGGTCTTTTCTTCCCAAAGAATCATAATGTCTACACATGATGTTGACCATCCCACTGGTCTGATGGTGGTGACAATTTCTCCTGGTACTTTATGAACACCTAAATGAAAATTTGTTTTGAAAAAAATAAGAACCGACATTGGTGGTGAATATGATACTGAGAGGACTAAGGCACACTGGTATTAATTTCTGTTTAGTGTGAAATTACTACCAATCATACTAATTTTGTGTCTCTTTTCACCAATTAAAATACAGCATTGACACCATCTACATTTTTTTAGGAGATTGTTATGAAATCAGCAGGCAGAGTTGAGGGCCCGACAGAGTAGAGGTGTTTTTTAAATATGTTCAAAAGAGCAAATGAGCAATTTTAGGCAAATACAACACCTATTCATTTCATACATCATAAATAAAATTTTATTTGAAGAATTAAATGATTAAATGCTTTAAACACTAACCCAAGACATTAAATTGATCAGGCAAGGTCCCTATTCTCAAATTAGAGGTTAACATTATGGATAGAGAAAAAATTTTGCCACAACCTACTAACTGACTCAGCAGAAAAGGAAAATAAGAAGTAAAAAAAAAACTTCATGGTTACACATAGAAGTCACCATATGTCTTTAACTCTTCATTTGCTATGTCATCAAAACTAACCTAAAGACCAGCAACAAATCTATCTATAAAATATACAAAGTCTGTTTTTCACTTTTTGATAAAATGTAAACATATGACCAAAGAAATTTTAATTAAATAATATTTTTGTATTGTTTTCTTGGTTCTGTTGAGATTTGACAAATGCCTTACTATAAAAATCTAATTAAATATTTTCAAGAACTTTTCAGGCATGTTTATTAAGTAGTTCCAATGTGATTTTAGTTCATTGTTTGCCAAAACATAAAAAGTAAAAGTTAATTACTTTTTTATCATTCATTAATGCATTCAATAAATGTATTAAGTACCAACTATATGCCAACAGTCCTGAAAAAGGCATTCACAACCATGTTCATTATAAATTTGTTTATAATATTAAATATTTGGAAAAACTAATTTCAAAAACTATTTAAATTGCTTAAATAAACTCCATTCAACTTAATCTGTGCAACCATTACCATTTAAAATGTATACAGATATATAATTATTTATAATAAATTGTAAATTTTTAACTGAAAGGATGGAAACATTTTAGTTGGAATCTGGTTGTATTTTATTTTGTAATTTTGTAGCCATATATATAAAGATAGCAAAATCAGTACTAGGACTACATAACAAATAAACATATTTTCACACATTAGGATAAAAAAATCTTCAACAAAATGTTTAAAATTAAACAAAATGTTAAATCTGATTATCTCAGTAATAGACTTAGTTAAATGCTTTGTTTCCATTGGTTTTCCACATTTTTTAGATTTTCAGCATATTTTTAGTTGCCAATTAGGGTATGTCCAGCAGTAAGCAAGGGCTGATAACATGGTGACACCATTCATAAGCTCCAATGGCTAACGTCTCGGGAATAGTTGAATGTCCTACAGCATCCTTTATCAGGATTTGGTCAGATGGACAGAAGCAGAGGGTGTGTGAAGATGGAGCCTGAAACCGGGTCTTCAGGGAAAGGTTTTTCTTACCAGATCGCATTTAGTCAGTGATGATTGTCTATTATGTATATATTCGGAAAACATTATAATGAAGATGAGTGTGTTTGGAATGACTCAAGATAAACAATGAGTGTTTACATTCTATTAGAAGAGTCTGGGAGGTAGATCCAAGTATCAACTAAACATCCTACATTCAACAAATGGCTTATAACAAATGTTTTAATTCTGTGGGAAAACTAAATTCCATTTTGAAATGAAAGATAGAGATTTCTTAATGATTATCCCAGTGATGTGAATTCCATTCTCAGCTCTGCACAGGGACTTCATCATGTCACATGAGATGAATCACTTAATCTTTCCAAACTGTCATCTATCAAAATATCTTGACAGTGATTATATGTTAGGTCCCCCAGGAAATTTATGAGGATGAACTTAAATTCCATTCTCTGCCAAAATGAATAGGAAAGACCAGGAAAACGTATACAATTATCATTTTATGTGAAAAGATAAACAAAGAATGGAAATTATTTTTTTTTCCAAAAGCAATTGTGTTCAAAAGTAAAATTCAATTTTTTAGCACTTTCCAAGTTCATGTAAGATGCCATGTATTATAATCTTTTCCTGATTAGTTTCTGTATGAAAAGTGTGAGATGTTTTTCAGGTTTATGGTAAAGCAAATCTTTGGGAGTCTTCTGAGGTCAAATCAAAGGAGGATTTAGATTTTTTTCCCTCCCTTTAATGTTAACTCAGCATT
Organism: Mustela putorius furo; assembly: GCF_011764305.1. Taxonomy (NCBI): domain Eukaryota; kingdom Metazoa; phylum Chordata; class Mammalia; order Carnivora; family Mustelidae; genus Mustela; species Mustela putorius. Next base: position 14,711,950 of record NW_025421402.1, read on the forward strand.
TCTAAATGACTCTGATGTTAAAAAAAAAAAAATGGGAAAAAAAAATTTTGAGCACATATTCCTCTGAGTGCCACAACTAAATAAATATTTTAAAATCCAGTTAAATGAATGTTATAACAAGTTTTAAAGTACAGTTCATTAAAAAGAAAACAGAACATAATTTCAATAGTATAAGATTGTACAGGTGAATTGGAATTACAATATGAAATGTGTGTGTATGTATGTTTAAAAATATTAAATTAAAAATTTACATATGTTTGTCTCACAAAGAAATTTTCCATATGGAAAAAAATCCTATCATACGTTTTCAAATAAACTCCTGGACTTTTTGGACGTGGTAGTATCCAAGTGCACACATATACTTGTATTTCTTTCATTTTATTAAGGAAAATCTTAAAGTCTCTAGAGCTTAACTATCTTGTTTAAGACCATACTGCTGCTGGTTTCATGTTATACGCCTGTAAGAGAGCTTTTAACACCAAGTGTCACATTCGACAACTAATTTAAGTGAGCCAAAAGCTGGTGACTTGAGAAAGCCATCTGAGAACCTGATTTCTTTTACTTAACAATTTCTCTGGTGACTTATTCATTGGCGTCTTTGGAAGAAAGGAAAATGGATTAAGTTAATATTTTTCATGCTCTCTAAATATGGTATATGCAAATTCATAGGCATGCGTAATTTTCAAACAGGGTCTATAGGTCTGTATATCTAGGTGTAGCCTTGATTCAGATCGGGGGGGTGGGGGGACCCTTAGCCACAGTGTTTAAATTCTGAACTCCCAAGACACTATTCATTCCCAAAGGTCAGCTTCTCTGAGAGTCAATAAAAGAAGATTAAGATGATGGAGAAATTCAAAGCCAGAGGGGAGAGAAGACAATTTATGTAGGTAAACCATTATGCCGTTACCATCAATAGAGGAAGAATTGCTTAACATATAGCGTGAAGATCCATTATTCTATGTTAAAATGGGTCTTTCAAATTTAAGAATTTTTGAACATGGAAAAAATAAAGGAAAAGCTCTTCTTTAAGAAGTTTGATCAGACTGACCCTTAGTTCCCTCTCCAGCTTTGTCTCTTATCTCTCTCATAGTCACACTGCACGTTCTACTCACATGGAATTGCTGACAGGTCTACACACTCCTTGATTTTTCTTGTCAATGCCATTTCCTGGCTCTAGAATTCCCTTCCCCATTCCTGCCTCCATCCTCTTTCTCTTATATATTTTTGTGTTAACTTGTACTTGAAGACATCAGTACAAATTGATACTTGTACAATTGCAGCTTTAGGTCACCTGGAAGCCCTCTCATTTCTCTGCTGCTCCCTATACTACTGTCACCTGTATTGGGCACCTTTTCTAATGCCACTGAAGTCTATGCTTATCTCTGCCATCATATTGCAATAGTCTTTGTAATTACGTATCAGTCTCTCCTATGAGGCTTGACCTCCTTGAGCACAGGCATTGTCTTTTTCAACTTCGCTACACCTATTCCAAGCTTAGTACCTGACACGTAGTAGGTACAGAATACATAGCTGCTAAATGACACTTGGGAGTATCAATGAACTAGCTGCTAAAGTACAGGATTTCATAATAGAGACAGGGACAACTTTTGGGCAACAGAGCTAAACAGACACTACCAGAATGACATGGTTTGAAGAGAGGTTTCCTAAAAGTCTCTTTCCTTGTAATGTTAACATTACATGGAATCAGGCATTTAAAATGCACCCGTTAAAATGCAGATGGGTTGCCCACGAGGCATAATATATCAATTCATTAACATCCACTTTCAAGTAACAGAGAGCTTGAGTGCAAAGAAATGAAACTCAAAATAACTAAGTTTAGATAATTTAGATTACCCAAGCATAAACCATTGCCCTGGGGACGTGGGGGGAGGGGAGGACGAATGATGGTGCCACAGTAAAAGCTAAATATGAAAAAGTTGAACAGGGAAGCCATGTTCAACTTCAGTTCAAGTCAGTTATTTTCAGGTAGTATCTAATCTTGACAGTAGAGAAAGACGGAAGTTTAGAAATCATGAACAGAGAGTGAGGAATATCATCCTAGAAGGAGAAAGAAGGTTGAGGAAAAAAATAAAATTAAATAATAAAATAAAAAGGATAAAATCCTCATGGCCCTAAAGCTCCATGTAGCAAGTAGAGGCTTTTGATTTTCCTTCTGTCCTTTCTTGTCACCCATTCATATTTGTTACTCTGTTGCAACATAAGTGCTCACAGACACACTCCTGGCCACTGTCACTGAGCCGTCTGCATTTTCTGCTTACCTGGTGGAGGTCTCTCATTCATGTCCTGATTTCAGGCTTGCTATGAAAGAATGTTTCGAGTGTCAGCCTTGGGTTTCTGGGCTTCCTGCCAGCTACTCGCTTGTCGTTTTGTCTCTATGACAGCAATGAGGATACATCTGCTACCCCTGACCTTGTTATTCTACTTTCTTTCATTTTCTTGTGTCTTGAGGCATGTCCTCGGATTAAAAAAAAAAAAAAAAAAAAAAGTAAGGGTCTAATCACGGCTATACTCTTTCTTCTACAAATACGAATTGCATTCTAACTTCTTCATGCTATGACTTCCTTTTACCCTAATAACAATATTCATAGCTGCTGTGGTGAATATTAAGACAGAACAATCTAAATTTCCATGGACGAATTTCACAAACTGTGGTCTCAGCAAACAGCAAAGCTGTTTCCTTTCCTGCTTCTTTCCAACACCCTTTCCTTGGTGGATTCATTGCTTTCATTCTGGAGAGCCAACATAAAATTTTAATACGAAAAGTAAAAATTGATTTTTGGCAACCTCTAAGGTGGCTTCAGAGAAAAACCTAATGAATTGAAATCTGGGCTTCTCCCCCTATCTGCTAGCAAAATTCATTAGCTTGAGAAACTAGCGTTGTTTAATTTCTCCAAGTCTTTGTTTCCTGGATCTATCAAATGGAATAAAACAAGCGCTCGGTCATCCTACATTTACGGGGATCATTCTTTGGCAAATGCAAGGGAATTCACACGGTGTTTGCCACCAGGTAAACCCACAACATATGTAAACTGTTGCAAATGGATTTGCAAGTCTATCAGTACCCTTACTCTTGTCTCAGCTCCGTGAAGACTTAATTGTGTGAAATTTGGCAAGTCTTCTAAACTTCGACATCGGCATCACCCTCAAAGAGTATTAATATGTTATCCATTCCTTTACAAAGGGCTTCTAGAGAGTTGTCACTCTTTAGAAGGTTTACAATTATTGAAGTATCAATTCTGAGTTTCTGCCTTAGTTCTCCACATATAAAACGAGCAAACCTTCCTAAAATCCTAAAGCTATTTTATATACTTTCTGTACGCTAATAGATGAAATATATAGACAAGATTTCATTCTGCTCAAAGAGGTTATGTTCAATGTAAGCAATCGATTTTGAACACTGATCAGCATAGGCAACATAGCCTAATGAGGAACATGGTTTCTAGATCTATTTGAAATCCCCGAGTTTGAATTCCAGCTTCTCCATGTCCCAGGTCCATGACCTTGGAACTATTCCTTGACCTCTCCCTGTCTCTGTTTTCTCATCTGACATTAAAAAAAAAAAAAAAAGTATCAATAGATGTGTTATGAAGGTTAAATAAGTTGATATTTTCATAGATCTTAGAAGAATGGGTACAGGTAATAAATATTATAAAAGTAATTAAATAGATGATAATGTTAAGGTAAGTCAGTTTTGAGAAATGCTGTGGCAAAACTAATAGGGAAAGGAAGATGGGAATATGTATTATGAAAGAAAACCCATGATATGAAGATAGGATAGATAATTTGAGTCCCCAAAATTGAAAAGAAATTTTATATCAAGTATATTATTAATATCTGACTAGTATAAAGACAAGTATAATTAAAAAGTTACCAGAACATTATACTTTTATTTAGGATGAGTTTTAAAATTCAGTAACCTGAGTTTTGAGCCAAACCACTTGCCACCTCCTATTTGCCAGCTTCAACTTGTGTGACCTTGACAAAGTTACTAAAATTCTGTTTTTGTTTCCTTGCTTGCAAAAAGAAAATAAATAAATAACACCTGTCTCAAAGGAATGTTCAGAGAATTAGGTGCATTAATTCATGCAAAGTATTTAGAAGAAGACTTGGTGCATGGTAAATATTTAGTAAATGTTATTAAAGGGTATATTTTCATTCACCATTACAAAATTGTATATAAATCGCTGTACCCACAGCTTTCAGTTCAATTAATTAGCATCTGTCAACCCATAACGTGATGTAATTAGTATAAGCTTACTATCTTACCTTAATCTATTCTCTTGCCAGAGAAAACCTGACTGATCTCAAAATGTAAGCTAAAATGTACAAAGTGGGGATATATGAAAATTTTTACTGCAAAAATTAAAAATGTGTACTTAAAAAAAATATTAGAACTTCCCTGATCTGCCGTTTAGTGAGAGAGAAAAAGCTTCTGTATTTTCTCATTAAATTAGCTTTAGTTGGAATTGAAGAAATTGTGTGATCATCTTAAAATATTGAGGGAACAACAAGATACAATGTGCTTTCTGACAGAATTTTGATGTGTCCTTATTCCCTAAGTATTTTTCAGCGTAGGAATTGTTTCCAAAGGGTCCTTATCAAACCCTGCTACATTATACATCTTCTCAACTTACAAAGAAAACAGAAGCACCTCTGTTTATAACCCCCTTTGAAAATTCACTCTCATTTTTTCTTGCCATGCTTTCTCCAATTAATATTTCAGTGTTTTAAAAGAACTATAAATACAAATTTTAAAAAGTAGATGACATTATAATGTTTCATACTGTTATTAATTTTTAATTTAACCTTATTGATGCCTTATTTATGTCAGAGATCAAGTAGAGGAGGGGTGTAGCTTGGCAAAAAATTCTACCCAGTGGAGATAATACTTGAGTTGAGTCTTAAAAAATAAAAGGGAAAAATTTTGAGATAATATGTGAGGAAATAAACAGCTGTTAATAACGGTCAGTTTAAAGAGCAGATACATCAGTACTGCTGAGTTGTAAGGGAAAGAATGGGGCAGATATAATTTAGGAAATAAACTGTATCCAGGTCACAGGTACTCGATATGTCTTCTCAAAAAAACTTGCTCTTTCCTCTGCAAAAGACAGGGAGCCAGTTGAACTGAGGTAAGAGCAAAGGTCAGATACATGTCATAGAGATCATTTTCTTACAAGAGCGGAGGATAGACAGGGTTTGGGGGCAAAACCATATGAACAAATAACACTTCCTACTAGCAATGGATCATGCAACACATCTTCACCAAAGGGCTGCAAAGAAAGGATTGGTTATTAAGAAGGTTTAACAGAGGCAGGAATTGGTGATTATTTGGATGTGTGGGATAAAGGGAAGGAGAAGTGAAAAAGAGTCACAGAATTTGGGCTTAGGAGACCACATGAATCCTTGTGCCACCCTCAGAGATAGGAGGCAAGTGGAGGAAAAGCACCTTATGAAAGAAAGATGAGTTCAGAGGATCAGCATATTGTATCTGAAAAATCTGTTTAAGAATCAAGTGGAAATGTCCAATAAGCAGTTGGATATTTGAGTTTAAGAGTCAGAAGGGCTGCTTGTGCTAACAGCATTACTGGATATAGATGAGTTCTTCCTAAGAGTGTGAGTGGGATATGAGAAGCAGGCGAGTGTTAAGAATATTAAAGTGGAGGGACCCGGGTGGCTCAATGGGTTAAGCCTCTGCCTTCGGCTCAGGTCATGATCTCAGGGTCCTGGGATCGAGCCCTGCATCGGGTTCTCTGTTCAGCGGGGAGCCTGCCTCCCCCTCCCCACCCCCCCACCTGCCTCTCTGCCTACTTGTGATCTTTCTCTCTTTGTGTCAAATAAATAAAGTCCTAAAAAAAAAAAAAAAAAAAGAATATTAAAGTGATGGCCAGAAAAACGGAATCCAACAAAGGTAGTTGGGAAACAGTAGGTGGGAGGAAGAAAGAGACCCAAAGGAAGCAGGTGTGTTGTCACAGAAGCCAGGAGAAGAATTTCAAGAATGGAAATCGTCAATGACAATACTGCAAAGTGCTGACGAAGTGCTTATCAGATTTGCATGTTTGCTTTATGTGTATATAAGCCAAAGAGTTACCATGGAATGATGATGGTACAGCAATTTCAGGAGTAAATTGTAGCTCAGAAAATTGAATGGAATATGTGAATGGGCACTAATAGTTGAAGAAGTTTGGATAACAGAGGAAAAAAATAGGCCAGTACCTAAAGAACTAGAGGGATATTTGGGAAGTATAGGACAGTTTAGTGTGTTATTAAGCAATGAGTTTTTAACATTGGAAGAGTTTTTAAACATTGGAAAAAGTTGAGATAATCTTGTCTAAGCAAAAATTGCACTGCACAAAGTTAAATGAGCAAGGATGACTTTTTCCAGGGCTGCCGGAAAAGGGGAGAGAAACGAGAACTCAGTCTGAGTTGTACACTGCTGAGAAAAAAAAAAAAAGGACAGGAAACTTTCAAAGATCTGGTGGTGGGGACCAGAGCCCATCTGATATCACGGGTTTCACTCAAAAAGGAAAGTAAACTTTCTCATATCTTTACTACAGGAAATAATTTTACAATTTGTGATAAGGTACTCTTAAAGTTACTTTTCTACCCTCCCACAGATACTGGAAGATGGGGCCCGTCTTCTGTGATAATTACATCCCAAAGGGATGGCTCTCGGGTTCTGGAGAAAGACATTCCTGGTCATAAACAGGCAAGATATTTTAAACAGATTTATATCCTTAAAGGGCAGAGAAAGACTTACCATTTTAAGTTTCTAAAGTTAAGTGTAAAGTCAGGAAGAAGCCTTTCTAAAGTTTAGTCAAAATGCAAGTAACATTAAGACCATTTTGGTCAAACTACAGACCAAGTCCTTGTTGAACATGAGAAGAATGAGATTGAGGTTAAGGACGGAGCTGTTGAAATTAAAAAGCAGAAAGTGCACCCATCCCCCGAACCTGGAGGTAAACTTAGGTGGATATAAGTAAGTCTATAATGGTGTGGAAGGTAATAGAGAGATTTCAAACCCGGGGTTCTCAGTTTTCTCAACAAAGTAGGAAATCAGAGAAATAAACGGATCTTCTGAGAGTGCGGTCCAGGGTGAGGCTCACGATTAGGAAATTGGGGAAAAAAGGTTAGGAAGATGTACATGCTGGGGATAGGGAGGAGGAAGCTAACCAAACCATTGACCCTTGACATAGAGAAAAACATTTATAAGAAAGAAACACAATATGTTTCAAAAGAAGATATGTCCATGTCCCTTGCATCATGTATAAATGGTCCCTCTGGGTTTCCAAGTTGTCATTTTTTTCTTCTTTCACTGTTTAACAAAGATGAGTCTGCTACATAATTGTATTTTTTCCCTTTTTTAAGCTAATGATGTTTTCTAGTTCATCTGATTTTTAAAGTCTTTGGTGTCAAACCTACTATAAAAATTTCTTGGCAGATTGTTTCCTCTGTGTATAGAATATGAAAAAGAGACATTGAATTTTCTTACCAACTTTTCTGAACTTTGGTTATTACAGCCATGCTGGGTCTGTTCGTTTCTCTGCTCCTTTTCACAGTGCATTAACGTTAAAATAACATCTAAGTCCCTGTCTAGCTGTTTTCACATTTTATTTTCTTCTATTGCCAGCCAATGAATTGTTCAACTTTCCAGTCTCTCTTTTGGGATTCTACTTTCATTGACAATAAGAGTTATTAAGATCTGTGTAGTTGATTTTTATCTTCACTTAGATCTGTTTGTATCTCTTGGGTAACCTTTTCTGTGCACAACTCCAATTACTTTATTTCTGTTCTGTCCTTTGTACCAAAATTTGATTTTGCTCATTCTTATTCCCATATAATGGATGTTTGAACTCCTTTTTATTTTCTTGTCATGGGTACTCACTGACATTTTTCAAGGTTTTTATGACCAAAGATTAAAATCTATTTGCAGGTTTTGAATATATCTTCCATTTCTGGAGAAATTTTTGTTTTTCTTTGTTTTTTTTTTTTTAACCTTGGAAATGTTCATAACACTTATTCTTTGGAGAATGATTTTGTTCATATATAAAACTGTATCCCATACATTTGGTTACAATTTCATAGTCTCATTAAATAGATACTACAATGGTAATTTTTAAAACTTTCTTCTTTTAATTACAGGTTGTTTCATATGAGAAAGAGATTAAATCACATAATTCACAAGGTCTTTTACACCTTATAACATTCTGTATGCCATAAAAATGTTTCTAAACTTTATCTTGACATCTAGATTAAGGTTCTTTCTCTGAGTTAGGCCTACAGAAGAGAGAATAAGCAATTTCCAACCAGTTATGATGTGAAGGCTCCCGAAGGTTCAAATATGTACTCCCGTTGACCTGCCTGATACTCTCTTTCCCCATAACTAGCATGAAATTCTAATTATAACTGTGATTCTTTGGATAATAAAATGTAACTTTATCTCTCTGGGCCACCAGGGGCTACATAAGTTCTTAGGTCAGGAGTGAAAGGTCCCATATAGCCATGCCTTGGAAGTAGCAACCAGAGAATGTGAGAAGGGTAGATAGAAGTTACTATAGGGGAAGAGTTATTAAAAGGGACCAACTGGGGTGACTTTTAAAGTAAGTCTGGAGTTAGTCCCACTCTTAAATTACAGATGAATATTTATTATAATGTTAAATTCAATATTCTTTAGGTTGTTAATTTAGCAACCTAATACTGGGAGGTTTGAGAACAACTTGTCTCCTGGAGGTTAAATCCTTTCCCACTGAGAACAAAAGACAAGTATATTTAGCCCTTCTATTTAAATAACACTTGAACTAATTAATGAAAAGTTCTTTTAAATTGGCTTTACTTTTTTTTTTTTTAACCATTCCTTTTGCTTTAACAAAACAGGAATACTTACTTACTGCAATGTAAGGAGAAACAAAGGCACTGCATTTCCCTTAGCAAATAAATGAGAGTACTAAGAAAAACAACAACAACAACAACAAAAAAACCACCAAAACCAAAACCAAAATCCAAATCCAAAAATAAAACAAAAAATCCCCAGTCACGGAGGTGGTCAACAGCGGTGAAATTTGTATGGAAGGAAAAGAAGGAGGAGGAGGAACAGAAAGAGCAGGGCAGGGCAGGGCAGGGCAGGGCAGGGGCAAGGGCAAGGTGAAGGAGAAAAGTTTCTGCAAATTGAAAGCCACAAATAATTCTACTGTGAAAGTAAACATTCCTACTTAAGACATGTGGGAGATTCCAGAAAATAAGGCAGGACTCTGAAAGGTTGAAACAGTCAGTCATTGAGCTGCAGAAACAGCTCTCCTTGAAAGAGGCTCTTTTTAAAAGTAACCTACTTATTTTTCATTTTTTGAGGAAGGTAGGTGATTGCAGTAGGTAAAACAACCTTTTGGCCTGATAATCAAATTACTTAAGTAATCAAATAATTAAGCAATCACGTATTTACATTATTAAAATCAATATTGAATTGTTAAGGCACCAGTCATGAAATACTTGTTATCCAGATCTGATTTTTAACAATAAAAAAACATGTATTGAGCCCCAGGCCGAAGGTTTATAATTTAAAATAAATAATAATAATAGCAAGGAGTTATATATTTTGATTTCTACCAAACTTTCAATATTTCTCAGTACATTCATGTGTTGTATACAAGAAAATTTGTTTGCCATAAAAACTAAGGATTGGGGTACCTGGGTAGCTTAGTTGGTTAAATGACTGACTCTTGGTTTTGGTTAAGGTCATGATCTCATGGTGCCTGGGATCCAGCACTGTCCCCACTTGGGGGAGGGGGTTCTGAGCCCAACATCGAGTCTGCTTGAAAGATTCTCTCCCTCTGCCCCTCCCGCCACACACACTCAGACACAGGCACAAGCTTGCTTGCTCTCTCAAATAAATAAAAACTTAAAAAAAAAAACCCAAACCCTAAGGCCAAAATTGTTCATTTATGATCAAAATTAATGAAGATCAATTTTTTTCTTTTTTATATTAAAAAATGTATACATTCTAACATTTTCTTTCCCAACCTAAGAGAGTCATCTTGTTCTCACCCATAAACCCAGCTGCCATTCTAAATATGTGAGATAATAAAAATCATAATTTTAAACACATATTATTGTGTGAACTAATAATCTCTGACGACAATTTTGGTACCCATGCCACAGGCACAAAAAGATTTGTAGGCATTTCACGTGATATTTACTATCCAAATGCAAATCCTAGGGTACCCGATGCTCTCCTTATGAAGGCTGTTGCTGTTGGCTTGAATGCCACCCACAAACTGTGACCGGTCTTTAAAGTCCTCTTGCCCTTTTCCAGGGAAATACAGATGCTTACCAAGGTGCTCATCTTAACTAGACATGATATTTTAAAGTCAGTGCCTAGGAAGAAAACTAGATCTGGATGAAATTTCCCTTGAAAATAGTTTATAAAGTGGTTAAGCTAGAGAATGGCCCAGCACATCAGTCACTTTATTCTCTCAGCTTTCTGTGAAATTATTTAAAGTTGTTTGCATGACTTTAGGAGAGATGCTGTTAAAAAAAAAAAAAAAGAGAGAGAGAGTGAGAGAGAGAGTCTATTTCTTTGAACCTTAGTAACACCGCAGGTGCACAGGGAGGGAGGTGACGCCCCCACGAACGACCTAGGAAAATAGCAGCATCACGACTCCCACGTCACCTTGACTTTGGGTGGACACTGATCAAAAATAATCCATGCTTCTGAAACGCACGCCTCCTTGTTCTCTCTCTTTCCTTCCCCTCACATCCCAATACCAGCGCTTGGGTTTTTGTCATTTAAATTTTCATGTGACATTCCCTAGGCTGGACCTCCGTGTGCCCTTAACAGCTATGAGTTCAGAGACAAGACATTTTAAAAATTAGCTTTAGTTGGGGATCTTCTTCCTCTCACGGGTGACACACTCTCTTGGCTCGGAAAGGCGTCGTCTGTCTAGTCGCCTGCTCGGCTGCCGCGGTGTGCCGCAGCCCGGGGACGAGGCTGAGCCCTTTGAGGCTGTGCGGCAGCGCGATTTCATTCCATCTTCCCTGCACCTCTTTGCCTTCAACCTGTCAAGTAGCAGCCACTGACAAATCCTGCTGTCATCCTAGAAAATTCATTGTTGGCAGGAACTAAATAGCTTGCCAGCAGTGGGCCAAACACACTCTTCCGCGGCATATCTAGGCATTCTCAGGGAGAACTAATCTGCTTTGTCTCTCGGTTCCTTTTCAGAGGGTTCTATCTTAAGCCATTGGCAGCCCATGGAAATTCATACTTAAAATAATGCATGGCCGCCCATCCTCCCCACCCGAACACACAGAGGAAGAATGAATTTAAGTGGTATTGTGCCTGAAAAGATCAGAATGTGCGGTTTTTAAATTGCCGTGTGAATAAGGCATAGAGTGAAGACAGAGTCATCTTACATTTCAATTTCACTTTTCCATTTTTCTAAATGGCACTATTTCCTAGATATCTCAGTGCTAGGACAGGTGCTATTATAGTCAGCAGCAACTGGACTTGACCCATTTAGATTGCCACTTCCAGACAAGGTAATACCATGCTTCACCTGGACCCCAAACAATTGGTAATTCCAGAAAATGAAATTTTCTCTCGCATGAGGACTGCTTGATACTGCTCTTCTTGGGACTCCAGACCGGCAGATGTGGCCCTTGCTCATGAAGATGCTCATAGACGTTCTTTCTCCCCTTAGGTGGGAAAAGACATCCCACACATGAAGGAGCCAGCACTTACGTTTGCCTAAAGAAAATATATGCTGGCCGGGATTACAATCGAGACGCGACTTGAAATTGTGATAACGACATGATCTCTAAAAATCATTCATTTCCATCCCTGGTTACTTCTATCTTTCTCATCTCTAAAATAATGCCGAACCTACAAAGAAAATAGTCTGCATAGAATAACCTGACATATCACTATTTTAAGACTTAAAAAACAGATCAAAATATGAGAGCTTTGAGGTCTGAAGAAGTGAGCACAGTAACTCCTTGTTTTTATTTAGTGTCATGTTTGAAATCTACTGTCATGCAGGTTAGTCTTTCCTACTTTGACAAAATTAACTCTGTTTTTCTTTTATCTGATTATGCTTTGAGTAAAATAAAACTTCACATTGTGTTATTCACTAGGTAATGCCATTTCATTCAGCATTGAGGTACGATATAGGAAAACACGGATGGACAAATGGAACAGGGTAATTAGAGCATTTCACCTAGGTTTCTACTACAAAAACCCCAGAATGATAAAACTCCGTAAGTCCTATGATTTGCTTAAATTTTACTCTTCCGAGGAGTCTATTATAAAAGCAACTGATCTGATGAGACCACTTCAGTTTTGAAAAGAAAAAGAAATAGAAATGTCTAGTTCAGACAATGGTGTTTGTAGTCATCACAAGCACCAGGCAATAAGGGAGATGAAACGCCTCCAAAATTTCAAGGTCAGAGGTCCTGACGCAGCCAGTGTCAGGAAGAAAGGAGCTGGAGGGAGTTTATGGATTCAAGTTTGACATAATAATCTTAGCAAATAGAAAAGTGATGGATTTCATTCTAATACCACACCGTTAAGTTGATCATTTACAAAATATTGACGCTAAAATAGCTGGTGAGTAAATTTCAGAAGATATGTAGTGTAATTTTTTCAATATTTTTTTTCAACAGAATCAAGAGGCCAAAGTGGGAGAATAGGTGCCTGTGTAGAAATCACTCGCATCATTAGCTGCTTTACCATCTATATTGTCTCACTTCCACATTCTCATCTTCTCATCGATTTGAGATTCTAAAAACAGTGACGTATAAAAAAAAGAAATTTGAAATTTCACCTTTTTAGACAAATTTATAACTGGAAAACATTAGCAAGATTTTGCTTCAAGAAGTGGATATACTTGGCTTTTTACGAGGAATGTCCTGATCAGTTTTTTAAACACCAAGTTAATGTATGACTTTCTTCATGTGGAAACAAAAGATTGGAGGCTAAAGGATAAAATGAAATATGGAAAATGGAATATCTGTAACATCTGAGTAATAAACTGTCAGATAGGAGTTTGGTGATGAAGGGCCAGATGATAATTTATTTAATAGATTATTTTCCAAAGATCAGTCTCAATCAACAATGTGAAGGAAAGTTAATTACTTTATTACTTAGCATAAAGGTGTTTTCCTAAATAGGGGATATGAGTTTGAGTTTGTTATGGTGAAAATTAAATTTGGAAAATGAAAACAACTTTGAGTTGCTTGAACTTGTAGTTCATTTTGCGGTGAAACACAGCATACATGGTAAAATAAATTATATTATCTGCCCTCTTTCTCTACGGAAGAAGACTTTCATGATCATTTCTCTGAGACTGCTGATCAGAGACCCTTAAGGTAACCATGTAAAGACATAAAGAACTCTACCCCTAAGAAACTGACCATTTACCCCTCAGAACCTACGAAGAACCTCCCATTGGCACCTGAGGGCTTCAGTGCATTTTCTGCTACTGAGGGCACTTAAGTTTGTGAAGCAAGATGCTGTACTGTTTGCACTTAGTGGTCTATAGAGCTGAAATCTTGAAAGACTTGTCAGAGAAGTGGAAGATACAATGATAACCTTTTATTCAATGCAAGAATGAAAATGAAAGACAACAGCATTTAAGTATTTTATTTGTAACATAAATATTCTGTATATAATTATATTAGATAATGCTTAGGAAAGACTAAAGAATCCAATACTTGTATTTTGGCAAAACAACCTTATCGCTAAGGGACAAAAATAATTTTTTCTCTTTATGAATTTTGAAAAATAAATGCTCTCCTTCACAATAACATATACATCATTTTCTCGTAGCCGTGACATGCATACATTCCTCTTGGATAATATATGGGAGATATAGTTGAGTGGGAACAAAAAGAGTCCATTTATGTTTTGAAAATGATTGATGAAAATGATAATTCAAAGGAAAAAAATGAGTAACCAATGTTTCTGCTTCTCACCTTTTCATATTCCTGAATTGAAGGATTTAGTTCGTGAACATTTATCATTTGAGCACATCACTCCTCTGCTTAAGTGCAATTTTCTCTTCCACAGGGCTAATGTGAATTAGTAGACCAACTGCTGGGATAAACTGGCTAAAGTCAGCCAGCAAAATCTTCTAAATTGGAGAGGCAGTGTGGAATTTGCTGATGCTGCCATAATTAAAGTTAGATCAGAAGAAGGTGTATGCTAAAAATGTGCACTAGAAGAGAGAATGCATCTTTTCCCGGAAACAAGAGGCTGTGTGTGCCTTTGGTTTATTGCTTAAATCCACAGTATGAATTTTCTGAAATTCCACTTCACCTCTCTACCACTGTCGAGGTATTTGACCTGTGCATTTGTATTCTCCATCATTAACGGGTCAGGTTTTTTTTTTTTTTTAAGATTTTATTTATTTATTTTACAAAGATCACAAGTAGTCAAAGAGGCAGGCGGGGTGGGAAGGAAGCAGGCTCCCTGCTGAGCAGAGAGCCCGATGCGGGGCTCAATCCCAGGACCCTGAGATCATGACCTGAGCCGAAGACAGAGGCTTATCCACTGAGCCACCCAGGTGCCCCATTAACGGGTCCTTTTGAAAGACAGCTAATCGCCGCTATACATGTGCCAGAATATCTTCCCCCTCCTTGGTATGGATGGTGGGAAAGCTTATATTTTTATTTGTTAAAGTTACTTCACTGTAATATTATAATGATTCACAATGAGAGACTGAATAAACTAATGGACAAATAACATAGGGTAATAGAGCCCTGAACCAAAACTCCATAGCAAATAGTCCAAAAAGCCAAACAACAACTTCTGCTGCAATCAGCCTAGAATGGGTGGGACATGGTCAATGACCGCCAGCTTCCATGATTTTTGCCCTTGGTTCTGTCTTAGGATCCACTACAGAATGCCAATATGGTCCTCAAATCAATTACGTAAGATGCTCCATTTCTAGTTAATTTGCCCCCAGCTTCACCATGCCAATAGCCTCTAATCAGAGCACACCTGGACTCTTCATTGTATATACTATAAAGCCTTCCCACTCCACTGCTTGCCTTTGCGTTGTTGCCAAATACTCGTGATGGTGGCTGACTCTGAGTAAATAGCCTCTCTCTGTTCTCATTTTGGCAGTCTTCATTTCAACAGCACCATAAAGCATTGCTGGCCAAAAAACATTATTTGTACTACAAAATATCTGATACACTAAGATATTTGCTTCATTTGAACTGTTATTTTTAAGGGGTAGAAAGGCAAGATTTTAAGGATTCAGATTTTAAGGACCTTGATGAGATCTTTACTATACATTCCCCTTAATAATTCAACTGGTATTTGCTACCAATTAATTGTCAGCCATTGAGATGTATGTTGGATACTCCAACAAAGATAAATGAATCAGTCCCTGTTCTAGAGATTAGTTGTGAGTTGTGGGAAAATATAAATAAGTGAACAAATAATCTAATATAGCCTTATACATACACATATACCATATGCTAAGAAGAAAGTGTGAGGAGAAAACCTAACTCTACTAGTAGGGAATGAAAGGATTGGGAAGAATGATTAAGCTGTAAAATAATCTTCTGAGGTATGATCATCATAGTTCAGAAATTGCCACAAAACATCAACTACAAAAGAACTTTTTAGAGTTTCTCTTTATGTAGTGTAGACGTAAGATTTTTTTGAGTTTTAGTTAGGGTTCTCCAGAGAAACAGAACCAATAATGTATGTGTGTGTGTGTGTGTGTGTGTGTTAGACAGAGTGAGAGAGAGAGATGAGAGACAGAGATATATTATAACAAATTGGTTCATGCAATCACGGAGGTTGCAAATCCCAAGATCAGTGGTTGTTGTTATCGGACTGAAGACCCATGACAGCTGATTGTATAATTCCAGTGTGAATGTTGCTAAGCTTAAGACCCAGAGGGGTCATTGTTTTAGTCCAAGTCTGAAGGCAGAGAAAAAAAAAATCAATATTCCAGATCAAAAGCAACCAGGCAGGAAGAATACCTTCTTATTGGAAATGGTTAGCATTTTGATCTATTCAGATCTTCAGACGGTTAGAAGAGGTCCACACATATTAGGGAAGACAATCTACTTTACTCATTCTATCTTTTTAAATGTTAAACTCATCCAATATCACCCTCCACCTAAAATAATGTTTGACCAAATATCTGGGCATCCTATGGCCCAGTCAAGTTGACAAACAATATTAACCATCAGAAATCTACCTCTTGTCATCTTGGCACACATAGGCATGCCCTTAGGCCATAGTTAACAAATGAAGACAGGAACAAAGTCATATTTCATTCTACATAATACATTTCATTTTGGGCAGTGGCTCAGGTCACATGGTTACTTCATGACCCAAGGATAGGTGTTATGTCTTTACTAAGGTGCCACATTAGGCCAAGAGCTGTTTCTCAAAAGGAGAGTAGTTTTCTGCAGAGGATAGTAGGATTTTACTCCAAAATCATTAGGGTTTGCAACGCCATTTACCAATAGGGACTTGCCAAAGGCTCCGAAAAGCATCCCTATCTGCCACTGACCCTTCGAGCACCAGCGGATCTTCCGGAACATATGGCCTAAATTACAGGGAAGCTTGCATGGCAACCTGGACCTGTTGTAGAGCCTTCTCTTGCACTGGGCCTCCCTCAAAATTAACAAATGTTTTGGATTGCTCAGTAAATGGGCTGGAGTAACACGCCCAAGTGAGGAATATGTTGCCTCCAGAATCCAGAGAGGCTCACTAAGCTTTTTGCTGCTGCTTTATATAAAAGAGGGGCCACATGCAACAACTTATTCATCACCTTTGAAGAGCTATCTAAACATGCCCCACCCTGCTGAAATCCTAGAAAGGCAGAAGACCCTTTAACTTTAGTCATATCTATTTCCCACCCTCTAACATGCAAATGTCTTATCAATACATCTAGAGTAAAGTTGCTACTTCTTTCTTTCTAAGTCCAGTAAGCATCATGGCATCAATGTCATGAACCAGTGTGATATCCTGTGGAAAGAAAAGGCTAGCAAGATCCCTGTAAACTAAACTATGACACAGAGTTAGAGAGCTGATATACTTCTAGGCTGGGATCATGAAGATGTTTTGCTGACCCTGCCAGATTAAAGCAACCTGTGTCTGGTGGCCTTTATTAACAGGGCTGGAGGAAAGAAAAAAAAAAGAAAGAAAGAAAGAAAGAAAGCAAAAAAAAAAAAGCCAGATCAATAGCTGCATACCAGGTAAAAGGGGATGTGTTAATTTGCTCCAACAATGAAACCACCTGCACCTGCAGTTGAAGTCTCAACCTGAGTAGTTTACAATAATCCATTGTCGTTCTCCAAGATCCATCTGTCCTGGGCACAGGCCAAATACGGAAGTTGAATGGGGATGCTGGAGGTGCCATCCCTGCATCTTTCAAATCTTTACTGGAAGCACCAATCTCTGCAATCCCTCCATAAATCCAGTATTTTGTTTATTCTTTTCCTAGACAGAGGCAGTTCTAGTGGCTTCCACTTGGTCTTTTCTACCAGAGTAGACTTTACTTGACTCATCAGAGAACCAACATGGAGATTGTGCCAGCCGCTGAGTTAGTCTCTTCCAACTGTGTATTCCAAAACTGAGAAAAATGATTATTGAATGGGTTGAGGGACACACTGGACCCACTGTACAATGGGGCTGATCAAAATTCTATTGATCATTTGCACTCCATAAACCCCTACTCTACTGAAGAACCATCAGGTTCTCTACGGCCATACCACCCTGAACGAGCCCGATCTCGTCTGAAGAACCATCAGGATGTTTTGGTTCTTCTGGAATCAGTGTCCAGTATTCCCCAAAAGTTTTAATGATTTTCATTTTCCCAATGTACCCTGGTAAAAGGCCATAGGGGAAGGTGGGGAGAAAGATTCACAGTATACATTTTTGGCAATTCCCCTCTTCAAGGGGACCAAAACATCCCATCATTCAAGGGATTTGGGGTTTGTAAACTAGCTCAAATTTGAAAATTAATTGAAGGACCATGACTCTCTTTTTATGACTTATGTTGAACTTTTGTTCATTTCACTTAGAACTGTTCTGCTTATACAGATCAAATACGAATTTAGTAGGCTTCCTATCTATTTTACTTCTAGAACACCATGATGAACTAGCCAAAGCCACAGGTCTACACAAGTCAGACTATGCTGATTGCTACTTTAACTCTGCTGTCTATAACAGTATCCATGCCCACCTTGCCTTTGGTGGTTGAGGGCTGCCACTTGGCCCCTCTTACCCTGGATCCAATTATTCCAGTTGCATTTAGATTTCCCAATTCAGAGACCATAGTTTTCTCTGTGAGGTCTGTTACAGAGAAGAAAAATCACAGGACTCTCTAAGGATTCTGGGGCTTCCCTCACAAATTGTTGCTCACAGTGGGTTAAAGCCATGTTTTATGGACCCTCCAGTGTAGGTGATAGGTCTTACATGACAAATCCACTCTACCATTCCAGTCTCCCTAAGCTTTTGAATCCCTTTCTCTCCATTACACTGACACAGGTTGGGGATGTCCCACTCACTTATTGAAGACTATATTTTGGTCTATGTTTTAATCAGCCAAAGTGCCATAGTCTTTTAAAACTCTCTGAGCTGTTCTATTAAACACAGAATCCTTGCTTAGTGGGCTCATATCAGTAAATTTGGCCTGATTCAACTTTATGTTTGTCCCACCATTATCCCACACCTTTAACATTCATTCCCACACGGGCTTCCTGGATTTCTGTCTGTGTAAATTAGAACACTCAAGTAGTTCTTTATGTTGCACATCTTTATGTTGCACATCTATAGTTTACACTTTGTACCTCTCCTTTAGGAGCCTGCTGGGACTTGAGTCTAGTTATAGGCATAAAAGCAAAGAAGGGGTAATGGGATGGGTCCTAAAAAGAATCAGTCTTGTCTTGCATGGCAACTGTCTCAGAAGAGGGCCAATACAATGTTTTGGGTTTTTCTTTTTTTTCTTTTTTTTTTTTTTTCAAACAATGTAGTACTTATTCCTTCAGATGGGAGTGGAGAGATTGCCTCCCTTAAAAATGAAGAAGCCACTTCCATTGGCAAAGAAGACTGATCAGCATTTAGGGGCTCGATGTTCCCAGCTTCACCAGGATCTTCTTCATGTTTCCATTCCAATCCTCAGGACCCTATCCCTTCATATTTAGTGCCTTCAATAAGCAATAGACACCCTACAAGGCTAGGAGTTCAAATTGTGCTATAATTCAGCCACTCACAGGATGGGATGTTTTCATTTGATTTTTAGCGATCTCAGCCTTAGGCTACTGGAAATAAGGGTTTCCTTTAAGGCACTTATAGAAGCTTTTAGGTCATTTATGCAGTGCTTGAGCTGGAAATTCAAATTCCTCAGTTTCTCATTTTTCCCCCGTCTTTATCCAGCAACATTAGGAAGAATCAGCCATTCTCATCATTTCTGTTAGCTTGAGAAAAATATTCAAAAGTATCATACACACAGACATACAGATCCTTGCTTTTTATAAGTGGCTGATTAGAAGTATCCAATCGAAATATCTTGTGTGTCCCTATTGCCAGAATACAACTATCAGTGCTCTCTTTGCTATTGGAAATTGAGTCATTAGTATCTTTAAATCTAATTATATTAGAAATCCAGTTCCAAAAACAACAGAAGCAATTCTGCTCTTTTAAAACTAGTCTCAGTATCAAAATCTGTATTGATCAGTGTTCTCCAGAGAAACTGTGTGTGTATATGTGTGTATCTCCAACCAGAGATCCAGAAGACCCAGAAGAATCAGTGGACATTTTCAGTCCATGTCTGAAGGCGTGAGAACCAAGAAAATTCACAGTTCCATCTTAAAGGCTGGTAGACTCAAGACTCAGAGTTGAGTGTCAGAGTCTCAACACTCAAAGTCAAAGTTTCAGTTTGGCAATAATCTGAAGGTAGGATAAAAATCTATGTCACAGCTCAAGGGCAGTCAGGCGAGAGAACTTTTCTTAGTTAGGTGAGGGTCAGTCCTTTGATTTATTCATGACTTCAACTGATTGAATAAGGCTCACCATGTTAGGGAGAGCAATCTGCTTTAGTCTATTTACTAATATGTTAAACCAAAAACACTCTCCTAGAAACAACCAGAGTAATAGTTGACCAAATATCTGGGCACCCTGTTTCCAAGTTAAGTTGACATATAAAATTAATCATCAGAGTTATTTCAAGAAGAATATTCCATACAGGGTTTTTAAAAACATAAATAAAATAAGGAAAATGTGGACAAACAAGAACTCTTTAAAAGTTGATTATATTTGTATGTGCTAAGCCTACAACAATGTTAATGAATTCTAATGAGTTACTACTATACCACTTGGATATATTGCTATTGGAGAAAACTTGGCCAAAATAATAATAATAATAATATTTTTTGAAAGTAGAACACATTTTTGGTAGAAGAAAAACCTGTATACTTCTCTAAATGTAAACAGTATTGGTGTTACTCATAAAATAGCTAAATAGTTTTCCATGTGGAGACAAAATACACATTAGCATTAATGAGCATCTGGGACTTTTAAATACTAAATCTGATGTGGAAATTTCCTATAAATGGTCAAATGTGTGGCTGGAAGGTGGTTGGATAAATTTTGGATGTCCTGGATTAAACACAGCCAAAAAAAAAAAAAAGTTCTCTTTAAGTGAGATTCTAAGAACCTTTAGTATTTAAATTAGCATTGTGACTCTTCAAGAGGGAGATATAATATGTATCTATTTCCAACTATATTGGTCCACACACTCTGTCCTAGAGCATTTCACAGATTAGTGTTCTGTGAAATACACTTTGGGAAATTCTTCTCTTGAGTATTATAAGTTTGAAATGTTTCTAATGTTCTTTTCAATTTAAAAGAATAAAAATATCTCTTTATATTACAAAACTGTTATAATAATATCTTATATAAGCACAGCACTAATTAGTTTCAAAGTTTTTTCACCACAATTATAGCATTTTAGTTTTACAAGATTTTTGTAAGGCAGGTATAATGATCTTCATCACATGAACAAGAAATTAGGACAGACATTACTTAAGAGACTTGTTCAAGGTCACATAGCTAGTTAGTAACAGAACTTGGGTTAGAATTCCTCTTTTTAAGATGTTTCTACAGCATTTATTCATTAATGTCTATTCATACTTGACTTATATATAGATTGGTTATTTCTACAGTCTCAATAAGAGAATTACTTTTAGCCGTATAAGACTGGGTTTTAGTACCAGTTCTTCTACAGGCTATGTGACCCTGGTCAAGTTTTTTGGGCATTTGGGCCTCAGTTTCCTTATAAGTCATTGGGAATTAGAAATAATTCCATAATACCTTTTCCAAAACCCTGGCAGCCATATGTATTTCTCAGTTTGTATTGTATGGTAGTGAGGTAATTCACTCATATTCCATATACTCTATAACAACCACAACAGTACTCATAATAAAAGATAATATTTTTTAGTTAAACATATAAATATGCACACTGAATGGGTTTAGTTAAAGACTATCAACCTCAAATCAGTTCATCTGAGAAGTACACCACCATGAATTTTGTCATAAAATAAATGAAAATAGCTTTCATTTTTCAGAGGCTGGGCAAATCAGTCCAGATTGCTGTAACAAAGTACCGTAGATTGGTTGGATTATAAACAATAGAAACTTATTTCTCACAGTTCTGATGGCAGGAAGTCCAAGTTCAGGGTACCACCATGGTAGGGTTCTGGTGAGAGCCCTCTACTGGATTGCAGAAGGCTGACTTTCATACTCACATGATGGAGAACAGAGAGAAACAGCAACTACTCTCTGATTCTTATAAGGGCACCAATCCCTCCATGAGGCCTCTAGTGTCATGACCTCATCGAATTATAGTTATCTCCCAAAGGTCTCATCTCCTAGTATCACATTGATTGTGGGGTGGAGGTTGGGGGGTGTGAGCATTCCAACATATAAATGTTGAAAGGACACAAACATTCAATCCATAATACAATGTTCTTGGATATATAGAACTGTGATAACAGATAAGAAGGTTTTTGTACTTCAATATCTCAGGATTTTTGTGAAAATACAGATACACATGTTAGAACACATAAAACAGTGCCTGGCACACAATGAAAACACAGTAAATGCCAGATATTGATATTATTATATTATTATGACTATTAAACAAAATTATAGTCTTCAAATTCTTTACAATTATGTTCATTAAAAAACACCCTGTGAATGCATGAAATTTAAGAACGGGCAAAAATATAAAACATTATATTTTCTGAACTGTTCTTGGATGTCCAGAAATACACACACATTTGTGTGTGTGTGTGGTAATGAAAGGTAAACAGAAATCATAATGAATGTGAGCCTCAAGTGGATGATAACTTTCAAAGTGATGACAAAATACTGACTTAACCTCAAAAGAAACTTAAATAATATCTTTGACCTTTCTCCATTGTAAGCAACTAGAGAACACTCTTAGTCATCTGTGCATCCAAGTGCAGCCTCTGGCAAAGAGAAAGGCCAGATACCTATTTATTGCATAAACAGATTGAGGAGGAATGAATTCTCACTATCTGTGCAAAGCTTATAGGTGTTCATATTATAGATATTAGTACTAATTGTTCTTATAGAATTGAGTCCTAGGATTATGCATCCTTCTTAGGACAACATAATGGAAATTTACTCCTAAAATATGTGAGCTTTAAATGCTTTTATTACTAAATTGTTCATTCTCAGATAATGTCCTGGAAATCCTGAAATAGGAAGTGTCATTTACTGTCCCCACATGTGAGTTAACTCAAGTGATAAGGATCTTATGCTTCAACCAGGTATAAATATAAGTTGATACATGCGAATTAAGGAAAAATAGCAATTTGAGAATATGTTTTTAAAGATACCATTTCAAAATACTCATTAAAAGAAAACCATATTTATTTCTTAAGAATAGAATAAAAGTTTTTACTGCCAAAAGCAGAGAGAACATATGATAAATGTTGTTCACAATTTTAATTGAAAATACATTGCTACATAGCAATAATACATACATAAAAGTGTGTGTGTGTGTGTAGATAAAAAAAATGGTTTTTTTCTCTGAAATTGATAGGTATTCACCCTATTATCTACACTATTATTTTGTTTCTCTAATCAATATGAAATAGTTCTGTGACTATTTAGAAGAATAATTTTGTTACATTTATTGAAGTTTGTTTTCTGTTTGCTGATTATTTTTTCACTTGGGGTGGATTTTTATGATGCAAGAAGGTGTTTTCCTTTTTTGGTAATCAAATGCATGAGTACATGCTTTCATCATATCTTCTACTGCTCTTAAATTCAGAAAATTCTTGTCAATCATTGTTTTGATAAATATTTCATTTTTCTTAGAGTAGCAGATATCCCTTGAGTTTCATTAAGAGGTGGACACAATGTGTCACCTTTACAATTACATCCTAAATCTCACTTCGTCAGAGATTCTCCTTCCCCAGGCATTGTCAAGAATTTCAGGACCTACACAGTGTTGTATTATGGGTCCTTGGGCTCAGATCCTCTTACCAGTTGGGAAGCAGTAGTCTCAGACATAATAAGATCCCGAGAATCTAAATTCTCTTCAGTGATGTCCGCTATTCTATCTTCCCAGAAACTTTAAGATCCACGAGTCACTCTCTGCACCAAAAGTATTTGATATTTTTATCCAGAGTTTCAGAGGGCTTTCTTTTCTCACCACACAACACCACACAAATATTTAGAGTCTCTGCTAATCAAGTGTTGGGTCAGTATGAGGCACTTAATCCCCAGAGTCCTGGTAGTTGTGAATGAGGCAAGAGTTAATGGAGAGTCCGAAGGCTCCATGACCTGACACTCATCCCACTTCACCCTGACAGAGTCTTCCTTCACTCTGACTGTATTTTCTTAAGGAGCCTGTCACTTCTTCCACATTCTGGCTTTCCCTTTGCTCCCTGAGGTTTGTGAGACATGTCTCAGTATATTTAATATAAATGTGAGCCTAGAGTTTTCGCATTCTTTCTAGTTGGTGTTTTGGGGCTCCTGCAAATTGAGAAATGTGGTCACCTATAACACTATATAAAGTTTGTTTTAAATAGTGGATGTTTAGGAGGGCATGTGACATCATGAATACTGGGTATTATATAAGACTGATGAATCACTGACCGGTACCTCTGTAACCAAGAATACATTATATATGTTAATAAAAAATAAAATAGGGATGCCTAGGTGGCTCAGTCATTAGGCATCTGCCTTTGGCTCAGGTCATGATCCCGGGGTCCTGGGATTGAGCCCCGCATCGGGGTCCCTGCTCATTGGGGAGTCTGCTTTTCCCTCTCCCTCTGCCTGCCTCTGCCTACTTGTGATCTCTCTCTGTCAAATAAATAAATAAAATCATAAAAAAATAAAATAAAGATAGAAAATGAAAAGTGGATGCTTATTAAGATGTATCTCTGTTCAGAGTATATAGGGTACCTCTGATGGTGGTGGGGCAGGGAGAGGGGCGCTAGAAGTGAAGAGTGTATTCCTAACTCCTAAGCAGGATGGTCATATCTGCTTCACCCAGACATGCTGCCAACATACAGATTTTAGTTGGTTGGGTGGATGCATAAAGGAGAACTTGTTGCACGGTTCTGTCTTACTTGAGCATAGTGGAGGAATCATGTGTGAAGCTTCAGAAGTCATCCTGCATGCTGCATTTTCCAGGACTAGGCTAGGCACTTAGACTGCCATTCATTTTAACTGAGTTTTATTGCCATGGAGTTTTCAGTTGTACTCAAGAGTCTCTGTTCTCGACTTCACTGGTAATATATTAAGTCTTAGATTTCAGATCTAGGCTCATCAGAAAGTCTAATTTTGTTTGCTAAGAACTTGTTTTGTTTTAATGGTAGAAAGATCTCACCTGTCCTCTTTCCTCAACCAATCAATTTAGACCAACCAACTTTACCAATCATAATGTCTAAGCTTTTGCAGCAATGCCTTGTGTCAAATATTTTTACTGATTTTTCCCAATAAAGGCCTGCTCCCTAGAAAACCAATAGCAAAAGATAATACTCGATTTCTGAAAGTGGAGGGATTAAAAAATAAATTGAATAAGCAAAAGAGTAAAAAATCACGACTGCTAAAATGAAGACAATTTTACTAGTTAAAGACCTCCATTTTTGACACAAGGTTTCCATTTTTGTTTAGGCTTCCAGTCAATAGAACGGTGGAGGTTGTCCTCATGGGGTGACTTGCTTGTCACAGGGTCCTTTAAAATTGTCTAACCTCCTATGTACACTTAGCTTAAGCTAAAGCGAAGATGCTCTATTGTGGCATCTGTCCAAGGGTGTATACCTGGCTCAAGCTGGGTTATTCTTAGCACCTGCTGTCCTCCTGACAAGTATGGAGGGTTCAGCAATAAGTGTCAGACCCAAGCATAATTGAAGAACACCCTCCCTGGACATTTGTGTATGGAGCAAGACAGAGAGACTGTTGTGTGATTAAAGATACTAAGAGGACTAGCAGCTACGACATCTGTACTCCATGTACCCAAGAGAAGCAGAGGAAGGAGAGAAGAGGAAAATCAACTCATAACTTTATACAGAATAAAAAAACCAAAGAGAACTACCATGGTTTCTTTCTCATGAGCTCCAAGTGTTTTAGAATCTCTTCTCTTCCAGAAAACTCTTTATATTCTGTAACCCATCAAATTGTCAAACTATCCTTCCAACACACTAGTTTTGATTTTTGTTTTAATTTAAAGTAACTTCAGTTTGTTTCATATAAAAGAGTGAGTCTTATCTAATAGAGAAGGTTAAGGGCTTTGCATGTAAAGCTATTATATTAGGGTTATTTATAAAATAAAAAAGTATAAATGAAATGTGCAGCAACAGAAGCCTAGGTAAGGAGGTCATTACAAAACTATAAAACTGAAATATGTTGCAGCCATTAAAACTGTGTTTGTAAAGATTGTGAAATAACTATTGTTTACATGAGAAACTGTTAAGTGATAAAGCAGATATGAGGTTGTTTAATCAATATTAATCACATCTATTAGTAAAGACATAGATGAGTGTTTAGGGGAACTACACAAACTTCAAGAGCAGTTGCTTGTAGGTTATGTGGGTTCACAGATAAGCATATATTTTTATATTTAGAAAAATTTAAAAATAGTGTAATCGAAATACATTCATTGGTATGTGACATAAGGTCATCTTCAATTCAGTTTCTAAGCATATTATTAGAAATTTTAAGTTAATAGAGTCAAATTACTGAGGCATTTATTTTATAAAGAAAAAGGCAGAGAATGAACATGAGTGTTATTATTCTAAGTAGTCTTTATTCTCCATGCACATCTATACAAACATACCATAGAGATATCTCTCCCAATAAATTAGATTCTTTAGTGACTTGTTCTTTAAACAAATATTAAGAAACTATGATCATTACTCCAATTGTGTTGTTTTCTTTTAATTAAGAAATAAAACCCGCAATGGATAAGATAATTCTTATGCTGAAAAGGTATGTGATTCCAATTATATGCGCAAGCACTGTGTAATGAGTTGGACCCTTTATCTTTCAATTGCCTTCTAAAAAAGAGAGAGAGAGAGAGAGAGAAAGAAAATTATCTTGATTGCTAACTGCTTAGTTCAAATATTTTTACTGATTTTTCCCAATAACAATAGCAAAACCAATAGCAAAAGATAATACTCAATTTCTGAAAGTAGAGGGATTAAAAAATAAATTGAATAAGCAAAAGAGTAAAAAATCATGACTGCTAAAATGAAGACAATGCTACTAGTTAAAGACTTTCATTTTTGGTGCAGGCTAATGTTGCCATACATATCAAAAACCCATGTATCTTCCTTTTTCATAAGAATGCAGAATGTTTAAGTAATAAAGTTTATCAAGTTTGAAAGGGGAAATTAACATTTAAAAATAATTTTAAACTTTTCAATAATATACTACTTTCTCTCTTCACATACTTAGAGTCACCTTTGATTGTTCATAATCTATGCTCATCAACTTGAAAATCCTTTTACCATTTTTTATTTGTTTTACTGTCTATTCTACTTCATTTAATCTTTTATTTTATCCTCAGCAAACTGTTTTCTAATTCACTTTTATAATTTTTAACAGCAGTGCAAAGAATCTTTAAGCCATTTTGTGCTGTTGCTTTGTTCTTTGCATGACTTTTCCCCTTGAACATCAGACTATCAAACTACAGCTTCTTTTTACTTGTGAAGCTACTTCCATTTTCTTTAAACTAAAGATCAAATCAAGTCAAGCATACCTATTCACCCTTATGATCTCCAAATTTAATTCAAAAGCTTTTTTTAGTGCTTGCACTAAAATGGTAAACGATGCAATAATCCATAGATACAATCTCTTCCTTCAAGGAACATACACAGTCAAATTTCTTGTACGTAAGTGGAGATTTTTCTCCATTCAATGCATCCGTATCACTACACATTCTCTTACTCACTCCCTGTTAATCTGATTTGTTCTACTGAATTCCTTCATTTTTGAAGTTCACACTTACCCTTGAAGGGTAAATTTTCTTTACTTCTGATTTTACAATCTTACCTCAAACTCACAAGCTCTTCAGATCTAAGCTCATGTAAATGACCAATTGGAGAAATGTCTCGTGGTAAATCTACTTCATTCTAAAAGAATAAAAAGACGAAAAAGAAAAAGAAGGAAGAGGAGGAGCAGAACGAGATGGAGAAAAATGAAGGAGAAGAAATGAGAAAAGACAGGAAAACAGGCTTGTTACAAATACAGGAGTCTTTTTTTTTTTCCTCTTTTTTTTCCTCTCTCTTCTTTTTATTTATTTTTTTTTAAGATTTTATTCATTTAATTGAAAGAGAGAGAGAACACAAGCAGGGGGAGCAGCAGAGGCAGACAGAGAAGCAGGGTTTCTGCTGAGCAGGGAGCCTGATACACGACTCCATCCTCGGAAGCTAGGACCATGAGCTGAGCTGAAGGCAGATGCTGAATGGACTGAGCCACAAAGGTGTCCTTCTTTTTTTTTTTTTTTTTTTTTTTTTTGAAAGAGAGAGATTATGCCTGCATTGTTGGGGAAGGGGCAGAGGGAGAAGGAGAGAGAGAATCTTAAGCAGCTCCATGTCCATCTCAGAGCCAAACACAAAGCCTGATCTCCCCACCATGAGATCATGACCTGAGCTGAAATCAAGAGTCAGAGTTAACCGTGTGACTAGGTGCCCCCATTAGTTTCTTTAGGTACAAAAATAAACTATTTGGGGCATAGGAGTCTGTTACAAGCTTTTTGTACATTCAAGCCTTATATTGCCCCTCTGCTCTTATTTACAATTTCTCCCAGAACAAAGAGATAAACTTTTTACAGCTATCAAGGGGCCAATGGTAATGTTAAGGTTTCCTTGAAATTACTTATCTCTAAAAAGTAAACCAACAGCTCTTCAAAATTATTTTTAATTTACAATTAATGGATAACTGTAACTGAAAAACAGTATCATTCCATAAAAATACACTTAAGGTGCACTGACAAATTTTTCACTCTTTTTGTCCTTTCTTTCTCTTTAATGTACTAACTCATTTGGCAAATATCATTAAGAGATTTTTATCTGTGGATCACTATGCTATGCCTTTGGGATGCCAACACACTGCCCACATAAATTTCACACACATAAATATAACAGAAAATAAGAGTGCCTGTGATGATATGTGCTAAAACATGACATATTTTCACAGGATTACCACAGTCAAGTCCCTTTCCATTCTACAATTCAATGACTAGAAGAGTCAGACTACATTTTTTGAAATTATAAATCAGATCATTTCACTCTCTGTCCACTCTTTTCCTTCACCAACCTCTCTTCCAATTTCATGCCCCCAAATGGCTTTCCATTACTCTTAAGAAAAAGCTCATTTTACCCTGCAAGGCACTATATAATATTGCTCAGCTTATCACTTTAGAGTTACCTCAAACCTCTCTCTTTCTTGCTCACTAACACACTGATCTCCATTCTGTTCCTTGAATGAGGCTTTTCCTGCTTCATAACCTTCGGTCTTGTTTTCTTGTTGTTATTGCTGTTGCTCTTTTTCCTTTATAAAGCTGGCTCCTCCTGCTAATGTTATTTCAACTATTGTCTCCTCCAGGAAACTGCTTCTTGATCATCAAGTATCCCTGCCCCTCCCCCCACACACACACCATCAGATACTCTCTTTCACAGAACTCTTTATTTCCTTACAACTGGTACCATGGCTCGTAATTATCTATTTAAGGGTTTATTGTTTGTTCCCCCTCTCACCCTTAAGTAATTCTGCTTATTTTTCTATAAGGATAAGAATCATTTCTGTAACTGATACTCAAAAAATTTTTGTGATTAACAATTGACTATATAAGTGAATAAAATTTGACAGAGGAGTTGAATTGAGTGTGTGATGTGTGTCCCAGATGGGATGAGAGGAAGTCAGAGAAGGTTAACCACAGAAGATAGTACATGTTGAGTCAAGAAACACCAGGAGGAATTAGTTCAAAAGAATCCTGAGAAAGATCTTCTAGACCTTTATGCCCAAAGCAAAGAAATTACATGAGAAATTTTCAGGAATGAGAGAGAATCCATAGTTCAATGTGGAAAGAGGGTACGTTGCAAATTGTATAGTGGTGGGTCTTGAGTTTTCTAATATGACTCAAACAAGATAATGAAAACTCTTGTTTGCTAGGATAATTCCTTTTAAATTGCATTTTATTTACAAGGTATGTTAAGATGAAGGACTTTGTATGGGA
Organism: Mustela putorius furo; assembly: GCF_011764305.1. Lineage (NCBI taxonomy): Eukaryota > Metazoa > Chordata > Mammalia > Carnivora > Mustelidae > Mustela > Mustela putorius. Next base: position 14,741,709 of record NW_025421402.1, read on the forward strand.
AAGTTAATTTTATATAGATGGCTCTGATGGCACATTGAGCATGGTTTCCTAGGTCTCTAATCTAAGCAACAAATAGACAATAAATGCCATTCGTTGAGACACGAAATAAAAAGGAGATGTTCTAATGTGAGTGAAAAGGGAAGAGTTCCATGTTAGATGTTTCATTTTTTTAAAATTTTTCTAGTTTACTTTTTTATTATATTCAGTTCGCCAACCCGTAATGCCTCATTAGTTTTTGATGTAGTACATGTTTCAGAGTCATATAGGAGTATAAGTGTAGGTTTCCCAAAGACAGCAATATAGAAGTCTTAGGATGGAAGCAGGAAATAGAAGTTACAGGATATGACAGTATTAGAGCTATTCACAAATATTCCACCTATCTTCCTGGGGTAAGGCAAGGCCGTGACAGTAAAATGTGATAAGCACTGATGTATGCTACATCTGCAAAGATGTTTTTGAGAAACAATATGTACTCACCACTTCCTCTGAGTGACTATAAAGAGCCCTGGCCCCTAGCTCCTCTGTTTATTTAACTTTTATTGGTATAAGACATGGAGAGATGGGGCGCTAGCTTATTATTACAAAAAGCCCAGTATCTCCTAATTACTTAAGAAATGATCAGTTATCCACTTAGGGATGGTAATTAAAACCAAGAGAGCAGACACAATTTCTGAAGAATATGTAAGAAGAGAGGTATTTTAAGAACTGAGCTTTATGCAACAGCATCCCTCGAAGAACAGATCAATCAATAAATATCCTCAAATGTCACTGAGTAGGAGCCTGTCTCTTTTTAGTAAAAATATTTTTTTCAGTAAAAAAAAAAAATATATATATATATATGATTACTCTTTATATGAGCAGTGTCATATAAAAACAAAAGAAGAGGGGACTTCCAAGGGAGAGACAGAAAATGGAATTAAACACAAACTATTCAGATAAATCAAGATCTGAAAAGTGACCCTTGAGTTACGAGCTAGAATCAATGACCACCTTAAAGGAGAGGTTTTATTGGGATTGTCTGAAGGTATAATAATACAGTTTAGGACTAACCAGAGGATACAAGTACCATTAAAAAGCTTTGCTGTAAAGGGTACAATGTTATATTTTTCCATTAAAAGGAATAATAATTAAAGTAATAAAAATAGTTTGAATTGATCATTAGAATTTCTTTTATTTCACCCTGTAAGTATAGCAATAGATAGAAACATTGTATGTAAGGAGATCCTATATTCAGGGCCTTAAACAGTGAGAGAAAAATGTATATAATTACAATGAAGACCAGTATAAGAGACTTTAGAACAAAGAAGAATTTTACATAAACTATTCTGCTGTAACTTTAGATAAATTCCATCACAAGTACAGCAAATATATTAGGAAAAAAGACTTACTTTTTGAGTGGGACTAAATTGCCTAAATATAACACGTGTGTGCATGCATCTACATACATATTATAACTATTTTGATATTGGGAAGAATAACAATGATTTGCTAAAATATATTTCATTCCATGAATCAAATTTCCCGACATGTTTAGAATGCATTAGTATCTTAATTTATGATGAAGAAAATGCATGCTCAAGGTTATTCCATAATTTCTTAAAGCTGGTTTTGTCCTACAACTTGAATTTGTCCAAAGGTAAGTCCGTGTGCATATTTTTCATAAATAAAATAAATTATCATCTAGCTACACATAGTGGTACAGTTTCTCTTAGACAACTAAAATTTTAAAATATTGGATATCTTCAATGAGTATACATATATATGATTTGTTACCCCGAATCTACTATTTTTTTTTACAGCAGAACTCCTAATAACATTTATCTATTGTAGGAATGAATATGTTCAAGGGAAAAGAAGCAAAGATTAAATAGGTCTGCCTCAATAGTTGTTTGAGATGATAAATTTATAGATATAATTAGATGGATAATTTTCTGAGCCTCAAGAAATATTTTGTTGTCTTGATGTGCATTAGATACCATCCTGAATATCAATGGTGTTTAGAAGCTGTTTAAGTTGCTGTTAAGCTTAAAATGTAAATTTATGCAGCAATTAGAGAATTATTTGTGTAGAAATGCAGCAAATTTGAGATAATATAAAACCGCTACAAGCTTTTAGGCAGGGTGAGAACCTTACAGACTCATTATAAGCTGTCACATGAAGTGTTGTGTTGTTATGGACACTCTCTATTAATGCTGATGGGATGAGAGGCTATTTATTATCCTTGCTGAGTATATCAAGATCATCCTTTCTTAATCAGATTCCCTTCTGGTTATAATTAAAATTTGGTCTCTCCAAACTGTAAGCCACAATGTGCTATCATATAAATTAGTTCATAAATTTAAGCTATAAAAAAGGTATTTAATTGTTTTTTGTCACATAACACGGTTACCTAAATAACATTACATGCCCCAAAGTGTCAGCCCTGTACTATTTGGCTATGCCAACAAAGTGATCAGAAACACACACGTTAATATAAAATCTGGGTAATTATGTGCTATAAGATGTTAGAAGTTTTTCTCTAGCATTAACTCTGTAATTATACAAGCAAATCTGCAGCACAGGAAAAACCTTACCCGTGCCAATATATTCTTTAAAGCAATGCTTCTTATAGTCTGGTGTGCAGGTCAGTGGAAGACTACAAACTAACATAGTCCATAATGAGATCAATACATTATATGAAAATACATGTTTAAGAACTTTAATTGCAATATGGCATTGCCAAGACATCCAAGACTGTCATTTCTTTCCGACAGATTCATTATTTTTTTTTTTTTTTAAGCCTTGGTCCTTTGGTTGGGGGAGGCCAGGACAGATAATCTAAGAACAGCAAGGATACTGTTGCTGACTTTTGTGTATTTAGGCAAATGGTAAGTAAATGGTTTAATGGCAAATATGTATCTATATATAGATAGATGATAGATAGATAGATAGATAGATAGATAGATAGATGACACTTAATTTTTCAGCCATGGAAAATCTTCAGTGTATAGACACTAATTTTTAGATGACCTTGAAGAAATTAATCACATAATTTCACTGTTGAAATTCTAGGTTATTTGGATTATTGGATCCAATCTCTTTTTTTCTTATTTCTCTATTCTTTTTTTCTTCCTCTCTTTTCTTTTTTCTTTTCTTTGTTTTTTTTTTTTCTTTTTCTGAACAACCTAAATAACTATCAAGTGGGCTCCAGCGATTTGGCTTCCAATGGATATCTGTAGCTCATATTCATTAGTAATTTTATTTAACATTGAAATAAGCTCTTTTATGTAATGAATCTAATAACATGCTTAATATTTCAGCTGGATTCCACACTGACTGCAACTTGTTCTGAGTTCTAAAGCCACTTCTAGCAGTTGGTGGTGCCTGGGACTGCTTCACAGAAAACACTGTAACTGACTTTTTTAAAAAGATTTTATCTATTTATTTGAGAGAGAGACCAAGAGAGGTAGAGCGAGGGAGAAGAGCAGAGAGAGAGAAGCAGACTCCTCGCTGGATGCAGAGCTCCATCCCAGGACCCTGGGATCATGACCTGAGCCAAAGGCAAATGCTTAACTAACTGAGCCACCCAGATGCCCCTTAACTGACATTTACAGATGACCTTGCAGAGGTTTAACTAGGGAAGAACTTTCCTTGTATATCGATGCTTCTCCAACCTCCTCTATAACACAGAAGATCGTACAATTGTGGCTTTGCTCAGAAAATACCCATATTCGAAAACAACAAAATCTAAAACCTTCATCTATGGCCACTGATCCTCTTACCATCTTTCAGAAATGCAGCCTCTTACCAAAGCTTTGGTATTATTGTTGAGTGGTCCTATTAATTTTGACTTTAGGCAGATTTGCTTATTCATTAATCAGTTTTTCCTTTTCAGAAAAACCGATCATTGATAGTCATGAAAAATATATCTTGAGGAATCTGGTAATCCCAAAATTTATGAGAACCACTAAAACATGTATCTTTCTCACCACCAATGTAGAAAGATCTATCATGTGCATAATCTTAACCTGACAATTTGTGAAGCAAGATGCTTTTTCCCATTCTGCCATGAAAATGTTATGAAATAAAGAAAAGAGTTGTACCACAATTAAATTTATCTCCATTAAACTATATATACATGAAAAAGTGGGTTTTCTCCTTAATTTTTAATATAATGGGATTGGAAGAGCCAAAGTAATCAAAATGCCTGCTCTATTTCCACAAAGACAAATCTTGGTTGTTTTCAACCCTGCTTTCTGCTTCTCCTTGAATATACATCTTTTCCAAGGCATTTTCTTCTATTATATACCAGATTCATCTGCGCTGAACATTTGCTCTAACATGTAATATTTCACCTCCAAAATTTTTGTTTTAAATTCTCAAGAGAAACTCCTTCTTTAATAACATGGTTATCAAATGCAGACTCTTCTATTAAGTTCACATTATGTAAAAAAATAAAAATAAAAAGAAGAAGAAGAAGAAGAAGTCCTTTTTTAAAAATTCTTGAACCTAGCATTGTAATGGTGTAGGTCAGTTCTTTTGGCATAATGCTGTCTTCACAGCTTCCTACTTCATGGAAATATTTATGCAGGCATCTTTCTCTCAAAATCATACTTTCTTGCAGTGTGACATTTATCTTATACATATCTTCATACGAGGTCAACCACCTTTCAATTTCTGACTGAAGTTGGATCTCTCACTTGGTAAGAAAGTTTTTTCATTAACTGGAGAAGTTATTGAAATGGTTTTATTAATTGCTTTTCCTTTGTGCTTTGAGTGAAAGATGAAATTATGCTCATAATATATTTTAGCTACAGTTCATTTTGACATTCCCCAGTTTAATTTTTGCACCACTATCGAGTTATTCTATCTTTGTTTTGGTTTGGTTTTTAAATGTTATCATCTAAACACCCACATTTCATGACTGGAAGGCTTGAATCTACCTTAAACTATCCCCAGCTTCTTGTCAGACACAAATGAGATATGTTCATCTCTAAATGCTAACTTGATATAAAGTTAAAGTTTGAATAGTCTACTTCCACCGCTTCGTGTCATCCTGACGTTTTGAAAATGTAGCTTGACCTTCACATTCTATTTCTTGGGGAGGATGTTCTTATTGGTTCAAATGTCTGCAGAGCTGCAGAGAATCATGAAAACTGAGTCTCAAAGTCACAATACTAGTGCTCAGGCATGGTCTCCCAAAGCACAGCACGGACACAAGTTCCCTCTTTCTTAAAGGTGGATTTCTCTTGGTAGTTAGTTATGTAGATGATACATAGATAGATAAATAGAAAGAGAGGTAGAAATTATATATAATATATATTATTGCTTTTATATTATTTATTATAAATTATATAAATATATATGATAAAAGATATATGTATCTTTTTCTTATAGACTATGTATAATTAATATTATAATGTGTGTATTTCTCTCTTTTTTTTTTTTTAAGATTTTATCCATTTACTTGACAGAGAGAGATCACAAGTGGGCAGAGAGGCAGGCAGAGAGAGAGAGGAGGAAGCAGGCTCCCTGCTGAGCAGAGAGCCCGATGCGGGACTCGATCCCAGGACCCTGAGATCATGACCTGAGCCAAAGGCAGCGGCTTAACCCACTGAGCCACCCAGGCGCCCTGTATTTCTCTCTTTTCCTTTTCAAACTTAGCTGTTCTCTCTTCCAGAAAAAGCCCTACCCCTGTGAACTCTTATGTTCGTGTTCTGAGCTCTGATTTTAGCCCATACAACCCTTTTCCTAGGTAAAAGGTAATTTTCTATTTCAGTGAATTCCTTGCTTGACTCTGCCAGTAAACCCTCAGTGGGCCCATCCTGGTTCACTTTGACAGCTCTATATAACTTCAGATGTCAGGAAGCAGGGCTTGGGGAAAGATTTTTCCCTCTAAGATTTTGCTGATGTCCTTTCTGTGACCAGCTCTGTGAAGAAGAGTACTCAGAAATGTGGAGCAAATAAAAAGGAAAGCAAGAGATGGTCTGGGGAGTAGGGGTCAGGAGGCCAGATTAAGAAAGACTAAATAATATATTTGGAAGATAATGATAACATAAGTGTGCTTGGAACATTTGTATAGAGATATATGTGGAGAGAATTTCAAAGAATAAGATAGACATGAGAGAGTGATGACTCTGAAATGTGGTACAATAAATTGAACCTGCTGTTACCATAGCCCTTGGTCAGAAGAAAGTTCTTGGGGTTAGAGAGAGCTGATTTGTCCATTGCTTTAATCATTGTGTGTTCACATGATGGAGTCTTAATGAGGGTACAGTGGAGACAGATGTGCCCTTCATGAAAAATGCTTATAGAGTTATTATTTTGCAGGATATAAGGCGAAAGCAAGGTGTGTGTATATATGTGTGTGTGTGTGTGTGTGTGTGTGTGTGTGTGTGCACCAATATAATTTGATGGAGTTACTAGAAAAAATATGCTTCTGGGGTTGTTTTTAAATTTTTAATCAAATCTGTGAAAATGCAAACCCAATACCCTCTCTTCTTATCAACACCCATTCCACTCATTGCCTCCTTGACCAACTCTATGTAGGCAGAAGCAAGAGAGATGGAGATCAGATATGCCTCCCTATGGAATCACTCTAAACCAAGCAGTTGAGGAAACCATTGGCATTTCAAGGGATCCTCAGGCTTCAGCATTTGTAAAATCCCAGAATGAATTGGGAGAGGGAAGAATGAGTGGTGGTGGGTAGTGATGGTTAAGCAAATGATTTTCTTTATCTTTTTTTTTTAAAAAAGATTTTATTTATTTATTTGACAGACAGAGATCACAAGTATGCAGAGAGGCAGGCAGAGAGAGAGGAAAGAGGCTCCCTGCTGAGCAGAGAGCCCGATGCGGGGCTCAATCCCAGGACCCTGAGATCATGACCTGAGCCAAAGGCAGAGACTTAACCCACTGAGCCACCCAGGCACCCCAAGCAAATGATTTTCATCTACTTTCCTGCCCAATGGATAAGCAGCTTTAGGACAATTATCACTTTTTAACAAAGTGTTGAATAAAATTTTATCAGGGTCCAGAGAGTGTTAGGAATTGAGACATACCTCCATATGTCTACTCCAAAACCAGTCAATGGTAGAGGGAATGAGATTGCAATAAACATATCTCTGAGGTCAGGGAAGCTTTCCTTGAGATGTGTGGCTATGTGGATGAGGGCAGATATCTGAATAACATCAGAACTTTAGAAAAATGGAATTGGGGAGCGATCTTCACTAAGAAAACATCAAGGGCATGCTCCTGAGTCAATAAGCTTATTTGTACTTTATAAATGAGAAAGCCAGGTTTGGTTGGGTTGATTAAATTGGCAAAAATCTCAGAGTCCCAGTAGGAAGAGTCAAAATACAAACTAGTTTTGTCAGACTGGAAAACCTCAACTAGCTTCATTGCCAGTGAGAATGATACTTTGATTTTTTTTTAAGATTTTATTTATTTATTTTAGAGATAGAGAAAGCATGAGTGGGGGTCGGAGCAGAGGGAGAGAGACAAGCAGACTCTGAGCTGAGCACAGAGCCCAACTCGGGGCTCAATCCCAGAACCCTGAGATCATGACCTGAGCCAAAACCAAGAGGTAGAAACTTAACCGACTGAGCCACCCAGGTGCCCCAGAATGCTTTTAAAGAGAACAATAGAGTATATGACTAAATAAATTATATTCCAATCCTGCATGTTGCCTTTGAAGAATGGGACTTTGTACCTGAAGTTTGGAAGAAGGTAGAAAAGTACTGACATTTGCTATTTTCTTCAAGGGAGAGACAGAGTAATAAAACTGATAGAATTAGAATCTCAGAAACTACAGGTGATTTTAAAACAACTAGAGATGTGTTATCTAAAAATTTACTATCCAGATTCTAGGCAAGAAGAGAAAAGCTCTGGAAAATGGTTTGAAACTACCCTCCTGCTCTTTCCTGAGTAAGATCACCTTTTTTTGTTGTTGTTGTTCATTGTTTATTTGATTATTTAATTCATTACACATGCTTTTAAATCAGAAAGAACATTTCACAAGAGCACCTGCCATCAAGGTTAGGCAACACGTGGGGGCTTCTTCAGAGGACGGTCCCAACTCCTGTCACATGCCCCTCCTTCTTCTTGTGTTTATCATTCCATTTCTTTTCTTTTCTTTTTTTTTAAGGATCTAATTTTATTTTTTTTCAGTGTTCCAAGATATAATGTTTATGCACCACACCCAGTGCTCCAGGTAATATGTGCCCTCCTTAATGCCCACCACCAGGCTCACCCAAACCCTCAGTTTGTTTCTCAGAACACCTTTTATACAGTTTTTTAAATGGTCATTGTTCTTGGCCTACAGATGTCAATGCATAACAAAAGGAAATGTTTCTATAAAACTACTCATTGGATGATTGTTTATTCTCCTAACTTGGGTTGCGTGGCTCTGCGCCGAGTACAAAAGCTGAAATCATCCCTTCATTTATATAGAGATTCTTTATCCTAGCATAACTTTTTAAATTTGTTGTGTTAGAAAGAATGCTATCTTAGTCCATTTGGGCTGCCATAGCAATATCTTATAGAGTGAATAGCTTATAAGCAACAAGAAATTATTTCTCACAGTTCTGGAAGCCGCAAAGTTCAAGACCAAGGCACTGGAGACTTGGTGTCTGGTGTCAGCCCATTTCCATATACATTGTCATTTTTCCACTGAAACTTCACATGGCTGAAGGGACAGGGGAGTTTTCTTCAGCCCCTTTCTTAAGAGCATTAATCCCACCATGACCTCATCATCTGCCCAAGTCTCCACTGTCTAACACCAACACTATGAGGGTTAGGGTTTCAACATATGAATCAGGGGAGGGAGGAATCCACAAATGTTCTGACCATAGCTGATGCCTTCTCCTATGAAGGTAACACATGTTTGGGATGCAGTTTGTTTCCAGCATCCCCCACAAAGACAATCACGTACCAGTAGGTCCTGGAGGGGAGCTAAATAACTTCAGCTCCAAAGTTCTTGCAGTATTGCAAGTGGCAGGGAAGAGGTCTGAAAACAATTTCCTCCAAGAGCCATAAGTGGGAATTGCAAGGCACTGTATTGGTTTCTAGGAATATAGAATTAATTAGAGTGGACCTACTCATTTCTGTAGTTGTATGGGGAGCTTGCATGGGTGAAACAATTGAATGATTGTAATGTAGTGTGGTATGAATGGTGTAAGAGAACAGAGGAGGAATTCATGGCTCAAGACTAAAAAGGAAATATCTATGTGAAATCCTTCTGGGAAGAAATATTTGGATGGAGTTTAAAAGAAATCGGGCTGATGAAAAGGGAATGAATACTCCAGCCAGTGTTAGAACACGAGCGTCAGCACAGGGAGTGTCTGGGAGGCATGGCAGGTAGCTCGGCATTTCAACAGTTATTTTTTGGAACACGGAGGATCAGAGTTTCGAGATATTGGCTGGGTCCACATTCCAAAGAACCCTCAGTGCCAAGTTAAAGAATTTGATATTATCTTTTTATAACTGGAGAACATGATCAAATTTGCATTCTTGAAGACAATTTTAGTAACACTGCTGAGAATGAGTTGTAGGGAGATTATGATCTAAGGCAGGGGAAGCAAGTATGAATTTATGCAGCTTTTTAAGTGAGACATGGTGAAGATCTGAATGAAATCAGCAAAGAGAGGAAATAAAGAGGAGGGAGTGATTAATTGGATATTGGATATAAGGGAAGAGTCAGAGATATATTCAGTTTCCTGCTTTGGGAACTTGGGGAGGTAGTAATGCCAGTCACCAATAATGAAAATAGAGGTGGAAGATCAAGATAAAGTAGGGAGAGGAGAAATGATGAGTTTGATTTGGTACCTGTTGAATTTGAAGAATAAATTCACCAGGAGAAACTCAGTAAGTTCTTGGAAGTACATAACTGGAGTTTCAAAGAGAGATACCATTTGGTGGAAGTTGAGAATTCTGAAAGGGTTTGATGAGTGAGGTAGCATTGTAATTTATAAAGGAATACAGTTTCAGCCAAGCCATACAGAACAACTTTAAGGGTCAGATAGATAAAGTATCCGGAGGGGGCTCGATCACACAAAATCAACACAAAGTAGAAGGAAACGAATTGTGAAAGATTATTCTAAGACACTGTCAAAGACAGAAAACACACAAATAAAGAAACTGATTTTATTCAAACTATTTCAATAGTTAAGAGAACCCCAGATATGAAGATCAAGGTGGTTTTGCCCTAAATTTTAAGTCGAATATATAATCTTAAAGGATGTATAATCTTAAAGGAGATTACGGAGTGGGAGAATTATAATTATGAAGTACAATACCTCCAAGATCAAAGTAAAAAAAATTTAGGAAAGCGTAGATGTTTATTAGTTAGATCAATTTAATGAAGACTGAGAAAAATCTTTTCTCCAGTTAGAGAATCAACAGTGAGGCTGGAATGAATAATTTGAGAAGAACAGTGAGGATACAAGTTAGATTGCATATGATGTGTGATACCAGTGATATGTGAAAAATCAGACTCTTGTTTCTTATAAACACCTGCAATAAACTCTTGGTACAGAATACAGTAGAAAAGAAATGTACCAGAATCAAGAGAAGATGCTTCCATGTTTTATAGGCAGAAGGGAAACAGTAGGTAGAAAAGAATAGATGCAAAAACACTACTATTACAAAATTTGAATTTTCCAATTATGTAACCAAAATTTTGATATGGATTAGGAAGATTTTACACACACACACACACACACACACACACATATATATATATATGGAAAGAGAGAGATACATATATATAATTATAGGTGTGTTAAGATGACAAAAGTGTGGTTGAGACAATGAACAGATTTGGGGAAACAATCAGATTTATAGACTATGCACCTAAAACACTAATAACCTCTTTTAAGGAGAGTAATTGATACGTTCTTCTTATGGATCACAAGCTAGGTTAGGATTTTGGTCAATGAAATCAATGTGAGAGGATAATCTAAGTGATAAACCATGGAAAGGCTGATCTCTGTGAGTTAGGGAGGAAGTTTAATGGTGTAGGCAAAATGTTGCAAAGTACACGTTGTGCCTCAGTCACACAGGTCTTGTTCCCCTCTAAAGTAGTAACATGTAATTGTCCCTTCATTGCTGCCTGTGGAACGCAGAGTGCTCAGAAAAGAAAAGGGCCACAAGTAACAGCCATGTAAACAGACAGTGAAAGACTCCCCAGGGTTAGAACTGATTAGTGGGAAAACCTTTGGCAAACACACTGAAATTGTGAGTGTCCCCAGAAGACTCAATTTTCAAAGTGAACTTGGAGAAATTGCACGTCTGTGGGCAGACTCTTCCATGAGTAGAAAACTAGGATAGAAAAGAGCGTTATGTCAGCCCAGACATGGATATTTACATCAGCACCGCATCATGCAATGTACGCAGAAATAGAAATTCACACCACAGATATTGTATAATAAAAGCTCTCAATTTCCAATTCCCTTCACACTAAATGATTGTGGAATTTTTATCCAAAAGTGGTCATTATAATCCTTGCCTGATTTCCTCTGGATTCTTTAAATCTTATGTTGTCCAAATTCTATTATCCATCATGTTCTGTGTGTCTTCCTTCACTCTGTTTGCTTATTTGCTTTGCTTTGTTTTCCCACAGGCTTGTCTGGGCCAGGCTATTGCATCAGGGTCTTATTAATATTGATAGAAAACCTAAGAATTGTCAAGGAAATATGTTAGGCAAATTATTTTTTTCATCTTTGATGGAAAATATGCTCATGTCCACTTATTCACTGCTCTTAGGACTACAAACGGATCGGAAAGCTCTCAGAAAGGAATTTGGTGATAAGAATATAAAACTTTAAGGAAGTCGTCCTTTTCAACAATGGATTCTGAATCCCTGTGTTCATCTTAAAGAAATGATTAGAAATTACGCAAGAAAAAAAGTGGTACAAAAAAAAGGGGGTGGTACAAATTAAAAAATAAACATAATTTGTTACCATAGAGAAAGAAAGTCAATGTACAGACACACAAATATTGTGTATTATGAATTGGCTAGCACAATAAATGGTTCATGTTACTTGAAAAAAGGAGGAAACACTTTTATACACATACATGACCACAATTATTTTTAAAACAACAAAGTGACAAAAAAGAAAAATAAGCAAATGTAAACTATAGAAGTCTTCTTTGTAAGATTATGGACATGCTGCCATTTCTCCAACATTTATGAATTCTCCATGTTTTCCAAAATATTATTATATAAATTATTATATAATTATTATATGATTTATATAATGGATTATTATATCATTATATATAAGTTATTATATAAACAGAATATTACATAACAATAACACTAACAAGAGCATCCCTCATTGAGCCCGGATGAGAGCACATGGAGAAAACTGAGAATTGCTATTATTGACAAGCCATTGTTGGCCTAAGCATAGGACCATCATGGTCCCTGCGGTAGCTATCATTGGAACCATACTCTTGGGCTTCTGGGCTCCAAAAAACATCGAGAGAATGCAGATATATTATGTTGGTCCATTAGCACAAGAAGTGATTACTTCCTGTGAAGCTATTAGGGCTTCTATCAGTGTCTAATTCAACTACACATAGGAAGACCCGGGAGAAATAGAGGCTAGGAAAGAGTGTTCTCTAATAGAAATGGGAGGGAAGAAATTTCTGATGCATGAGACTTGATTTAGGAAAGCCAGGCATCACATAAAGTCCAAGATACTATCTATGGTTAGATGCACTATTACTTAATATCCCACCACAGAATTTAAAATGTTGCCGATTAAACACATTACCTGTAACTTGAGATTTGTATTTCTTTCTCATCTTAAAAATATAGTGGGCTTCTTACACATCAGTTTTATTGTACATCACTCTTGTGCATGTATAAGAAGGAAAATGGAAAGCAAAATGAACTGGCTAGAATGTTTCTAACATGACTTTCTGAGTTCATCTCTTTTGAATAACTTTGCAGCTCAGAGCCATTTATGTCTGTGTTTTTCACACAATATCATTAAATGAATTGGCAATGGAATTTTCTTCCAAGCTTTCCAAGTTTTGATGCTGTCATTTTTTTAATCGTACCAGAAGGTGTCAATGTGAAACACATAAATTCTTCTTGAAGTGGTTCTAAAAAGGTTTGTGGACTGAGACTCCAAGACTAATCAGGAGCCAAATTCACACATACGATAACCACTAAACCGTGGCTGTTGACTGGCTAACAGCAATTATAAGCCCCCACACGTGATACAACACATCCTAATTTCACAGAAATTAAACTGTTTTTTAAAAATGAATCTCAGCCAGGCGCCTGGATGGCTCAGTGGGTTAAGGCCACTGCCTTCAGCTCAGGTCATGATCAAGCCCCGCCTCGGGCTCTTTGCTCAGCAGGGAGCCTGCTTCCTCTCTGCCTGCCTCTCTGCCTACTTGAGATCTCTGTCTGTCAAATAAATAAATAAAACCTTTAAAAAAAAAATGAATCTCAGAATCTATGAATAGTGTTCCAAATATTGTCATAGGCTGGTAAAGAATGTGCAGGCACTGGCAGGCAGGAGTAAGGGCAGATGCCAGTTTCATAGGGGAGGCGGCTTGTAAAGGAAGTCTGAGATGTCCACTAAGGGTCACAACTACTTAACTTTCCCGAGTAGGAATAGCTGTGTTACTATTTCCATACCTCCAGTGTTTCAAATATAGTAAACAATGAGCAGAACTGAAATCGAAGTCTCCTGATCTCTCACAAAATCTATGCTACTCTGTCATATACATAACCACTAAAAGGAATACAAAACTAATTCACATATACATGTATATTAATTAGATATACATACCCAATAAAAGGGATAGCTTATTGGCTGTACATACACAATAACAATTAAAAGGGTAATATAGAACAACTGTATCAAACACGGGGTATACAATTAATGAAACATGATATTAATAATTAATTAAATATTTTATAAAAAATATGTAAACCAGATGCTAACCATATCTCTTTTGGTTGCCCTAAAGACACAGGTGCTCAAAATGCAAAGTCAATGTATATATTTTACCTACCTGAAAGATGTATAACTATGTATCTTCTCCCTACTTCTCTCTTCTTTCATCCTTCCGTTACTAATTAAAAAATTTGATTCTGGGGCACCTGGGTGGCTCAGTGGGTTAAGCCTCTGCCTTCGGGTCAGGTCATGATCCCAGGGTTCTGGGATCGAGGCCTGCATTGGGCTCTCTGCTCAGCAGGGAGCCTGCTTCCTCCTCTCTCTCTGCCTGCCTCTCTGCCTACTTGTGATCTCTGTCAAATAAATAAATAAAATCAAAAAAAAATTTTTGATTCTTCTAAGTGTATTTCTTGCCTATTATTTTTATTTCTTGCACTCCTCTGTTTCTGGCTTGGTGGAGAGCTCTTTCTCAATCATTATGCCGTTCTTCTTATTAAGCTTGAGGCTGAAAACTTTGCTGACTCTTAAATTAGATGTTTAATTTGTTCTTTGAATTTCCTCTAGATATTGTCTCTTCTATGATCTCGATATAATGATTTCCTGTTTGTATTTTAAACATCTTCCTGAATTTGGATTTTAACACATATACTTTTATCTCTAGCTACACAATCACTACTTTGTTCTATCTCTTATTAGTCTGAAATTTCTCTTAAAATGTAATAAAATTAATGAAAATGCCTTACAAATATATTAAAGAAGTCATTCATCCCACAGGTGTCTTTTAGTATCCACCTTTTCATTTCAAGAAGTACAATTTTATAGGGAAGTGGAAAGGGTATTAAACTGCTTTGTGGCCAATAGGATTAACATAATAAGAATGGGCTAAAACTTTAAAAATCGAATGGTGATGTTCTTTTCTTTGTTAACTCCATTGATCCCTACCCATTATGCGACTCTCCTTCCAAGAAGTTGGGAGAAAAAGAACATTTGTGTAGCTATTGGGAAGACTAATAAAGCACAGTTTGTTATTCGTAATCAGGTCCTTGTTGGCTTCCAGATCTATTTCAATAGCTTGTACAATTCAGCAACCATGAGTGGTGCTAGCAGAATATTTAATAAAGAAGGTCATGTTTGGAATGCGCTGTATTTTCCTTCTTCCTGACAACATAAATCGGATTATCCTGAGCATTTAAATATTTGCACAAAAGGAAGACAAGAATTCCTTTGACAGGAAAGTTAGAGATCATGATAGTTTAAGCCTGCAATGGTGACATGTGTTCTTTTTCTCTTGGTTGTAATTTGCTCAGGTGCTTTTATCAAGCAAGGGCATCTAAAATACATTGTAAATTGAAGAATTAGCAAAATGTGCAAACGATGAGATTGTGAACCCCCATGAGGATAAGAGTAAAAATGCATACCACTAGCATATAGGAAAAATAAATAAATAAATGCATTTAGGAGACCAAATAATATATTTTTTTTCTTGGTATTCAGATTGTATTATTTCAACATTTTGTCTAATAAGACTCAACACGTGTAATTACTGAATAAAAGATGAATTAAGAATCTGGTTTGAGAAACAGATATACTTATTAAAAATAACCACCCTGAATCAATCTTTCTGAAAATTTTATCATTTTTATTCTCAAGAATATGCAAAATCTGTAGATTTAAAAAAAAAAAAAGGAACTCCATAAAACCCTACTAGACACCACTTTCATAGCTCTGATACAAAAGTAAAATGTGGTTTGCTAAGAAATGCAGTAGTCAGGGTAATTAGATTTTTTTTTTAACTCCAGGATACATTTCATCTTGAAATCTTCTCTCTGAATTAGTATTTGAGCTTCTGCTGAATATAAATTATCCTGCTAGTCCTTTTTACAGTACATCAATTTATTTTCATCACAGCCGACTCCATCTGAACCCAGACCTGCAAGGACTCGTGATGATTTCAAAGATGTTTTCCAGAAAGGCTGTGTTAAAAACTGGCATCTCTCCTTTAGAACACTTCAGCTTCCCTAGTGATGAAAATTAACAATACAAAAAACAAATTGAGTGTTTCCTGGGTTTACTTATCTAATCAGTCAAAAATACAAATACTGTTTGTGAACACAGGCTGCACATTCTTTTCCTTTGTGTCCACATCTTAATTTCATTATCTGATCAATCTCGCTTGGTTTTTTTGCCCCTCTTAGAATAACCTGTTAAGGGGCGCCTGGGTGGCTCAGTGGGTTAAGCCGCTGCCTTCGGCTCAGGTCATGATCTCGGGGTACTGGGATCGAGTCCCGCATCGGGCTCTCTGCTCAGCAGGGAGCCTGCTTCCCTTCCTCTCTCTCTGCCTGCCTCTCTGCCTATAAATAAATAAATAAAATCTTAAAAAAAAAAAAAAAAAAAAAAAAAAAAAAAAAAAAAAAAGAATAACCTGTTAAGACATCAAAAGAGGCAAGCATAAAGAATTCAACATTAAATACTAATTAAATAAAGGGGTCTGGCTGAATCAGTCGGTAGAGCATGCAACTCTTGGCCTCAGGATCTAGAGTTCAAGAGCCATGTTGGGCATCGATCTCGTTTAATAATGATAATAAACTAATTAGTGCTGCCTGGGTGGCTCACTCAGTCAAACGTCTGATCCCAAGGTCCTGGGATTGAGCCTCATGTTGAGCTTCCCGCTCAGCAGGGAGCCTGCTTTTCCCTCTCTCCCTGACCCTCACCCCCCTCATACTCTCCCTCTCTCACCCACTTCCTCTCTCAGGTAAATTAATAAAATCTTAATCTACATATAAAATAATAAGTAAAATGATCTAATTAAATAATGAAACACAGCTCAGTGTAAATCCCCATTACTGACCTATATTTTGTATCTGATACACCTACTTATTTGCCATGTGACAAGTAATATTATATATTATGTATATAATTATGTAGCTTTAAAACGTGTTTTCAGGAATGTGGGTTATGTTACTAGAAGAAATAAAAATTGGTCATTCAGAATGATACATTAATTTATTGAAAGACACTGCTTTTCTGTCCTCTAGTTTCTGGAAAAGATCGTTCTAATTCTTCTCAGGGTTCCACACCAGTGAAAGTCTGGTCACACTTGCCTACTAACTAAGCACTAAATTGACTAGAGTCTCCCACATGATGCAGTTGCATCATGACTAGAGTGTTTTCCTGGTGATCCATGAGGCTGCTTTATTTCTGCTCATCCGTGTTCTGCCCTGTTCCAGCAGAAACACTGAAAAAAATACAGGAAGTTAGAGACACATCCAGCCTTAAGGGAGAAATTGGGGATAGGCTATAAGAATTTGGATAGCTTAATCCAACAAACTGACTGGTACAATTTTGACTCCACCATTAACAAGCTATGTGACCTTAGGCAAGCTATATATCCTCTTTAAGCTTTAGTTTCTTTGCCTGCCAGACAGAGGAAATAGTAATAGCCACCTCATATGTCATTGTTCTGAGGACCAAATGAGATAATGCATCTTAGACAGAGGAAGCGCTCAATAAATGTCAGGGTTTGATGTTAATGTTATTTTCCCCCAACGAGCCTTAGAATGGTGAAATAATATTTTCTTTCACTATACTACATATCCTTTACATACATGCTGCATTTATCGCACTGCGCTCTGATACGGTTAACTTTTCGAGTCAATGGGATAGGTGACGTTCCTTTGTTGCTCATAAAAGAGGTATGTCCCTACATCAATAAGAAGAAGAAAACAAGGGAGTTTAGAGAGGAGTGCAGAATGGACAAGGTGGCTCTTCGTTAAGTGGGAAAAAAAAATCTTTACCTCTTTCTGGATCTCCCCCTTTTGGATCTGGTCTTTGAAGTCTCCTTAGGCTGCTTCTAAGGAACAATGGCTAAACACATCCTCTGTCACGTGGAGGGAATCAGAGAACCAGGGAGAGAGCTGAAAATGGGTAAATCAATCTTAAACCAGATTATTTACCTTTCTATTGCTCTTTGTGCTATATTTTTCCATTATTCCCAAACCTCAATAAAACTATATGTAAATATTCTAAAACAGAGCTAGACTATTCCATGAATAACCAAGTAAACCAATGAGAGATCCCAGAAATGGAGGAGAAACACACTAGTTAAGAGTGCAGCAAAATCCAACCACCCTCCCAAATGAAGTCACTTTGTCTGTTGACAAACTTAAAAGTTTAAGATTTTATTTTACAGAAGTTTCTGATAGATTTGGGGTAAACTATGAAAAGCCTAAATGATGCCCACAGGCTGCATTTGGATGGAACAGATGGTCAGAAGGAAACCGACATCTTTCAGTTCTAAGGAACCCCTGCTGTCTGGAAAGATTCTAGTTCATCAGCTCTATCAAGGCTCTGAGGAGTGTCTTAACTTTCTGATCAGGGAATTTTCTCATCAGAGGTCCTAGAGACACAAATAATATCTAATAAGCAAAAGAAGACTCCAGCTGCAGTAGAAATATCCCACAGCATTTTTGAGCATTTTCTTATATAGGATACACCTAATAAAGGAGTTTTACTAACATGTTGAAAGAAAACTTGTATAAAGTATAGAAAACACAAAAATACGGAATTCAAGATTTTAAGTCCATATTATATTTTAATGGTGTCAGCTTTAGCAATTGAACTGTGGCTCTCCCGATTTGTAAACGATGCCTCTCTTGCTTTATTTATCAGAAGCGGTGGTATAGGTGGTATATGAGAACTGAGGTGAACATTTTTTAAACACGCGAATCAGAGCTTTCAATCAAAGATGCCATCTACTTTAATTTTGCCCTCTGTTTCTTAAAACACACTTAAGTGAACATAAACATTTTAAAAACCAAACAAAATTTCATCTTCAGCAAAGCAAAAGAAGGAGCAGAGCCTCAAATAAGAACTTTAATAAATACATCTTGGAAGCCCGTGTTCCAAGAGCTACACTACCAAGAGCAATAACTACCAAAATATGATAAAAAAAAAAAAAAAAACGTACGTAAACTCATTAAAGTCTTAAAAGTCCTAGCAACTAATCCTTTGACTAGGCAGAAAAAAAATAAAATAAAATAAAACTAGGAAGAGGAGGGTGATCAATGGGAGAAAGAGAAAATGTTTTTGAAAGAAACTAACTTTGGTGCAACAGAGAAAGAGAGAAAAGCTGAAAGAAAAAAATCTTGCTGACATGAAATTTCTGGCTAAAGCAGAGGCTGAAGCTCACCAGGCTGGGCGTTAAAGAATTGAGGACAAGTGTGAGTTTACTAAAAAAACAGTGTTCAGGTCCTATGATTAGCCATGGAGATCTCATGAACATCTAAACCAAGATAAGATGTGCCCAAAGGGGGAAAATGTTTATCAAAGATCTTCCGGCTTCATTCAGAGTTAGTGCCAAATATAACCTTTGAAAAGAACTGCTGGCCTGCGCTCCTCTCCTCTGTACACACACGCATACACACATATAGACACAAGCACTTTTGTGGGGTTTTTTGTAAGATTATATTTATTTATTTGACAGACAGAGATCACAAGTAGGCAGAGAGAGAGGAGGAAGCAGGCTCCCCGCTGAGCAGAGAGCCTGAGGTGGGGCTCGATCCCAGGACCCTGAGATCATGATCTGAGCCGAAAGCAGAGGCTTTAACCCACTGAGCCACCCAGGCAACACCCACACACACACTTTTTGAGCAAATAGCTGGTCCCACTCAAATATATGAAATAAACTGGAAGAGAATGGCATAAGAAATGTTTTAAATGAAAGAAATCAACTTAAAATAAGGGTGACAACAAATACTACAAGAGAAGTTCCTCAAGGATACTATAAAAACGATCCAGCAGAGTCACAAAAAACAAAGACAACATTTCTATGAAGAAGAGAGAGAGCTCAAAATAGAGATACAATGGCTATAAGATAAAAGGAATAAAAAGGAGCAGACAGACTACAGCAGGAAGTTAGAGAAAACAATTTTTAAAATTAGCGACACAAAAGTCATTAGAGCATATGTATAAAATAAATATTATAGAAATACAGAAAATGCGAGCTAGACTTGAGAAATCACACAAATGAGATGCAAAAGGGAAAAGATATAAAAATGATTATACAGAAGGTCTTTGAAAGTTAGAAAAATAAAGAGCAGACATCAGCAAAATTCAGGATCCCAGGAAGAAAAACAGAACACGGGTGAAATTTAAAGAGAAACGTTCAAAGACATAATAAACTCTGGATCCTGTCACTGCTGACTCTCCACGGGAATGTGTAATCCAAAGATTTTTTTAACTAAAGACATTTTGAAATGATCAAGTACAAGACACTTAGGGGATCAAGATAAGACATAGGAAACATGAAAATCTTCTGCACTGAACTCTAACCTTTATACAAATATATATAAAGATTCCCACAAAGTCATACTCCAATAGCTCACAAAGAATAAATAAATATGTTCGCTCCAAGCATGATCTATGTAATGACCAGAAACTGGTAGGCAGGCTAACAGGTATTTTGTACGCTCATATTCATAGCAGTATTATTCTAGATTGCCAGAGGGTAGTAGAAATTGAAGTATCCATGTACATATTAATGGATTAAAAAATACATAAATACAATGGATTGTTATTCAGCCTTAAAGAACATTTTGACACATGCCACAACACAGATGAACCTTGAAAACATGATGTTCACTGAATAAGCCAGTCATTAAAGGGCAAATACTATATGATTCTACTTATAGGAGATACCTACAATGGCCAGATTCATAGAGACAGAAAATAGAATTGAGGCTGCCAGGGGCTGAGGGGAAGACGGAAAGGGACAGTTTTTGTTTAATGGATACAGAGTATCAATTTTGCAAGATAAAAAGAGTTCTGGTGATGGTTGCACAATATGAGCATATTTAATGCCACTTAACTGCACACTTAAAAGTGGTAAAGATGGGGCGCCTGGGTGGCTCAGTGGGTTAAGCCGCTGCCTTCGGCTCAGGTCATGATCTCAGGGTCCTGGGATCGAGTCCCGTATCGGGCTCTCTGCTCAGCGGGGAGCCTGCTTCCTCCTCTCTCTATCTCTCTGCCTACTTGTGATCTCTCTCTGTCAAATAAATAAATAAAATCTTTAAAAAAAAAAAAGTGGTCAAGATGGTCCATTTTGTGTCATGTGCATTTTACCACAATTAAAAAAATGAAATGAGTTATTAAGCCGTGAAGAAACATAGGTGAATCTTAAATGTGTATTGCCAAGTGAAAGAAGCCAGATACATACCCTATTATTTTAATTATATGAATTCTGGAAAAAGAAAATCTATGGAGATGACAAAAATAATTTTATGGTTGCCAGTAGATTGGGTGAAGGGGAGCATGGTCGAATAGGTAACGAACAGTGGATCTTTAAGAGGGATGAAACCTGGTACTGCAAGAAGTTCTTCCCATGGGGAGGTTTTCCCTTCGCCGCTATTCTTCAGAACTTTTCCGGACTAGGGCGGTAAAGGAGGAGGCATCCACTTGGACCTCAAGCCAGCATATCATGCAGAGGCATCCATCAGTCAGACCTGAGTTTCTTCTGCTGCTGCTCATTAGTTGTAGGTAACTCCCAATCTGATCAAAACCATATTAGGGAAGAACCCACAACAGTAGAGGGAGCAGCTACAACGGAAGTCTCGGCTCCCTCCCAGAGCCGGGCACTCCTTCCTTCTGATTCTGCTCCGTCCCAGTCTTCTAGGTACCATTTCCAGGAGAGTACCATTTTACAGGAGAATGCTGCTGTGCACATCCAATTTTATGGTTGGCTAGACTAGATAACACTCAGTTTCAAGTGGACAACTGGGGGTGCATAGTCACTCTGTGTACTGGTAGGAAAACAAGAGCTGATTTTCCAAGAACAAAATGTGTTGTCAGAAGAGTATACAGCCTTCCTAAAAGTCTTTAGAATTCTGACTCTGAGGCTACTAGGGAAGCTGGCTATACAGGATCTACCACAGACATCTGGGACTTATGATTCATTAGGCCCAAGTGTAAGAGTAAGCTTATATCATGCCCCATGTCTCACGCACACCAGTTTCTTGCTCTGAGACATATAAAAACTACCAGCCTTTGGAATGCCCAGAAAATAGGGTCGAGTCATACAACAAATGATATATGTATTGTGTCTAAAATTCAGTGATGCCCATTTACTCTCATAGCTCTTTTTTTGTGGTAGATGATTTAAAAACACCAACTTATCTTTCATTTCAGAAGGGCATCTCAACATGCCACAGACCCTTGGACCTTGAGAAACTTCACAATGGTGTCATGGCCCTGGATTTTCACTAAGGTTGTATCTTAATCTCTTGCAACACATGTCTTACTAAAGTATCCTAGGATCTCGGCACCCTCCTACTCATCAGTTCTAGTTGTCACAATCCCATAAATGCAATGAACCAGTGTGGTGTCCCATTGAATGTTGAATATCAAGTGATTAATATAGCACTTAAGCTTGGTAAGAAAAGAGCCAGAAAATTGGCAGTCTTGACACAAGTCAACAAAATAAGACATGCCCTTACCATATGAAAGCAAAATGCTTTTGCTTTCCTTTCATGCGAGATATGACAGAAAAGACAAAGCATCCAGGGAAGAGTACATCAGATGTCAGGACTGATGCTGATTGGCTCCAGTATAGATAGCACATCTGTAACCACGAACACTGGCATTACCACCTGATAAAGCCAGTTTAAGATACAGTCACTCTCCATGACTCATGGTTTATGCAAAGGCCAAAATGGCGAGATTAATGGATAGGAGATTACAAACACCAGTCCTGGGCCACCTCATCAATCTCTCCTGGGATGTGATGTTTATTTTGTCAAGAGCAGAGGCTGTTCTGGGAGCATTCACTTAGCAATTCGTATTAAAATACTTGCTCACTCTATGCGTAAGGAGAATGATATGAATATTTCACTGGGAAATAAATACATCTTTTCCCATAAAACAAACTCTGGACCTGGAAAACAACCAGAGACTGACAGAGCAGAGTGTCGCACAGTATGGAAAACCCAGCACCTGGGAACAAAGATGCATCAATGAGGAAAAATACAACAGAGGTGAAAGGGATACTTCTCTGAGCATACTTTTTCATACCTTTCAAAAAGATTAAACCATATACATGTTCTACATTTTTAAAAAAATACATGGAAAAAGGAAAAAATGGAACACTGAATGCAGAGAGAAAGAAATTAAACTAATTGTATGCCGAAATAAGACGATAAGAACAGAAATAAAAAAATACCAAAACCCTTAAATCAAGTTACTCATGAACAAATACTCTGAAGCATTTTAAGGATAAACAGAACTTCCAAAAAAGGAACATCTTAGACTTTGTAGTTTTGGGGTGGAGTGGTATTCGTGTAACACATCTAAAGTTATTATATGAGAAGAGTAGAAGAAAGCACATGTATGTATATATGTTTTAAAGGCAGCTTTCTCCTTATGAAAGGAAAGAGACACGAGTGTGGAATGGGATAGGTGAGGAAGAAACCTGTATTGTCAAATTTGAATTGGAGATTCAAATCAGTATATGCAATTGGAAATACCAGTGTATCATTACGGACAATGATAATGATGATAAATGATAATGATGAAAGTAATAATATAGCTCTATTTGCTAAAAGGGCATGGAAGCAAAGTTATTTAAACAGCAATGATCCCATGTAGGTTTCAGAACTAGGTTTCTAAGTGCCCTTCTACTGCTCTAAAAGGAACAAGAAGACTCCTTGGAAAACTAGTTGGCCTTCAAAATTATACTAAGGATCCACAAATAGACCCCTCAGTACTGCACATTTTGGCATTAATATTGTATGGCAATATTACATTCGTGGGATAATTCAATTTGTTAATTTATTTTATTTTATTTTTTGTAATTTTATTTTTTTCAGTGTTTCAAGATTCAATGTTTATGAACCACACCCAATGCTCCATGCAATACGTGCCCTCCTTAATACCCACCACCAGGCTCACCCAACCCCCCACCTCCTCCCCTCCAAACCCTCAGTTTGTTTCTCAGAGTCCACAGTCTCTCATGGTTCATCTCCCTCTCTGATTTCCCGCAACTCACTTCTCCTCTCCAATTCCCAATGTCCTCCATGTTATTCCTTTAAATAGCATGTTAGAGATTGTCTACCGGTGATCAGAATTCATCTTTATTTGTCTCTGTTCTTTGTACTGCAAAGACTGGAAAGTTGGAGAATATATTTCCAAATTCCTTTGGGGCAAGAATTCTGAAAATAACTGAGTTTTGTCCAGGGAGATGGACTGGAATGAGTTTTGAATAGATAAGAGGATCTTTTTTCTCTTGTAACCATTAAAGCACAGGCTTTTAGTGGAGGTAAACGTCCAATAGACAGCTGAACTCTTGACTCCACTGGATTTGGGACTATGGAGTAGCTGTAATGTTGGATACCACTAACAAATTCCTGAGCTCGAGCCCGCAGTTTCAACATCACATGGAAACCTACTTGTGCTCACCTCCCTTCCCGCTCACTTCTTTATGCCAAACCTCCTAATCTATTTGGGTAAGTACCACTTCCATCTACAAATCCCTTTCCACTTGAAAAATCTAGAGTAGTTTATGTATTCTTACACTGAACTCTAACTGCTATAAAGGATTTACAATTATTTTTATTATTCTTTGGAGAATACTTTAAAAACATTCAGAAGCTGCTCATGTAACTGGGACATCCGAAAACCTTTTCTGACCTAATCTTTCAAGTTCATAATAATGAGTGTATTTCCTCTAAAGGAAGAATCATTGTTTATATTCATATAAGCATCTGTTATCATAATAAAAAGTACCCACTCCAATGTTTCAAAGATCATGCTCATATTAGAAATATTTCATGGTCTGGGAACATCAAATTCTAGATAATTCCTTTTGTAAACAACACAAACCATTGTCATCACGGCTCCATTCTCCTCCACTGCTGCTTCTTACAGAACCCTGTCTCACAGTGCTATGACTACTTTTCAACCTGTCACCACGACCACATCAAAACCTTCTCTCTCGTAATTCTGAATGCTGGCAGGATCTTGAATGTGCCATCTTCTACTAAACCCATACTCACATGTGCCTCACACAGAGTCACTCTACTAATCCTTGAGGAATGAGGGCTTCCCCACCTTCACAATCCTACTATATAAGACAGTGTACAAAATAACACTTCTATAAAAGTGCTTGACTCATCGACTCATTATTTAGTGTTTCCTCTCTCTAAAAATGTCCCCTGCCCTTCTTCCGTTGACTGACCCCAATTTGTCCTCTAGAACTCCAGAGAGACAGAAAGCCCCTAGGGTTCTTCCTCAGCCTCCTGCCAACCATGGCATTACCTGTTTCCATCGCTCCTGCCTTTACCTCTATGAAACCACTTCACAGGCTTCTCTGTTATCCTCCATAATTCCTGATGTCCTTAATGTATAACTATGGTCATGAGAGCAGTCAAAGAACATTATTCATGTACCAGTTCATGATAGAGAAAAAGCTGTTTCCTGGATATGCCCTAAAATTTACTTTAAAACAATCCAGTAGGTGGAGGAGAATAGATGAAGGAAAAAATGAATCATGGATGGCCATGAATGAATAATTCTTGAAGGGGGAGATGGGTAGATAGGGGTTCATTATATTTTGTTCTGTGTTTGCATTTGTTGTTTGAAATTTTCCATGGAAAAAATTTCAGATTTCACCCCAACAATTCAAGGAGCTCTTAAAGAGCCCACTGCAATCTAGCCCCTTTAGCTACTGTATCTGCTGAAATGCCATGGGGCCATGGGGCTGCCTCCTATTCAAGTTCATGCTCTACTTGGTAGCTGGGCTACTGATGCTTGCCTAGGATATGGACACTGATGACACAGTGAGACATGCAAGCTAAGGCTGTTGATTCCTGGGGCCCTGATATCATGCCATTGCAGATAATGATGGAGGCAAGGACTACAAGTACCATCTCCATAGATCCTTGTACAACCTGCTGTTTTTTTTTTTTTAACATATAATGTATTATTTGCCCAAGGGGTACAGGTTTGTGAATGATCAGGCTTACACACTTCACAGCCCTCCCTATAGCACATACCCTCCTCAATGATCATAACCCAACTACCCTATCCCTACCCTCCCAGCCACCAGCAACCCTCAGTTTGTTTCATGAGATTAAGAGTCTCTTATGGTTTATCTCCCTCCTGATTCCCTCTTGTTTCATATTTTCCCTCCCTTCCATGGCCCCCCCACCCTGCCTCTCAAATTCCTCATATCAGAGAGATAACATGATAATTGTCTTTCTCTGATTGACTTATATCACCTAGCATAATACCCTTTAGTTCCATCCACATCATTTCAAATGGAAAGATTTTTGCCATTTGCATTTTTGATGGCTGCATAGTATTCCTTTGTAAGTGTACGTGTGTATGTATGCAAACCACATCTTCTTTATCCATTCATCCATTGATTGATTGATGGACATCTAGGTTCTTTCCATAGTTTGGCTACTGTGGACATTGCTGGTATAAACACTGGGGTGCACGTGCCCCTAGAGATCACTACTTTGTATCTTTAGTAGTACGATTACTGGGTCATACAACCTGCTGATTTAATAGTGTTAGCACTAATGATTGACTCCTGGTACTACAGAGATCCAACTGACACTTCAGCCAAATAGCATCCTTTGAGTTTCACTTATCTTTTATGGTAACCACCCCCCACCCAGAAGACATCCAAGTCTCTTGTAGGACCCACGGGAGGACAGTGATGAGTTTATGGGATCATCTGATACAGATGTGCCTGACTATATTCAGAATAATACTGCCATGTCCTCTCTGACCCTTACATTTCTTTACACCCAACCTATGCTCCTCTGGCTTGCACTACTCCTATAAGTCAATCCTATTACAGGAAAACACACTTCTTAAAATTTCTATTTATTCATTAACTAAAAATTATCCGCAACACTGTACCAGACACTATATGTGTTATTTAAAACTCTACTATGTAATATTCAAAGGGAAGTAACTTGTTGGTTTTAGTGAATTATAATGTAAAATACTATTATTCTATACAGTATGTGTTTAAACAGTATTTAGTCGGACTATATCACAAATCATCTGGAAAAGCCTAGAGGGAAGAACTGAGATAATTACTATAAATCACATTTGGTGAGGTAGGTTTTGCTAGGGCTTAAACTAATCACTCATTGGGAGTTTATACCTCTGGAAGGATCACTAACTTATTCAGGTCACCTAGGTACTATTTGCTGTTTTTATTACTCCCTAGTCCCTAAAGCTAAACAGGTAATAAAAAATCAACAAAGGCTTTCTTTCCCACTCATCTGCTATAAATGATTTTACCTTTGATTCTTTGCCATTACCTCAGGCAAATACAGAATCCAAATGTGATAATATTTAGATTTATTTTTTGGCTTTTTAAAATTTTAATTTTAATTTGTTCAAAACTGCCCACTGTAACTCAACATTTACACCCAGGCTTAGAAACTTTTGGAAAGGGATTTTTTTTTTTCTGTTTTAATGAGGGAAAATTACACGGAGGTAGTAAAGCTAGATTTGCTTTCTTCTTTGTGGTTTCAAACATCTGAGAGTTCAATTCCCTGAAGAGTTACTTCAGTAGAACTCCAACTTTTATTCAAGTAATGTTATTTTATCCACTTTTTCCAATTACATTTTCTTAGTATTTTTATTTTTTACCATATTCATATGGGCTCTTTGTAGAGAGGCTTCATGAAACACTAAAACTTTATTGTTAGAGGTTTCTGTAAATAAGGCTACTGTATTAATCAGAAATTTTATATTCTATTAGTGTTTGAAGCAACATCACCCCGTAGAAGTTTCCTAGATGTTGAAAATGGTCTGTCTCTGTGCTGTGCAGTGCAGTAACCACCAATCACGTGGCTGTTGAGTTCTTGAAATGCAACTAGTGCAACTGAGGAACTAAACTTTACATTTTGTGTAATTTTAATTGAAATAACTATGTAGCTAGTGACTACCACCGGAACAAGTACAGAATATAAAGGAGCAAAACTTTAAATGGCAATAAAAGCAATTTTAAAAGCCCAGCTCTGCTGCTAGCTTGCTGTGTGGCCCTAGAATGGGGATTTCATGACCCAAAGAAGTACAGGGCTGGGCCACAGTGGGGTTTCCGAAGCATTCTGCGCCTAGTCTCCTGGTAACAGTGGCAGCCCACACCTTGCACCTGGTTTCTTTCTTGGGCCTGGGATCTCCACCAGAAAATGTATATGGTTTATGAAGACATAGGATACCCTGAATGGCATATCATCCTCGGTTACTTCCACTCTGACTTTTATTCCAGTGGCTTCCCACCAACAAATAATGGAAAGCTGATACACAAAATTCAGACCTTTTAAAGAAAGTAACTTCTGCTCTTTTATCAAGAGATAAACATCAGCTCCATCATTTCCTTGGCATAATTACATAGATTTGTCCACTGAATACTCAGCAAAGTAGATTTGTGCTTTGGTTTACTTTCTGGTCTTCTCATGTGTGTGTTTTTCGTTTGTTTCTTTAATAATAGCATGGTAAATTCTGGCTGTTAACAAGACTTTGGGGGATTTATTAACTTCAGGCGACAGCCCTTCATTAAAGCTGTCCTCACCGTAATTGTCATGAAATGCTACTATTATCACCTCATGGCTGGGCCAGCTGTTGCGGAGACAATACTGATTTTTCAAGTACATCAAACATGTGAAGCACAACTGAGATCCAAGGGCAAATGATATTAGAAAAGCAATTGTGCTGTACAAATTGTAGTGCCATATCCAGGGTATATATTTATTTTAGAGCTGTTCACACGTTTCTTAGACCTTTTAAATTTGATAGCTGCTTACGCACTGGGACAGTTTTGGGATATTAAGTATTTTTATGTTTAAAAGTCCCCAAATGTTTACATCATAAACATTGCGCAATACTATGGTTATAACCATAAAATTAATTTGATAATTAAATAGTCAAGCTGAACGCAGTAATGTCAAGCACAAATTATAAATGTTCTCGTTAGCCGTCTAAATTGGTACTTCATTAAGCGGCAAGGAAAATCTGGGCAAACTAGCATTGCTTTGCAAAGCCGATAGAAATTTCGGACTCCCTCCTTCCTTTCTTGAGGTGGCCAGTTGAATCAACATGTCCCTTTTCAACTCCCCAGTGTTTAAAAGAGAAAAGAATGTAAAGAAAGCTTGAGGGAAATAATGACAGAACCATGGAAGTGGAACAAGTAGGTTTGCAGCTGCCGAGCATTTGCGAGCAGACTTTATTTTATTTTTCTCAGTAATTGTGCTTCTCAGATTTAAAAAAAAAAAAAATTCTTTGTCAGAAATACACACTGAATGTACAGAGCCAGTGTTGAGCACCTGATTTTCTAAGTGTGAGTTTCTCTTCCCTTTCAGTGCTGAACATCTGGAATGTGCCAGGCACGCCTGTCTTCTCTCTCCCTTACTAACTCATCCCATCGGAGCCTTTGTTCTCAGTCCTGGGCGAAGTGCTTCTCCTCAGAAGTCACCTCTTACCCCGTATAAGGGATAAATTACATCAGTCTGCTTCTTCCCTAACGTCTACTTAAAACTTAATCACTCTCTCCATCTTAAACAGCTTCTTCCGGTGTTTGTGATGCTGTGCCATCCGGGGTCATTTTGCAATCTCTTTAATATAAGAGGAATAATGATTTGCAGATGTGTAACTCTGTGCTTTATCTCTTTTAAAGTCCTCCTTTCCCAGGGCTTTCTCTAAGGGAAGACAAGGGCAAGTCTTACTAAAAAACAAGATTTGGGTCAGATTTGGAGTAGCTTTAGGGTAGCAGGAAAGATGTTATTTCTGGATTTCTTTAGCATGATGTGTCATAAGACTGGCTTTTGTAGGAGAAAGGATTTCTTGGTGCATTAGCTCTTGTTTTGGAAAACAAATGCTTGGCCTGGAGTGTGAGATCCCTTCTATAAGGCAGGTTGATGGGTGTCTTGGCAGGAAGAGGAAGGAGGAACAGTGAGAGGAACGGAAATAAAGAGGAATCTACTGGGGGCAGCAGCACTGAGTGGCTTCAATGAGCATCAAATCCAAGTCCCGATACTTCAGTCCATGACCTTAGGCAAATTATTCTGACACTTTTTTCCTCCTTATCAGCCTTATCCAATGATGATGATATTAACTACCTTTTAAAGTCGTTTTCTCATAAGGTGGTTGTCAAGATTACAAGCTAAATCACTTAAAACCATGCTTGGTACACAGTAAATGCCTTGTTAGTGTTTGTCAAATATCTTATTGTCTATAGGTCTCCATATTCTGGGCCTGACTCTTGGAGCAGGAAGGTGTCTTAAATAAGTAACTTTCCACTGATGACTCTGGTGGACTTGCTTCAGAGGCTGTTCCCACCCCAACCTGAATCTGCAGGCTGCCACTTCAGAGTAATCTTGACAAGACAGCATGGTAGCCGAAGGAAGCCTGAGTTTAGTTTGTTCTCTGGAGATGATTTCGTTCCCAGATAGGGATGGCCCTTGGGGGAGGGGAGCGGGTCATATACCCCAAAAGGATGGATATGGAATGAGTTGAGGTATTGGCCGGGCAGCTGACTCCAGCAAGGTCACCACTATGAAGGTAAAATATTTCCCATCTGAGATCACAACCCAACCTCAGAGGGTCCACAGATGCAGCCAAAGGCAACAAGGATAGCAAGAAAGATGAGGAGCTGGGTTTTGATCCTCCCAAGAAGGAGAATGGGCCACAAAGTACATCAGCCCAAGGCTAATGTAGAGGCTAAAGCAAAGTACTCTGAGTCAGAGACTCTCACACAGACACAGGGCAGCAACACTGGAGAAAGAAGGGAAGTTAGTGATCATGTGGAATACTGAATGCCAAGAGCTCCAGCCTCGTGCTCCCATTAGGTGGTCGGAATCCTGTATGCAGAATGATCCAGGCATACTTGGAAAAATATTTTCTTGGGAAACATAACCAGGCTAAGATTAAATTGATTTTATTGACATTGGTTATTACCTCTTAAAAAAAAAATTAAAAACCCTATTCAGAGCAGTCTATAAGATCACGTTGCAAACAGTCCCCACCACACGTAGGCATATATATCACCTGGCAGATCCTGTCAGTTTCTTGCATCCTCTTAAACAGGAAAATACAACAAAGTAGGATCAAACACTGTTGGGTCCATGGTCAAAGGAATGAGACTGATACAAAGAGAAGGTCAAGCAAAGCTTTATTTTGTGCCAAGCATCAAGAATCAGACTGACCATCCAGGGACGTCTCTTGCAAAGAGGCGACCTCTCTCTGCCTTACAGACTAGCTTTTAAGGGCAAAGGCCATGTGGTTGGGCCTGGCCATGCACAGATGACCAATGAGATTGTAATACACAGAGAAAGCTGCACAGCCATGCTAGGTCACACATAAGTGACCAATTGAATTACAATTTACCCTATAGTAGATATTTGAACTAGCCTATCACCTTGGTCAGAATTGGTGCCCAAAAGGCGCCCAAAGGGCGGGGCCCATACTCCTTGGTAGCTAGGGAGATGGTATGCACCCCCACTGATTGGATACCTCCACCTGTCCTGACCCACCCTTGTATTTGGGCTTTGTTACCTGGGACTGGTTTCCAGGACTTGTTTTTAAGTAAGTCCCCTGGGGGAAAGGGGGCACAGGGACAGTTTAAGTTTTACTGCATAAACAACAAAATCACTATTTAACAGGATGGAGCTGCTTTGGCTAAATAGGCCCTTACATTCCTTAAGAAAACCTATAACATGTAAATTATCCCAAACAAACAAACAAAAACCATAATGCATCTTAGAGAAAAAAAAAATTCTCTTCAGAAGGAAGAATTGTATTACTAGCACTCTACCAGTGAGCTAATAGATGATACTTAATGCATGGTACAGGACTGAATTGTATAAAGAAACACGAAGAAAATAAGAAAAACCTTTTTCATTTAAAAACATCATAGTAGAATTTAAAATTCTGCTAGGAGATTAGGAAGTTACAACAGAGAAAATCTCCCAGAAAGAAAAGCAAAAAAAAAAAAAAAAAAAAAAAAAAAAAAAAAAAAAAAAAAAAAAAAATCAGAGAGGTAGAAGAAAAAGAGAGAACAAGTGGAGCACTGTGAAAAGTTCTAGAAAGACAGAAGGAAAAAACCAAACAGATGACTTTGTCAGAGAAACTTGTGCAGAACTGATGGAATGTCAGTTGTCAGCCTGAATCCCTAGCACAATAGATGGAAACGGACCTATATACTGTGAGTTTTCTAAACAGTGGCAGTAAAAAGAGAGTCTACAAGTTGTAGAGAGGGAGAAAGAAACCACACAGATCATATACACAGTATCAAAAATCAGAATGACTCAGAATCAAAAAGACAGTGGAACTTCAAATTATGAAGAAAATTCTATTCCCAAAAGGTAATAGTCAAATAACACTTTTAAACATGCACAGTCCTGAAAACTTCATCTCCCATGTACCTTTTCTTAAAAAGCCACTGAGGATGTATTACACCAGAACTAGAACACAAACCTAGACAGAGGAAGACGTGAGCTACAGAGAGAAAGTCAACAAACAAGGGTGTAACAATGTATTTCCCAAGAGGATGGAGAAGGGAGAGCCCCAAACTGGCAGCTGCACATCCAGGAGAGATAGGATGATGGGTCCAGATTAGAACGCTGTGCCTCAAGACCAGATATAAGGAGGGTTCTGATCACCCAAATCCCCACTGCCACTGTGTGTACCATCTCTTTAACCTCAGAACAGAATGCCTCAGAAAACTTCACTCAGATTCATGTCTACACCTGCATTAATTTGACCTTGTGTTGAAGTCCTTCTTCTTCTTCTTCTTCTTTTTTTAAATGCTCTGCTTTCTGGATCAACCGATGACTCTCATTCTCTCATTTCTCCCTCAAAGCAAGCAGTCCTTTTGATCTTTATGTGAGAGCAGGAGTTTGGCCATGGATCTTACTTAGAAGCAGGAGACTCCATACCACTTCTGGACTTCCAGCCACAGTCTAGGTCTGTCTGATGACCCAAATTTGCCCAGTCTTGTTTCGTAGAACTGTTTCATGTCCTTACCACTGACTTCCCCACTGACTGAGAATTGAGTTTTGTTAAACTCTTGAAGCAGTTAAAGTCAAACTATGATCTAGAGGCTCTGTTCAGCTTATCTTCTCTTGGATTCTACTTCTAACAATGGGGATGGTGTCATGC
The DNA here is from genome assembly GCF_011764305.1 of Mustela putorius furo. Taxonomy (NCBI): domain Eukaryota; kingdom Metazoa; phylum Chordata; class Mammalia; order Carnivora; family Mustelidae; genus Mustela; species Mustela putorius. Next base: position 14,774,774 of record NW_025421402.1, read on the forward strand.
CCTTTTCCCATCAGGTTTGTCTTTGCTACGGATTTTTCTAAATTAAACACTGTATTATTTAAGGATATGTACATAGGTAGAAACACTACCAAGGAAAGAAGGAGAAAGATGGGAATATTCTGGACAAGGACACATGAGTGCTCCTGAGATACTGCAATGATCGATGTCTTAACCCAGGTAGGAAAGATGTTGAGAGCATCACTGTTTTTTGGCTACTATTAATTTGTAAATTACATGTTTACAGTGTAATACATATCAAAAAATAAACAACAATAAGGAAATAAGGGGGGGAGGCAGAAAAGAAGGAAGGGACAGAGAAGGAAGAGAAGGAGAAAGGGAGGAAAGAAAGGAAGAAGGAATGATGGAAGGAAGGAAAGAAAGGAAGAAGGAATGATGGCAGTGGGAACATGATTGTTCATCCTTTCTATTTTAGTGATATATATCCATTCACTATGGATTACTAACAAACAGATTTTTGATCAACCTCTGTAGTTTCTATATATATATAAATCCCAATTTTCCTTTGTTTCTACATTCTTCCAGCCTCTTGGAAATGTTACCATGCTATATTTTAGTTCTGTTATTGAAATTTACATCAACCTGACTGAATGCAGGGTAAAGGCATCTTTTAAGATTTTGGTAAAGAATATGCTACACAATTTTGCTTTACAGTTTTATGTTTTTGAGGATGTGGATATATGGAGAGGGTTTATTAACTAGGGTTTCCATACATATGAATTTAATGTATCTACACATTTAATTTTAAAATACTTTCCAACAGAGTATTTTATATTTGTTTCTGAGAGAGAAAGAGAGAAAACTCTAGCCTGAGCCAGATTTACCACTATATGTATGTATACTGGTCACTGATAATTTATCTATATTGAAAGTAGTTGGAACTACATAGCATTACTTAAGTTTTGTTTGGCCATTAAAACATTCCTTCTAAATGTCCTTAAAAATACTTAATATTTCAGTAACTTCATTAGATTAAACATTTCATTTATTAAGAGCAAATGTCCATGGAAATGAATCATTAACAATTCAGTGTAAATTTTTACACTCCGTTTATGTTCCTTCTAACATAAAGGCAGCAGGATTATGGGCAGATCATCATTGTTTAATATTAACTGACACCGTAATATGTTCCATAGATTGTGTTCAGCTTTTCATCTATATTTCAATTAATTTTCAAAATAACTTCAAAGGTTGGAATTATTGTTTTTTATCTCTGAGATAAAATTAAGCCCAGAGATACTGTTACCTGCTCAAATCATGAGAATAAGTCAATGTCATGAGTGGGTATCTAAGCAGATCTGGTGGGTTTGAAGCATAAGTCCTTTCCAGGGGAAGCAGAGAAGCTGAAGGAAAGAGTTTCCAACATGGTAGGACCCAAGATAAAGGGCCATAAGGCAGAAGTTACATAGTGTTAGAGTCCTGTGCTAGGAAAAAATCGAGTTTAAAAAAAAGCATTGAGAAGTAGGCAGGGTAGGACAGCAACTCTTAAAACATCACACGTTTTTGTCTATAAGCATCCCTAGCTATCATAACTGCAAAGTGGTTTAATGTTTTTCCAAAATATTGGAAAATTCTGAACTATCATGCTTTTCAACCCAGTGTCTTCCTGGCATAGCCCAGCGTCGATGATGCAGATTCACAAAGGTGTCCCATTTTATGTCCTCAACTCTTCTGTCTATGCACCCTCATGGTACTCATGAAATCCAATGAAAGATAACTTCATCATTTACGTGAAGTACATGTATTATGAAGACAACCACAGTCTCACCTGGTTGGCCCATATCCTCTTCCTCGGGGACAGGTGTCTTCTTAAACGCCCCAGCGTGATCAAACCTGAGAGACTCTTTTTACCCTCCCAGTTGTGATTTCAAATTGGACTCTGGTTGCTCTTTATGCCACCATTTGACTTTCATCCACGCCTTTCTCCGTGGGTTCTGCCCCAGATTTGTAAATGCAGTCGCTTCACATCTCCACGGGGATTTCAGCTGAGTCATTTGGGGCTTGTACTCTCACACCTTCCTCCATGAGTTCAGTGCTGCTCCGTCTCTTGAAAGCCCCTCTAAGCCTTGTTTTTAGTTCACTAACATTTCCTTCAGTTGAGTCCCTGTGTCGGTGACAGATGTGTGGAGCACATTAGCCTGAAGCCCAACTCTACATGAAAAAATGCCTCTTTTTTTTTTTGGAACAGTGCAACACAATGTCTAAAAAATAAGTCTGATAACAAAAGTTGATATGTGCTTTCATGTTGAACTATCCTTAAGTTCCTTAAAACAGTTTTCTAAAATATCACAAAATTCCCTCTATCCAAGGTGAGGCAGACTACAGAGACGGGGTCACGCAGTCACTTTCCACAAAGGGCTTTGTTTTTGAGAAACTGTGATATCTTTCAGCTAACTCTTTTCTTCATAGATATCCAGGACATTTGAGTCTAGTACTGCACATCCATGATCCTGCAATGAATGCATTATAAGCCTGCAATAATCAGTTCCAAAGTATAAAGCCCTCTAACGTAAATTATTGGAGAAAATTTATTTAACAACTCTCTAAGTCTGAGATTCATGATCAATAAAGTTGTGATAGGAACAGACCCGATTTCAGATGGTTTTTGTACAATTAATAGAAAAAAAATATGTAAAGCAGTGACCAGACTGTCTGGATTTTTTTTTAAGTTTTCTATACATTGAACAATTATTTAATTTTTGCCATGAGATCCATGAATTAGTTTAAATCTGAATTAGTTTAAATTAACAAAAAATGGGCATTTTTATGTTTTCAAAGAGTAATGGCAATGAAGATTGACCTAGGAAAATATTTGTAAGTGAGAGGTTTTGGATAATACTGCAAAGAATTATTATCCAAAAAATAGGTTTTGGATAATAAATCAACGAATCCAAAGATTTAACATTATAATGGGACATTCTATTGACACCTTCAGAAAATTTTTTTTTTTTTAGTAGACTCAAATGATTTCTGACATTCCACCCCCTGATTATAACTCTCTTAACTTGTATGGCATTGTGGTAGATGAGGGCAATACCGGAACCCAACGGCCTGAGTTCAAATCCTGGCTTTGCCCGGCACTGTCAGGGACTTTTGCCAAGTTTCTTTGTGTTTTCCTGAGGTATGCTCCTAGTTACTGAGGTGGGCCGAGCTAAAAGCACATATGTATTTATACACACATATTTCTATCCCTGTATCTTGACAGCCATGAATTTACGCCAATACCACGAATTCTAATCCAAACATACGATTCATTCAAACTTTCACAATTTCATATTTGTACTCCGCTTCTCCAATGGTGAGAAGTCTGCCTCTCATTACCTTCAATACATTTGCAAATTTATTCAATGCTCCTCTGCATAGACAATCTCCAGACTCCGACATGTGGCCATATCACACAGAAGTTTCTCTCTTATGGACTGCACACCATGCCAGCCTATCATGCCTTTGCCTTGAACCAACACAGTGTTTCTTAACTTCTTTTGATACGGAACTTCTTTGAGAAGTTGATGCAAACTACCTTCCCTTTCCTTAGAAAAAAGCAAATCTACACCAAAATGTCTATAATATCAAGAGGTTCATGCCAGTTGCTTTAGGGCATAAAAATGGTTTTGCACATTTTTTAAATCTAAAATGAACTTTTGGGGTTCTAAGCTTTAGAAGTAGAAAGAGATTAATCTCTAAATAAATAAAATTAAAATATGCACATTTATTCAAGTGGATTGCTTTTAATTTTTTAGAAAGTTAATAACCAAATAATACATTTAATGTAACTCTTCTACCCACTTACAAGAATTTAAAAATAGGGACGCCTGGGTGGCTCAGTTGGTTAAGCAGCTGCCTTCGGCTCAGGTCATGATCCCAGCGTCCTGGGATCGAGTCCCACATTGGGCTCCTTGCTCCGCGGGGAGCCTGCTTCTCCCTCTGACTCTGCCTTCCACTCTGTCTGCCTGTGCTCGCTCTCCCTCTGAAAAATAAATAAATAAAATCTTAAAAAAAAAATTAAAAAAAAAAAAAAAAGAATTTAAAAATAGAGAGAATTTTGCTTTTAGGAAATAGTGGTCTTTATTAATTGTTTTTTCTTTTTTACTGTGGTAAGACCACTTAGCCTAAGATCTACCCTCTTAACACCTTTTTTAAGTGCAAAATACAGTGCTGTTAACTTTAGTCACAGTGTAGTAAGGCAGATCTCTCAAACTTATTTATCTTGTGCCACCAAACTTTAGACCCTTTGAACAGCAACTACATCTCCTCCTCCCTTTGACCCTGGTAACCACCATTCTATTATTTCTGTGATTTGTCTATTTCAGATTCCTCATATAAATGCAACCATGCTGGATTTGTCCTTCTGAGACTGACTACCCTCATATAGCATGGTAACAGAGCATGTTTGTTTATTGATGCTTCATAACCAAAATTATCCTGAGTAAACCTGAAGTCACATTGTCTGGGTTAGAAACGTGGTTTCAGCAGTTACAAGTATACCACTGTGCAAATTACTTAGCCACTCAGTGCCACAGTTTCCTCATCTGTAAAATGGACAATCATAGCATCTACTTAACTTGTTGTTTGTGAAAATTAATTGTTGCAAAGTGTTTCAAATTATGCCTATAAATTTAAAAAGAGAAAATGAGGGGCTCCTGGATGGCTCAGTCAGGTAAGCATCCTTACTTCAGCTCAGGTCCTGGAACGAAGCCCTGAGCTGGGAATCCCTGCACAGCAGGAAGTCTGCTTCTCCCTCTCCCTCTCCCTCTGCTGTTCCCCCTGCTTGTGCTCTCATCCTCAAATAAGTAAATAAAATATTTAAAAATAGAAATTAAAAAATAGAAATAAAAAGAGAAAATAAAGACAATACTTCCTCACTATTAACATATTGAAATGATACACTCTAACATCCTACAACCATTTAAATATCAAAACTGTGTCTATACAAACAATAGTGCAAACATTCTAAGGATCTTCTGATTGTATATAGAGCCAAATTACCAGTTTTGTACTTACGTACAGCAGAGCGACCAAAATGGCCTGTTTGCCCCATCTCTACACGGACTTTTGTTATGCAGCCGTTGGCTTTAAGAAAGGTTAGCACGGTTCTCAGAACCACATTGTCATGGGTATATGGTCACAGATTAAAATCTAAACCTCAAATCTAAAGTCAGTTCAGTCAAATCTAGGAGACTGGAACAGGGAAGTAAAATTGTCTAAATTTGCTGCGGGGCAAACAGGCATCCATTTTAACAGAATCCTCTTATCTTTTCAATTGGTTGTCTTGGCATTTGTAGTGGCTTTAGGATAAACACTTAAGAAGTGAATACAATACTTATCTCCCTCACCATTCAGACTGATGATTGTCGTTTGACAACCTAAGATGAAAGATCTATTCTGAGTGCAAATACTTATTACTACGGGATGTGAGCATTTTCAAAGACGAACCCAATGTACAATCTTAGGCCCATAAACTGGCTTCAATTACTACTATTCTCCTGTGAGTGTTTATATTTCAAAAGTATTTGGATCGGAAAAATATAATTTTTAAGAAATATTGAGGCCATTTGTGTTCCTTTGGGTTACTTCTGAAGTTTAGATGCAGTGTTTATCAAAATTGTTTGTCTTGTAGAGGTAAGAATGACATTTCTAGACTACTAGCTCCATATTTAGGAATGGTCTGTCAGATAATCAGACCTATAAATAAGAACTGGAAGCAGCTGGAACAGAATTGGATTCCTCTGGATAATTGGCTTATATGTCACCCAGGGAGAAGCAAGTACTCCGTCTAAAATAATGTTGACTGATGAGACAGGATATGTCTTTCCACATATACCACACATTTTCACAGGAAAAAAAAAAAAGCTCAATGTCCAGAGACATTTTAAGTTTCATGACTATGTACTTTGAAATCAAATGGACCAGCTTCTTGAAACCTCAGGAAAAGGAGGCAAAATGTCAAACATTCTTAAAATCAATACCATGTTCATGTTTTGGAAACTGAACTTCCCAGGAAGTATAACAGATTATAAAATAAACAGTTCAAGTAGAAAAGGCTCAATTAAACATATTTATAAGATGTCTGCCTTTGAGCTAATTACATAGTACTATTCATGGTTAACAGTGGGAAAACATACCTTTGGTTTCTGTAAGATGTCTCTTCACGTCAAGGAAAATAATGAGTACATTAAGAAAGCACTTTGGAAAGTGATAAAGAATGTGTCAGTTAATCAAAATGATCTGTAAAGTGGCCTCCACATTCACCTTTATAAAACCAACCATAAAGTTAAATATCATCATGAAATCATTTTTTGGTGCTGGTATATTGGTGAAGATGGAATCACTCATATATACAGAAAAAAGGCAAAACAGTACATTAGAAAATAATACCTAGTTGAAGAAACTTATCCCATTTGAGAAAATCTGCTTTTATATTTAAGAATTATTTCCTCTGCCCTTAGAATTACAAATGATCGTAACTCAATTAAGTGTTCATTTCTATTGAGATGCTAATTTATTTACTTATTTATTTTAAAGATTTAATTTATTTGAGAGAGAGAGCATGAGCAGGGGGAAGGGAGAGGGAGAGCAAACTCCCCACTGAGCAGGAAACTGAGGTGGGGCTCAATCCCAGGACACTGGGATCAGGACCTGAGCCAAAGGCAGATGCTGAGCCAACTGAGCCATCCAGAGGCCCCTGAGATGATAATTTATAAGCCACATTGATCATGGAATTTAAAGGAAAAAGCAGAATAAGTAGAGCTACAATATGATACTAAAAGAAAACTACTAAGAACATAAATTTTGGACATACACCTAAAATTATGATTTATGACCAAGAAATGCTGCTTTTAGTAAATATTTTTTCATGTCTAAAGACATGGGATATGGAGCATAAAGTAATATCTGAATTCCTTTTATTCATTTACTTAGTAAATAATTATTGACTACCTAAATTATTCATTATAATTAAGCCCTATCCAGAGGAAGCAGTGAGATACGTATACAAATAAGGAACTAGAGTAGCTACTGTATGCCAAGCATTATAATAATCACTGTGTGTTATCTCCAATTATTTAAAAATGTTGCCTGGTATGGGTTAGGATTCCTCTTTGCCTCTGAGACAACTGAGGGTCAGAGAGGTTCCCCAAGGTGCTCAACACCTAGAATTCAAACCAAGTTCAGTGATGTTGCTAAGATTTTTTAAGTATGATGATGGCATATAGCTATATTTCAGGAAGAAATATCATATTTAAATTCAAACTGCTTTCAGAACTGAGAGAAGAAATGTCCTTGTGTTTCTCCATCCCTGTCTTCTTCTGCCTTACTCATCTTTTGAAATATAGCTACTCGGGATGGATCACTGGCCAAGATTTCACCATTAGCAATTGGTTCCATTGGCTATTTCCTTTCAATTAACCATATACATAAAACCAACTTTTTAAAGAATTTTTATGAGTTTAGAGAACTACCCATAAGAGTTGTAGTTGCATTTTTATATTAACTACTGTCACTCTAAAAATAACATGGTTCCTACAAAGTCAATATTTAAAACTAACTCCTTAGTTGTGATTTGTAGGTTCTATGTGGAATCATCAATAAAGATTTTAGTTTATGAAAGTGAGAATGATAGTCTGAGGGAGAGATGCCAGTGGAATCATGCAAAGCACCTAAATTTGATAGTAAATCCTCAGTCTTTCTGCCCTTAAGAACCAGAGAACAGAGTTCATGCCAACCTCAGTTTTTGGATAGGAGGGTGTGGGAATCCTAGAAAACAGAAGGTAAGAGGGGAAAGTCCCACATTTTGTATATATAATTTGCCAAAATATTTGGCTATGAGACTATGCATGATCTAAAATTAAATCATCCAGTTAAGGGTAAAAGACCTGAGTTTTGATATGACCTCCCTCCCAAAAGACAGGGTTTACAGTTTAAATCCAACCACGTTAACTGCTCAATAAAACTAAAGTCAAGATTCTTCAGAGGATTACAACAGCATTCTGGGCCTCTGCGACATCACAGTAACACTGTTTATTATATAATCCAGGAAAATGTTACTCATTCTCAAAAGAAAATGAAATAAATGGAAACTGGCATTAAGATGATCCAGATGTTGGAATTAGCAGACAACAATTGAAGCAGCTTTTAATTACTAAGCTGCACAATATAAATGGAATTGTGGATCTAATGAATAAATAGATGTGAAATCACAGCAGAGAAATAAGAAGTATACAAAGGAATCAGACGAAAATTCCAGAACTGAAAATTGCAATCCTTGAAATAAAGAATTCACTGGTTGTATTTAACAGCAGAAAGAAGATTAAAGGAAAGGAAAGAATCTGTAAATTTCAAAATAGGTCAATAAATATAGACTAGTATAGACATTATGTATTATTTTTTTCTTTTCTTTCTTTCTTTTTTTTTTTTTTTGCTTTTAAGGTTTTATTTTTAATTAACATACAGTGTTCTATTGGTTTCAGGTGTATGACATAGTGATTCAACACTGCCATACATCACCTGGTGCTCATCGCCACAAGGGCACTCTGTAATCCCCATCACCTATTTCACCCGTTCCTCCGACACCCCTCCCTTCTGATTACCATCAGTTTGTCTTCTACAATTTAAAGAGTCTATTTCTTGATTTCTCTCTCTCTTTTTCCCTTTGCTCATTTGTTTTGTTTCTTAAATTCCATATATGAGTGAAATCTGGTGGTCTTTCTCTGACTGACTTATTTCACTTATTGTTATACTCTCAAACTCCAACCATTCCATTGCAAAAGGCAAGATTCCATTCTTTTTTATGGCGGACTAATATTGTTACATATATAACATGATATCTTTTGATGAATCTGTATCCATTCATCAATCAATGGACACATGGGCTTCTTCTTTGTCTTGATTTTGTAAATAATGCTGCTACATAAATGGGGGTACATGTACCCCCCTGAATTAGTGTTTTTGTATTCCTTGGGGAAATACCCAGTACTGCAATTGCTGGGTCATTGGGTGGTTCTATTTTTAACTTTTTGAGGAATCTCCATACTGTTTTCCAGAATGGCTGCACCAGTTTGCATTCCTACCAAGAGTGCATGAGGATTCTTATTTTTTTCAAATAAACACAGCATAAAAATTTCAGTAGCCCTGGATCCTATCTGAGAAAATGATTTAATTATTCTCACCTATAAGATGATCTGTAATATCATGTTAAGCCAAATTTTATAAAAATGCCTTAGCTGAAAAAACAAAGAGCAATAATAAATTTATTTGTGCTCTATGTTGTGGTGAGTGTTTAGTTCTACATGCTGATATTTTAACAACCTTTGCATCAATCAAACGTATTCCACAACATATCTTTAGTTCCAAATCATGTGATGCTATTAATGTTAACTGTTATTTTTATGCACCGTTCAAACTCTGGTACATTCATTTAGTCTAAGTTCTTCTTTGTTATGTTTGTGGCCTGAGTGACTCAAGCTATGCTTCTCCCAAATTCCACAAAGATTTATTTATATATCAAAAATGACAAGTTTTTAAATTTATAATGAAATATATACTGGACTCCAGGAAATGGTCATTTATCCTATGCTGCTTTATTTCCTAATATAAAGCTACCTGAAGAAAATAAGTGAAAATCAGAAGCTTTTTGAGTATTAGAATCAGAGCAAAAGTGTGGTCTTAAGGGAGATTTTCACGAAGCAAGCACATCCTAATAATGTTCCTTTCTTCAAAAAAATGTAACTACAACTTCTTGGGATAAAATGGTCACTAATTATCCTTAGTTTCTTTAGCATAATAGTCTTTCCAATTTGTTTATTATTTACATTGGTCTATTGATATAAAAGTTATCTAAAGTCTTCCATATCTTTTTGTACTCTCAAGAAATTTGCACATGGGAGTTTGAAAGAATATAAAATTAAATACCAAAGAGCTAGGATCAATAATCTACTCTCCCTCATACTCTCCCTCATAAAGTGTGGGAGCGTGAATAGGAAAGTTCCCTTTCCCCAGTTTCTACTCTTCTGAATTCAGCAATAATCAGTGATTCCTGATTTTCAAACTGTGTTCAATTTCTTAAAAAAAAAAATAAATTACCTTTTCAATCTTCCTTCAATGTAAAAGACTTAGGTCAATTTTATGGTAGTGTAGACCCTTGTAGTATGTATATACATTCCCATTTGAAGTGTTTTTCCCTTATTTCATCTTTTCTTTGAAGAAGAAAGATGAACAACTTGTCTAAGTAGAAGTCTAAGAAGAAGAACAACACTAGATCTTGTTATCCTTCTAATGTTCAACCTAGTGTTCACCTTGGAGATCCAGGCTTATAATAACCACTCTTCGAGTCCTTCATATTTAAAAATACTTTTATTTCTAAAGCTTCAACAGAACATTTTCTTGTGATTAGAACCAAGAAACCAGCAAAATCTAAAAGCACGTTTATCTTGTTTAATTTTGCTAGAGCTTTACTCCACATGACAGCCAAATTATCTACTTCCCTTTATTTTTGAACAAATGAAAACAAAGAACAGATATTACCCATTTGAGCAACCGTAGTTTTACATCACATTTTAGCTCACAGTAACCCTAATGAATTCTCGTTATTGAAGTGATAGATGATCAATTTTTAAGTCAGAGAAGCAGTTCAAAACTAGTTCTTCTACTTTCAATTGCTTCCCTAAATCTCCATTAAGATCATTCAGACCTTTTTCTTCTTTTTTTCCCCCTTGTCCTAGGAAGAAATGAGGGGTTATTTTTTGCACAAAATAATAATGGCATGCTTTATTCTAATAAAAGGAGTTTGCATTTTGGAAGTATGGGTATGATAATGATGGAGACTAAATTAAATATGCGCTACCCATGTAAATAGCCAGCATTTCTTCCGTAGTCTCCTAAAGCCATAAACTGAGCATTCACAAAGATGAGATTTCTCATGGCGCTGACAAAGTGAGGCTGAGCAACAGAAACTAGAAAATCTCTAACAGCAGTGGGGCTTTATACACCATGCGTAATTTAAGATTAAAAATGTAGCTTTATCTCAGTGTGAGGCCAATGTTAATAACTAGACCTATTCAAGGGAAGCTTCAAGAATTCTATAATTGAAAGTTGCCCAATTGTGCATGGACTAACCTAACTTTTGAGGAGCACAATTCATCTTCGTCAGTATTTCACTTAAATAACAAAGTTTCCAGAAAGCAGCAAGTGCCTTTGCTTTGTGTATTATCAACTTTGATGCCCTGAATGTGTTTCTGCTTTTGCAAATGATGGTCCATGTAAATAGCACTCTGGCAGATTCTGATTACAAAATCAGGCAGGCAGAAAAATTCATTTATGCTTAAAAGAACAGCAAATGTTATAATACTCGATCTTCAGCAAAACAATGATCATTTTACCTACAGCTAACTTATCCGTTGTCATGGCACACTTTTTTACAAGTTAATTTTTTAGGCTTCTTTAGATTGATTCTTTTTACCAGAGCAATGTTTTTTCAGCTATCTTCATTTATGTTCCATGTTCTGATTATTGAGATTTTGTCTGTTAAACTAATTATACTGGAACACCAAGTTCACTTAAAAAATGAGAAATTACAACTTCCATAATTGCATGTTTATATGAGTGATATGAAAACATCCAGTCACGATCCATGGGTGTGTGTATTACAACAATTTCTTTCGACTTTTGACAGATATCCCAGAGGGAAAAATAAAATAAAACAACGTCTCCTTTATTGTTTCTCACAGTGAGATTCAGCTTTAGGTTTACTTCTTTTGATCTACTTGACCAAACATAAGTCTGGACTCTAGACTCATTAAGGTGCAACTTGCAAACCTCCATTGAGAGAAAGTTAATAAGCGTCTGCACTCATGGCATCATTTAATGTCTCCCTTTCAGTTATTTGAGATTATCCTGAGGCTAGTATTTGTCTGACAAACTTAGATTTATGAGATATGCATGTCCAGAATTTGCAATTTAATATCTTTTTTAAGTTCAATGAGATAGGTCAACTTAAACATACAGGCTATTGTCCAACATTGTCACATTCATGTTCTTGAATAAAAATTTCTCATGAGCTATTGAAATATAGCATGCAGGTTGGAATCTTGGCATGATTGTTCGCCTGCCCATCTGTCATCATTATTTTGCCCATTCACATTGTGATATGCCAAGATGAACTGGAAACAGAAGCCAGCAAAGGTCTGAATGAGGAATCTAGCCTTCAGGACACACAACCAAACTTATTTTCCCCTGTAAAATGTTCCTAACAGAGAGAAAATTGATGACCTCTTTTGAAAGGATTTTCCTAATGGTGGTCTTCCAAAAACAATCTGCTTTGATTTGTACTTTGGTTAGATTTATATCCCATAACCAGATTTATAATTTCTATTTTCAAGTCTTAGATTGTAATATGCAATAATTTTTGCAACATATTTTTTATTTGTTTATTTATTATTTTATATTACTAATTGTGACCAGGGACAACTTAGGTTAGTATTTAGGAATATACAGTTTAGTAAGAGCATGAGATAGTCTGAAAGAAATACCTTAGCCCAAGGTTTCCATGGAAAGAAGGTGAAAGATCAATATGAATGTGAGAAGGTAGTGGAGAGAGTAAAAACATCTGTGGTCCAGAGATAGAACCAAATTAGGGACCAGAAGGTAAATTCAGGGGCCTCATTTCAGAGCAGGATAGCAAGCTTGGAGTAACCTGGATGAATTTTTTCAAACAGTATTTCCATTTTGGTGCCTTAAATGTACAGTGTTAAATAATCTGACATTGGCACTCCATAGAAGTAGATAGTTATCAATCGAATTTCTTCAAACCTTATAAAATTCTAGAAACAATGCTGCATCAGGCACGGATAATTGCACTGACGAAGTAACTGGATAACCTGGAGAAAAATTCTCCTCCTTTTTGCATTTGTCCCAGAGTCTTGAACAATCTATATGATGTCAACTTCTGAGTCTATGTACAGTAGAAATATGAAATATCCACAAATTTCCCCCAGTTTTAGTACTCTGAAGGCCAATTCATAGAGCATTAAACTGTGAGAAAATACTTTCCTGGGGGTGGATACAAATTAACGAGGATTTAGATTTTTCTTGAAGGTCAAGAGTCAAAATGACCATTTTACAAAGAAAAATTATATCCTTGTTGGTATTCTCCATTATTTCCTATCCCCAGGTATATGCTGAAATTCTAAAATCTCCTCTCGCATTTAAACAAAACTTGTATCAGGATTGCTTATTCTCAGCAAGAAAGATAAACTAGAGACAGCAGTAAAGTCTTTTTCTCTTGGGACTGCTTAACCTCAAATTTAATGACTGGTCTTAATTTCTTCTGGACATTGTATGAAAGTAGATGTTATGTGTCCTCTAAAACCTGTGTCCTCTAAAAACTCATACGTTAGGATGAATATCTGTGTCCTCTAAAAACTCATACGTTAGGATCCTAACCCCCAGTGAGATGATTTTAGGAGGTGAGGCTTTGGTGAGGTGATTGGGACAGGACGATGGAGTCTTCATTAATGAATTTATCACTCATTAAAAAAATAGTAATAATAACACCCAAAGAACTTCCTTGTCCTTTTCATCATATGAGGATGTAATATAAAGACGCCATCTATGAGTCAGGAAGCAGACCTTCACAAGACATCAATCTTAGATGTTCAAGCCTCCAAACTGAGAAATAAATTTATGTTGTTTGTAAGCCGTTCGGTGTATGGTATTGTGTTAGAGCATCCCAAATGGGCTAATGATAATTTTTAGATACCTGCAGCAAACATGTTAAGTAGGGGAAATTAACTATGTATATTTACCCAACAAATGAATTTATGTGTGAGAGATGAATTATAAGTTTCCTTCCATAAGTTATGTGAGTGGGGTTCACAGTTCTATGCTCTGTGTTTCATAGTTTATAGGTCTTTCATGTTTTATTTTATTGCTACTTTAAATTCCATACTATGAATTATTAGGCCACTATTTTAAGAAAGATAGAATCTGTTTATGGTTTGATTTCTCTCGTGCTGCAATATATGCTTTCACACCTTTAAAAATACATCATTCTACTTCATTTTCTGAAGAGTAATAATTTATGATTATCTTCCATTACAGGCAATGACTTCAATTTACAAGAAGTGCAATAGAGATTCTTTTTTTCATTTTTCAAGACAAAAAAGATTCAGCCTTATTGTGTAGGTTTTGACTCCCTGGACAGCTTCACCAAGGTCAACAATCTTACATAAAAGTGAGATGTAGAGTTTTTAAGATGTAAAACCCAAGCAGGATGTATGATCACCCTCAGAAGTAAACTATATTATTACAAAAAGGTCAATAGTGCATTAGTCAATTAATTATCTTTCTAATTGTTATTAAATCTTCAATGTGCCATTTGTCATGACACTTATCCAATATGGTACTTTATGTGGATAATAATGAGGAAGAAATAAAAATACAAATCTGAACTCTCCATAGAGGTAATTATGTTGTCAAATGTACGGGTAATGAGAAAGTTTTCTAAGCTTTTGAAACTTTTCTAAGTTTTTGTTTTTGTTTGTCAATTTTCTCAACAAACACTATTTTTGCAAGCCAAGCTCCACACACACACAACAAATCACAAAGACAATCCTGAGGATGTGTTTAGAAACATAAAATTTAAAAAGCCAATGTGAAATGACTGATTGCTGAATGTTGGAAAATACTTTATTCTGTATTAAAAGTAATAGATGTCTAATATTACAGGGGAAAACACATAACTGAAGTCAGTAGTCAGCAAGTTTCCTATTATTTGATAACCCTGTAGCTTTGTGGATTTTTTTTTCCCAGAAATTAACCTTAACTATATATGGTCACTTCTGTAAGTTGGTGGATACTATACAACCCCTCTACACCAAGAATTTAAGAATAAGAAAAAATCACAGAGGCCACTGAACATTACAATATGGAAGTAAAAGGTAATGACTCAGACTGTAGAAATCACTATTATGGGGACATGGTTGTACTTAGGGTTCATATGACTAGTACATTGTCTACTTTTTCCAGTTGTGAGGCCAAGGACCTTGTAATCATCACTTCCTCTTCCTATTATTTATATTTTACTTCCAGTCCTCCAACAAATTCTAAGAGCATTACCATCAAAATCTGTCATCACCTCTGTGGTCTCCATTCATTTTCAAGGAGTGAATTTCTTTTGGTGAGCTTGTTGCACTAAACTCTTGACTGGTCTTCCTATTTCTGCCTAGTGTCTCTTCAGGCTGTTGTCAACACAGCAACCAGAGTGACACTGTTAAAATGTGCATTAGGTCAAGTGATCTTCGCCTTGAACTCCCTTAAAGGCTCCTGAGTTATTCAGAGAAGTAGGGTCTTCAGTATGACTTAAATGGCCCAGTAGAATCTTGCACTTTTCAAACTCTACTTATGCCCCCATCACCAAATCTCATCTCATCTTCTGTTACTCATCCCTTTGCTCACTCTCTTCTGGCCACATTGCCTTTTCATGGGTATTCAAAAGGCCAGATCCTTTTTCAGGAGCACAGCCCTGTCTGTTCCCTTACCTGGAGCACTCCCCATCATTGAGTTTGCTGTCAGCCTTCCTCACTTTCTTTAGATCTTGATTCCATGCCCTCTTCTCAATATAGGCTTCCCTAATGACCCTACTTAAAATGACATCATTGGGGCATCTGGGTGGCTGAGTCAGTTAAGTGGCTGCCTTCCCTACAGGGTCCTGAGGAGCCGGCTTCTCCCTCTCCATCTGCCCATGACCCATCCCGCCCCCCAGTCATAGTCTCTCTCTCTCTCTCCTCTTACTCTCAAATAAATAAATAACATAAATGAATGAATGAATGAATAACTAAATAAATAAAATGATATCACTGCTTACCCTTGACCTCTTCTCCCCAACACCCCAATTATTTTCTTGATTTATTTGCCCTTACCACCTAACCTACTACATAGTTTTATTTTGTTATCTGTTTTTCCACATTAGAAAGATCTATCAGAATAGATGTAGTTGTCTATTTTATTCACTGTGGTATCCAAGCACCAAGACAATGCTTTGTACAAGGAAGAAACTCTACTCTTATTTGCTGAATGAATAAATAAAGGAATGAGTGAATCAGAAGGAAGATTTAGAAAGCAACAGATATGCAAATTTCCTGAAGATAAAATGTAGCTTCCATGTCAAGACAAGCCCAAATTTAATAAATTCACATATGTAAAGATAGAATATATCAGAGAGAAGGGGAATAGGGAGCATGAACATGTAGGCATAAAGCATCCTGAACACAAAATTTATCAGTACTTTCTGCCTTGTAAAAGCCTTTGCAAAGGATTTCCAGCCTCACTGGTGATATAGTGAGCTCGGTATGTCAGGTTGTCTTAGCTCAATGCCATTAACATTAAATTGTCCTAATGGGCTTCCTTGGCTCTTACTTTCACCCATCAACCTCTGACTCCCCCTTAGTTCTGCTCATAGGTTAAAAATGATCACCTGGAGTGGGCCTTACAATTCAGATTTGACTTCCTATGTGATAAATACAGGGAGAGAATGCAGGTATGTGAAATCTAGTGCAGAGGTTCAGAGACTAATAAGCCTGATTCTTCTTTTATTTATTCCTTCATTCAATAACCACACTGATATAGGATGCTCAACCATGCCAGCTTGTCCAGGACTGAGGAGGTTCTTAGATATGGGACCATCTCTGTTAAAACTAAGAAAGTCCTGGGCACCTGGGTGGCTCAGTGGATTAAGCCTCTGCCTTCGGCTCAGGTCATGATCTCGGGATCCTGGGATCGAGCCCCGCATCGGGCTCCCTGCTCAGCGGGAAGCCTCCTCCCCACCTCCACCTCTGCCTGCCTCTCTGCCTACTTGTGATCTCTGTCTGTCAAATAAACAAACAAACAAACAAATAAAAAGAAAGGCCTATGGAGATTAAGACAAGTTGGTCATCCCAGCCAGTACATGTCAGATGTTGTAATAAATGTTAGGAATAAAAATATGTTAGTATTACATATTTCTTTCTTTGAATATCTGAGAAATCCCTTTATCTCCTACATTTGCCTATAGGCAATCGATTTTTATTTTCTCAAGCATATCAGTTAAATTCAACAGGTTTCTATAAACATTTTGGAACTAATAATCTATTTCCAATTGGAAAAAAAAAGTAGAATTAGGGAAATAGTGCAATAAAAGTATGGTAAATTTAATTTGATATAGTGAGGATTTATTGAGCATATATTTATTTGTCAGACAGGATTTGGGTGCTAGGAATACATATGATAAATTTTTAAAATATGAGCAGGGCTTAGCAATCTCTAAATGGCTTCTTAGCTCCAGTTTAAATTGTCTGGGTCTTTTTCCAGGACATCTGCCCATCAGAACAGACTATCAAGGGGGAAAAAAAAAAAATCTCATTAAATATGTAACCTACCCTTCATGCCTTGTGGGAGCTAGGAGAATCAGCCATTATCTGTTTTTCCTAGCATCCAGCCAAAAGGTCTAATTTCTCTAATTCTAGAAGCAATTACAGAACTATAATTGACTGCATCCATTATTTCAGAGAGCAAGAGAGAGTTACTTTTATTATAAGCATTAAAGAGTAAAATCACCTACAGAGACAATCTCACACTATGGAAACCGATTCACACACCACAGCTCCAGCCAAACATCAGGAACTCTGGTTCTTTGGCTGTGTGCAGGTTTCTTTAGTCTCTGCTGCAGGTGATTTAAGAAGTTCTATTACTACTATGAGTCCTGTCTGGCCTTTGCTGAAAATCAACTTTGTTCAGCAGCATTAGTTCCCCATTATCTTTTGGAGAGGCATGAGAGCCAGGGTCTAAACAAAAAAGAAAGACCATCGCATGTCTTTATTTATCCCAGCACTTAAAGACTTGAAAATATCTTTCTCAGCAACAAATCTGTAACAACAGTCTTTGGGTAGGAACTGCAGCTTTTCTTTAGATCTGGAGAGAAACGTGTTTATGCAGTCTTCTGTTAGAAATTCTCCATCCCACACATTATTAGAGACAACCTGGTGATAAGTCTTCAAAGCTAATACACTAGTAGCTGTATCTTAAGTTTTCCCTCAGTCCTTTCTTCAAATACTGCTTCCAATTGTGACTGTCACTCTTCCCGTGCCTCCCTGGAGAAGGTTTCAGTCAGCAAATTTAAGGGCTAGTCACCATGGTGATGCTGGTATGTTACATAGACTAATTTGAATCTTCAGTCAAAAATGGAGCAAAGCGTTAGCAAGAGAGAAAACATTTTGAGAATTACAGAATTTAAATAACATTTAATGTTCCAAGGAACCCCCTCAAACAAACGGTCCACAGTGAAACTTTCACCGTTGCTCCACTCATCAGGGCTTTACACTGGATATCTCCACGTTCTTAGACTCTACATGTCAAAAATGAAACTCATCATGACCATCTCTCAATGAGCTCTTTCTGTTTCTACATTCCCGCTTCATTCCAACTAATGGTGCTACAAACGGTTTATACCGTGGGCCCAGGAGCTAGTACCATATTCCTCCATGGTCACCACGTTTGCACAATTACCCACCAGTGAGCAATGCACAGAGACCAAAGAGACTGTCCACTGAGACTTTAAATTCACTGTCAGTTCATGTATCTATTAAACAAGCAACAAACAGTGCAAAGGTTATATACAACTAAACTTAAACCCATGTCTCAATTGCCCAATGGCCTCCTTAATTTCTCCCAGAGTTACGCCAGGAGAGTGACAGTCAAGGCAGGTTACAGTGGGGAAAAAAAAAAATTTTTTTTTAATCCATCATTTGAAGAGCCCAGATTTGAGGGATGTACATCTCTTGGAGTATTTGGCAAAGGTGGGAGCCATGACAATACGGAGGGTTCCCCACACTGTGGTATAAAGACCCGTACCCTGGTTCCATTCACATAATCCCAGGGTATTTGCCCTCCTGCACCATCAGGTCTCCTGAGCTGTCAGCTCCGCAGATGGGTCCATGACCCACCACCACCCCAAGGCTGTCTACTCTGGCCTATTGCCTCCTATCCCTTCCAACCGCCACTGCTTCGGCTCAGGCTCTGACCACCTCTTACCCCTCAGGCTCACCTCACCATACCCCATCATCTGCAGGGCAGTAGTTAGCTTCCTAAAATGCAGGCACCTACCCACCACCTGCAGGTTCAAAGCACTGTATGACCCCTTGCCAAATCAAGTCCAAACTCCTCACTGTGTTACAAAAGGCCTTTTGGGCCCTAGCTCCTGAATTTTTTCTCTGATTACTTCCCTGATTATTTCCCACCACTGTCTCATGCAACATCTCTTTCCAGCAAATGCCCATATTGCAGATCTGTGGCTGTGGCCACAGATGTGGCTCTGTGACTGCCTTTGTACACAGTATCCTTGCTCTTGCCTTTGTTATTCACTGGTCACATATTTACAGCCAATTCTGTGCCCAGCTGCTGGGCTCCGAGGATCCAAAGTCAGGTAAGACATGCTTTTCTGCAAAAAAAAAAAAAAATCTGGTATTTGGGAGAAATTCAAATATATAAATCAACAGGCATGATAGAAAGTGATAAATTTTTAGTAAGGTCATATAAAAATTATTATAGGAGCCCAGAGGAACATTCACTAAAAGGATGATGGGAGGAGGATGGGCACTGAAGATTTCTTGATATTTTTGTCAAATTTTTACAGAATTTTTACATCATACAGTTGCTGGGAGCTATCCTGTGTAGATTGCCACTCTCACTTCTAGGCTGATAGAAGGAAGCCCCATTTTCTAGTCTAGGAGGATTAGTGAATGATTTGGATCTGTCAAAAGAGGTTTTTGTTTTTTCTCAGTTGGAATTTGGTAAAGCCTCAGAACATGGCGGGAGGGGGGGGTACAAAAACCTTGCGGGGCGCCTGGGTGGCTCAGTTGTTAAGCGTCTGCCTTTGGCTCCGGTCGTGAACCCAAGGTCCTGGGATCCAGCCCCACATCGGGCTCCCTATTCCACCGGAGGCCTGCTTCTCCTTCTCCCACTCCCCCTGCTTGTGTTCCCTCTCGCTGTGTCTCTCACTGTCAAATACATAAAAGCTTTAAAAAAAAAATGACCAATGGGTATCACAGGAAAACCTTTCATGATGGCAAAATAAAGTCATGGAAGAGTCCCAGCTCTCATCACATGGGAAGGACAATAGTATCATGTCGTAGTTTGTCCAGGCTTCTGTAACAGAACACCACAGACTTGGTGGCTTAGACCAAGCAAATTTATGTCTCACAGTTCTGGAAGCTGGAGGTCGGAAGGCAGGGTGACAGAGGGACAGAATGGTCAAGTTTCAGCGAAGGTCCTTTTTGGGTTTCAGGCTACTGACTTCTTGCTATGCCTTCACATGGTGGAAGGTGGAAGGAACCTCTGAGGGTTCTCTTTTGTAAGAGCACTGATCTCACTCACAAGGGCTCCACTCCCATGGCCTCAGCCCTTCCCAGAGACCCCAACTCCTAAGACCACCACACTGGACATTAGGTTCCAACATAAAAATTTGTGGGTGGGGACACAAATATGCAGACCATAGCATGTGGGGTAGAATGAAAGTTATCTTTGTATTAACCGCATAACCCTTCACATGTTACTTTCAGATCTTGACTCACCTTGGTTGTGTTCCAACCTTCTCCAGCCATGTTCTCTGATAAGAGAACTTTTACTCCCAACTACCCACCTGAACAATGCCAACCAAACTGACCTGGGAATGGTAATCTTTCTTCCTAAGTAGGCAACCAATGATAATGGACGGAAGGATGGATGGATGGATGTTTGAATACGGAGTATGCATGCCTGAACATTTATGGGATAGTCTCTGTTCTACTTTCTTCTGCTTTACCAGTCCTCATTATTTCTGGGGTAGTAGATAATTGAATAAATCCAGAAAGGAAATCAATAGGGTAAATGTATATAAACAATTATTGAAACCTCGGTTTTATGTTCTTTTCTTCCCTGGCGAATGTCTAGGACTCCTTCAAGACCCAGTTTAATAATCTCTCCTCTATGAAGTCCCCCTGACTCCCTGCTGATTTGATCATTCCCTCTTCTATGATAAAACCAAATGTGGTAAGCACTTATAGCTGTAGTTGCCACAGTATTATTTTTCTCAAGTCCCACTAGACTATGGGCACCTGAGGACTGCAGCTTATGTAACTATAGGTTTTCTCATCCTATAGTCATAATAGCATAGGGTTCTTTTATTAGTCTCATGTTGCTAGGGGAGACTTTGTTCTAGACAATAATCTTTGATATCTGAAATAATTAGAATCATGTTTCTATTTCTAAATTATTACCACTTTTTTTTTTTTTTTTTTTTACTGCTCTATCTTCTTAATCAGAGTATACTGAACTTAATTTTGGGCCCATGTTTATTATTTAGAACTGTTACTACAGATGCATTATTGAGCTCTATTAAAGTATGGAATCATGCTTTCTTGCATTTTTTACAAATATTTTAGTTGTGCTCTATAGTATCAGGCAGCAAGATCTGGGCACTGCCACCACTGCTAGGAGCAGGGGACAGCTTCTCAGGAGCTGCCCCTGAAACTGCCAGGGTCTTTGGTACCAGCTACGGGATCCATGCATTCACTGGGGTCTGGGGCATAGCCACTGCTCTCAGGGGTACCAGGGTCGATGGGATCATAGGCATCACGGCTGTTGACACCACAACTGTCTGGGTCCTAAGGCCACTACTGCTTCTGGAACCACTGGGGTCACCAGCACCATCACTGTCGCCACTCTGCAGGTCTTGTCCCTCATCTCCCAGTTTCGCCACCTCCATGAAGTCCAATCCACCCACCTCAGATGTACAGAGGTGTCTGCTGTGCTTTGCAGAGAAACCTTTGTTGGATCATGGATGTCCTAGTGGTTGTAGACTGAAGGAGATAGTCAAAGGGAATGACTTATGCTGATGTCACTCCTAAGGGGATTTTCTGACAAGTAAATTACATGGCAGTAAGACTTGTATTTTTGCTCCTCAAAGACGTGAGAAAGAACTAAGAGTTATCCTTCAGCCTTACATCTCCAACTCTATTCAGGATGAGTGAAGTCCTTCCAAAAAGTGAGGCCTGCAAATGGAGAGCATGCACTTAGATGTGATTGTCAAAAAGGAAGATAAAATAAAAAGTAATAAAGAGATAAACAAACAGTAAAAACTAGCCCAAAACTTTCCCACTGATAAAACTATTTAGAAAAAAATGTTAATTATTCGAACTTGAAGCAATAGATATAATCTGTTTAAAGCCTTGCATCTTTGACCCAAATTTATTCCATTAATTTGCATCTAAAATAGTAACCTTACAATGGTGGCAGTGGTGATTGTGTGTGTGTGTGTGTGTATGTGTACGCTCTCAAATGGTAAGTACATGTGTGTAATCAAGCAAACCTTCTGCTGCCCTGTTGAGATAGGAATCAGTGAAAAGGAACAGATGTGGGAAATGCTGAGGGCAAGTAGCAAGTGTGTATGCCTACAAATTTAGCAGAATCCTTGCTGGAGAAAACAGTATAATTTTTTCTTCAATTCATTAAACATTATTAGAAATTATCTTTTTACATCAGAGGAGACATTTGTTTCATGAGCTGTTGAACAACCTCTACTAGAGATTTAAACTTATTAAGTTTTCTTAATTCCCATTAAATTAATTCAGAATTTAAGCTGCAAAATGCTCAGATATTTGTCCAGAGCTTTTTCCCAGTACAAAACAAAATGCCAGTTTATTGTCTAGCAAACATATTCTAATTTGCACCGAAGCATAGT
This sequence comes from Mustela putorius furo, assembly GCF_011764305.1. Taxonomy (NCBI): domain Eukaryota; kingdom Metazoa; phylum Chordata; class Mammalia; order Carnivora; family Mustelidae; genus Mustela; species Mustela putorius. The sequence goes on from NW_025421402.1 coordinate 14,797,533, forward strand.
ACACACAAAAATCATGACACAGCATAACAAAAATCATCAGCTATTTCCAGAGTACTTTGAGCATAAATTGATATGTTTTGTGCTTGGTATTAGATATATTGAATTTTCTTAATAGGAACTGGTCTATGTGGAGATTTTCCCTAGAACTAAAATTTAATCCTGTTTTACAAACTCTAGACATGGCTTCTCCTCATTAGTGCAATTAAGAATAAATCTATATGGTAGTTTAACTGTGATTCATAATTTAAGAGAATAGCAGATTGTTCAGGGCTTAATATTTCATCACTATAATTTTACTGTTGCCATTTGTAACAAAGTAGAATCTCTATAAAAACTGAATGCACATTTGTCAACACTTAACAAATAAGCTAGCTGCCTAAATTTTACAGTAACACCTGAAGAAATTAAAAATCAGCAGGTATTTCAACAATCACCAAAAAATAAAGTTACCCTGCAACTAATCATCATGAAGAGGGAGAGGGATTGCTTATGTTGGATTTTTATTTGTGTATAATTTCAGTAAATGTTATGGAATGCTTTATGATGTTATTTGCCTGTCATTTTGATTCCTATTTTTACTGGCTTTTTTCTTTATTCTTTGATGGTATACTGACCTCGTGTAATATAATATGCAATCATGTTGCCTTACTTTGATATTCCATATGGCATTTGTTTGTTTGTTTGCTTTATCTAGAGCCTTTAAAGTACTTTTCAAAGTAGAGTCCATGAACTAAAAGGGTTAGATGACCTGAAAGCTTCTTAGGGTCATAGAATCCAAGGCCCAGTGGATCAGAATCTAGTCTTTAACAAGACTGCTGGGTGATGTCTATGCGCATTATAAAGAAGCCCTATCCTAGGGCATAGAATTCATGCGCATATTATTGGACTTTGTAACATGAACATTCAATATTGAGCCTGGGAACCTTGCAACTGAATTTCTAAATTGGGAGAAAAGAATTATATCAAAATTTTGCTAACTTAGGGGCGCCTGGGTGGCTCAGTGGGTTAAGCCTCTGCCTTCAGCTTAGGTCATGATCCCAGTGTCCTGAGATGGAGCGCCGCCTCAGGCTCTCTGCTCAGCAGGGAGCCTGCTTCCTCTCTGCCTGCCTCTCTGCCCACTTGTGATCTCTGTCTGTCAAATAAATAAATAAACAATCTAAAAAAAATTGTGCTTAAATAGCTATGTTGATGTCTGCAAACTTGTATTTCTTCAATGCTTTTTCTTCTTTTTTTTTTTTTTTTTACAATAAATAACCATAAGTGAGCAAGAAAAAGTTAAGGCCCCCAAAAGTTTGGGGCATCAAACTTCTTTTTTCAAGGGAGCACTGGATGTGGTGCAAAAATAATGAATACTGTTATGCAGAAAATAAAAACTAAATTTAAAAAAAAAGAGATATCAAGTGTCAAGTGTCATTTAGAGTATTTTGCAGAATCTTCATTCAATCAACAGCGGCAGGCACTGTGACTATAAGAAAGAAAAAATCTCATAGACACAATCATGGCCCTCAGGTAGGTTGTGTTCTGGCAGGAGATACGGGCCAATAAGCAGGTATTTATAATAAAATTTAAAATCACACCCAGTATGAGTGTGCACAGCGAGATACGTTATTCTGAAATGCTAATCATTTCTCCAACATTCCCATCACACTGTGTCAGGGAGAATTCAGAACCCTCTTCCTATTGTTTTTTTTTTTTCTCTTTGTAAGTCACTTTTATTGTTGTTATCAACTAGACTCCAAGGAATTAAAAATGAAGGCTAGTAAGGGGAGTGGATCAACAGATCCCACTACCTCAACAGATTTCAAAGAGAACAGAGAAGGGACAGGGCCTCCAACAATCTTTCAGTCTTCACGTGGGAAACAGGGAGAAGGTGGATGTGATATGTAATCAGAGAGACAGACATAGGATGTCTGGACAGAGAGACAAGAAAAGGAAGGTGGTCAGTAGAAGAATCTTGGAGCACCATTCATACTCAACACCTGCAACTGAGCAGAAGGCAAAACCTACAGAACAGTTGAGCTGATCTTCTAGTAGCTTTCTGGGTGAGACCCCATCAGCAGCAGCTACCAGTAAGTGACCCTAAGTTTGGCTGAGTAGCATGCTGCCATCTCTCTTTTAATGGTCCAACATCACCATGCCACACAACAACAAAATAAATTTTAAAAGATGGATCACTTAAAACCCATGCAACGGACAATGAGAGTGGTCACGGAAAAGCCCCTTGACCTGGTTTGAGGTAGGACTGAACGATGTATGTGTTTACTATGAGTCAGGTATGGGTACCATATTGCATTTTATACTCCTTCCAACCCTATAATGTAGGTGTTATTATCAGCCTTGTTGAAAAATGAAGAAACTGTTGCTCAGAAAAATTAAGTGACTTGCTAAAGAAAACACAGAACTCAAATATAGCAAATGGGAGGCTCAGGATCTGATTCCATAACAGTATTGTTAACTTCCATGGTATAGACAGTATTGGGAAATTATTATGCAGAAAGCTTCTCTAATTTTGACTTGGAAAGAGAGAAGAAACGTGCTGGAAAAGGTGCAATCTATGCTCAGTCTTCAAGATAAGGAGGCCACTGAGGCAGAGACAGGATATTCTAACAAATGGAATTGGAATCTGAAGCATGAAGGCAAGCTCTAAGGTGGGACACACCCTGGCACATTAGGATGGGAGTGTGGAGTAGAGGGTAGTGGGTAGGGGGAGGTGGAGTGAGGAGACATGAGGGCTGGGGAGCATTCTTCTACTGTGAACTTCACTCATTTCAGAAGAGATATGAACTGAAGATTCTTCCCCAAGGAAGTAAACCAGACAAAAATTAACTGCTTCAAATAAACCGATATGCCTTCAGAGCCATAATAATAATAATATAATATTGGAGATGAAATATGGTTCTAAAGAGAACCTTGTGTATAGCCATTATTGTATCATTTACCACAGAGTGGTTTCATTATGTACTGATCCCAAACCAACTGTTCTTCAAAGTAAATGTTTTCAAGCTGTCCTAATACTTGGCACATTAAAGGATATGTTGGTTGGACTGAATAAAAATACTAAATGTTCAAAATATTTGAACGACATTTTTCAGAAAAGGAAACATGAATGGCCTTAACCATATGAAAATACACTCAACCTCTCAGGACCCTGAGATCACGACCTGAACCAAAATCAAGAGTCGGACACTTAACCAATGAAGCCACCCAAGCACCCCAATATATAATGAATTTTATTAGTACCTTTATTGGTACTACATATATGAAAAAAGAACAAGTTACTACACCAAAGATAAAATGAAAAAATAAGACAGAACTTTGGAAATATCTCCTTTCTTTGTTGTCTCCCTGTCCAGACCTCTTGCCTCTGTCTCTCTGGTTACACAACACACCCACCGTCTCATTCTTTCCCATGTGGAGGCTAAAAGACTGTGGGAGACCCTTAACCTCATAAATGACCATAACCAGATGAAGATAGGTTTTACCTCCTGCTTCACAATAAGAGAAGTATTAATACAAACTAAGAGTGAAGTAGGTACTCTTTTACCCAATCAAATGGTAAAAGTCAAAAAGTCATGTCTTGCTGGTGGCCAATTTGACAAAATCTGTCAACATCATATATCCCTTGATCTATGAAAGTGTGAATGACACATATTTAAGAATCTCCATCTCATCATAACTTTCCCTCTGCCATACATTCAATCCCTTGCTTTCTGGATCCCTCTGTGCCGCCTCCTCCTCCTCCTCCTCCTCCCCCTCCTCCTCCTAATTTTTATGCTTATTCTTATTCTTTTTTAATTGTCTCCCTTGTAGCAAGCAAGCCCCCAGATAATCCTAGGATAAAAAGGATTTTTTTTTTTATTCCTTACATGTCTTAAATGCCTTTGTTCTAGCATTGCAATTGTATTAATTTGGCTAGGTATAGAATTCTAAGTTGTGAGTAATTGTCCTTTGTCTTTCAGTTTCCAGGATTAAAATTAACAAGTTTAAAACCTTGTAGATCTGTTTTTCTCTTCTAAAAAGTTTCAGAATCTCTTCTTTCTTTTCCTTATCTTCTGGAGAAATTTCACAATAATGCACTGCTGTTTTCATTTCATTCTTTGCAAACTCATATGTCAATATTCAATGAGCCACTTCAATGTGAAAGCTTTAGTTGTGGAGAATGCTTTTGTATTGTTTCCTTAATAACTTCTCCCCCTCTATGATCTCTGTGCTTCTTCTCTGGACATTCTTTCAATTGCATGTGAAACAACCAGGAATGATTGAAGTTCTAGTCTCTCCCTCCTCCTATTCTTATTACTAAAAATATCACACCATTCTAACCTTGGTGAATTTATTAGTTCATTTAATTCTCACAAGAATACTATAAAGAATATTTACTGGGCAAGCTTGGGTGGTTTAGTCAGTGAAGTGACCGACTCTTGATTTGGATTCAGGTTATGATCTCAGGATGTGGGATGGAGACCTGCACTGGGCTCCATACTCAGTGCAGAGTCTGCTGGAGATTCTTTCTTTCCCTCTCCTTCTGCCTCCCCCCGTCCCCCGCCCCCCACTCTCTAAATAATTAAATAACTAAATATATTTTTTAAAGAATATTTATTATTATCTCACTGTATGGGTAAAGAAACTGAGGAAGAGAGATAGTAGGTAATTAGCCTAAAATTTTACAGCTAGTATGTAGCAGAGTTAGCTTTGACCATTTTTCCTCTTTGAGAAGAAATTGCTTCAATTCACTTTACAAATCTTCAGTTGATATTTTTTTCTGTTGTAATATTGCATTAACTTCCAAAGTTTTGTTTTGTTCTTTCATTTTTTCTTTTGGGTGGTGACTTGTTGTTCTCTCATATATCTTTTTCATTTTTAAAATTCATTTTAAATTGGAGAAACTGAGTGGCTCAGTTGGTTAAGTGTCTGAGTCTTGCTTTCAGTTCAGGTCATGATCTCAGGGTCCTGGGATTGAGCCCCACATCAGGCTCCATGCTCAGTGTGGAGTCTGTTTGGGATTCTCTCTTCCCTTCTCCCTCTGTCCTAACCCCCAGTCATGCTCGCTCTCTCTCTCTCTTTCTAAAATAAATAAAATCTTTTAAAGAAATTCATTATAGATTTTGGAGTGTCTGGCTCTTTACAAACTGTTTTTGTGAATTTCACATTCTCATTTTTTTTTCTTTTTGTTTTTGTTTCTTTCACATTAAATTTTTCTTCAACTGCTTAGGGACAATGAATGAAGCACTGGAGACAGAGTGGTAGCTCTGTGTGTAATGATAAGATATGTTGATTATTGGTCTTCACTCTAGTATAGAGAAAACATACTGGTATTTCAGCCTCTCTCAGATATTTTGATTTGATGGATTTGTCATGAGACACAGACACAGACTTCAGAATACTTAAAATTTCCCCAGGGAGATTCTAATGTGCAGACAAGGTTGAAATGACTAATCTTGGAGGAACTCTTAATATCATTTGGGGCTAGTTATTTTATTTGGGGAGAAGATTTCCCGTCTCCTTGGATTGGGAGTTGAGGTAAGACACAGGACAAGAATATCAGTAAGATGTCCACATGCAAGGGTATCTGGGTGGTTCAGTGGGTTAAGTCTCTGCCTTCAGCTCAGGTCATGATCTTGGGGTCCTGGAATCGAGCCCCGCATTGGGCTCTCTGCTCAGCAGGGAGCCTGCTTCCCCCTCTCGCTCTCTGCCTGCCTCTCTGCCTACTTGTGATCTCTGTCAAATAAATAAATAAAATCTTTAAAAAAAAAAAATGTCCACATGCAGGCATAAAGTTGGGGAAAGCAGTGAGATGGGCTTTTGTTATGTGAGTAAACTTACAAAATCTTACACTTTTAATAGGGAGTCCCACCTCCATCCTCAAGTGTTCAGTGTCCCAAATGCAGAAAACCTATAATTTCACCTCTCCAGAAAGTAAAACTCCAGTCTTCTGCCAAGGGAAAATGGAGACACTTGACTGTGGAAAGTTGGGGAGAAAACCTGGCAAGTTTGGAAACATACCATGGGGGTACCTGGATGGCTCAGTCAGTTGAGCAGCCAACTCTTGGTTTCAGCTCAGGTCATGATCTCAGGGTCCTGGGATTGAGCCCTTCTATGGACTCTGCCCTCAGCAGGGAGTCTGCTTGAGAATTCTCTCTCCTTTCTCTGACACCCCCCCACACTTGCTCATTCTCTCTCTCTCTTTCTCAAATAAATAAGTAGACTTTAAAAAAATACCATGAATCTCAGTTTCAGCTTGGGTATCTGATCGTTCCCATTTTAGAATCTTTCTGGGATTTCGTACTTCACCAGGGGAAATTTGCTCATTTCTAGATTGCCCCCACCCCCTACAACACAAAGCCAACCTTCTCTGTTTTGTTGACTCAGTTACCATGCATCATCTCCATTTCAGTTCCCAGGAGGTTGATTTCTTTTGTCAACTAATCCGTCTTGAGCATCAAAGCCATGAGATAACATCAAAATATGCAAGAAGAGAGCAAGTAGTCTTGAGAAACTTTATTGATATTTCATCTGTATTTAAACCACAAGAAAAGATTTTAAGGAGCTGTAGTTCCAATAATACCAGACATGTGGTTCCTCTATCATGCCCTGGGATAACAGTTCTTCCAGTCTGACAAGTGGTAGACTATTTTATAAATAAGTTGTTAAAATATTTCTTTACATGTTTGCCTCAACCTCTTAATACACTATGGATTTCTCAGTTTTGCTTGAAGTGCCTAATATAGCACATGATATCCACAGGATGGCCAATTAATTTTTTCAGAGAAAAGGAGGAAGGAATGAGGCAAAAGAAGGAGAGAGTGAGGAGGGAAAGGTGACAGCTATTCTGAGTCACTTATTTGAGATCTAGAGACACCTGCTCCAAGGAGACTGCAGGATTGACCAGACCCACTGTTATTGCAGGTTTACTCTGTGCTGCTAATCACTATGTATTACACTTTACACATATTCTCTTAGATTGCTTGAAAACCCTAAAAGATAGGAGATATCATTCCCAGATGCAAGCTTAGAAAACTGGGTTCTGAGAGGACAAATAAGTTGTCCAAACTCACAGTGTTAAAATGGGTTTGGAATATACTGTCTTTCCTGACCCCTTCCCCCAAGCCTATTCTGAGAACCCAATGCTATACCAACTCGTAAATCAGGAATGAAACTCAATTCAATAGAGTTGTCTTTCCTTCGTAGGCAGAATCATCCTGCATATGAAGAATGTCGCACAGCTTGGAAATCAGCTTGTGGAAAGGAGGAGTCACATCATTTGCAGGACCATTTGTTCGTTAGTTCTTTTTTAATGACCCTCGCATACCGACCAGATCTACTTAAATATAATAGCCCTGTAGAAACAGACTCTATCTAACCCAAAATCCTTCTACTCCGATTTAAAGCCGTCTCTTCTTCTTTTATCCTCAAGAGAAAAGGGAAATATCTGATAATCTTTCTTTTAATAAGACTGCTGCACTTCTGAAAAATTGTAATTTAGAGTGTCCCTTATCCAGTAGCAAAAAAAAAAAAAAAGAAAGAAAACTCCCTGTACTCAGCATTGACCAGCCTCTTGTTATTTATGTATTCATTCTTTATTGGATTTATATAGTATCTTTTCCCTGAAGAGCTCAAGGTTCTCTTCGAGAACTTTGAAGCAGCAAATATTATCTCAACATAATGAGCCTGACTCTATCTCCTACAGAAAGAAAGCAGAAGATCATAAATTTAGCCAGAAAAGGGTCACGAATCTGCCACGAACCCGGCCCAAAAAGGGGACATGGCTGCTGGGAAGAGGAGCAGAGCCAGAAGGGGAGTTTTCCCTGAAAGGCATCCATGTAAAAGAGTTATCATCAGTTTTTCTTGCCCATGAAGCTCATGTCTTGTCAATCGAAGATCCCATGGGTGGGAAGAAATAGCAATGGGTGGAAGAAGAACCCATGTGGGAAGGGCAGTTCTTCCAGGAAAGACAGCGGAGAGGAGGGTCCCAGGGGCTGGGGTTTAGAGCAGATCCTGACCTTGAAGTTATCCCTGCTGTTTTCTATGATTTAAATACAATTACCAAGGGCCAAGGTGATAAACCGCCTGAGAGTGATGCTTTTAAATGTATTTCTTTACACAAGCTCTATTTAAACCTACTGTGATGGTAAAGAAATTAAATAGATCATACAGTTAAGATCATAAGTTAAGAAAAACGCCCACCTGTGAAGAATTTCATTGTCAATGTGTGTGCGCTTTGCTAGGAGTTTCAGCAACCCAAATCCAAAAGCATAGATTTTTCTCCTTTTTTTCCTCTCTATTGTCCAGAGCATTGGAGTCTGTTTTATGGGATTCATCCGCTCCGCGCAAACAGACTATCTTATCAGACCCAAGATCTTGATTCCTTTGTTCCTGATTCTGTGTTGCACCTGGTGCGGTTTTTCTGAAGAATCCAAGATTAAAGGATAGAACACCCAGTCAAAACGCCCATATCAACAGACACTATTTTTTAAAAATCAAGGTGATATAACTCCCTAATAAGAAAATCTTTTTCCATTGTCTCAGGGAGAGTACGATCAGAGCTGGAGGGAGTATTTTATAAAGTTACTCGGAAAGAGGCAATGGGGTGAGGCCTCCAGTGAAATGCTTGAGTAATAAAACACAGTCATGAAATATCTTTCTGGGAAAAGTGAGTCTTGTTTTAGCAGGACAAAGCTTTTATTTTAATGATTATTGTTGCTCAGAACTACGGAAGAAGAAGACAATTTCCCTCCCTACTCTTGTCCCAGCAGCACCATATGGCGGTGAAGAAATTAAGCTCTAGACTCCTAACAGACCTGGTTTTGCTACCAGGCCTTCCTCCTTAGTTGCTGGATGACTTTATAAAGTCGCTCAAATTCTTCGAGCCTCAGTCTTACCAATAGGAAATGAGACTAGCAATAATATATGCTTTATTAAATGTATCTTAATTCAATGAAAGAATGCACACACAGTGGTTGATAGAAGGCATGATTACCTAGCCTATCGGCCCTCTACAAACATTAGCCTTTATCAGCATCTTCAATATTATATTATTATAGATTCAAATTTTGTCTACCACCCTTATTAAAGATAAGAAATAACCACATTGACCTCTTACCATTCCCTAAACATAAATTTATGTTTTATGATTTATTAAGATCTTCAATTCTTTAATCATTTTTCTCCTCAATACAAAAACTTGATTTTTCATAATAATTACTGTTTATTTCAGTGGTTATTTGACTCCCCCACCTTACAATAAGCATCAAGGGGACAAGTCTGTATTGCTTATCCAATATCAGCAGCCAGGAGCACTGCAAGTACTAATACAAGTCCAATGAATGGGAGCGATAGGCTTGGCACATAGTGCACACTATGTAAATCTTTATTTTGATAAGATATGAATATAAACAAATGTGTAGGTCCAAAGAAAGGCTGGAAACAACCCCCTTTTTGTGTGTCAGCGCCTGCTGTGTTGTACGGGCCCTTTCTCATACAGCAGGGAGCACAGTGAGTGGCAGCTGCTTTATTACTGATGGTTAATGAATTATGACTGCTTAGCATAACAGAGAGGTGAGTAGATTTGAAGAGGGCCAGGTTGATCCAGCAGAGTGATTTAAATGTTAGAAAATAGGATTTAGGATGAGAGGCTGAGGGAATTGGGGTTATTTAGCCTGGAGAAGAATATGGGAGAATGTTATACAGAAGACGAAGGCCAGCTGTTCTCCATTTTTAAAGACTAATCCATGTAATGAAATGCAGGAGGTGATGTGTTAAAATAAATTCACCAAGGGACTGAGGATTCTTTAAACATACATTTATGTTATGACTTTGGGGAACTCTCAAATTTAGATTATACTAGAGAATTATAGTTGGGGAAAAATCACAATGGAAATAGCTATAACTAGTCAAAACACAAAATATGCAAACAAACCCGACTACCTTAATTGTATGGGGAGCCCTCACTTAATAAATTTGTTGTACACTTACTATTTGCAGGATAATTATTTAAGTTCAGTAAAATTTTGATTCAGATAAGATTCATCACAGGATTTTTTCCAGGAAATAAACTAATCTAGACCTTTATGGGTAAAAGAAATATGCAAGATAATTAATAGCATAAAATTTTATATAATCTTGATTCAGTAATAAAAGTACTAGGATTTGATGATCTGGAATAATCATCTAACTTTCATCTCACTTTATGTAATTTACTTTACAAAACATGTCAATTGTATCACATTATGAATGCATTAAAACAAATCACGATTTCAAAATGTATCATTTTATGAATCTCTTAGTAAGGAATTATTTTACAACTTAAAAAGTAATCTTCATATGAACAATTCTGACGCTATATATTTAATGACTATTTTAGAGTTAACAGACCTGTACTAGAAATATATGTTCTGATTTTACTCAAAGGATGGAATTTTGCCTTAGTCACTTTTTTCATGGGACTTTCTTCCCTCACTGTGGGGTTTTAGAGTTTGCCTATAGAAAGGAATCAGATTTCGTTAGATATTTTTGAAAATAATTACTGCCACATGGTGGGTATGTACTGAATATAAGCACTGTATATGTTTCTATGCCTCACAACAGTCCTTAAAATCAAGACTACTGCAGTGATTTTCTAGGTGAAGAATATCTAGTGGGTGGCATTGCTGGCGTTCCGTCAGACGATGTAGGACTCTCGAACATATGTTCACCACTTCCAAATGTGTTTATGAAAAATAATCACACAAACAAGTCACAGTGATCTGGGGAGTTTTAAATAATACATTCTATAAGTCTGGAATTCAACCTGTAGGCAACAGACTTCCAGAGCTGTTTGTTATAGCATACTGGTTAAGACTATGAGCTTCAGTGACACCTGGCTGGTTGAGTCACTGAAGCAGCTGCCTTTGGTGTAGGTCATGATCCCAGGGTCCTGGAACTGAGGCCCCCGTGGGATTCCCGGCTCAACAGGGGAGCCTGCTTCTCCCTCTTCCTCTGCCACTGCTCATGTTCTCTTTATCGCTCTCTCAAATAAATAAATAAAATCTTTAAAAAAAAAAAAAAAGACTCTGGGCTTTAAAATTAGACAGCTTAGGTTGAAGAGTTGACTCCAACTTCATGACTTTTATTTACTCTCCCCGTCTGTGAGATGGATTTGATAAGAAATAGACCTACTTCTTTAAAAAAAAAAAAAAAGATTTTACCTATTTGAGAGAGAAAGAGAGAGAGAGTAGGCACGGGTGGGGTTGGGGAATGGGATGGCAAAGGGAGAGGGAGAAGCAGACTCCCTGCTGATCAGGGAACCTCACACAGGGTTGATCCCAGAACCCCAAGATCATGGCCTCAACTGAAGGCAGACACTTAACCCACTGAGCCTGAGTTATACCTACTTCTTTTTTTTTGTTTGTTTTGGGGTTTTTTTGTTGTTGTTTTTTTTTTAAGATTTTATTTATTTGTCAGAGAGAGCGAGCGAGAGCGAGCACAGGCAAACAGAGTGGAAGGCAGAGTCAGACGGAGAAGCAGGCTCCCTGCGGAGCAAGGAGCCCGATGTGGAACTCGATCCCAGGACGCTGGGATCATGACCTGAGCTGAAGGCAGCTGCTTAACCAACTGAGCCACCCAGGCGTCCCTATACCTACTTCTTAAAGCTGTTTTAAGGATGCAGTGAAGTCCTGAATGTAGAACACTTATCACAATGCCAGGTATACAATAGACACTCAATAAATGTTAAGCCAACGCTGAACTACATGTCTCTTGCATAACAAGAGAATGAAATTCTGATTTTCAAACTAGCATATATGCCTTTAACGTATTATTTCACTATTTCCTTTTTCCCGCCCCCCCTCTCGTACTTCCCTTCCAGTCCTGTTGTTGGAAGGGAAGATAGTAAAATGGTTGCAGGATCCTGCATTGTTCGCAAGTGTTTTGATTTGGTATGTTAGCTCTCTTGTGGATGGCTGCTGGTTCATAATGCATTTTCAAAAAAAAAAAAAGTGTATCTTTTAAATTAAGTTGTTTACATTTCAAATGCAATATGGCAAAATTCAAGTACATTGTCATTATTCCAAAGCCTTAGGTTTCACGACTTCAGATGGTTTCAAAGATGTTTTTCCTCTTCCTAGCTGCCTATGTGATCTTAACAGATGCATGAGCACCATCTGTCGGCCAAAAGGAGTCATGAAGTTCACTTATTTTTCTAAGGGCGGTCTCTCAACTACTGTCTTGTTAAGTCGTCGTTCTAAAATTGACCCAAATGCAGATAAAATTGAAACAGTTGCATTGTTGATTTTTTTAGTGATTTTAGTCTGGAAGGAAGGAATTGAGAAGCTTCTTTAATTGCTCCCACAAGAACTTGAAAAATGAAAGATATAGTTGAGCAAAATGTAGTTTAACAACAAATTTTGTGGATCCAGAATCCTCCTAATCTTTCTCCTTCTAATACATACCTCTCCAAAAATGTCAGACCGCTGTGTTCTTACAGATCTCATTGTAAGAACTACCCAGTACCCCTCCAGTGTTCCCAGATGATAATCCACTAAGTAGGGAGGTTGTTCAGGCCAGAGTCATTCAGTCCCGAGGCTGGGTAAACCTTTGCCTTTCTCCACATTGCGTGCCACTCTCAAGCTTTATATCGGCCATTATACTAGTGTGACACTATTTTTCTACCGTGACACTGTGAAGACCTTTTCTCTTACCGTTCCCCTAACAACTTCATATTTTTTAAATCAATATATTAAAAAATCTGAATTAACATCCAAGAAGATTCTGAGTAGCGCAAATGTAGAAAGGTCAGTGTTTCATGTCTTTGGAGAAGCAATAAAATGAGAAAAAAATCTTGTTTTATTCTAACTTACCCATGTGTTTGCATTTAATGAAAATACTGAAAGACAACGGATCACTGTAAATGATTAAGAACTTTATTATCTTTAAATGCTAAAAAGTTATGGGTACTAGGTATGTATCACCGTTTCTAGTAGTACAAGGTTTTCCCAAGTCTTAGAACTTATGCATTCTTTTTTAATTGGGAAGAAGAGGCATGCTACATAAAATGATAACTCTCTATCTCTTTCGTTTTTGTCTTGTAGTATGAAGTAAAATTTTAGATATTTTATTGATGAAAAAGATAAAGCTCAATCTATTGTTCCTAAGACTTTGTGTTTCATATAATAACATTAATAAAATAGCACAAATCCAAAGAAGTAACTAATTCATACTACAGAAGGGTAAATTCATTAGAAAAAAATAATACCTTGATTAAAAGACATTTTATGTGATATCTTAAGAGCCGGTCAAGCTCTCTGGTTTCATTCTAAAATAGAAATATGTATGCAACAAGCTTATCAGAAAATGCTCTTGGTGCCAAAACCCTTCCCAGCAAACCAGAGAAGGAAGCTTGGGCTCAAGGAGTGATTGACCTATGATGCAGTTCTGCAGAAGGCTAGCCATTTCCTTGGGGAATTCTAGAGCAAAGATGGCGCCTCGACGGTGTCCCAAATTTAGGCAAGGGACCTGAGCCTTCCTAGGGCTTCGCTGAGTAGTCGTGAGGGTTGGACTGCCCCTCAGGGAGAGGATATAACCTTAGGCAAGGCAGCTCATTTGAAGGAGTCCAATTCCGGGTTCTGTCAGGCTCAGTAGTACTGATGAGGGAGCACGAGGCTGGCTGAAGACAAAGCAAATGCTGGCGCCTTGTACCCCCCCCCCATCCGCTTCCCCTCTGTCATATGTGTCGCATCCCTCAGGCAGCCCTGACTGCCATGAACAATAAGCAAATAGTTAACTTGCAGAGCTCACAATCCTGCTAGACAGGAGTCTCCCTGGGTTTACAAATGTTCTAAATCCCACTAACAAAGACGATTGATAGCAGGATTGTGACAACCCACCAAAAAGTCTCCCAACTATCTTAATGTTAATGGCTGGTTTAAAGACAACATTGATCCAGCCCCAAGGGCAAGGCCTCCGGCAGGCCTGGGACATCCAGGCACCTTGTAGGCCCTCTTTAGCATATGAAACTCCACTGACACCTCCCTTCCCCTCACCTTCCCCCAACAGCAGGGTACACAACCTGCCATCCCTCACAACCCTGGGCAGCAGCTCTTCCTGCCCACGGGTCCTGTCCCCGTGCTTTAATAAACCATCATTTTGCACCAAAGATGTCTCAAGAATTCTTTCCTGGTCATCGGCTCCGGACCTCAGCCCACCGAACCTCACCTAGGTTCTAGAACTTCATCAGTACCAAGAGCTGGTGGATAAACCTTCGAACCTGAAGGGACGATCTGGGTGGTACACCTCAGTGTCCATTGCCTCGCTATAGTTACATAAGGGAAAATTCCCCATTGCTTATATTTTTAGTGTTTTGCCTCCTTCACTCATTTGATATATCCAGCCCATCCTTGAAATGCAAATACCATTTAATGTAGACTTAAAGTGAAGTCTAAGATAAAGATGTTAGACTTGCAGACTCTGAGCGCCGAGTGACTTACCAAAATTACCACTTCTTGAGCAGAACAATTGCTATATATTGTTATTATTTATTTATTTGTTTGACAGACAGATCACAGTAGGCAGAGGGGGGGGTGGAGCAGGCTTCCTGCTGAGCAGAGAGCCTGATGCAGGGCTCTATCACAGGACCCTGAGATCATGACCTGAGCAGAAGGCAGAAGCTTAACCCACTGAGGCACCCAGGTGCCCCAAAACAATTGCTATATTTTTAAGTGAAATAATAAACCCTTGTGGAACTATTTTCAATGCCAGTCTTTTAGCCGCACACTTCCTAAACCTTGTGCCAAGGGACTCTGGGGCACTACAGCATACTCACTGGAGAACCACGGAATATTTTTAAATTTCTAAGAAAACACAAGAATGTCAGACAGTGTATGAAATACTACCTCAAAACAGTTCACAGTTTTTACATTAGCTCAAACTGTATTCCTTTTGATGATGAATTTTTGTAGAGCTGTAGCTTCTGGGTACAAAATCCCTGGCATGCAAACATCAATGTGAACCAGAAATGAAGGTGACAAGATCCAATCCAATTGTTAAGGCTTGAAAAATTGTGCAATACCCCAAAATTCACACATCCCTCTAACAAGCAATTGTGATTAAGCAAGAAATATAAAATATATTATTTTCTTTCAATGTAAGTGTACTGCTGTTTAAGATGGTTATGGAGTTGTTGGGACATAATTATGTATTAACACCTATGGGTGCTAAGAAAAAGTCACTGAGCCACTAAAAGTGTCATGAACTAAGAGAATTTGGGAAACTTTCTTTTGACACTTGATCACAGTTGAGAGAAGAATGTATTTAAGAATGGACATGCATGGATCCAGAGCTCCCTATAAGACCAAACCAGTGAGGGGGTGGGAGGGAGGGGGTGGCTGAGTGATGGACATTGGGGAAGGTATGTGCTATGGTAAGTGCTGTGAATTGTGTTAAGATTGATGAATCACAGACCTATACCCCTGAAACAAATAATACATTATATGTTAATTTTTTAAAAAATTTTTAAAAAGACCAAACAAGTGACATTTTATGCCATTAAAATGAAAGATGCTTCTTTCCACTTTAGAAGTACAGAAAGAGGAGAAGGAAAGGGAACAGAAGGAAACAGAAGGAAAGGGAACAGAAAAGGGCCATGGCCTTGAGATTAAGTTCAGCTAAAAACAAAACAAAACAAAACAAAAAAATGCAGACTAATGGAAGCAATATGATGTGGGTGACTCCACAGCATCATGAGGGACTCAAACACCTAGGTTTTCTGCTCTACTTCTTCAAGGTCAATTCAAGTTCCAAGATGGTTTTTGGAGCACTAATAATTTCATCAGGCAGAAAGAGGAAAAGAACAGGCCCACTGTCTCTTAAAGAGAAACTTATAGCCCACATATTTTCTTCACATACCACTGACTGGAGGTAAGTCAGATGTGAGGTGGCCAATATACCCGGGTTTGCCTGTCATTTTCCCAGTCTTATTACTGAACATCTCCTAACCTTGAAAACCTGTCAGTCCCCGGCAAACCAAGGTGATTGGTCACTCTAGTCACATGATCACATCTTGCAGCCAGAGAGACTAGAACAACTAGTTTTTAAGCTGTTAAACAATCAACTCAATTAAAATCAAGCTTTTCTACTAAAGACGGAAAAAATGGACATGCAACTAATACACAGGAATGTAATAGACATTGCTAATAGCAATGTTTTCTGTAATGGCCAGTCATCAAAACTTTGGGCACATCAGTACTTAAAGAGAAGAATAGAGAGAGAAGGTCATTCAGGAGATTGAAAAGGGACTGTTTTAGATAAAGAAAAACCATAAGAAGTGAGAGACATTACGAGAAAAGAATAAATTCCAAGAGGCAGGTTTTACCATATAATCAAATGCTGCAGATAAAGCCTGAAAAGTATCCCCCAGTTGAACTGTAGCTAGAAAGTAATATAGCCATGTGTTGGGGTCCAAGTGCTTTGGATACCTAAGAAGAGAAAAGTTATTAAAAACTGGAGGGGGGCGAGCACAGAAGATGAGAAGAAGGGTCAATGAAAACAAACCTCACTTACAACAAATCTTTACCAGTATCAGCATTACATCTCAGGTTGATCCTGAGAACAGAGATGTTTAATTTTTTTTCCCAGCTTTTTAAGATATAATGGACATATAACATTGTGTAAGTTCAAGGTATACAATGTAATGATTTGATACAGGTTGTAAAATGCTTACAGTAGTAAGGTTGGTTAACCCATCTACCACCTCACATAGTTGCAATATTTTCATGGGGTGAAAATTTTAAGATCTACTCTCTTAGCAACTTTAAAATATGCAGTATAATGCTGTTAACTATAGTCATCCTTCCGTCCCCAGAACTGATTCATGTTGTAACTGGAAGTGCCCTCTGACCATCGTCACCCAATGAGATGTCACCTCACCCCTGTTGGAATGGCTATTACAGAAAATAAAAATAAATTTTTAAAAAAGAGCTAACAGGGGCACTGGCTGGCTAGTCAGTTGAGAGTCTGACTCGTGATTTTGGCTCAGGTCATGATTTTAGGGTCATGAGAATGAGCCCCATGTTGGGCTCCAAGCTTAGTGTGGCGTCTATTTGAATTTTTTTTTCTCTTTCTGCCCCTCCCCTTGCCTAAATAAATAAAATCTTACTACAAAAAAAAAAAAAAAAGATAAATAAATAACAAATACTGGTGAGGATATGGAGAAAAAGGAACCCAGAGCACAGTTGGTGAGAATATAAATTGGTACAGACACTATGGAAATTAAAATGACTCAAAAAATTAAAAATACAACTACCATAGGACCCAACAATTTCACTTCTGGGTATAGAGGTGAAGGAAATAAAATCAAAATCCTGAAAGGATATCTGCCCACCCATGTCCATTGTACTATTCACAATAGCCAAGACATGGAAACAGCCCAGATGTGCTTCATTGTTACCAAACACTAGTGCCTTAACACTCTGTGAGAACATACATATTCTTTGCCTTGGACTCCTTGTTTCCTCTGACAAAGAGCTTCCTATAATTTAGTTGCTCTGACCTGGCTGTGTCTTTCTTCCTGGCAACATCACAAAGTACTTTATCTGTGCCCGCCATAGACACTGCCCACTTCAACACGTGTTCAGTGAAAAAGAGAGGATCAGGGGTTTAATTCTCAAGCTTTCCTGTCTATGATCATAAGATTCTTGAAGTGATCTTTCAGAGATCATGCTTCTTTATGAAGCAGAAGTTACGGTTTCTGATGACTAATGAAACATAACTTCATTTAAAAAATAGGATTCCAACTGCCCAGTTACTCCAGCTTGCTCACTCAATTACGTCACCACATAACGCTTACTTAGGATTTCAAGTTCATTGGTCATCCCTCTGCTTTATCCTTATGTATCAGTTTCCCACTGCCTTTACATCTTTTTCTGGCCAGCTTAAATTTCATGGCCAAGCACACCAACCACACTGTTTCAACATCCTTACTTCGCCTACCCTCCTTGTCCTGGCAAATCTCAGCCATGATCCATCCAGCTGCCCAGTTTGTCCATGTCAGCAGAATGGGACCCGAGCATCACTAAAGAAACTCACACCACAGGGGTAGACGCTCTCACCCATTCTTCACCGAGAGCTACTTTGTTCTCAAAATCAAACCACTGTATCTAGTCACCTCATTTTAAACTCAGCAAATGACCTTGCTTTCGACCTCATAGAACAAAGAGAAGCCATCCACTAGGAACTACTTCAGCCTCAGCACAGCTGCAAAATCCTACCCTTCTTTTTTTTTTTTTCTTTTAAGATTTTATTTATGTATTTGACACAGAGAGATTGATCACAAGGAGGCAGAGAAACAGGCAGAGAGAGAGGAGGAAGCAGGCTCCCTGCTGAGAGAGAGCCCCATGTGGGGCTCGATCCCAGGACCCTGAGATCAAGACCTGAGCTGAAGGCAGAGGCTTAACCACTGAGCCACCCAGGCCTCCCCAAGATCCTACTGTTCTGATGGAAGTGGTGGCTCTTTCCATGCATGCACTGGACTTTATCTTCTCTGGTTTTCTTTCTTGAAATCTTGTCAATCACCTGCAGCCATACTCCAGGCTATTTTGTTTTCGTTTTTTAATTCCTTCCCCGTGCATAAGAAAGCAAAAATCTCTCAGAATTTAAAAAAAAAAAAAAAAAATCCTTTCTTGAGTCCTTCGTTCCTACTTTCTCTTTGCAATCAGGTATCTCAAATAAGTTTTCATGTTTGCCACCTCCATTTATACAATCCCAGTCATTTTGCAATTTACTCTAATCTAAATTCTGTTCCTAACACTCTACTGAAATGACTTTCAGTGAAGTCACCAATGACCATGATGTTCCTGTATCTAATGAATATGTTTTACACCCTTTTGCATGGACAGGGAGTCAGGACATGATAGGACTTAAGAGTATCCAAGTTGATATTATGGTTTTGCCAAATGCTGGCTGTGTGACATAGGGTAAGTTCATCAGTATCTACTTTTGTATGTAAAATGAAGACATTAGGGGAATGTACCTAAGAGTTGTTTTGAAAAGTAAATGAGATAAAGGATAGCACAAAATATATGAATAAACATCAGGTTTTTGGTCATTTATTTTTGTCTCTCTGTTTTACAGGAAACAGTTTTTCAGGAATTTCTCATATTTTTGCACATCTTGAGAACAGAGGCACTGATTGCTTTTTGTTGTGGAATATCTTTTCAAATATTTTGGAAGGTAGAGATTTTCCTCAGAGAGTAAGCATTTTATTTGCTGCCCAGACTTAAGAAGTTATATGAACTTCAAGCAAGATAATAATAAGAAAACCACACTTCTCTAAAAACACGGGGCAAAGGTTTGAACAAGTTACAGAGGAGTGCATTTAAATGCCAAGAGATGCTTCGTCATGGCCAGCAAGGCCCTGTATGGTCTCTCACAATCTGCCTCTCGAGTTTCATTTCCTACCGCTTTCTTCGTCGACCATGACCCTTCTTCCCGTTCTTGCAAAAATCAATTCCTATTCATGCTTAAGCTCCATCTCTGTGTTTCTCCCATTCTCTGGAATATGTTGCCTACATCCCCAAGTGACTGATTTTTCACCAATTAGAGGCAGCTCCTGATTACCCAAACTAATTTTATTCTCTCCCTCTCTCTCCCTGTCACATTACACTACTTAATTTCTTCCTAGCACTTCCACTATTTAATATCAGTTTCTCTGTTCATTTGATTATTTCCCCTTTATTAAGTTGAGCCTCTCCATAGCATCTAAACTCTATTTGTGTAAAGCTATTGTATGTCTTCTTCAACGCTATTATCTCAAAGTCTAAAAGAAAAACTGACAGAATGCTCAACATTTGATGGTTAGATAAATTAACAAGTAAATGGATATATATGTCATACTAATCACTGACTTCACGAACGAAGACACATAATTATATTTAGATATTTATATCCTTAGAATGTTCTCTTGTTGTATGTATCTACCTGCACCTCTCCAGGTCCAGCTGTATTTTTGTACCTACATAATGACTTTGTAGATTAACTCTGCCGTCAGTTATTTACTGAATTTTGGTGGGTTTATTTTTTTTTTTTTTGGATTTTCTAAATTCAAACAGCCTGAAAGCTTCATCATCTGTTTCATCATTTCATCGTATGTTCTAACCCACTGAAATTTAAAAGCTTAATTATTTGTTTCCGTATGAGACTAGATTCTCCTTGAAAGTAGTCCTTTTTGTATCTGTTACAACACATGGTGTGTCATTGAACAATATTCATTAATTTACAGGTTGGTTGATGATGAATTTAAGATAATAGATTAAAAGTCAAAATAGGCAACAACTATTTATAAATTAAGAAAAAATGGTGATAACAGGAAGGAGGTTGTAGTTCTCGAACCACCTGGGATACATGGCTGCCGTCCTTTATAGAAATTAGCCTCAGGTTCATGGTTCTGAGAGTAATTGTCCAGTTCACTTTTCTCCTATTCTTTTTCCTCCATCTTCTCAATGAAAATAAACAACACTTGATATGCTGGTGGTTGTTAGTGTCTGACTGTCTGTGAATCACTTTACTTTGGTCTGTCTCCAAAGCTGTTGTCTAAACCATAAAAGAAAAATTGTGGTACTTGGCAAACTCTCCTCTTCTTAAACCATCCCAAACCTATCAGTCCTGTAAGTCTTGCTCAAATTCTTACCCTTCCCAAAGTCTTCCTGGGCTGATGTGGTCCAAATTAATATTCCTCTAACACTTTTGTGTATCCCTCTTTGTTCTTGGCATGTAGATAAGTAAAAGTTTCCTGTAAATCTTCACTGAATAAATTAATTATTTAATCACTCAGGCAGTTTAGTATTGAAGGTGTAGGAAAATAATATACCCCGAATCTATTAGAAAACCAATATGTTTTCAGAATTGAAAAGAGAAAAATACAGAATCCAAGTAATTAAGGGACGCAGAGGGATAAGCAATACTACGGATATGTAAAACCTAGGTTGAAGAAAAATAAAAGGATATCAGGCACCCAGAAAAATCAGATGGATCCTCCCTTTAAAAAGTAAATACATATAAAAAGAACTTACTATGATTTTAAAAGGAAAAGTGGATCCTTTATCAAAAGCAAAGGTGATCTGGCTCGGCTGCGGTACCATGTGAAGGATTAAAGAAAACATAATGCTCTTCAGACACAAAGGTGACAAGAGACTGGATAAAAAGAAAATTGAAATGTGGAATACAAGAGAGTTCACGACACAAGGAAAAAGTAAATGGAAAAGGAGGGAGAAAAAAGCAAATCATTTATCAAAAGGTGAGCTAGAAAATAGGGACACCTGAACGAAAAAGAAAAAAAACCACAGCCGTCCTCTCTAGAGTGTGCAGAGCAAAGGCAGACTTAGCGAAGGAGACATAAAGTTACTGCCTGAAACCCGGGGCGCTACCCCGGGCCAAAGAAGACGAAGGACACGATTGATTGACGCACCTGGGGTGGAAGCGGAGATAAAGCGAAGCCGCTGAGCTCCACGAAGGGCTTGAAAGATAACCTTGGAGTATATTAAAAGACTTAAACAAAAACAGGTCAGACACAAAGGGAATCCATCAACTGCCGAGAAAAATCCAGCGTTTCCACTGCCCCAACCAAGAACACTCGGTTAGCATGAAGCACGCACCTGAGGACACACGGTGCATACGAGTTGGAAGGCGTCCCTGCGCAGGGAAGGGGACCCAGGCAAGAACTTGAACCTGCAGGAGCCAGCGGGAGGCGGCTGGGCGCCCCGGACTTGGAGAGGGACAGGGGGACACCCTCGCCCAGGCAAAGGAAAGAAAAGGCGGAGAAGTAATAAATAAACAGCATCCCCCAAATCGGATCTGAGATTTGAAAAAAACCCAAAGTAATGTCAGAGGGTTTGCAAGGGAGGTGGGGGAAAGTGATGCTGTTGGCACTTTTGCGTTAGATTTGAAAATGTCATTGAATAAAAAATTCTTTCTTGTTAAGGTAGAATAATTATTAAATTGATATTTGCAGAAAACCAAAGCACAGGAACTGCAAAGGCTGTCCTTGTATGTGTATAATTGCATGAAAGAAGAAAGGTAACTCATAAAAAAAGGAAAAACGAAGAAATGAGTTGGTTTAATCTGGTCATGCAGAAAAACAACTGCATGGGGAAAACTTCAAGAAAAGTAAATACATAGAAAATGAAACAAGAGGAGGGTATGTGCTATGGTGAGTGCTGTGAATTGTGTAAGACTGATGAATCACAGACCTGCATCCGTGAAACAAATAATACATTTTATGTTAATTTAAAAAATGATGTATTATTATGACAGTTTAAAAGAAGAAAAAAAAAAGAAGATGAAACAAGAGATCAAAGTAGATTTTCCTGGATCAAGAGTGATGAATGCCCTTCCCCCAAAACAGTAGGGGACAGCAGTCCACGTGGAATTGGGCATTAAGACGACACATCAGTAGTTCCAATGGTGAGGAGAATTAATAGAAGAATTTTTAAGTTGAATGAAAAGATCATGTTCTGTGAACATCTTTAAAATTCACTATTGAACACTTGAAGAAAATCATTGCTTTCAGTGTTGTGGTCAGGAGAAAGGTGAAGATTTTGAAAGAAAAAGAGAGAGCCTAAGAGAGGTACTCTACCCTTAGAACCTAGCAGTCTAATGAAGGAACAAGAAATAGAAGTGCATAAATAAATAGGTATGTACTGGGGCGCCTGGGTGGCTTGGTGGGTTAAAGCCTCTGCCTTCAGCTCAGGTCATGATCCCAGGGTCCTGGGATCGAGCCCCATATCGGGCTCTCTGCTGAGCGGGGAGCCTGCTTCCCTCTCTCTCTGCCTGTCTCTCTGCTTACTTGTGATCTCTATCAAATAAATAAATAAAATCTTTTTAATAAATAAATAAATAAATAAATAAACAGGTATGTATTAAACAATGTTGGGTTAATGTCAAAGTAAGTAGCATCCACCACAAAGGGCAGAATAGCTCAGGATGAAAAAGTGAAGGAACGGCTGGCCTAATCCAGAAAGTTTTCACAGAGAAAATGGAATTCGGAAGATCCTTTGGGAAGTAGAAAATGGGAAAGGCCATGTCACAACACACATCACTATCCCTTTTCCGAAAAGGAAGGTTAAAGCATCTCAAGGAAAAATGGCAGCACATGTCTGTTCTGCATTTCTCTTTGTGAGGCCGAGAGGACAGCAGAGCTTCTTCCCGGACCGAGTGATGGCGGACCACTCGGAGTCCTTTCCAGCTCTGTCAGTGGAGGGGGCTCCCTCCCCCCTGCGCTCCATTAGAGAGATAATGGAAAAACCAACAAAAAACAATCGAGGATGTGAACAAAGTCAGACACACACCCGCGCCGTGTCCCTCAGGTGTAAAGGGTGGCAGAGAGCCGCGAAGACGAAGTTAAGGCAGTGAGCCAGCTCAGAGGTGACTTCTGTGAGAAGCGGGCGCAGAAAGTTATGCTTCTCCATAGAGGCCAACGTTCCAAAAGCATGGGGGAAAACGGACCGACAGTTCCCAGGGACAGTGTCTGATTTACGTCCTGCACCGCGAGCACTAAAGGAGCCAAGGAAGAAAGGAAACAGCTGGAAATCAGAGAATGATCCTGCCGTGTAGAGGTGTGTAAAGACAGACTGCCCATTCCTGTCAGGCCGGCCGCACTTACTGAGTGTGCGTGTTCTCATTTGACCCAAGAATGAATGAGAAATGCAGTGTCCGTGGAAAAATGGATATCCTGGGGTGATCAGAGATAGGGGGAAAATGCCTATAAATAAGGATCAGGTACCATGTTTGTTGAGATAAATTGTGAGAAAAGAAACAGGAATATCTTGCGGGGGGGGGGGGAGGGAGAGGGGCCTTAAGGTTCCTTTATCCCACTGGGGAAAAAGTCAGCAACCCCTAGAAAAAGGGGGGAAACAGTAATGGTTGGGGGGCCTATGAGGAATCAAGTCTGCACTTAAAGACAGAGCTCACGACATGGACTTATGAACTGGAAAATGCCTACAAGACCCTGCCCAGGGGCACCTGGATGGCTCAATGGGTTAAAGCCTCTGCCTTCGGCTCGGGTCATGATCCCAAGGTCCAGAGATCAAGCCCCGAGTTGGGAAATCTCTGCTCAGCAGGGAGCCTGCTTCCCCCTTTCTCTCTGGCTACTTGTGATCTCTGTCAAATGAATAAATAAAATCTTTAAAAAAAAAAAAAAAAAGGCCCTGCCCAGCCTGACCCGGCATTTCTCTAACCTTGCTTCTTCTCTCCCCCTCACGAACTGCTCTCCAACTCCACAGACTTCCTCCCCGTATCCCTGCACACCAGCGAACCCCCCAGATTATGGCATTTCAATTCCCGTTCCTGTCACCAGAAACATCCCTCATTCAGATATCAACGTAGCTCACTCCCTCCCCTCAACTGGGACTTTTCTGGACACCTTTTAAAATTGCACAATTCTGGGCACCTGGGAGGCTCAGTCAGTTAAGCATCTGACTTTGGCTCAGGTCATGATCCCGGAGTCTTGGGATCCTGGAGTCTTGGGATCGAGCCTAGCATTGGGCTCCCTGCTCAGTGGGAGCCTGCTTCTCCCTCACCTGCTCCCCCTGCTTGTGCTCTCTCTCTCTCTCCCCACTCTCTCTGTTAAATAAATAAATAAAATCTTTTTTAAAAAGTAAAATAAAACAAAATGGCAAAATCCTCCCCACCCCCGCAATACACACACAGCAGTGCCCACAGACACATTTTTTATCACCATTCCCCAGTGTGGGTTTTTACCCCCATAAGCATTTAATGGCTCTCAGTACTATAAAATTTTGCTTATCCACTCAGCCTTCTTGTGTCTCTCTATCTAGGATGTAAGGATTATGAAGGCAGCAATTAGTGTTCATTTCTGTATTACTAGACCTAGAAGGTTGCCTGGCCTATGTGCTCTATAAATATTCAGAGACTTAATGAATATTTAAAAAATTAAAAGTGTAGGGGTTCCTGGGTGGCTTAGTCGGTTAAAGCCTCTGCCTTCGGCTCAGGTCATGATCTCAGGGTTCTGGGATCGAGTTCCGCATCGGGCTCTCTGCTTGGCAGGGAGCCTACTTCCCTCTCTCTCTCTCTTTGCCTGCCTCTCTGCCTACTTGTGATCTCTGTCTGTCAAATAAATAAATAAAATCTTTTTTAAAAATTAACGGTGTACTAGCTTAGTATTCCAATAGAAAAAGACTGAAAGTTCCACGCCCTAAAGAAAAAAGGACAATTAAACCATGGACAAAAGAAGGTGTTTCATGGTTTTAGTTAGCTGAAGACTACATCAATGGATAGAAGCTAATGTTGGAGAAAGTTTCCTTAAAGACTTACTATTTAAAAGGAAAAACAATTCCCCTTCCAGCACAAAACGGGAGGATAACAACTCTTTAGAGATATTTTCTGCACCAGGGGAAGACAGTTCCACTGTTCTTAGATAGAATTTTTATGAACTGAGGGATGTAGGTAGAAGACCAGACTGGGAGGGAAAAAAAAGATAATGAATGGAGTTGATACTTGATAATTCTTGTGGAGACAATGAGGAATGAGGCGCACCACAGATGAGAAGTACACATTGCCGCTACCTCAGAGAACATTCTAAGCAGGACTCTGAGAAGACCAAGTAAATATGCTGAACATGAGGGAGAGTGTCTATCGCTACAGAGCTGCTGTTTTGCACTGATGAGTAAGCAAACCGAATTCATGAGGTTGAAAACCCAGGTCATCGTGGGACACAAGGAGTCAGAAGACGTTGGCTCTGCTAAGTAGAGGCACTTCAAGAAAAAGTTAGAATAACTTCTTGATGATGAAGAAGAACTATATAATTTGTAGACGTTAAAGACGTTTAGAGCCCTGTTGGTATGTTCTGATAGAACAAAAACAGTCGTGTGAGAAATTTGCTCATTTCTCCATAAGCTTAGCAATGAGATCAGGTTGTGCACACCAGACGCACATTCACCGTGTCTTCCCCATTGTGACGAGCGTGGAACTTGGCACGAGGCCTTTCTCTTAACACACTCTGAACAAGTGTTTACCTGATGTAATAATGCATATACGTGAAAAGGCAAATAATGACCCCAGAGTCTGTTTCAAAAACCAGGCACAACGCTCCATATTCCTACGGGGAAGGTGAAGATTAAGAGGGACGCTTGCAGTGCCCAACAGTAAAATCCACACACTGTGCAGTAGAATAAAGTCAGAGGGACCTCAACTAAGAGAACTAGAAACATCTCTTCCTCTCCTCAAGCGAGAGAGGCAACTTGCTCTCCTAAAGCAGGAAGTATTGCTAGATGTTTGCAGTGAGCGGAGATAACACACCCGAGCCGAGCCGCATGGGAGGCAGAAAGGTGTACCGGGGGCCACACAGAGCAGCAGTAGTAAGAGAACAGAAGGTGACGGCGTTAGACGTCTGTGCTGGGACGGAGAAGAGCCATATGCACCTGTGGCACATCGGGGAAAAATACAACAGACTTGGGCACAGAGGCAGAAAGATGACTCACGGGGGATGGCTTATAAAGATCCCGCGCTTCCCTGGAAGGAAATACAGGGCATCTGGATCACATTAGGAACAGATGAAACGTACAGGGGGTGGGGGACGGTGCGTCTGGAGTCTGCAGGGGTGCACCGGGCTGAGGCAGACGTAGGGGGAGGACGAGGGGGAAGGACCAATGCCGCTGACCCAGGCTGGGAGCAAGAAGAGCGCTCTTAGGAACGCTGGAGGAAAACGAGATATTCCCGAGTCTCACTAGGGGAAAGCGAGGTACTTTATGCTAACTGACAGATGTAAACGCTATTAGGGAACCATGGTTACAGGCGAAGCCTTACGATATTTATCAAGAATGGAAATAATAATTATAAAGTGAAGGAAAGTGGATATACTTTGTGCACTGGTGACAGGTGTGTGACAGGGACTTCATCCCACCTGAGTGTTTTGAGCTCACAGAAGGGCAGAAGAACACACCATAAGAGACGCTTAATCTCACAAAACAAACAGGATGGCCGGGGGGAGAGGGTGGTGGGGTGATGGACATTGCGGAGGGTGTGTGCTATGGTGAGTGCTGTGAAGTGTGTAAACCTGGTGATTCACAGACCTGTACCCCTGGGGCTAATAATACATTATATGTTCATAAAAAATTAAGGGAAAAAAAAAGGGCAGATGAGAAATATAACCATGAGGAACATGACAGGGGAGTGTGGAGTCTGCCAGGGATAAAAGAAGAAAATCTGAAAATAAAATCCTGGAATGCACTAGAAGAACGTTTAAAACATCTGAGCTGGGGCAAATCACTAAAGATACTTCCAGCATCTAGAAGAAACAGTACCCATGGGACTGACTGAGGGAAAAGAAGAAGAAAATCATGAGTTACGAGAGTGAACAGAGGGTTCCTCCAACTGAATACAGATATTATTAGGCTCTTCTAGGAGACAGTAACCCAGATTTTACTTTTTTTTTAAGATTATATTCAAGGATTCTAAATGGGGAAAACTATTCATGAGCCTATGTGTATGAGTGTCACGGGGAACTATAGTTTTAGGGAATATTGCTGGGACATGCCACTTGCCCTCTCGACGCACTTGGTCCTATGTGAAGCACCGATTATTTACCTAGAATGTCAATAAAATTGCTTAGCATATAATAGCATTGATTCGGCTTTGGACGCATAAATGTAACAGATCAGGGAGCCTGAGTAGCTCAGCTGGTTAAGCATCTGTCTTCGGATCAGGTCATTATCTCAGGGTCCTGAGATCGAGTCCCACATCAGACTCCCTGCTTGGGTAGGGAGCCTGCTTCTCCTTCTCCCTCTGCCGCTCCCCCTGCTTGTGCTCTCTCTCTCTATCTCTCTCAAATAAATAAATAAAATCTTTTTTTTTTTTTTAATGTAACAGATCATCCTCTCCCCAGATCGCCAAAATTTGATTCTGTGGGTCAGTCCTCACCTAAGGAGAAGACATAGAGAAGTCATTTCAGGAATGACAACGTGTGGCACATCTTCACCCCTGCAAATTCCAGTATCCACCACTTGCTGCTGTCCTGGGACACCTGGCTGCCTCTCTGGAATGGGCGACTGTGTTTCTTGCAGAGAAAATACTGTGCTGAGCTACAAGACAGAAAGTGAAGGCAGGAAATTGAAGAGGTCAGGCTTTCCGACAGAAGAGAACTCTGCATTTATTGTGCAAAGAACAAAGAAGGCTGACCGGGTACCACTTTTGTCTAGGGTTACCTGATTGATAGGTCATCCCAGGAGCCAGAAGTCTGTCCTTGTCCTAGGCTCTCTTCTCCTGCTTGGGTGTGTGTCCAGTCGGCAACAAGTCTTTTCCTCTCTATCCCCAGTGCCATTGTTGTGGTTCTGCCCCTCCATGTTTCTCTCCTAGACAATAGCTTCATAACTTGCCTTGTGGACTTCTGTGTTGCTACCCTCAAAATATATCCTCTGCTGTGACCAAATCAATCCTGTCTTACTATATCAGCTCCTTGCCTATTTATTTGCCTTTAATAATTTCTTCTGACATGTAGAAATGAAGTTTATGCTACTGGAAAGTGGAAAGGGCAGATAATTTCATGACCTCTACACATATGCCTTTTCATACCCATTGCTCCAAGCTCCCCTACCCCTATCCATTTAATGACTCAGCAGCACTGAGATGCTTGTCAGCCAGCACAGACCCTGCTGCCCCACACCTCAAGACCTCAGCCATGCCAATACATCTCTCAGAAATCTCTTCTTTCCTTCTCTATAGGATGACCTACTATTTCTTTAATGGTCCCACCTAGGGTCACCTGTCTCTGTGAAGCATTCCCTCCTATGTTCAAGGTCAATAATCCTCTCCTCGAGCCACTCATATAATGCTGGCCCTGTGCATAGCACACTGGAATTTAACTACTGGTGTAAGCATATGCCTTCCCTTCTGGATTGTGATTTTCTTAAGACAAAGACTATTTCTTATGCATCATTCTAATCTCAATATTTTGTAAAATGCTATGTGTAGTCAGATTAAAATCTTTGTTTTTCCTTCTATAGAGTACAAATTAATTGGATGAGAACAATCTAGGAGAAAAAGAGAAGCACTAAAAGTGCCAAGGAAAATAATAAGAGAGCAGATATTAAAAGAAAATTAAATCAGAGAAGTTAAAGTGTCTTGAGATAAAAATAAAAAATACAATAATTACCTATGAAACTTGATTATTGTATCAAAGTGGCAATCCATCTATGTTTTAAGAGGTCTGCGATGTCTGAAAATTATACACAGAAGTCATGAAGATTCTCTGTGAGAAAATGATATCTATATAGAGTTACCCTAACTAAAATATAATATCTGTGTTATGGAAAAAGAAACAGTGATGTACTGCCAAGATAATAGAGAATAGCAAAGTGATTACTGACTGTTTGAATGGAAGAATATAATGCATTCTGCCTGATGTACCAAATAAAAGAGAAGTTTTATAAGGCAGCAGAAGAAATGAAATGCTCAGAAACTCTTAACCACAGAAGAGTAAGTACAATAGCCTGAAGTTCAAGGAAGAGTCCCAAACCATAGACATAATATGAAATATGAAATTGATGAATAATAGATAGAAGTGATGATAAATTTTATTTAGCATGAGAAGAGAAATGGCAGCTTATCTGCTGAGCAAGGGGAAAAGACCATATAACTTGGGACAAGTAGAAGAAAAAGTGATGGTTTCACACACTGAGAATAGAAAAGAACTTTCTGAACTTGAGCAGACTTAATAGAGAATCCCATGATGAAAAAGAAAGGGAAGAACTTGCCTGTGGGGCCGTAACACTAATGCTAGTGATATTAGAGGATGGCCTCATGGAGGGAAGGGTGCTGCTCCTGGGGAGCCAAAGGAAGGATGCCCAAGAAGAAAGAACCAGCCCCCTACTCAAAGAAGAGCCTCTAGACAAGACAAAAAAAAAAAAAAAAGAGTAGAGAAGCTCTGGCCCTCATTTCCAAAAGAATAACATATGGTGTTGGTAAAAATGTGAGAAAGACAAGGGGTATAGGATATAGAACTAAGAAAACACTTAGATATGTAAAAGGAATCACTTTGATTTTAGACGCTATGGGAGAAATCCAATGATAAAAGTATGAGAAGATTTGATACACCAGGCATACAAAAAGAAGAAAGAAAATATCACTCTTCTAGACCCTCCACAGGGAAGGAGGAAAGATAAACTTTTTAGGCTTAAGAAACAATGTTTTCCTGAGAAACGGAGTAAAATTTTCAAAAGAGAGTTCTGAGAACATGTGGGGGACATGAAAATATGAGTAAATTGAGTAATAAAAAAGTGTAAAGGGAAATTTACCATGAAATTTAGTATAGTAAAATGGGAAATAATTAACGTGTATAGAAAGAGATACAGAGTCTTCACCTAAATGCAAGTTCGCAAAATCAGGTTTCTTTAGGAGAGACAGGAAGTGAGAGACAGAGATGGTGAACAAAGATGGTAGCCAAAGAGAAAGAAAGAAAGA
Organism: Mustela putorius furo; assembly: GCF_011764305.1. Classification (NCBI taxonomy): domain Eukaryota; kingdom Metazoa; phylum Chordata; class Mammalia; order Carnivora; family Mustelidae; genus Mustela; species Mustela putorius. Next base: position 14,827,965 of record NW_025421402.1, read on the forward strand.
GGAAGCCAATCAACCCTTCATCTTTCCCCAGTCTATACGGTGGCCAGCCTATTGTAAATACTGAGACACAAGGAAGTTATGCCATACTTCGGTGGACACTGAAGAAGATTAGTACACGGGACAGGAAACCCTAGGTTTGTTTTGTTCTTCGTTTTTTCAAATTTGAGAATGTTCTGTGAATAAAGATAACTTTGAGATTTTCTATTGTTTAGAATTGGTCATAAAAGCTGTGAGGTCTACCCCAGTTTTTATGTAATGGCAAAGGAAAAAATTCACTACTGAATACTGAATTTAAATGGAGAATAAAAAACCAAAACAATATTGCATTTTAATTACACCCTCAATTTTGTGTACATTAAATATACCGTTAAGAGGCAACTGGGTGGCTCAGTCAGTTAAGCATCCAACTCTTGATTTCAGCTCAGGTCATGATCTCAGGCTCCTGAAGTTGAGCCCCACATCTAGCTTCCTGTTCAGCAAGGAGCCTGCTTCTCCTCTCTCACACCCTCTCATGCACTCTCTTCCTCTCTCTCAAATAAAAAATAAATAAATCTGGGGCGCCTGGGTGGCTCAGTGGGTTAAGCTGCTGCCTTCGGCTCAGGTCATGATCTCAGGGTCCTGGGATCGAGTCCTGCATCGGGCTCTCTGCTCAGCAGAGAGCCTGCTTCCTCCTCTCTCTCTCTCTGCCCGCCTCTCTGCCTACTTGTGATCTCTGTCTGTCAAATAAATAAATAAAATCTAAAAAAAAATAATAATAAAAAATAAATAAATCTTTTTTTTAATTCCAGTTAATTATATTTGTTATTGATGGGAGTTTTCATGGATATGTTTCTGTATATGCATACCAAATGCGTATACCTATCTACACTGTGAAAGGGCCAGCACTAAGTGCTATGGAAAATGAAACTAAGCACAAGACATTGTGCATATCTTTTAGATAATTCTGATCAAGTTGAGTAAAGTGAACATGAAAAAATGGAATACTAACAAAGGAATTAAATAACTTATGTTAAAAAGCAGCTTAAGAAATAGCACATTCTGGGTGTTAGCCTGGGTGGCTCAGTCAGGTAAGTCTTTGACTCTAAATCTCAGCTCAGGTCTTGGTCTCAGCATTTGACTTCAAGTCCCACATTGGACTCCCCGTCCGGCATAGAGCTCACTTAGAAGGGAAAAAAAAAAAAAGAAGAAAGAAAGAAAAGAAAAAACATAATTTCTTGTTATTATTTTCAAATAACTCAAAAGAAGTATAGATAGAGGGATTGAAAGCAAAATTTCTGGAATTACCTGGAGAAATTTCACGGAGAAGAAAGTCCTATTAGCTAAACCTGGAAAAAAGTTATACTTAATCATGCAGAAAAAGAAACAGAAGCAAGGATTATGACTTCTGAGTACAGAAACACTGGAAATAAAGCACAAGCAGATAAAAAGTTATATCCTGGGTACTATCAAGAAGAAGAAAAAAATCAAATAATTACTAAGTACTTCTATGGGCTGCCAGGCAATCTGGAAAACCCATCATGACCTGTTACAGGGCAAGACGTGAAATTAAATCTCAACATTATGTGTTGCCTTGATTTCTGGCAAACAAGGAGGGCCTAAAATGGTCTACCAGCAAGTTCCGCTCCCTGTTCCTCTCCGATGGGTAAGGTGCCTTAGCTGAATAATACTCTTTCTCGAAGGACCAGGCACAGTTCTTGCTCATCCCTGAATAGCAGGCTTTGGTGCCCTGTCAGTCCGCAGAATTATTCAAACAAGGGAACGACATCCTCGCACTGGGACCAGGAGATACACTGTCCTCTTGATACTATGAAGCCTGCCTCCCACCTCACCTGGCTGCTCACTCTGTTCTTAGTGGAACCCCTAAGTGACCCCTGTGCCATGGGGCATCCACCTCCCACAAGTTAGGAGTATATGAGACTTATAAGTCTGGTGCCAGGTGTGTTTGTTTGGTCATCCCCATAACCCTAGCGCAGGGATCTCTCTCTCACCAATGGGCTAAAGAAGAAGCAATTAGGGGCGCCTGGGTGGCTCAGTGAGTTAAAGCTTCTGCCTTCAGCTCAGGTGATGATCCCAGAGTCCTGGGATCGAGCCCCACATCGGGCTCTCTGCTCAGCAGGGAGCCTGCTTCCTCCTCTCTCTCTGCCTGCCTCTGTGATCTGTGATCTGTGCCTGCCTCTTGTGATCTCTGTCAAATAAATAAATAAAATCTTAAAAAAAAAAAAGAAGCAACTAATCTGCTTAAAAAGAAACAAAAACAAAAATAAAAACAAAACCAGAAACAATGTCTTGACCTTATGTCAGACCAACCGAGAGAGAATCTCTGAGAAGAAGGGACTTAAACACTCCACCCCAGTGATTCAAAAGTCAACCCTGAACTTGAGAACTACTGTCTTAAGGGAAAGGGCACGCTCTCCCTTTTCACCATTTCCATCTTGGACTGTGCTTGCAAGGGCACCTTAAATATGGTAGAACAAGAAGATAGAAGAACTGCACATCCTTGAAATCTCCCTGGACCCTCAAACAAGCCTAGAGTTTTATATAAGATTTAAATGTCTGCTAGCATGCTAGGATACATCTCTTTCACAGCAGCCAAACCTACACCTTCGCTAAAACACAGACTTTGGTCATGATTCCCGTCACTGTCACCTACTGGGTTATCTACTCACACACAAATTCTTGAACACCCTCCCGCTGAACTATTGATTTCATCTTCAGAAATGGAGGAAATTATTATTTTGCACCCAATTATGGAGGAATCATAGCTAAGGATTTTAGAGTAAATGCCAGGCATGAGTGGACCAAAGTTTAAAACTATTCAGCTTTGTCTAGATTCTACAACCAACAGTTTCCGCAAACAATAATGGTCACATTTTACAGATAAGAAAATTAGGTCACAGAGAGGTTAGGAGAAGTTCTCAAGGTTATACAGCTGGCAAATGGTAAAGCTGGGGTACTCATCCAAACGCTTCATTTTCAGAATCTGTGCTTTTATCTATTATATCATACTAAGGACTAGTTAAATGAGAATTAATATATGAAAGCACATACTAGCATGTTTATCATATATTAGATATAAATAATTCTTTCATCCTTCCCTCTCTTCTTCTAACCTTCACTGAACAAACACCCTTACACACCCACATGCACTCACACACCACACTTACACTTCTTTTTTTCTTCCTGTCATGAGATTACTTAGAATAAAATGTCCTTTTCCAGAAAATGATATTGAGGTGGAGTTGGAAAGCAATGAGGGGAAATTCTTTTGGCATGGATAGGAACATAAAATCTCTACCTAATGTGAAAAGACGATACTCCATTTCCCCCACCAATCTCCATCCAACCCCCAATCCAAAATACAAAACTAAATGTCTATCTACTGTCCCAACACAAAATTCAACATGTAAAAGTGAAATGAAAGTTCACTGATGATACTTATAACAGTAAAATAACATGCAAACTTTTCTTTGTCCATAAACAGAAGTTAAGAACAACATACACAATGAAAATTCTCGGTCCTGAAAATAAAAAAATTAAATATAGATGCCCCAAGAAATGTCACAAATGGAATGCATGCTGAAAAGAGAGGTCCCTCCCTAAAGGAAGGAAAAGCCTGTCACATACTAGACACATAGACAGGAAAAGATGTCCTGGCGGGGCAGAGAGAAGAGTATACTCCTGGAGCATATGGTAATAAAAGATGAGACATTTGAATACAAAGAGGAGTATGACTGACCCACATGTCATAAAAGATGACACACTTGAGATGCCATAAGGGAAAAGATGACTTATCAGAGAAGTTAGCAGGTAAAATATGGGATGTTTCACTATTACAGAGATGGATGTTGGCCTGTGAATAGCTCTTCTGAGTCAGGTTACCATGTGTCTTTTGTTCCTTTCATGTTGGGGGTGGAGTGAAAGACCTTCTAAGGAAGTCTCCTGAGATCTTCCAATCTGACCAGTATTCCCCTTGTTTTTACTGAATGCATTTAATAATTCAACAAAATGTGTTTCCGAATCTGTTAAGAAAAGCAGTATGATTTTTATTCCAAGAAGCAGTAAGCAAAGCCAGAAAGTCTCCAAGCAAGTCCAGGAATATACATTTTCTAATAAATGGTTCCAATAAATGGTGCCTGCCATCTTGGCTTTAAGACATTGTTGAGCTGTCTACTTCTTCACCCATATTATGCATATCATACTCACTGAGAGTAAATTCACCTGTACAACTCTACCCTTAGAATGTGTTTGGGCTCTATTCTGCTTTGAAAGGTGAACAAAAAAGAAACCCCACACTCATTGTGGTTCCAAGATAGGCTAAAACCTTCAAAATTCCAAAGACCAAATTATTTTCAAACATTATTTTATTAATCAACTAAATAATAAGATGTCTAATAAAATGCTTCAAAGGAAATTTTAAAATAAACAACTTCTCTAGGAAGTGGGAGAGGAACTGCTGCTGATCTTGGCTTTTTTTTTTTTTGCCCTAAGTGGGACAGGAGGCCATTGCTTGAAAAGTATCCCTCAAACAGCATTGATTGCTGAAATGTGTTGAGAAGTACTGTATAGCACTAAGTAAAAGGGAGGGTTCATCCTATGTGAGTTGCTTAGTAGCTCTGTGATTGTGAGTCACCTAAAATTTTGATATCTCAATTTCATCTTCTGTAACATCAGGATCATTCTAGCACACACATCAACCGGTTTTCATAAGGATCGAATGAGTTAAAAATCTATACAGTGCTTAGGATAACATATTTGCTATTACTATTATTATCATAAGATCTTTTATAAATGCTCCCTTCAGCTTATTACCTGGATATAGCCCAAACCTGAACAAATTGAACTTGATTCTTTTAAGAAATTCAAAATCTCAAGATACTGTGATTTTTTCCTAGCAAATCAGCACGAATTAAACAATGAAAACACTCAGTGCTGTTAAAGAAATGCTCAAAGCTGCCTCTTCTCCCTCTGCTGGTGCAGAGCTAAGTTGGTACAACCACTTCAGATCTTAATAAATTGTTTTGCGGTGCACCTGGATGGCTCAGTGGGTTAAAGCCTCTACCTTCCGGTCAGGTGATGATCCCAGGACCCCGCCCCCCCCTCCGGCTCTCTGCTCAGCAGGGAGCCTGCTTCCCTACCTCTCTCTCTCTCTCTCTGCCTGCCTCTCTGCCTACTTATGATCTCTGTCTGTCAATAAATAAATAAAAACCTTTTAAAATAAATAAATAAATAATTTTGCTATATTTCCTTGGAAAAGAATGGAAGAAAATATGCCAAACGAAAACAGTGGTCACTGATCTGTGCTGCATGCAGTATGTAAACATTATTTTGTTCACACAAAAATGTCCTGAATATGATCTTAAAGCCGGGATGAAAATACTCGTAGCACAAGGTAGAAATGTATAGGTATCAGAAGAGTCATCGATAAAACGTGATGCAGAGTTAGTGTGGAAAAGTGGCTTTCAACAAAATAATTGCATCAAGTTTCAGGTGATCAAAGCATTTGTGCAAGCTGGAGTCTACATTGGCAGGGAAGGAACCTGGCATAATATTTGGTAATAGGGAAAAAACATCAGATAGAGGTCAAGACTGGGCATATTTAGGAAACAGCAAGCCATCCAGTTTGTCTACCCACTGATACAAATGGACATTCTTTGTGATGGCCTGAGTCGGATCTGGAAAATCACAAGCATTGAGTCATGTGACATGAGGCATTAAAAAAAAAAAGAAAAGAAAAGAAAAAAAATTAGGCAAAATGATGTTTAACCTTTTTGGGTTTTTTTTTTTTTTGAGTAAAGCTTTAAAATCATGATACTTTTAAATAAAACTCCTAATTTCTGGAATTTCTAACCTGAATATTGGTCAGAAGGGGCTGCATCCCCTTTGAGAGGGAACACGCTTTCCGGGTCTTGAGGCACACGACGCATGCGCCCTGCACCCACCCCTCATTCCCACTCTCTTGTCGCCCTTTCCCACAGAGGACTCTGCCGTCCACAGAAGGACATTAGAAGCCTGATGAATGGAAACACTGGGGTAAATTTCAAGACCATATTGTCTCTGTGCGTTTCTCTTTTTTTAATGTGATTTATTCATTCAGTAATTTACACCAAGGTAGATCACATCCAAAAGCAATGGCACCTCAAAGCCACTGCATGCACATGTCCTGGCCTGGAGGAAGGGAGGTAGTTGCTGATTCTGTTTAAATGATGTTTTTGGGGGCGCCTAGGTGGCTCAATGGGTTAAAGCCTCTGCCTTCGGCTCAGGTCATGATCTCAGGGTCCTGGGATCGAGCCCCGCATCGGGCTCTCTGCTCAGCCGGGAGCCTGCTTCCTCCTCTCTCTCTGCCTGCCTCTCTGCCTACTTGTGATCTCTGTCTGTTAAATAAATAAAATCTTTAAAAATAAAATAAAATAAAATAAAATAAATGATGTTTTTGTATTTGTTGTTTTAATTTGCCCCCCCCCCAAATCAAAACCAGCTCAGATGTTTTATTTCTTCTCTCTGTTCTCCATTACTTTTTCCTTTCTTTCTTCCAAACAATGCTGAAGGGAAGCATGGCCTGTTCTTTCTTGTGGATGCTTGTCCTGAGGAATATAAAACTCTTTTAAATGTTTAATTAGTATTCATTACCTGAGCTTGGTCCTTTGCCTAGCCCGTGATGTTAATACTTTCTGACATGTATCAGATTAGTATGTTTGCTAATGTTCTTTAAAGTCTTTCCTTTATGCTCTAGAGCTCTCCCCTTACCCACACCCCTCATTTTCACTTTGAACCACCATGCTCTTGAGTCTCTCAAAGGAGTTGATCTACAAGAGATTCTCTTGAGGTTTTTAGGGTTTATTTAAAGAACGTACATTTGTTTTCTATGTAAAAGAATTTCCATGCAAAAATAGATCATGATACATAAGAAACAGTAGATGCATCTCTTTGAGAACAGCAGTCTCTGTTCCATCATGATTATAATACGAACATTTATTGAATGCTTATGAGCCAGTCCCTTTCTTTAGTACTAAACGAGTAATAACACATTTACAATAATTAAATGAACGCTTAGGAAGGAACTCTTCACAACGGTTTCAGCTTCACAATGCAAGAGGTAACTACTATTTTTCCTTCGGCATTGTACAGATGAGAAATTGAGAAACAGAACACAAGATCACTTCCCCAACACACCACAGCTAGCTGGGAGCCCGGCCAGGTTTCAAAGGTAGGCAGTCTGGTTCCAGCACCCCACCTGTACCCACAAGCCCATCTGCCTTCCACCTGTCCCAACCCCAGTGGTTCACAGACGGCCCCGCACACGGGACATGGTCCGTGAGCGCTCCCTGGCTTCATTTCAATTTCATTATGAGACGCTAAGATAAGTAGAAAGGGTCAGATAGGAAACATGGAAACTGCAAATGTGTAGTTATCATTTCAGATGGCAGAAGACATGATAAAAAAAAAATGTTATATTAAGCCCTTATCTAAGACTCTTTCCGGTTCCTTGCTCGTTCTGTCATTTTTTGACATTCACACAAGCACCTTGAAAGATGTAAGATATAAACGATTCTTATAACACGATTCTGTTTTAATCAACCACATGTTTTTATTTTTTAAAATTTGAAAATATAAAAAAGTACAGAAAATTTGTAAGAAATGGCCATGTTTCCATCACCTCAGATTGACCAATGTTAACATATTTTCTTTATCTTTCTTTGTTGGTAATATAAATAAAACAATGAAGAAAAAGTTGCAGTGCCCTTTAGGGGACACAATTTTTTTTCCTTGGCATGATCTACTTTTCTTTGATCAAAGATGCTGGTTCATTGCCAAGAGTGAATCTCTTTCCAGCCAAAGATGAATTTTCCCTTCTAACTCACCCCTTCCCTAAATAACATATAGGAAAAAGCGTGGTGTCTCTAAAACTATCCTTGCAATTGCCTTGCTAAGGTCACCTAAAACAGCTGAATTGTCTTTAAATGGATTAGTTTACAATGGTTTCAGTTTTTCCCATTATCCATTAGGGCAACTTAATAATAGTCTATTTTCAACCTCACAAATACTCCATCTGAAATCTCACTTACAAACCAGTGTCTCTGAAGCCACATTGTTGAAACCTTGAGATTGTCCCTTATCTTTCTCATGAAGTGTTTTTAGATCTCAAGATGGTTTCCAGAGAAATTCTCCACAGAAAGTACAAGAACCAAGAAGTATTGTTTAAGCCTCATACCGTCAACAAAATCCTTTGCTTCTATCAGCTGAATGGCTCATCTGTGAGAAGCCATTCCTCTTCGCATGTTCTGCTTTTGGGAAAAGCTGTTGAGAATGTATCACCTTCACGCCTCCATTGCTTCCCTCATCTTTTGTTCCCAAAAGAATGCCCCAAATATCTTATTCCTGCCATATCCTCCTGCTATTAGTTTTCAACAACGTCTCCTAACCATGAGTGTCTGACAGCTTCTTCACTTACAAGAACTGAGTATCTTCTCTTTGTTGCTTCGTATGGAAACAGTAGCAGTTCAAGCATCATAGACAGGATCCCAGCAGGATCCCAACATCCCTGGGCTGCTGGGTCGTGCACAGGCAAACAAAATAGCATGTAAAATTGTAAGACACTGCATAAATAGTTGCCTTATTTTTTATACAAAAGGTATATTTTAATTAGTTACATCCTTACCTTGCCTTATAAAAATCATCACTATTTACCACACAATAATCACAGATTCACACATGCCAACAAACACTATAATTTAGAGCTACAGGTGAACATGAAGGCAGGGATAACTACCATCCTGTAGGAAGGTGTATAAAAGACTATTATTTTTATCACAGATGCAAACATACTCATACACGCATCTAGAGGTGGAATTGTAGGTGAGAACGTATAAAGTCAATCAGGGTTCCTATTGAGTTTCTTACACAAGAACATGACTGCTGAGGATGAGAAAATGAAAAGAGATTAAACAGTTAAAAATATATCCAGTGATATGAAGCATAGACACAACCCTAATGTACTTGAATGCGCCCCATTACAGACCAGCACATGCTTCTGCAATGACCTTCTGCTAACAAGATTGCATACAGCTGGTAAAGGAGCCTTTTATCTTTATCCACTTATAACCCTTAGATTGGACAAAATTGCCTCCTTGAAGACCAAGGCCTGGCTCAGGCACATTTTGATGTAGGCCAAGATTTTGTACACAGCCCTCGCTGAGCTCAGACAATGTCATCTCTGACCTACTAACCCATTTATGTTTCCCAAAAGTTTTTGTACTATTCCCTCTAATACCCAAAAGGGCAATCACTTTTTTTTTAAGATTTCATTTATTTATTTGACAGAGAGAGATCACAAGTAGGCAGAGAGGCAGGCAGAGAGAGAGGGGGGAGCAGGCTCCCTCCTGAGCAGAGAGCCTGATGCAGGGCTTGATCCCAGGACCCTGAGATCATGACCTGAGCTGAAGGCAGAGGCTTAACCCACTGAGCCACCCAGGCACTCCCAAGGGCAATCACTTTTAGTGTTCCTCATTGCAGGACTACCTACCATGGCCTTACTCAACATCTTCTGGAGGAAGAGCCGTTCGCACCCATACACAATTTGCTCTGAAATTTCTTCTCCATCTAGAATAGCTGGGGATTCTGCATCACAATCAATGCAAACCCTTCTGAAGTCACACCCACTGTGCTTCCCGGTTCAAGATTCCCCCACATTGGTGAGAACTCGCATCTACCCATGCCTATCACTGCTCTTTCTGACTCGACTGCCCTTTGCTCTCTTTGCTGGAGGTTTGTTACCCTCATCATGGTCTCCACAGGGAATTATAACTTGGCTGGAAGCCAAGGGCCTTGCTTCTGAGTCACTGATTTGCAGGACAATACTAGAAAGGATGATACACATTATTGTAACTCTCTGGTCACCACAATATAACCTCAATTCACTAATCCCTACATTGGGATGCACAACAGTCTTGGAAAGGTTCCTTCAGCTGTCCCATGTGTGGTGTGGATACGTTCGTGCAGAGTCTCTTGCACTCTGAGCATAGCCTGGAGTCCGCTCCAGCTGGGGGTCTACGTTCGTCAAGAGACTGTCTCTCCTCTAAGGCTAAGAACCTAACCTTAAAGTCTGTTCAGCTTCACAGATGCCTAAAGCCATAGACAGAACCAGCACTGCTGTCTAGTTAGAACTAGAGTCAGTGTCCCCCAAATGGGAAAATCTGGTCACCCTATAGTGTTGCTAACATGCACTCATGAAATTCCACAGGCCTGGGTTACTCACATTTATCACATTCTTAGAGGCTATATCTTACATTAGTGGTGAGTCAAACCATATTTTTCACTCAATTATGTTTTCTATGAATAAACTCCACAGGCCCTTATCTGTCTTTCTACTCATGAGTCCTTCCTAATTTATCTTCATTTTTCTGATACTAAAAACTCTGCTCTGTTTAGTGTTCCATGCACAATATCTTTGGAGCCCTATGAAAGGAAACTCGCTGTATACAACTACAAAATATCATTGCCAGGTTTTCTTGGCTTATTATTCTGGAAATACATATTCAACTATACTCATCCCTTAGTGTTTTCTACATTGGGATAGAGACTTTTCCTCTTACCATACAGTGTTCTGTTTTTCACTGTATTTTATGATATCTGTTTCACTTTATTTTACAGTTCTGTGCCATTTTAAAACCTATTGTGCTATTCGCTAGTCTTAATGGTAATTCTACTCTTTTCAAACCTTATCGTATAAAAAAGGTAACATTAAGTATTAGAATATGTGATGTGCACGAGAAAGCAAAATAGACCAACTGGGTAATGGCCCACTTTCAATAATATCACACTAATTAGTTTGTAAGAATTTCCTACATTATATTTTTATTCCTAATTTCTACATCGAGTCTGACATTTAAGTGAGGAATCCATATGCTGTGATGTCTTGTCAAATATTCTGCCAAACAAGCCAAATAACGTTCACACTAACTGACATGTTTCAGATACATAATTGTAACTTCATTTGAGCCCAAGCAGAGGCAAGGGGAGAGAGAAAAAAGAAGACGTGACTAAAAAGTAGACTTTTTTTTAAAGTAGACATTTTTAAAAATATACGTTTTGGTATAAAAGGTTTCCCGAGCTTGCTTTGCCAAGAATGTCAGCCAGTTTCAGAAAGTTATTCGCTATCACTGTTTTGCTTGTGTGTTACCCAAACATCAGGTTTCCCAGCATAACAGAGGATCTAAAACTATTATACCTTCCCCACAATGCCATGCCCATCTCTTACATCCCTTAAGGGCCTGGAAGTTTCTGGTTCATCTCAGAATATATAACCTCAATCAGTTTCCAAAAAAGTGACAAGTTAAAAAAAAAAAAAGAAAAGAATAGAAAGATACAAACACAAATCAAAACCCAGAGGAAAACAGCACTTTGGTTCAGCCTACTCGTGATGTCAAATACTGGTCGAGTTCATGCAACAGTTATAGCAGACAACTAAAATTCAGAGCCTTGCTGGTATTTTGTTTATGTTTTTTTAAAAGTCTTGCATTTTATTGAAATGTTTCAATATTTTTAAACTGGGGAATTTGTTAATAAGTTTCCTAAAGAAAGGAAAAGTGTCATGAAGGAGATCTTAGACTACCATGAAAATGAGTCATTAATAAGAATGGCTTTTATGAAGGAAATGAATCTATTTGCTGATTTTTCCCTTACAGTTCTGGGGACACCCCCAGTCAGGAATAGAAATATCTGAGCAGGCGTTCCTTTTCTTTAGTTTATTTTCAATGTCAAAGGATGAAGGGTTTTTTGTTTTTGTGTGTGTTTTTTTTTTTTTTTCCAGCTAGAATATAACTCCAACCCCACTGATTCCCTCGTAAGTCACCTGGAATTAACCACAAGTGATTTTTTTTTTAACATGGTAGTAAATCAAAACTGCCATCCTAATAGGTTGAGTTAACTGTTCCAAGCCTGTGACGTATTTGTCAGCCAGAAATAGTGTGGTTTGCCCTTTCTTCATTAACTCAATAGGCTATATCCAAACCCTCGGTTCTATTTACATCTGTAGCTTTGGTCTTTTGTATAAGTTGTACTGAAGGAAGAATCTGAATTCGAATGATCAAAATTACCACAATTTCATCAGGCAGGACTTTACCAAGAAAGGTGACTGAGGCCATGCCTACAAAGCTTAAAGTCTCCTTCCTTTGCCAGAAAGATGAGAGAGAGAGAGAGAGAGAGAGAGAGAGAGATGTGGGACACAAAGAGGGAGAGGAAGAAAAAACAGATTGAAAAAATAAAGACAATACAAGTGCTGATAGTGTCAATTTTAGAAAGGGGAAGTACTGCAGAGTATAGTGAATATACCTGCCTATACTGTATTATAATCATTAAGCTTGGTAAGAGATGAGATCTTAATTATTTCCATCACAAATAAAGGAAATTTCATGACATGATAGAGGTACAGTCACTACAGAGGCAATCACATCACAACGTATGATGTACCAAATCTACATGTTGTTATATGTCAAATACATTTCAGTTTAAAAAAAAAAAAAAAAGAAAAGGAAGGGAATCACACAAACTTTATTCCATTGTCTCTCTTCAGTTCACCAGGCTGGGATCCAAGGTAGCCGTCCTTATTACCCTACGCAAGATACTCTAATTGTATGTCTTCCTTTCTACTTTATGATACATGGGGAAATCTCCGTCTCTCTAGCAGCGTCTTACATTCTTTCAATAACCCCCGTTGTCTACACAACAAGGTTCAGACCTTAGGCATCCTTTCACGACCAAACTTCTTCATCCCAGCATGGCCTCGGGTCCATGACCCTTCACTGCACTGAACTACATCTATTTCTCTATGAATACCAAGACCTTTCCTCAATCATCCCTTTACCTGGGTGTCTCCGTCTACCTTGGAAGTTCCCTCTGCCTTTTAGGTCTTTGTAAAGTACATACAGTTTCAAAACCAATCAATTTTCACTCCCTTGAATTATTTTCCAATTTCCTCTTCTGAAAAGATCACGGTTTACTTTTCTCCTCTATGCTCCTAGAGCATGTGGTCTACATTATTTTATTTTGTGTCCTCTTTATATTTACGTGTGTTTTTTATTACTCGAGAATATGAGTTTTGAGGTCCCTGATGAAAAGTTCTGACATATGGTGTGTAATGAATAATTGTGGGATGAATGAGTGGGGAAATAGTTTTTTTCTTTTTAAATCTTACTTCATCACACAAAGTTAAAGGAAGTTTTACATTATGGCTAATTAAAAAACATTGAATACTTAACTCTATTCATAATTCTAGGCTGGCCATAAAACAAATTGTAAAGAAGGTAAACTTTTCCGGCTTTTGCTCTCTTTAGGTTAAAATTTTCTTCAGTTAAGTTAAAATTTTCTTTAAGTGAAAATTTTTGACCTGAGTGGCTCAGCCGGTTAAACATCTGCTTTCACCTCAGGTCCTGATCTCTCTCTCAGTCATGATTTCTTGGGCTGGAGATCAAGCTCAGCAGGGAGCCTGTTTCTCCCTCTCCCCCGCCCCTGCTCATGCTCTCTCTCCCACTCTCTCTCAAATAAATAAATAAAATGTTTTAAAAACAAATTTCCTCAGACCTTTCACATCTAAGTAAACTTTGTGCTTCTCCAACTGCCTAGAACTCTCTGAATTTTCCAGAGCTCCAACCTAGCCTCCCAGAAGTCTCCTTTTCTAGACTCAACTTTTCCCTGAAATTCAGAAAACTGAAATGGTTACCTTAAACTGGGAACATAGGAGATCAGGTGTCAGAAAGCCTGTTTCCTGGAGCTACACAGGAAAAGTAGTGACTTAGCTAGTACGAAGGGAAAAAGTGGTTCCAGCGACACTGGTCCAAATACTTGGGGGTCTTTATAATGAGAAGAAAACAGCTTCCCCTTGCCTACCTCCTCCTAAAGACGACAGAGCAAAGCAAAAAAAGACAAATCTTCTATTTACAAGAACACGTTGTCTTTTTAATTCTTTTATTCATGTAAAATATGGTAAAGTTAAAACAAATAATAAAATAAAATATCCTAGAGAGGTTTTTTATGTTTATTACATTTGTACAAAAAATTTCCAATTATGTGAACATAAAAACTGATCTTCCCTTCAAAATTAATAGGTTAGAGGCCCATATTTCATTTTGAGCAAAAACTCAATTTATTCTAAGAAGGGAAAGTAGAGTACATGCTGATTTCTCTCCACACTGTATCCAATAGAAAGTAAGCAGAAATTCTTCTCTAAATTCTCCTTCAAATTCTTTGTAGATCAGTGAAGATCAAAGTAAAGGTAATTTAGAAAATCCTAGCCTGGCACTGAAGTTATGCTGCAGGAAAGGGTAAAAATTTGGCTTACGGGAAAAATAAGAAAGAAAATGATTTTTTTTCTTTAAATGAAAAGTGGTGAATATAGACTCTGTGTAATCTATTAAGAACACACATGGTAGAATCAGAGGAGAACTAAACTCCAGATGCCAGCTGAACATCTCCAAGTTGGGGGGAACTTAGAATCCATTTTGTCATTCATAAAATAGGGATAGTGGTGTACATTCTGAACTAGCCTTCTGGACAGAAAGCAAACCATCAGTTTCACTCCCACCTAAATAAGAACAAGCGAGATACACTATAACATTATAGTTAAAAAAAAAAAATTCAAGGGACACCTAAGTGGTACAGTTGGTTAAGCAACCAATTCTCAATTTCGCCTCAGGTCATGATCTCAGGGTCATGAGATTGAGCCCAGCGTCAGGCTCCACGCTCAGCACAAAGTGTGCTTGAGATTCTCTCTCTCTCTCTCTCTCTCTGTCTCTCTGCCCCTCCCTACCCTCCCACATGTGCTCTCTCTCCAAAATAAATAAAATCTTTAAAAAATAATAAAATTTTAAAATTTTAAAAATAACAATCCATTCAAGAGGTGAGGCTGCAAAGAAACCTAAGTGAACTAAATTCCAGGAAGTGATGAGACTTCCCTGGGAGAGAAGAGACCTGCGTTGCTTTCATCCCATACAGCACAGCAAAAGGAAACTACCAGAGACAGTCCAACTTCCAGTAATGTTTAATGGCTTCATGCAGGCTACCTGGTCAAGTTAACGTTCCAAGGATCCCCAGTCACAGAGCAACTTTTTACCTGCCTGCCAGCCCTTCATTGTAGGCTTTGTCCAACATAGGGGAGAGAGTGGCCGAGCCTCTGAGAAGAGCCTGGGGGCTGAAAGAGAGCCCCTCCCCAGGAACATGGGACCTTTCTGCATGCAAGGCAGAGCTCTGCTAGAAAAAACTGATGGTCATAATACTAAGACACAAAGCCAGCTTACTAGCCCTCATGAGCAGAAAAGTAAATTCTTTAAGAAAATTAGCAAATTAGAAGCAACTGGGTGACTCAGTTGGTCAAGTGTCTGCCTTCAGCTCAGGTCATGATCCCAGGGTCCTGGGATCAAGCCCCGCATCGGGCTCCCGGCTCATTGGGGAGCCTGCTTCTCCCTTTCTCTCTGCTCCTCCCCCTGCTCCTACTCACTCACTCTCTCTTTCTCTGTCAAATAAATAAATAAAATCTTTTAAAACTTAGCAAATTAAATCCAACAATATGTACAAAATTAACTCTATTTGGAGTTTATCTCAGGAATGCAAAAGTTACTTAAAGAGGTGAAAACAGCCAGTGTATGTCATTTATGTTAACATAGGTCTTGCTGCTAATGTGGCATGTTAACAAGTGACAATAATGGGTTATGATGTAAACAGAATAAAAAGGGTATAAACCTCAAGATATGCTTTAAATGTAATACTGGTATCTACTCAAGATTTTTAAAACCTCTCAGACAAATAGGAGTACAAGAGAACTTCTTCAGGGCATTTATGAAAAATCTATAGGTAACATTATACTTAGTAGTCATTATAGCTATTCTTAGCAGTCAATATATAATATCTATTATCTCCATACAAAATCATTATATTTCAATTAGCTGGTAACATACCACTGGAATATAAAATACAATAACTTACATATAACTTGAAAAACATTTCAAAAAAGTGTCTACAGTAAAGATTAAGAAACCATGCTGATTGCTTTTTGGCCTTTTGGCTAAGATTGAGTGTAGAAACCACACTGAGAGAAATTGGACAAGACATTCATAGATACATATTCAATGCTCATGCATTAGAGAACATCATATGTTAAGATGTCCAATCTTTTCCAAAGTTTCCAATCTTTGGAAAGTATCAACTTTGCTGATACTCAAAATATCAGTATAACTTTTGTAGAAATAAATTGATTTTAAAATTTATATGGAAATTCAAAGGATCTAGAGTCAAAAAAACAAGAATAGACTTGGAGAACTTACACGACCACCTGATGTCAATAGTTACAATGATACGATAGTAATCACAATGGTCTAGGATTGTCAATTATAAACAAATATAAATCAATGAAACAGAAAACCCATAAAGAGATCCACACATATAATATCAGTCAATATTGGAGAAAGGCAGCAGACATTTCCATAAGGAAAGCCAAGTATTTTTAACAAATAGAGTTGAAATACATTGATTTCCTAATATGAAAAAAATAAAACAATCCTACCTTACTCAATATACAAAAAGCAATTCAGGGGCGCCTGGGTGGCTCAGTGGGTTAAAGCCTCTGCCTTCAGCTCAGGTCATGATCCCAGGGTCCTGGGATCGAGCCCCGTGTTGGGCTCTATGCTCAGCGGGGAGCCTGCTTCCTCCTCTCTCTCTCTCTGCCTGCCTCTCTGCCTACTTGTGATCTGTCTGTCAAATAAATAAATAAATAAATATCTTTTAAAAAAGCAATTCAACTTAGACCATGAACCTAAGCATACATAGAAGAACCAAAAAGCTTCTAGAAAGTATTTAGAATATCTTCATAAACTTGGAGTTAGACAAAGAATATTTTAAACAAGATTGTAGAAACACTAACCACAAAAAGGAAAAGAAAAAAAAAAGACAAGTTGGACTGTACCAAAATTTTAGGTTTCTGTTCATCCAAAGAAAAGGAATAGGCAAATAAAAAGAATGAAATCTTGCCATTTGTGGCATGTACATAGAAAGTATTATATCAGTGAAGTAAGTCAGAGAAAGACAAATACCATATAATTTTACTTATATCTTAGAATTTAAAAACAAAACCGATGAACAAACAAAACAAAAACAGACTCATAAATGCAGGAAATAACCTGGTGGTTGCCAGAGGGGAGGGCTGGTAGGAGGGAGAGCAAAATAGGTCAAGAAGATCACGAGTGACAAACTTCCAGTCGTGGGATAAATACTTCAAAAGGATATAAAGTAACCATGGGGAATATAGTCACTAATATTGTGATTATTTTGCATGGTAACCTATGGTAACTGGATTCATTGTGGTCATCATTCCATAATGTACATAAATGTCAAATCACTATGTTCCATAAATGAAACTAATATAATACTGCATTTCAGTTACACTTCAGTTAGAAAAATAGCAAGAAAATGAACAGGAAAATCGCAGTTTAGAGAAAAAAATATATTTATGACACATATCTGACCAAGAATACAAATACAGAGCACATAAAAAACTGTTTTGAACCACTAATTTAAAAAAAATAATAAATAAAATCTTTAAGGGCGCCTGGGTGGCTCAGTGGGCTAAAGCCTCTGCCTTCAGCTCAGGTCATGATCCCAGGGTCCCCTGATCGGAACTCTGCTCAGGAGGCCTGCTTCCCGTCCTCTCTCTGCCTGCCTCTCTACCTACTTGTGATCTCTGTCAAATAAATAAATAAAATCTTTTAATAAATAAATAAAAATTTTACAATTTTAAAAATAGGCAAAATTCTTAGACACTCACTTTTCAAAGCAAGATAAACAAATGGCAACCAGACTCTGAAAAATTGCTCAGCTCGTTAGTCATCAGGGAAGGGAAAATAAAACTTCAAGGAGATATTATTTCATATCCTATAGAATGGCTAAAATCAAATCACAATATCAAATTTGGTGAGAATATGTAGGAATCAGAACTCTCCCATGTTGCTCTTGGTGGAAATAGGAAATGGAGAAATGTCATCTTCTTATAAGGCTAAACATATGACCCAGAAATCCCAATCCTAGGTATTTACTGAAGAGACATAAAAACATATATCCAAATAAATCTCAGTTTGAGAATGTTAAAGGAGCTTTAGTCATAATTGCTGAAACTGGAAAAATTCCAAATGTTTATCAGTTCGAGACAGGAAATATAAAGTATAATATATTAATAGAGTGGCATATTCCTCATCAATTAAAAAACAAAACAAACAGACACAGCCACCAAAAAGAATGAAATCTTGTCATTTGCAACGATGCAGCTAGAGCTAGAGTATATTACACTAAGTGAAATAAGTCACTCAGAGAAAGACAAATACCATATGATTTCACTCAAATGTGGAATTTAAGAAACAAAAAAGATGAACAGGGGAAGGGAAGGAAAAATAAAATAAGATGAAAACAGAGAAGGAGACAGACCATACGAGACTCTTAACTCTAGGAAGATAGTCTTCTTTACCCCAAAGTGTACTGACTTAAATGTTAATTTCATCTAAAACCATGGGAGACTCTTCCCTCTAGGAAACAAACTGAGGGTGGCTGGAGGGGAGGTGGGGTGGGCGGTGGGGTCCCTGAGCGACGGATACAAAGGAGAACACGTGGTGTAACTGAGCTCTGGGTGTTGTATGTAACAGAAGAATCACCGAATTCTACCCCCGAAACTAATAATACAGCATATGTCAACTAAATGGAATTTAAACTAAAACAAACAGACAGACATAGTACAACATGGAAATGTAAAAAAATATGTTGAGTGAAAAAAAAAAAAAAAAAGCCTTACACTAAAGAGCAGATCATACGTGTTTATAATTACATGAAGTTCAAGAACACCTAAAGGACAGTAGTGCTGGATCTGCGGTTTTACTTTCCATGGTTTTAGTTACCCACAATCAATCACGGTCAGAAGCAGAGGATCCTCCCCTGACATAACAGTCAGAGGCTCAGTAGTAGCCTAACCCGGTCACCATCCCTCCATCATCCCTCACCTCCTCTCCTCACAGAGCATTTCATCATCTCTCAGCATCATAAGAAGAAGGGCGAACCCAAAACAATAAGATGTGTTGAGAGAGAGAGAGAGACCACACTCAGATAATTTATGATACTGTATTGTTACACCATTCCATTTTATTATTAGGTATTGTTAATCTCTTACTGTACCTAATTTATAAATTAAACTTTGTCATAGATGTGTGTATGCACAGGAAAAATATAGTATATATAGGGTTTGGTACACCTGTGGTTTCTGGCATCCACTCGGGGTCTTGGAGCATATATCCTACTTTGAATAAAGGAAGCATTACTGTGACAGCAATTAAAAATGGTTCTCCTGGGATTGTGAAGGGTGCAAAGGGACACATGGCAACTTTCTGGAATGACAGACATATTCTACATATTGTTTGAGGTGATGATTGCATGATTATATGCAATTGTCAAAATACATCAAGCCAAATCCATTAGATGATTATATATAAATATCTGAACTTAAAAAGTAATGTATGTATGATATATAAAGAAAAATGGTACATATTTCATTGATCGTTTCATAAAGTTCTTCATCTAGCTCTACATATATAATAAATTAAGTGAGAGCTTAGCACAGTGGCTGACAACTGAAATATTTTATTTTGATGTTCTCTTAAAAATGCTGCCTTAACAGGGCACCTGGCTCAGTGAGTTAAAACCTCTGCCTTCCGCTCAGGTCATGATCCCAAAGTCCTGGAATCTAGTCCCCTATCGGATTCTCTGCTTCATGGAGAACCTGCTTCCTCCTCTCTCTCTCTGCCTGCCTCTCTGTCAACTTGTGATCTCTGTCAAATAAATAAATTAAATATTTTTTTAAAATGCTGCCTTGAAAAAAAAATGCTGCCTTGTTCAAAGAAGTGGGTTTGTATATGTAATTTTAAAAAAACAAAAGCAAAACAAAAAACACCTCTCAGTAGAGGGACAGAGTCATCGAAGCAATCCCTCCCAATAGCTACCATCCACATTCTCCTGCACAGGTATTCCATCTCTTACAAAACAGAAATCATTACCCCTGAAAGTGGAGATGAGAGTTCAAAATAAGTGCGTTGCGAGCATTTCAAAGACCTAGAAAGATGTTTGGAATCGTGAAGATTAACAACCTCCCAACGGTTGAGGGCAATGGCTGTGATTTTTCTTTCCAGGCTGCCTCAGTCGGGCAAGTCCTGAAGCAGCAGGAGCTAAGGCGTTCCCTTCCGAAGATACAGCGGAGCCCGCGATCCAGCCTGCTGTGCCCTGTCTGGGAGTGGACATCTTCAGGTTGTCCGGGAATCCTTGCAAGCGCGCTGCTGGGGGCAACAGAAGCTCCCCGTCCACCTGGTGCACCTCCAGAGAGGCTCAGCTCAAGCCAACAGAGAAGCTGGAAGCGCCAACAGGAGCATCAGGACTTCGGATTGTCCAGGGTGCAGACCCTCCCCTGAGAACATGTAAGGAAATTACATGGTTTTGTTGTGATCTTAACCCCCTTTCCACTGTCAGAGCCCTAGAGCCGGGATGTGTTCAGCTTTTATAAGTTTCAGTCACTGATGCCTTGCGTTAATAAGTAGTCTAGATTAAATCCCCTTGCTTTAATCAATCAAGAAAAAGTAATACCTTTGTGTATTTTCAACTTAAGACACGTTATCCAAACTTACCTGAAGGTTTTATTCAACTGTTGTTCGATTTAATACTATTCTGAAATATATAAATATATAAGGTTCCTTAGAATAATGCTGAGAAACATATCATCACAAAACTCTCCTCTCTGATAGAGCTTTCCTCAAAGAATGATCTGGGGGAGGAAAACACAGTTCTACAAAAATTCTGTGGGCATGAGCTTTAGAGAAATGTTCTTCTCTTCAACCTCTCTACTCATAATACACGAATATGAGAGGTCGATGCGGGTCCTTTAATAAAGGACGCCAGCCTATCTGAACACGGAACTCTTTTTAAATAAAACAGTCACTAATATCCACACTTGGAAAAATACTAAGTCATCTCACGTGGTTTTGTGATACTTTGTGCAAAGCTGTGACGAATGACCTGGGCTTCCGCATCAAGGGAAAACTTGAAAGTGGGGTTCAAAGTTTCATCGCGAATTTCACTATTCATTTTGGAGAAACAACTAATTCGTCATTTGATGCTGACATTCCTGGAGTTTATTTCCCAAGGCAGAAAGTTAAAAAAAAAAAAAAAAAAACAGAGCAAAAATAGATACAGAGATACTGTTAGATACAATGGATACTGTTAATGGCTCTAATTTAGGACTTGAGTTATTTTGACTTTTGACAGCATCGACAATGAAGACGTAGTTGTATTTCAGAGACAGAAAGTTGCTTCCTGCATCTGAACACTCATTAGCCTTGGAGAAAGAAAGTGTGGTTTTCTCCAAGCTTTGTATGATTTTGAACAAGAAGGTTTACTCCCTGCCCCATTTTTTTTATCCTCTGTGCAACATACAGTTGATGATATCAGCCCCAGAAATTTAGGTCTGCAGTGGGGATAATATCCAAGGGAAGGGGTGCATTTAAATTTGTTTTGAAAAATCCAAAACACTGTCAAATGTGAAGTATGATTAAGATATAAATTTCAAAGGCAGAGAAGCTGGACACCTTGTAGACAAAGAAGGTCAGAGGCCAGGAATGACTGGCAGTTTTCCCAGGAAGTATGTAATTGTTGCTCCTTTTCCAGCACAGGCTTTCTCTTAACCCTTTGGAGGTGGGGGAGCAAGAGATGTTTGCCAAAATGGCCAATAGCTGGAAAATGCACTATTTTACTTCTTTTCAGTCTTAAAACAATCAGAGAAAGATCCCTGACCTTCCAGTTTGGCCAAGAAATTCAACAGAGAGAAACACAAGTGAATCACAAAAAAGTTCAAAGAATTTGAATTTCCAAGAGAACTAAAGGAATTTATTACTCTACCTTACCATTCACATGTGTGAAGCTGAAGATACTTTGATACTTCCAACAAATGCGTGTCATATTTCTGCACATATGTAACTTGAATATCAGCTCTCTGTTTTCCCAAATCTTACAGCATAAGGGGGATAACCTTTTTAGTAACATTTGAATTCAAAAGGCTTACAAAATCACCCTAAATTCACTGAGATCTGGAGAGCTTACATTTTTCTGTGTCCTTTCCTACTCCAGTTCCCGTCTTTGTCTGAAGCATTCACCTCTCTTCTAGGCCTTGCCCCAATACCATGCTGGTGTTCTCTTTATCCCCAAATACTACTCCCACAGAACCTGAGCCTCAATTGAAAGTTTATGGGCAATAGAAGAATTAACCTGAATTACTTCACAGAAGATAAGCTTAAATGTTGTATGTAGACATTCCAGCTTCAACCATTTCCCTGAAAATACCCTCCTCCTTCGGGAATTTGCATGGACTCTTGCTCTTTCCTGGGCTACTATGTATGAACCCTAGCTCTTTTCTTCTTCTTCTGTCTTCCCTAAGGGTCCTCCAGAAATGAAGTGAATAATGTATATTTTTGCACTAATGAGAATCACAATTTAATGTAAATATAAAGATTATTGGCAGAAATAAAGTGCAGTTTAAATATTAACCTGATTTTTCTCTCTCAGAAGAAGGTAATGGGGGAAGAGAGCTTAAGGCAACATAGGACTGCCCTTGCCTTCTGAAGGTGTTGGGTGAGCTAAGAGTATAAAGCCATGAAGGGTAAAATCCTGGAGGAAATGATCTTTTGTTAGCAGGAAAAAAACCTCCTTTTTTGGGAGGACAGGAGGGAGTAAAGTTAAGTCTTGATATGATTTTGTATAAACAAGAAAGGACTGGATTTCTTTGTGTAATAAGGTAGGAAAGTTGTCTTGTTTTGTAAAGCTGAGAGGTAGGTAAATGTATATTCACTTTATTAGTCATAAATACATCTATATACACATTATATTTTGATTTATAAAAAAATTCATTAAAAAAAACTGAGCGAGCCATGGGGCACCTGGGTGGCTCAGTGGGTTAAGCCTCTGCCTTTGGCTCGGGTCATGGTCTCAGGGTCCTGGGATTGAGCCCCGCATCGGGCTCTCTGCTCAGCAGGGAACCTGCTTCTTCTTCTCTCTCTCTCTCTTTGCCTGACTTTCTGCCTACTTGTGATCTCTGTCAAATAAATAAATAAAATCTTTAAAAAAATTTTTTTTTTAAAAACTGAGCCATTTTTCCAAAACACAAAAAAGTCTGAAAGCTAAAAGATAAGCATGACAACAAATCACATTTAGTTCCATTTTTTTTAATTAGATATATTGTTAAAGAGTGGCTGGATGGCTCAGTCGGTTAAGCATCCAGCTCTTGATTTGGGATCAGGTCATGCTCTCAAGGTCCTGCAAAGGACCCAAGGACCCAGCCCGCCCAAGCCAGTGCTGGGCTCAGTGCTCAGTGGGGAGTCTGCTGGACCTTCTCTCTCTCCTTCTCCCTCTGCCCTTTCCTGCACCTGCCTCCCGTTCTTGCTCTATGTAGGAAGGAAGGAAGGAATGTTTTAAGAGTATAGGAGGAAAATGGCTGCAAAGGGTAGTTTGCTCAGTGGATCTCTCTTTTTGTTTCCGCAGAAAGGAACAGCTTAGGGTAAGTTTCATGCCTCAGTGGACCTGGCCTGCATTCAGGAGTGAAGGACTTGAGTTCTCGTGCATACGCAGAAGATAAGATACTGTGACCTTGAGAAAGGCATTTCTCTGAAATTTTATCTGTGAAGCAAGGATTACATTTCCAAACTGGGAGTGTTTACCAAATTCAAATTCTTATTTTATAGGTAAAGCAATGGAAGACCAGATTGATGAAAGAACTTGATCGAGGACACAGATGTTCTTTCTGATCACAAGGCCTTGGGTGCAACCCTGAGCTCAAGCTTCCAGTGGTCTGACCCCGTGAATGGACTCGGCAGAAGCAGCTGCTCTGTGTCCCTATCAGAGTTCTGTGGGGTCCAATGGGAGTGAAATGTAAACGCACCTCAAGGACAATGTTCCTGGGCTCTGAGGGCAGAGCTGTGCCTTCTCATGTAAGTGAAAAGTTGTTACTTTTGACCTGAGATGGGTTGTATGGTAGATCTACTTGTTTCTTTTTTCCGACATTTCGCCCCTTCTATTTTTGGAATTAAATCCGTATTAACACTTATTGTTTCCCAGCGGAAGCAAGTTAGTCACATTTCTCTGGTCAACAGTGCCATCTGGTGGACACCTAGAAGATCTCTACATTGGCTTCTAAGGGAAAGTTCTAGGATCACAAGGGTCTTCAAGCAGCATCAGGCCACAGGAGCAGGTTACACATTAGTTGTTTGGTTAAACATCTCAGTCCTTACCATAGTGGGGGAGCTCACGAAAGCAGGAAGAGGATTATAAAATAAGCTTTAGTGTATCTGATTTATGAAATAAATTAAAGGCATAGTTTATCGTTTCCTTCACCTTTACTCTTTTCAGTCCTGAAGCCGATAGCCAAAGAAGGGGCAACTTTGGAAAAACAAAAATGGAAAAAAACAGCAACAGCACCAATAACGAAAGGAAATCCCTGTTAATATGTAGTTTTGAGGTTCAAAAAGCCTGAACACTTGTGGCAATTAAGAGGATTCAGACAAAAATATGAAAGAATGATCCAAATCCAGATCGGGAATCCTGTCTCGGGAGGGCGGGCAGGGCAGGGGAGCTGGGGACAGGGGTTGTTGGGAAATGCAGAGAGAGTGGAGGAGAGGGGGGTACTGAGTCCTTCAGGTTCGCTGGCTTCATGCCAACACAGCTTCCAAGGAGACAGACTCAGTCAGAGGGTGACCTCCTCACGAGTCTCAGCACCTGATACTGTGGAGAGTTGGGCAGAAATTCTTGCTCACTAGCAGTCAAGGAAGCAGTTTTTCCGGTGTTCACAGAAGCACTTGAGAGTATGCACCTTAAAGGTCAGGGAGTCAGGACCCTGAGGACAAGGACCTTGGTTATTTCATTGGATGTGAGCATGGACTGATGACCTCAAAGACATGCTGGTTCTTCCTTTCTCTCTCCCCACCGCACTGGTACTAAATACACTGTGATGGTGAGTTTTATGTGTCAACTTTTGGCTAGGTCACAGTACCCAGATATTTGGTTAAATGTTATTCTAGACATTACTGTGAAAGTTTTTTTAATCTTTTAAAAAATTTTTTTTAATTTAAATTCAATTAGCCGGGGTGCCTGGGTGGCTCAGTGGGTTAAAGCCTCTGCCTTCCGCTTAGGTTGTGATCCCAGGGTCCTAGGATCGAGCCCCACATCAGGGTCTCTGCTGAACAGGGAGCCTGCTTCCTCCTCTCTCTCTGCCTGCCTCTCTGCCTACTTGTGATCTCTGTCTGTCAAATAAATAAATAATATCTTTTAAAGAAATAAAATAAAAATAAATTCAATTAGCCAACATACAATGCATCATTAGTTTCAGAGGTAGAGTTCAATAATTCATCAGTTGCATATAATACCCAGTGCTCATCACATCACGTGCCCTCCTTAACGCCCATCACCCAGTCACCCCATCCCCCACCCACCTCCCCTCCAGCAAACCTCAGTTTGTTTCCCAGAGTTATGAGTCTCTCATGGTTTTAGGTGAAATTAACATTTAAGTCAGTAGACTTTGAGATAAAGAAGGCTATCTTCCATAATGCAGGTGGGCCTCATCCAATCAGTTGAAGGCCTTAATAGAAAAAAGGCTGAAATCCCTAGAAGAAAGGGAATTCTGCCAACAGACTTCTTTCAAACCCAGACCAGACACTGTATCCTGGGTCTTCATCCTGCCAGCCTACTCTCCAAGATTTTGAACTTGCGCCTGGTGATCACATGAGCCAATTCCTAAAAATAAACATCTCTCTATATACAGAAACTGAGATACACATATACATGTACACACACACACACACACCCTACTGTCCTATTGGCTCTGTTCCTTTGAAGAACCCTGACGATGCATAGGTTCCCAGAGATTAGACACAATTCTGGGTAAAGTATACATATATGATAGCAGAAAAGACTAATTGATAGTGAGATACTGTTACTCCTGGTGGAATGGGGGATCTAAATAGGATTGAGTTGTTATACAGAAAAAAACTGTTGTAATTTGTTTGTATACTCAGGTGCATATCTGCTGCCTCCGTGGGGAGAGGGGAGTCACGGCAGAAATGCGGTTCTAGGCTTGCGTAAGTGAATCCAGGAAAGAACCGTCCAGTTCTGTGATTTTGCTCTTCTTTGGTAGCCCTGACCTGTCAGACTCATCAGCAGCATTGCTTGCAAAAACTGATTAAATGTCATTTCCCATTAAAGGAAATATTTAATGTAAAACCAGTAAATAAGTTTTCGATAATTAAACCAAAAGTTGTCTTTAACCGTATGTCCAAGTGACTAAATACATCTGATTTCATCTCAAACTATGAACCTTTAGAGTATATTGTTACCCCATATAGGAGAGCTGGTTCTGTTTTTGTTTTAGGAGATCTGTGTCTTAATGAAATGATAAGCTAGTTATTATTTTGATACGAAAATTCTCATATGAGAAGTTGCTTTATTTTTTTCCACATGGCCAATGATTCATATAAGAACAAGTAATATTTTGCCAACAGTTCTTAAATCATCTGTGCTTTATTTTTAGATTTCATATTATAAAAATCATTTTGCTATCTTTACTTTGATTTGTTTGTCACCCGGTTTTTTCCTCATTAATTTTGGACACGACTCAGGAAATTTTTTCCAAAGTAAAATGTTTTCAATTTATTATAAAAATATTCTCAGTGATAATTCAAAGACACGTCCCCTGCATGCATGTTAAATTTTTATGTGGGTCATGCGTCTATCAGAGAGTAGCTTATATTAGCTTTTAAAACAGAAAATATCTATATCAGCAAGATATAGCCCATGAGAGAGAGATACTGTCATTTTGATCTAATGTGCCTGTTTGCTGCATCTATCTGGGAATAAACAGAGTGAATAGATTTGGCCTGCGGAGCGTCTGAGCAGTGAGTTACCTAAAGAAACAGGTCAATAGCAATACTCGAGCTATTGTGACAAAAGTCACAACCCGGGCTGACGGAGGTTGTGAACCGTCTCAGGGTAATACATCTTAACACGTCACAAGTATTGGATGAGATCTTTTGGAACTATTTTACCAGAGAAAACTTTAGAAAACATTTTTCTTTTCATCTACTGAGAAAGATGACAGGATAATATATTATCTCAGGGGTAGAATAACAGTAAAATTTTTTAAAGCATTTTCATATGCTTTGTACTTATACCCACCCATCTTGATATCCAGAAGTCTTTAGAGTGTGTTCCCCAAAGAACAAAACAAAACGAACAAACAACAACCACCACAACAAAACGAAGATCACCTACTTCTATCAAGATCTATAAAAATAATAATTTTAGGTTTGACACCTATATGAAATAAAGGCCCAATAATCAAATATACAGTGAAAAGGTTGGGATATTTTGAAAGTGTAAATGGTTTTATGTTTTCAGAAAGCTACTTTGGACTTCCTTTTAGTCACCTTTGTGCTATTTAATTTCCTTGACGTCTAGAGCATTTTAATTCCACTACTGGATCTGCCACAGAAGCTACCAGAGCCTTACCTCAGCCTGTTCCCAACTGAGGGTCAGAAGAGTTCTCCTCAGGTGTCTCGCCTCGCTCAGAGTGGCTTGGAAGTTAAGTCCTAGTGCTGGAGGGTGGTTTGTGGAACCCTCCGCACAACAATGCGAATGGTCTTTTCCTAGATGCCCAAAGCAAAAGTGACGACCAGGCCACTTAGTCTCAAAACATAACCCGTGCTTTGCTCTACTTGAACAGAAAGGGTACATTCGGGAAGGTACCGCCTGCCTCCTTGGATGGTGTCTGGACCCTGGTTTCTGTGCTCCAATCATGTCTGCTTGGTCTTGTATTTTTTTCCTCCAACTGATAATGTGCAGCCATATGAACACTCTGTTTCTATTTTTGTTGGTTTTTTTTTTTCTCCCCATTGTCCATAAATGAGGTCAAAAAAGAACTTGCTAAAGCCAGGTGGCCCTTTGCTGAACTCTTCAATGGTAACTGTTTTAGCTTCATAAATGTTCAACAAAAAAAAAACCATTCTATTAAAGCCTCACTTAGGTGACTAGCCAAGGGTTACCTTCATCTAGAGAATAGATTATAAACTGAAGAAAGACAAGCTTTAACTGTAAACTCCTCAGGTAACAAAATCCACACCAGACCTGCACCAAAGGGGGTCTGCTTTCTCACTAGGAAGGGGATGGGGAGACCACAGCCTTCCCAGGCTATTTCTTCTAACTGAGCCAATGAAGGAGAGAAAAGAAAAGAATTGGTTTAAAAGAAATAACAGGGGCTGCCTGGGTGGTTCAGTGGGTTAAGCCTCTGCCTTCAGCTCAAGTCATGATCTCAGGGTCCTGGGATCAAGTCCTGCATCGGGCTCTCTGCTAGGCAGGGAGCCTGCTTCCCTCCTCTCTCTCTCTCTCTCTCTCTCTCTCTCTCTGCCTTCCTCTCTGCCTACTTGTGATCTCTCTCTGTCACATAAATAAACTCTTAAAAAAAAAAAAAAGAAAGAACATCTAGGGAGCTTCATGCCTGTCTTTACTGATCTTTCCCATTCTTCTGGTCCTTATAACATGGTTCCTCATCCTAAGAGAAGCCTAAAGGATTAGAAACCCTCTTCTTCATTCCTAACATGCAGAGGAGGACTTATCAGGGTCGGAGGGGGTGGAACACAACTTCGGCCAGGTGCTTCCATCCATCTGCCCCTTATCGCACACTGAGAAGGAAGGTACTGAATTCAATATATGACAAGGTTAGTGGAGGAGGGAATAAGGGAAGAAAGCGTTTCCAGAACTGAGAACTGAGTTCGGGCTCTGCAATGCTCCTTCAAGCATTGGCTCCTCCTTCTAAAGAGAAAACACTGAGACCAGATCACATTAGTAAAAGTGACCCTGAAGGGCGGTCACTCTGTGAACTGGCTGCAAGTGTTCAGATGCGCTTATGAGCTTGGAAGAAGGGTTATGTGTCCAGTGCATTTTTGGCATCATTTTATTAAGGAAAGGAAACAACCTTTACATATGTTTGGTGGATGCACAACTCTGACGGGGAGAGGGAGGGTCACACTAAAATCAAAAAACAAGTAATACAAGTTAATTCTCCTCATTACATGATGAACACTGTCCAAGGAGCTGAGAAGGATGCAAAGTAATATGAGCAAAGATCTTCTCTTTAGAAGATTAAAATTCTTGAGGAAATGAACAAAATGTTCCAAAATGGGTAAATTGAATAATCTCCGCAAGACTACTGTGGGGTTGAGCTGATGGTGTGGAGGGTAGTGAGTCTATTTGAAACTGCCATAGTAGAGGGAGTAACAAATCATTCCTAATAGTGCACACTACATTTTCAGGATGCTTTCAATATGGAAACAATTCCTTTTCTGCCAAAAAGCATAAATATACATGAGCTTTCTTACCAGACTTAACAGATATCTACAGCACATATTTTAAAAGAACACATTGGAAGAGGATGAGCCTTATATATTTTTTAATCAACCAAGATACATATGTAATAGCTTATTCAATGAGAATTTGGGTCTCAGATATTATTTTTGGGGGGGTGGGAGGTCTCAGATATTGCTTTACCAATTGCTTCATTGATTTATTATTCTATCAGATTTATTTATTTAAAGTCTTAGCGCTACCACGTAAAATTTACTTCCTGATTTTGGTCTTCAATGTTAGATTTGTCACTTTCCTTTGGGGACACAACCCCTTCTTGTGGGAAGGGCCATTAGAGTGGCTTCTTGTAATGATAGAGACAAAAGGTAAACCCTTGTCCTCTGTGGAATCTTTTTCTCAATGTTCCCCTTAGCTACCCTAGAGGATCCCTGAGGGAGATGGGACACTGGGACAAAGGTACCCCTATGGCTTGCTTATAGCTCTGAAACCAGACTCGGCCTTGGGGCTGAGGAAGCTCTCCCAGGTCAGCCTTTACAGTCAGTGGGTTTGCTGGCACGACTGAGCCCTTCTGCTCTCTCCAGTAGAGACAGAAGATGAGCCACAAAGAACATTGATTCTTGGACCTTGTGGATCTTGGAAATGTGAGCAATGGGAAGCCCTCTGGTATTAAAAATCCCTTGTACTTTTAATGAGAAAGGAAACAAGGTCTTGTCCTGTACTCCAAGCTAGTAAAAGAGAACATACTGGTTAGAGTTTCACATGTATCCGACTTGATCGCAAAACAATGTGGAACATGAAATAGTAGTAGTAACTATCATGTGTGTGAAGCTTGGCTAAAGCAAGCCTGCCTTCTAAAATTTTTATATTTGTTTCTGAGCGTATGCCTGGGGAAATTTCTGAAAGCTACTCACTGAGATATTGAACTTGGCAATGTCTGGGAGGTAGGATGTAGGGTGATTTTTACTTCATAGCACTGTGCATTTGAGTCTTTTAAATGAGTACCCACAATTTATGTAAATAGAAGTAAAGCCATTGTAAGCCCACAGAGTAGTTTATCATGGTTAGTATTATGAAAATAAAGAATCCCATAGATATAAAGCATAAATATTTCTATGTATGTTATACGTGATGATGCTCGGCGATTGGACTTACCCCTTATTTCCTGTGCATATTTTCTTCCTCATCACAAGGATACTATGACAAACTTGTCTTTGACGGCTGTCTCACTTGTTATGGAGGAAAGGTCAGAAGCCACACCAGGAAATGAAGGAAGGTAGACTAGATGCTTGCCTTAAATTACTTGCCTTAAAACGGATTCAGCATATCTCTTCCTGTGGCTGACGCCTAGCATCATCGTTAGTCAAAAACAGCATTGAGCTCAGCTAAGAAAAGTCGGCACTACAGTTGGACTTCCTTTTCCCCATCAGCTGTGTAAGTTAGGTTTGCAGATATAGTCAAAGTTTAGTCTTTTCATAGGCAGGGTTTTGTTTAATTTAGAGAGATAATCAAATGTTGACAGAAATGACCAATACTCTAATTCAAAAAATCTAATCTTGATGGCCCTTGTTAAAGAAACATGAGGAAAAGTTAGTGACCATGAAGATTTCTATTTATTAATCTTGGGGGATTTCTTTCTAGCTTTGGAATCATAATAGTTATTTGAATTATGGCTGCATAATGGAGACTATTGAATCAGGGACTTCCCTCATGGTTAACACTCATTCATCATTTTTATAATTAAAAATCTATTACTCAACTCAGTGTATTTTTCATATTTAAAAAATATCTATCAGAACAAACCTTTCCAGGTACCTAATATGGGAAGTTTTTTTAAGTGATTAAAAAATAACTAAATTTAAAGTTTTTACTTAAAAAATGATAGAGAAAAGGGTAAGCCCAACCAACTGAACATCATCACATATAATATATAGAGAGAAATATTTATGCTTTATGTGTATGGAATTCTTAATTTTCATAATACTAAACATAACAATAAACTGCTTTATAGACTTCCAATGGCTTTAGTTCTATTTACATTGTGTGTACTCATTAAAAAACTCAAAAGCAAAATACTATAAAGTAAAAATTGCCCTGCATCCTAATTCCCAGACATCACCAAGTTTAATGTCTTAGTAACTAGTCTTCAGGAATGTCCCCAGGCATACACTTAGAAACAAATCTTGCCCACATAAGCACTCACGAAATTTACATACTAGTATGCTATCGTGGAAATAATTGAAGACTACCCAAATGAGACCAAACAAAGGTAATTTATTCAGAGTTTGCTGTAGCAAGTGATTCAACTACCATCACTTGCTTTTGGCAAGGCTCAAAGGCAGACAGAGATGTGAAATGTCTTACAGGGGAAAAAGAAAGTTTAGGGTGTTCTCTGATGGGGGGGGGGGTTATTGGCATGAGGAAGGGGGTGCTGTGGGCTACTTAGAGTCAGGACATGTTATCTGCTTGGTTAGGGGGGACATGTTTTGCTTTCTCTGGATGGTTCAGAGTTGGAAGAGATAAAAAGACAATCTGCAGTCGTAGACCAAGTCCTCCCTGTTCTAGACTATTAGCTGCAGAAGTGTGGTTTGGCAGCTGAGCGGGTAGAAGCTTCCTAAATACAGAGCTTGAAAGTCAGAATTCTGTTGTCCCATATGGTCTCACCAATGTCTGTTCCTATATTAAGTTTCTCACTATACATGATTTGGATTTCATTTAAACTGTTCTCCTTTAACAATAGGTTCAATTAATACTTCCCGATAACATTATTATTAATGGCTACATATTATTTCATTTTATAAATATGTTATACTCTGATGCCTATCATAGATATGGTATAATACCACCCCTCTTGTTATGTCAATTGAAGCATTTCCAATTGTCTGTATTTTAACACTGATGAAATACGCTTCCTCAAAGATAGTTATTTTATATTTTTCCATTTATATTTTAAATATAAACTTCCAGGCACTTACATGTATGGAATTTGAATACAGTGTGCTACACTGTTCTCTAATTAAAATGCTTATTAACTCCGTATGTGGATGGAAGTGACAGATACATTAATACAGTCATTTAAAAATGGGTAATCCTGGGGTGCCTGGGTGGCTCAGTGGGTTAAGCCGCTGCCTTCGGCTCAGGTCATGATCTCAGGGTCCTGGGATCGAGTCCCGCATCGGGCTCTCTGCTCAGCAGGGAGCCTGCTTCCTTCTCTCTCTCTCTCTCTGCCTGCCTCTCAGTGTACTTGTAATTTCTCTCTGTCAAATAAATAAATAAAATCTTTAAAAAAAAAATGGGTAATCCTGCAGATGGCAAATGTCCATCTACTTATGAGGTAGAATATCTCAGGTTTTTGTCAACCATTTGTACTTATTCTTTTCTCAATTGTGAGCTCATGTTATTTGCCCATATTTTTATTGGTATAATCTATTTTCCTTTTGATTTATGTGTTTTTTTTTCATGCCGTGAAATTTTTCCAACTTCTCATTACTCTTTTAATTTTTAAATGGTGTTGTGCTTTGTTTTTATGATGCAAAGTGCTTCCTCTAATGGTATTTGGAAAGTTGCTAAGATTTTATGCCTACATATTAAGAGTGATGGCCAGATGGCACTGTTTTCTTTAGAGATAGTGAGGACCATCAGATCTAAAATGCTGACCTTTATTTTTATTGTTGGGATTAGAAAATAAACTCATTTAAAAAAAGAAGGAGGAGAATATTTTCTAAATCACTCCATAGAGGGTAATCAAATATTCCTTTTTTTTTTTTTAAGTTTTATTTATTTATTTGACAGACAGAGATCACAAGTACACAGAGAGGCAGGCAGAGAGAGAAAGGAGGAAGCAGGCTCCCCACTGAGCAGAGAGCCTGATGTGGGGCTTGATCCCAGGACCCTGAGACTATGACCTGAGCCGAAGGCAGAAGCTTAACCCACTGAGCCACCCAGGTGCCCCAAATATTCTACTTTTACTCAAAGAATAAATATCCCAGTACTTAGGCAATGCTGCATCACCTACCCATACCGGCTAAATAGTCTTTGATATACTCAACTTCTGGCATTTTCTTAGTTTAATTTATTATCCTTAATATATAATTATATAATCCAGGTGAACACTAAGCCTTCAGGCTTTCTTTTCCATTCTTCTGAGATCTTAATTAG
Organism: Mustela putorius furo; assembly: GCF_011764305.1. Lineage (NCBI taxonomy): Eukaryota > Metazoa > Chordata > Mammalia > Carnivora > Mustelidae > Mustela > Mustela putorius. Next base: position 14,861,580 of record NW_025421402.1, read on the forward strand.
CCATTTAACTTACCCACGTACAGATAGTTGAACAGCCTTCAGTGAGTGAGCTCTGAGTGACCAGGGCCAATGGCTCTGCCTCTGGTGAGGAGGTCTCCAGCACAGCTTGAGTGTCCTTAATCTCTCTCACAATAGACCCACTCTCAATTCTCTTCAATCTGGTAAGTAACAACCTCCTACAAGAGTCTTGGCAGTTTCAATATTGACTATAAATTGGAATTACCTAAGGAGTGTATAAAAATGTTTCTTAAAGCCTCATTCCATTACCAGAAACACTAATTTAATTGATCTAAAGGGACCTCAGCATCAGTATGTTTCAAAAAAATCTCTCCAGGGGACTCAAATGTTCATCCAGCACTAAAACTCATGTCTTATATTAACTCATTTTTCCCTTACCTTGTATCAGTATCCCTTCTATATTATACAATTTGTCTTCCACCACATACCTGCCAATTTACAATGATTCCAGGATGATGTAATTTGCTAACTACTTCCACTTTTTAAAATATTCTCTTATCTTTTGAGCAATTTTAAATATAAAATGAAAATACCTTATAATGATTAAGCAAACAGTTTTCCTTCAATATTCAAGTCATATAGTTGGTCTTCATTCACTCAACATTCACAGTCTTATACACAGAAATATTTATAATTACTACATCTGAAAGGGATCCTAGATATCTAATTATACTATATCATTACATTTACATATATATCATTACATTTTACATGTAATGAATCTGAGACTCAAAATTAATAAAGGGATTTTTCATAATGCTAACCAGTCCTTCAGTGTTAGGTTTTGGCCCATAACAATCAATATTGTATTAAATGAGTTCTGAAACACAGTATAAGAGATGAATCCACAACTTAGCAACAACAAAACCCACACACATATACACTCGCATACATGACATAGTTGCCTTGGGTCATGAACTTGGGAGTGGCATAGCTAGTTACTTCTGGTACACTGTTCCTCATGAGGCTGTAATCCAGATGTTTCAGGACTGTGGTCATTTGAAAGCTTGACTGGGGCTGGAGGAGTGGCTTCCAAACTCACTCACATGGCTGCTACCAGAAGGTTTCAGGTCTTATTCACAAGATCTTTTTCATAGTGCTATAAGAGTATCTTCATGACTTGGCAGGTGGCTTACCACTGGAGCTCATAATCTAAGATAATGAAATAGGAGCTACCACCTATTGATGAAATAGCTTTGAAAACCATACCCCATACTATTTGCAATATCCTTTTAGTGACACAAAATGTTTTTATTCACTACAGGAAGGGAGTACCCAAGGGCATGAATGTCAAGAAGTGACACTCCACTGGGAGCCATCTTGGAAGTTTTATACCACAGGTATCTTGGCACATCATGCAATTTTACCTCATAAGTAAATCATAAATTTTAGGTCTTTGGCAGTACTTTATAATTCAGTTAAGTTTTTGCCATCAATAATATAATATTTCATGTCTTGTTATCACTTGACTTTTCATTATTTGACAATGTGTCATCTAGTAACAAGTTGAAAAATAAAGCTTAAAAACACAGTTTCAATAATCTGTGATGCTTTAGCAAAATCTGCATTGATCTCAATTGACATTTCTGGTGTTTACCTTAAAAGGATAATTTTTTTTCAGTGACCTGAGAATTCTAAATTTAAAATTTTCCTTTTCTAATTTAAAAACATTTTTAAAATCTGTCTCCTCAAAATAGATATGCAATATCTTCTACCCATAATACATAAGATTATTTTTCTCATTGATCAGGATACCTGATCTGTATCAGTACATCACTTACATTCTAGAGATCAATCAGTTCTCATGTTTGAGATGGTCATAAACTTCAGGAATGAAGCGAGATGTGTATTAGCAGGGTTTTTTTTTTTTTAATGTTAAAAAGAATGTTAACATTTTAAAATTGGGGGTAGAAAAACAATATTTTAGTTAAAATTTACTTTAAAGGAAAAAGCAGTGATATTTAAAATCAGTCCTTAAGTAATGTATAATTTCAAGAAAGATGAAATTTATAATATTGGTAGAATGACTCATTTCTCTTATCCCTTACCACTAAAAATATCAGCTATGCCTGAAAAATAAATGTAAGGAATTACACGAAGTGAATGTCTTATTACTAATATAATCACTTACAGCTTATTGAAATAGGACCTTAATAACTACTCTTGCAATTTTAAGGTATATTAATCTACTCAAGTAATTGTAAGCTAATGGTAAGAGATGTTATGTTATTACTAGAAGTAAGATGGAAGCAAGGATTCCCCAGTTCTTGAGCCAAAAGCCTCCTTCTGATGAGTTTAATATAGTTTATTATGAGTTTAATACAGTTTTTCATTTTCACATGGTAAAACGAAGCATAGCTTTAAATGACTTTCATGGCAAAATCCTTAAAAACTCCGGGGTCACTATATCTTTATAAGAAGGAAAGATGCCAGTGTGTCTGTGAGTTGTGTCTCAATGCATTTTTATCCCAGTTTCTGAGTCCCTACGAGCCTTACCAGCTACTTGTTAGTTAATTAACAGTCTAGTTCATCCCAAAAACTGCCTAAGGGAAGTAAGTACTGCATTCGTGTGTACAGTTTGCATGGATGGGGGTGGTGCTTTCCATGTCCATGTCTTTAATGTCTTTAATGAATTTGCCTCTGTTCTTCTTGGTCTACATTTCCCTATCTGTGTCTTTCTGAGTTAAACCATTTATTTATTTATTTATTTAGCATCAGTATTATATCTCATTTCATTCCAAAGAAAATTTGAGGCAACTGCCTTACATGATATGCCCAACTTTGTGCATGTCATGTATGTCTCATGTATCTCTGCTTTTGCCTTTCCCTCTCCTCTTCCTACCTCATTCCAGGACACAAATGACCCTGTATTTAGCAATTGTTTGGTGTCTTTTTTTTTTTAATAATCTGTATTTAAAAATTTTATCTCATTATTCATCCCTTCTATACAGTCTTATCATCAGTTCTGCCATCTGAATCCAAAAACCTGACTACACTTTTAGTGACTGCAGGGCACTCTAGCCCCACACTGAGTCTCAGATAGATCATATCACAACTAAACTCTGCAGAAGTATGCTCCTTAAATTTCAGATCACAGCTCTGGTCCCCCAAGCTATTCAAAGGTCAATGGGGGTGGTGGTTTAGAGGTCATGCCCTTGTTCATTACCATTTAATGAGTACAGGTGAAAATGCATAGTCATCACAGACTCTTGTCAGATTGATCAAAATCCTCTTTCATGAGCTATGGAAATGAGATTTCTGAAAATAAAAGATGAGGGGAAAGTGCTTAATATTTCTAACAACATCTTGGGCTTCAATCTCTTATTTCTATGGGTAGCATTTTGTGACAGATTAAAGATGGCAGTAAATTTGGGGGCATTTCTTTTCATGGAAAAGTAGATTCTAAATCTCTTCTCCTTCATTCTGCTTGGCCTTAGTGACCAGCTTGACCAATAGAATGCTACGGAAGTGATGAGATTTCTGAGGTTAAGATACAGTAGCCTTTCAGTGTCCTCCTATCTTTTTTTTTTTTTTTTTTTTGGAATATTGTCTCTGAAAGCCATGTGCCAACCTGTAAGAAGTTAGACTACCCAGAATCCACCATGTTGAAGAGGCCATGTTGTGGAAAACCATCCCAGCTGAGCCCTGCTTTCCAGCCTCCCTACCAAGTTTCAGAACATGTGAATTTAGCCATATTGGGCCCTTCAGTCTAGCCCATCTGCCAGTCAAATACTAATGAGCCGTCTTCATAAGTTGATGTACATAAAATAGAAGAATCAGCCAACTGAACATCGTAAATTCCCTACATGGACATAAGGTACAATAAAATGGTTTTTTTAAACCAACTAAATTTTGAGGTTGTTTATTTTATAAAAGTATGTTGCTGAAGCACCTTACTATCCTACTTAAGGTCTCCCCTTCCCTGACTTGCAAGTGAAACTTCAAATCATTTCTTGATTTCCAAATAACACAAGCATCCAACATTCAAATGTCTAGTTTCCCTTCCTATGTGCAATCCTGGTGAAAGGGTGGGGTGGGGAAAAAGAGAGAATGGAGATAGCTCCCAATCTACAAAAGATGCATAGTTTATGTGTATGATTTTTTTCAACACCACATTCTACGAGAAATCCACTTGCTTCTACTGAGATATTTGAGAGCTACATTTAACCTACCAATCTCTCTATGACTATATCTCTTTATGATCAATTATTGTTGCTTTGGGCCTATATATTAACTAGGTCCCTTCTAGTTATCAAGTAAAAATTCTATACTTAGAAGCAAATTGAAAAAAAATTACTATACTGAGTTTTATACCATATAGACTAAATATTTGTTTATTGATTGACTTAATCTTTAACACAAAGATCTCGTTCAGTAAATCTTTATTTCCTTATGTCTGTGTTGCAGGAGTAGAGCAACAGAACACAAGGATAGTTGTGGTAAAGGAAAACAGAGGGGTTCTGCCTTGTTCTACTGCAGAGATCACTCCCTGTTACTGAAATGTTCAATAATTTCAACAAAGGAATCCCTGAAAGGTTACTTTTCAAATATGGCACTTTAAAAAAAAAAAAATTACTGAAAACAGAAAGAAAAATAGCTAGAGGCTACAGTCATGGCAGAGAGCATTCCATAGGATGAATCTCTTCACATCTAATAAACCCTAATGGAAAATATGTATATTACTCCAGGAATGTACATAGGTACACATTGTGGAAAAAATTCCTTTCCCCTCAGAGCCCCATAGCCCCAGGACACTAAACGTTCAGGAGTACCATTCACATATATTATTTCATGAAGCTGTGCTCCAGAAAGTGGCATTCATGGAGACATTAAGTGGAGCCCCCTTGAATTGCGCAAGCCAGAGTACTTCCTCTAGTTACCTTCTCTCTATGTGTCTTACTCCTTCCTATCCTCTTCCATCTACTCCTGATGACCTTCTGAGGTAAGCTAATAGTTCTCAGCTTGTGCTCAGAAAATGTACCTTCATTCTCTGATTTAGCAGGCCCTGACTGTTTTGAAGTAGATTGGGGTGTTTTTCTCTTATTGAAAGCACCAGTAAAGTCAATATTCTAGGAAATGCACGTTTCAGTGAAAAGCATGTTAGCTACCATTTATCTGGTGTAGACTGAGAGTCGGGGGCAGTCCAGAGCTGCTCGCTGCAGGAATTACTTTGGCCAATTGATTGAACAACTTGTGACTTCCCTTTTTTCTCTGTGAAGCTTACCCACAATGAGAAATATTTAACCAAAGATTAAACATGTGGTGGCATTCTCCTGGAGAAAGACAAATAATGGAATCAATACTCCCCCATGTTGTTAATATCACCCGAAAGCCCCCAAAACTGTTATCACTGATTTTACCTGCATTTTATGGCTTTTCCATGTCAGATTTGGGATTAACAAGTCATCAGGGAACCTAACTACTATTGAGATAATAAATTAGAGGAATCCATGTAGCCACTGCTAAAGTTTGGCTCCTAATGAACCAGCCATTTCAGTTGGGTGATGCCAAAACGAAATGCCGGAAACAGCTACCTTCTGTTCCAGGACAGGGAATCTCTGCCTAACAGCAACTACTTGACTGTTGGGAGAGCCTCAAAGTCATCAGACTCTGAACTCTACTTCTAAGAATATGAGAAGATAGTGAGGTAGTTAGAAGATAAGATCATCATACACACACACACACACACACACACATACACACCATGCACACAAGCACGTTCTGGGTTTGTTCTGTTTTCCCTCCCCTGTCCTCAGACAACTAAAGTAAACATTGAGTGTACTGAAGATAATAGAATAATATTCATTGATTTTGTCCAGGATACTATACCAGACAGTACAATATACTACTACATCCTAATTTCCTCTAGTTTCACACTAAATTTTAATGCCTGTGGAGTCACCCTAATCATGTTGCTGGGGACTTCTATTCCTTAATAACATGCAAGAGCTCCAAGTTGGGCTATTTCCTTTCTCCATTTTTCTGCCTCCACCTAAGATAAGGACTCACCTGGTAACACAGAAGGTACAAGCTCAGAGCGTTGCCCACATCTCCAAGGAGAGTAGACCCACACATTCGGAGTATCATGTTACCCTAATCTCTTTCACGGGGCATATTTTATTGACTTGAGAATAGGGCAGACAAGAAAAAATAGATCAACATGTTAATTCCTGTCGCTATAAATAATACTTAAAACACCATCTGCCTGAGCAAAGATTCACCACCACGCATTGGTGAGAACATACATGGTCTGATTCCCAAGACCGTCCATTTGTAGGCGCGTCACCCGAACCCATGCGCGCAGGAGCCCTCCCTCGCCCTCCCCAGGATAGCACGTGGGTTCTGCTGTTTCCTCTCCCTGTTTCACTCCTCTCACCCTAGTTTTTGGCCTCACAATGTCTTAATTTCATAGCCAAAAACTATTCTCTCATCTCCATTCTGTAACTGACTGTATTGCTACATGAGAACCATTATCAGGAAAAAAAGAAGTGAAAGCACTGTCAGAATCATTAACGTCTCCAGATTTTTCTAGGTCTGGGAGAGTTTACTATTCAAATATTTCCTGAGGGTAAATATTGTTACTCCTTTCAGAGAATTTAGGAGAGACAGAATCAGTCCAATATGGGAAAGAAAAAAAGAAAAGCAAAACAGCTAATATTTCCTAATAGGTTGACTGAAGTTCGTAACAACTCTACTCAAAATATGACATATGTCATCCATCTGCAAACAGAAGGGGGGAGGTCCCAGGAGAAACGAACCCCAGGAAAAACCTGCCAACATGTTAATCTTGGACTTTCATCCCCAGAACTGTGAGAAAATAAATGTATGTTGCTGAAGACACCCTGTCTGTGGTATTTTGCTATGGCAGTGAAGCAAATTAATACAGGGTCCAAGGAAAGGAAAATACTCCTTCTAAAGTTTAGGTCTCATAGATGTCCAATATTTTAAAAACAAGAGAAAGAAAAGAAAAATACAAGAGAAGTTTTACATTTTTGGTCCCAGTCAACTCGTTCCAAGAGGGACCAATGTCCTCATTGAAAGGAAATGTTACTTCCCCTGGAAACTACCGCACGGTCAAGGTGATGAGTCAGAAATACAGTATTGCTCTTTTCCTCCTCTTTCCTCTCCTTGAGAGGAACACACAAGAACACATTCTCTTCCTTTGATAAAATTTACCTAAAATACTTTATACCCCCCAATACACTTAAAGCAAAAGCCTTCTCCAAGAAGGCAGATTCTTGAGTGATTCTTATCCAACTTCCTACCCTACAATCCTAATAAAACCTTAGGAAAGATTTTCACAATGGACTATCACTTTTCAAGTAACAAGACTGAAATGTTAAACTTGAATTCTGAAATACTTACGGTCAATCTCCCTGGGAATAATTAAACCTTGGCTTTGTGCAGAATTTCTCTATTGTAACAAACTGAAAAGTTTTATTAAGTATAGATGAATCCTAAAAGCCTTTTGTATTTTCACAATTCTGTGTCCCTTAGCCATTGCTATTATTATATTTAACTTTTTTGTCAGTGTTCAGGATGTTCACTCTTCTATTACTATTTGCCCTATAAAACTGTATGCATAGTTCTCTTCAATGAATCTCTAAATCTGAAAAAGAAAGCATTTCTTTTCAACTGCTTTAACATGGCAATTTATTCTTAGAAAAGCTCAAAGGCAAGAGCTACTCTTAGCAACTGCCTCCAGTTAACGTCACCTCCTCCATCCATAAGCCAAACTCTACAAGAACGGAGCATGTATACAGGTCATAATCTTAGGGTCATGAGATTGAGTCCTGCATCAGGCTCTGCCCTTAGTGAGGAATCTGCTGGAAATTCTATGATTCTCTCTCTCTTTCCTTCTGCCTCGGCCCCTCCCCTCTTCTCTCTCAAATAAATAAATAAATAAATCTTTACAGAAAATTGAGCATGTAATCATCAAGCCCACATCTGAGGGGACAGGGACACTGGAATATCTGTCCCTGGGATAATAAACTCCGTTTAGTTTCCTTTGTTGTTAGCAGGACACGTGGGTGAACTTTGAATGATCTCATATACCTCCCCTCAGATCTCAGATTCCTCCCCTCTTTGAACTGAGTCGTCATTAATTTAACACTTTGATAATACATTATTTAACAAATTTTAAGTTATATAAGCTAGCCAACAATTAATACATATCACGTGACCATTTCTTTCCCTCAGCAGGGGAACCTCATGCTTATCACTAAGCTTAGTTTATTAGCATAACCAGTAACCTGAAGTGAGAGTGGAAAGTTTAGTTGGTAATTTGAGTCCTTACAAGGAATGATGTGTGGGACTGGTGCCCTGTGGAATATCTTTTGACTTACAAGGGGCTAAGAAGGCCCTTGTTACTGCAGATAGCACCCACTGCTTTGTATGACAGACTCATTGCTTTGTATGCCGTAGCTTTGTTTGTGGGAGGCGTTGGTAAAATCCTATATGAAACCCTATCGGCCAAGATCTCCTCACCACCTACTTAGCTAAGTAATGTTTTACGTGGAAGTAGAAAGGTAGAAGAAAATCTAATGTTGTAGACAGCTTTGAGGAGGGAGAGGCACAGCATGTAGCGATCAGGGGGCATCGTGAGAGAGGAGGCTGCCTATTGTTATGATCCCAAGAGAGAAAGAGAGACTCTTACCAGACAGGTGAGAAGACATAAATCATGTATTTTCTGTGAGCCGGCACTACTTATAAAGTGTATAGTCAAATAATTAATGTGCTGTCCGCGGTACCACTACAAATCTGCTTTTCTTATATTACTCAATCCATTATTTGTTCCATTTCCTAAATTCAGTGGCAAACTTGGCAAGAGAAGGGTTTCTCATGAGAATATCCTATTTCTTAGGAGCTTTTAACGTCATATAGTTACTCCTGATCTAATAGCCAGGCTCTAAACATTATGTCATTCTTGGTATTGTACTCTGAAATGCCCTATTAAATGCCTCCTCTCCTGCCTCAATATTTATAGCTTCCAAATAATTGTAGATTATCATGCTTTCCAAGTAGCCTAAAGTAACTGCTCGGTTCTGATCTAACATCTTTTGGTAGTTGACTGTAAATCACCTTCTTTGTGCATTAACTTTGAATGGATTTGGAAAACTATGAACTCACACAGGGCATAAAAATGAAAGAGAGAGTCTGACATACCTAATTAGTCAAACATCTGTCTTTCAGTTTTAGTCTCTTTGCCTCTGATAACACTGAGGCAGAATTCATAGCCACCTGGTGATCCTAGCCCTTCCAAAAGAAGAATTAAGACTTTATTGTCATCAGCCAACTCATTAAAGACTTGTAGAGATTGACTTGGTAACAGTGGCCCCTCTTTGATACGTTAGATGTTTTGTCTTCCCAAGAATCACACAAAACTCTCCCTGCCAACAAAAACAGGGCAATTGCAGTGTCCAAGTGACACCATCCTGTTTCCGTTGGTCACAGCTGGGACTCTCATCCAAACTGTCAAAGTAGCAAGTTGTCAAAATAGTTGTAGAAGTTCCCTGCTGCTACCTGCTTGTTTTCTAGCACATTGAAAATGACACTAATTCCTTTCACACTTGAGACAATAAGGCTTAAGTTCTTCTTTTCTCTTTTTTATTTTCTGTCATCAATAGGACAAGGAACTGATAGTCTAATAGAAGAGTCCAGGGTTAAATCTCTTTGAAAGAAAATATGGCTACCGCTTGGAAACGATTGGCTCTTTCCATTGTGTATGGATAATGAGGCTGGTGAAGGGCATCGGGAGGACAATCCCGGTTCCTCCCCAACTTACACTAGAACTGAAGCAGGAAGGAGAGGGTGAATAGTGGTAGCCAGGAGCTAGGGCCACGTCACTGCAGGTAGCAAAGAAAGGCTCTTGCCACTCAAATGTTTGTTTTGGCTTTCCTCTCCTTTTTTGTTAGAGGACATATTAAATATGTGTCAGGTGAGATAACAGCTGCCAAACTCATGACTGTTCTGGTTAGAAACAGCAGCATAATGAGTACCATTTAATTGAGTTGACTAAAGGGGACTTCCGAGATCATTGCTTCCAACACTTTCCCTTAATGGAATAAGAAAACTAAAACTTAAGAAAGCATTTCCTGAGGTTATATCGGGAATTCATCCCAGAGATAGAGATAAAAGGCTTGTTTATCTTTCCCCCAAGCCCATACTTGATTTTGTTATATAACTGAGTCACACCACCCACAAAGAAAAAAAAAAACCCTTTCTATTACAAAACCAAAGAATTATATAGCTTCTGTGTTGTTGAGTTTCTCTTGTTTTGTTTTGAAGGAGAAAAAAACAAAACAAAAATATATTTTCAAAATATTTCTCTAGACTCACCAAAAGGAGATGAGTTACTACAAAGAATAAAGAATCTCTCTTGTCTCCCAAAAAGTGTCTCAGGTATAGGAGTTCAGCAGGTTTTATGAGTGTAGGAGAGATGAGATGAGTTAGCATCACTTTGGTTCCTTCTGCTTGTAGGAATTGTGTAGATCCAAACTGTGTAAGACAGAGAAGAAAAGTTGCAGGCATCACACTTGGGAAAATTGCCTAATACCTCATAGCCGTTTGTAAAACTGCTATGGTAGATTTTAGAATAATTGTCATTACTACTCCCATAGCATATTATATACAGGAAAAAAAGCATTTAAAATCTCTCTCTGCTATGCAACTTAGGTTCAAGAGAATTGTGTGTGAAATTGGCTCTTTAAGACTCCAGCAAATGGATCTTTCCATCTAGAACCTGAAATGAAAGAAGTCATTGGTTCTTCCATTATTGCTTCTTTGTATCTCATTTCTCTTTAATTGTAAAGATTTTCAGACTTAAATAATAAGCAGAATATAGAGTAAAACACTCATGAGTCCAAAGTGTCTACTGTCCCAATATCCCATTCATTCTGTTGATTGATCTCAAAGTTGAGAGATCATTAAGAGATTTCCCCTTAAAGTGTGTATTTATCAATATTGAAAACCAATACATTCTTCCTCAAGGGCTTACGTTAGTAAAAACACATTGTGAAGCTTAAAAGGAACAAAATGAACTGTATATAGCTGAGATCGAAACATCTATAACAATTTCGAATGTTTTGAAGGCAGAAATCCTTTAGTCGGACTAGAACAAACCACAGTTTGGCAAGCTAACAGGCAAATTGTTTCTCCCTTAGACGTTGTACAGCTGAGAAGGGATCAGGTTTTAGAGGCGTGTGCATTGGAGAGAGAGCAAAAGTTTAGTGTTTTGTCTTATTTGCAACTGAATGCTTATTAAATATATGTTGGAAGTCATCCCAAACTATCCTTAATTTCCTTGGACTCCTCATTTGCATTCAGTCCAAATTTCCATTCTAAGAGCCCTACAATCTGCTCTTCTAGGCAGAATTTTCTTGGTAAAAAAAAAAAACTCCCTATACCTTCCATAGGACATTTTTTTTAGTTAAGGGGAGGGAAAAGTTAACCTTTGGCTTCCCACAGTGTCTAAGCACACAAAGTGTTCCCTTTAGCCAGTCTAAGATACAAAGAGTGTCACATCTTCTCAAAGAAACTTGCAATTTCTAGTCTACCTTTCGTGTACCCACAGCTTTTCACTCTGTGTCTTACACATAATTTAGGACTCCTGAAGTATACGGGTTCACCCTCGCATTTTGATCCTGAAGATGTTCTTGATCTAGCCGGCATTCGAAAACTTGGCTGCTGACTTCCTGACATCGTCAGTATGTGTGTCTCTATGTGTTTCTTGATCATCTTCACTGTCTTCTTGGCTTTCTCTTTGTCTTTGCTTCTCTCTCTTCCAGATTCTGTTTCACAACATTGCTTACAGTTTTCACCTGACAGAGCTGACTTCAGTCATTCATGAAAAGGCATAGTGAATATCACTGGTAGAAACAACCATCATAAAATAGAACTAATATGATTAAAACTGCCCAGGGTTAAATATGATGGACAAATTAAACCTTCATGGAAAAATGTACATCTTCAAAATTTTTAAAAGATTTTATTTATTTATTTGAGAAAGAGCATGAAAGACAGAGCATGAATGTGGGAGAAGAGCAGAGAGAGAGAGAAAGAGAGAAGTAGTCTCCCTGCTCAGCAGGGAGCCCAGGCATCCCAAGACCCTAGGATCATGACCTAAGCCAAGGCAGACAATTAATCAACTGAGTCACCCAGGTGCCCTGCATCTTCAGATGTTAATCCCGGGATTATGGGCTTAGTAGAAATAATGACCAGAAAACTATAGTTGATAACACTAAAATTAATGTGTTTGATTGACAAAATGAAAGAGCTTAACTAATTGGATCATTGTGAAATATAAATAAACTATTCAAAATGAACTAATTTCTTTAAAATGCAGTAAATTCCTGTGCCTGTCCCTAGCTTCCTGAGGCTTAGTGGCCACCTTGGGCATTCCTTGGCTTGTAGAAGCATCACCAGGATCTCTAATTTCTCCCCATATGTGTTTACACCACATTCTCCCTGTAGGTGAGTCTGTGTCCAAATTTCCCCACTTGATTAGAACACCAGTCATATCGGTGTAGGGGTACCCCCTTCTCCAGTATGATACCATCTTAATTTAACTAATTATATCTGCAATGACTATTTCCAAAGAAGGTCATATTCTGAGAGAGTAGGAGTTAAGACGTTAACATATGGATATAGGGAGGAAACAATTCAATTTGTAAGGGCACACTTAAAAAATACATTATCAACAAAACTTTATCCTTATTTGGGTTCTGGACTGCTGTTTAAAAGATTAGGAAAGTGGAGGAAATTGACCATGTAAGACATCTCCTGGGAAAACATGGATCAATATGTATGCTATTACTATTGTTTCTTAAGCAAGATGCTACATGACTCTGGATGTATCTTCCCAAGAAAATGTATATGGATTACCAAATTTAATGGATTACAGATAGTACTCTGTGACATGCCTATAAGAAAACTTACTTGGTGTCCCAATCTTTTTATTGCCCTAATATTTTTGTTACAGTAAAAATTAAGAAGCCTCATCTTCGGGTCTAGAATGATGTCAGAAAATTTATTACAGGAGGTTGTTACAGTCGATCAGATCTCCCTGGAGAACTACTGAAGGAACATTGTCTTGATTGGAGGCATTGAGGCCGTCACCTGTGGTGCTCATAGAGCTGTTTGTCCACTTGGAATGACTCAGATATTAGAAAAATAAAAGGCATCTAAGAAGCAGAAGTCTTGAAATGCCAGGTATTGGTGGATGATTACTTCTTATAAGAATAGAAACTGACTTGGACTATTCCCTGATTTGTGTTATCTAATCTATAAGTGAGTGAGCCAAAGGAATGTAATTCATTTTCACCTTGGTATACATGTTTTAAAACTATCCTGGCAAAAAGAAAGAAATAAAATATATATATATATATATATGTATATGTATATGTATATATATATTTATACATAGAGCTATATTATATATATGGAAGAAGAAAAGAGCATACCTGCAAAAGATGAATTCAGTATATTGTCGATTGGCAAAAGGAAAATAGATACAAATGAGAGTGGTAAAAATAAATTATAAGGCTTCCTTTAAAATTGTCTTTTGAACCTTAATAATAAGTAAATACATACAAATTAAAATAGTCACAATGTACTATTTTCACCTATCAAATTACAAAGATATGTTTCACAATAATATTGCCTGTGTTGGTAAGATGTGACAAACTATACCTTTGTAGAAAGTGCTAGATGGATGTAAATTGACAATTGTCTTTTAAAAATGCTTAAAGCATAATTATTCTTCTTTTAAGAATTAACTCTAAGCAAAAGTCTCAACACAGTCTTATTTCCTGGATACTTATATTATTGAAAGATCAGATTATTTTCAAAGTACAGGGTTGGTACAGGAATACAGAAATAGTCAGTGTGAACATGTATGTACCAAAAGGTAAACTACATTATATCTAGTGGGTCACTTTATAAGCAATTTCTATTTTCTATTTCAGAACTGAGCTTTCCAGATCCCACAGAAAATAGGTAGCAGAGCTATGGTTTGAAGGATCAGTCTCTCTGCTCTAATTTTTCTAGGTTCTTAATGTTATTTGATATATCCTTTAAAAGAAAGTCTGTACTTTTTTCCTAGGATTAGAATGAAAGATGATTGGTGGGGTCCTTAAGAGACCACGAGTTAATGTTTCCAGGGGAGGACAACAGTATTTCCCACTGTCTTGAGCCTTCAATGATGTGCCTCTGGGATGGGTGCTTTCATTGTATTTCTTTCTTTTCTTTTCTTGTTTTTTTTTTCTTTCTCAAATTGTCTTCTTTGTACTTTCTCCTTTGGAGATGTTTACTCAGCTTCATCTTCACACTTCTTTTTTTTTTTTAATATAAGCTAGCAGTTTTAATTTTAAGTGGCTGTTGCTCACCCTTATTCTGATTATTCCCGTGGATAGCTTCCAGCTGTTGTTTAATGGATGCAGTATCTTCCCTTACCACTTGGATAGTAAGGCAGATTGTGGAACCTAATCTTTATTTAGGTTTTCCTCTATTTCCTGAATTATGTGTTTAATTGTTTCCTGTTGTTTTATTGGGACCTTCCCTGAAGCTGAAGACTTTCCCCAGATACGTGTGTAAAAGGGGAGGCACCGAAATCTATAGCTCTTGTCTCGTTCCCACAACATCCCCCTTCCCTTGTCTATCTGAGGCTTAGGGGCAGAACACAGCTGGGGCCAGTCACAGAGTGTTCTCTGATCCTTTATTACTTTCTTTAACCTTCGTCTTGCCTTACTAAATAGTCCATTCTGGGAAGTCTTTTCTGTTATCTCTGTGGATGTGTTTTCTGTCCTAACATATTCCTTAATTTAAAAAAAAGTACATCGAAGGGACGTCTGGGTGGCTCAGTGGGTTAAGCAACTGACTCTTGGTTTTGGCTCAGTCCTGATCTCAGGGTCTGATCTCAGGGTCAAAAGGTCGAGCCCCAAGTCCGGCTCCATACTGAGCATGGAATCTGTTTAAGACTCTCTCCCCCTCTGCTCCTCCCCTGTACTCTCTCTTTCTCTATAAAATAAATAAATAAATCTTTAAAAAAAAAAAAAAAGGTGAATCTTTTCCCTTCCATGGATTCCATACTTTACTGTAAACCTAGAACCCGTAGAGCATATGTGCATTTTTCTAGAAAAAGAACTCATAGTTTCCATCAAGATCTTAAAGAATTTATAATCTAAATACAGTTAGAAACAATTCTCTTTGGGGCACTGTGTGGCTCAGTTGGTTAAGTGTCTGACTCTTACTTTCTGCTCAGGTCATGATCTCAGGGTCATGAAGCTGAGTCCCGCGACAGGCTCCCTGCTAAGTCTGCTTGGGATCTTTCCCTCTTCCTCGCCCTCTGCCCCTCCCCCACTTGCACTTGCTCTTTCTCTCTCTTTCTCAAATAATAAATAAATGAAAACAGAAAAAAAAAAAAAAAGAAATGATTCTCTTTAATATTGCATTTATCATCCTTAGATGTTCTGTCTGACACTCTAGTAGCTGATACCTGGTGGCAGAAAGGTAGTGCGTAATGAAGGCAGTGAGCATCTTCTCTAGAAGATGCTGATTTTATTTTAGAGATTAAAAAACGGGCTTTGACTTTTATACGTTTTCTTATAATCGTCATGCTCAAAAACAGATATTTTGGTAAATTTCTTACATAATAATAATCAGTATTACCACTAAGTAAAATTTAATTGGACCAAAATGTCAATCAACTTCATTATGCCCATCTTAGTGTATATTTCCAAAATAGCATTATGCAAGTGCCGAGTATTTCATCCTTTGTTTATAAACTGCATCTCTTTTTCCAAAGGTTGACATGCCTGTAGGTTTAGATCTATGTAGAAATTTTAATTGGAACACCAAGCTTTTATGCTTAAATTACAGATTTCCTTGATATTGCTTTACCATTTTCAATTATTTTAAAACATACAAAAAATATTCCGTTAATTATATTTGAATATTTATAAATCACTGGAGAATGTCACAAATCAGAAGAAAAATATGGACGGGCTAAGTTATTGCCCAGGATAATTACAGTAGCATCTTGCTATACAAAAACAGCATGAAACAAAATTCAAAACTAATGGACTAAGTCTCACGAGCATATTGTGTTTAATAATTGAACAGGAAAACAGATATTCAAGATTTTTCAAAGTGACATTAGTAAAAGCTAGTGAAAGGCAATATTTCCTTTTGCAGAACTGACTTAATTTTCTTCCTGTCTTGCTGTGCCTAATATCTTCCATAATTGTTGAAGACGGGCAATTTATACTGAGTGATGGGTAACTTAAATATTGGAACAAAGGCTGACTCCTTCCATTTAAACGTGCCAAGATAAGAACAAAATAGGGAATTTGATGTTTCTGTATATGGGGAAACTAACCTTTAGATAATACACAGTATTCTTTATTGTTTCTTTTTTTTTTAATTGCATGTAAAAATATTTGACAGTTTTGGCTATTAGATTCATTATCTATTTTCAGCTTGGACTGATGCATCAGTCATGTGGTAGTGGCTTTGTTGTGCCCCCCAAGATTTTCTCAAGTAGTTCTCATTCCCTAAAGTCTTCATAGCTTTTCTGTTTTCATCTGTTACCTTTGTCAAATATCTACCCTGTGATAGAATCATCCCTTGCCACGACGGTGAAGACAGAACCTGGTAAGAACGATAAAGAGAGAGCCTATGATTGCATTCATGTGGACATCTCATTATAGAATCAACCCCATCATTTAATGACCATGTGACTAAGACACATCACTGGACTGCTTTGGATCTCAATTTCCTAATGTGTGAGGAAGGAGAATCACACTTGAACTTCTTACCTTGGGATCTGTGAAGGTTAAATGAGGGGGTGATAAAAAAACGTTAAAATTTTTAAGTGCTAGTTCATTTCAGGCACTTTTTTCTAACATAGAGGTAATAACAGTTAATATATATGCTATAACCCAGGTTATGTTACACACTAAATCCTTCATATTTATTGTCTTATTTAGTTGTTAGAAACCTTATAAAGTGAGAATTACTATTATCTCATTTTATAGACAATGAGTGAAA
Source organism: Mustela putorius furo (assembly GCF_011764305.1). NCBI lineage: Eukaryota > Metazoa > Chordata > Mammalia > Carnivora > Mustelidae > Mustela > Mustela putorius. The sequence goes on from NW_025421402.1 coordinate 14,878,644, forward strand.
TATAGAGAAGTTAAGCCTTTTAATCTCAAGCACACCATTAATAAGTGATAGAATCAGGCTATGAACCCAGGCAGCCTGTACCCTAAGATCATCCTGTTTTGCTTTCCATATAGTTAAGTTACATTGCTTTCCATATAGTTAAGTTGAAAAAAATTCTGCTAAATTGCTTTCCATAGTTAAGTTAAAAAAAAAAAAAAAAAGTTGTCTTGAGGAAGTACGATGGTTTTTTTTTTGGTTTTTTTTTGTTTTTGTTTTTGTTTTTTTAAGATTTTTTTCTTTATTTATCTGACAGAGATCACAAGTAGGCAAGACGCAGGCAGAGAGAGGAGGAGGAAGCAGGCTCCCTGCAGAGAGCCCGATGTGGGGCTCAATCCCAGGACCCTGGGATCATGACCTGAGCCGAAGGCAGAGGCTTAACCCACTGAGCCACCCAGGTGCCCCAGTACCATGTTTTTGATAAGCAATTCCACTATGGTACCATTAGAAAACCATCCGCTCCACACCCATCGCGTTACATTCTACAGATTCTCTCTCTGTTTTCTTCCTACTCCTAACTCCCTAGAGGTTCATTAAATGAGGACTATCATGTTAAGGTGAATCTATAAAGGAATGCCATGCTTAACTGTCATCTAATTGATGGTATGAATTCTTAAAGGCGCATATGAAAAACATAAACCACGAGAACATATTCCATTTGTATATATAAGTATCAAACTCATAAACATGAGACAATAGAAGAAGCGATATTCAAAATGTACATAGGCATCTCTCCCAAGCAAATCTCTTTTCGTTTCTTAAGATTATCAGTATTTGAGATTTTCATAAGCTCTAAACATCTTCAAGGTAAACTTCTGAGAAAAGTAACTTGTGGTGTCTAACAGGGTATCTAATTGATTGATAATTTTGTTGAACGTTATTTGAATTGATCAATTAACTTCAAAGGGAAATAATAATAGTTAACATTTGAGTGAGTAATCACTATGCGTCAAGTGTGTGCATCTCAAAATGACAACATAAAGTCGACATTCTCGTTTCTCTACTACATACTGAGAAGAATAAGGCTTAGAGATCTTAAACAATGTCCATTAGTCAAGCCAGGATTTGGTCCCAGTCCTGAGTTCTTCAACAGGTGCTTTAACCACTATGCCACATGGGGCCACATTTCCCAGAGCAGGGAAGTCACCAAGCCGTATTTTCCTATCACTCTACCTGAGCAATCCTTTGCTATACTGTTTGAATGCCATTCCAAATCCGGAGCCACCCATATTTGTTGATGATTTGCCATGGGTCTAGTAGCATTCCTTTACAGCACAGGAAATAACGAACAAGTTGTTAGAGCACATTCAAAATAGGTAAAGTTGCAAATTATATTTAGAATAATTAGTAACATAGGACCAAAAGCTATACAACCTCAACCTGTTTCTCATGCTCAAAATCTCACTTTATTTTTTTAATGTATTTATATTTTTGAGAGAAAGAGAGAGAAAACACACTCTCACACCTGCACATGAGCAGGGGAGGAGGCGTGGAGGGACAGACTCCCTCCTGAGTACAGAGCCCCACAGTGGGCTCCATCTCAAAACCCTGAGATCATGACCTGAGCTAAAATCAAGGGTGGGATGCTTAACCGACTGAGCCACCCACGAACTCCGTCAAGATCTCACTTTAAATATAATAATCCATTTTCAGATAAAGATGATCTCTGTGAAGACAGTTTAGACGCTATGCATGCTGGAAATCAGGCACCCTGGGCTCTACCTGTCTGTGAAGGGCACTATTATCGCTTTCTTTTCCAACCATCTCAACTCATGTGACTCCTCTCTGAGCCTGGGTTTTCAAACCTACAAAATGGAATTAGTCTTATGTAGTCTATCTTCTGAGAAGAGATTTAAAGATCAAATTAAATTATATCCGCAAGATTGGGTGGAAATGAAACAGCTGGTCACTTAGAAATAGAAAAAGTTCCATCCTAAAACCAGAAGCTCAGAGCTGTAAGCAGCGTTCTTAGACATTCTGGCAAGCCCTCCCCATCTCTCTCCAGAAACAACCAAGCTTCTTTTAAGAAACATCTAGTCTTGCTTGTTTTTGGTGCAATTAGATTTAAGCCTTTTTCACAAGCTATTGTTAACCTGCTTTTCCAATTTTCTGTAATTTTCTTTTTGCTTTTACCACGAGTATGAGAATTTGCTTATAATTGCAAATATAAGCTGTCTGAAAGCAGGAATTTTTTTTTTTGTTTCTTGTTTGCTGATGTATCTGTAGCCATTAGAGGAATGTCTGCCATGTGGCTCAAATATATTGCTGAACAAACCAAACAAATGTAATGCAATTCAGTGCTAATTTCTAAAGAAAGTGCATGCATATATTGTACTACCTGCTAGACAGTGGTTGTTGATTTGTGTACACTTCTTCAGTAAGTATTATGAAATCCTAAGAGGGAAGTAACTTTCAGTGGGAAAAAAAAACACGTCATTCCATGCTGTGTAACTTCCAGAATCACTTTTTGGTGGCTGAAATAGTAAATAACTTTAATAGCTGCCATTCTAGTGGGATAAGATCATTAAAGGACTTCCCCAAGTATGGGAAGGCTTACAACGTAGAGTCTGTGATCAAACATATGTCGAAGATGATGAGAAAAACAACTTTATTTATAAGCAGGACCTGCCAGCAGCTTTATTTACTGAATATGCGATATAGTTCCTATGAAAACGTACCTGAACCAGATTTTCTCCAAATCTGCTTCACTTAGAGAGCCTACATTGAGAGTAGCTAATATTTAGGTTAGTAGATGATGCATAATGTCTCATGTAGATATAAAGTTTTCCTAAATATAAAACTTAATGGAAAATAAGCTTTTGAGTTTAGTACCAAGGGGAATAATTGTCTGATTATGACCTGACTATAATATCTGTAAAGATGATCTCCTTGTAAACACTTGCATTGCTAATAAATTTCTTATTAAAAACTTAAAATTAAATATATAAAGGTAATATGTTCCCGCTGAAAAATAATTTCCTAATGAGCAAATAAGTCAGACAACCTATTTTGCAGAGTTATTGTAGTTATTACTAATAAAATTGGCCTCTCGTTTAAATGTGGAGAAGCCGTGATGGCTACAATACCAATTATACATTATCCCTAAATTACATATTGAAACTTGGTGGAATTATGCCAAGATGTAATCAGAAGGAATCATGAGGTGAGCAATTTTCAGAGCTCAATTTAATTCAACATCTTTTTAACTGTATCTTCCAAGATTATAATTACACGGAGCAATTGGTTTGATTGAAGGGGGGGGAAGAAATCATACTGCTTCATTGACCATCATTTTACATACTTGTTTGAATGGGATTGCACATGATATAATTTGTAACAAGTTTAATTATGAGGAGAGAAGCAACACAGATATTTCTTTAATTTTAGTGGATGTAACATAAAAAGTCAAAGGACCTTCTTTCTAAAACTCAGTGTCCCAGAGTACATACATTTCTCCCGATTTTTCATGGCAACTCGTGTGTTGATTGATCACTGAAATTATGGGGTGTTGCGTAGAATAAAGGTTGAGTTTCTGAATTTGTCCCTTAGAATCTCTGGGATATTATGCAAGATAATTGGCTGGTATTGCTTTTCTTTGCAACTAACATGAGAATTTTGAGCTGTCTTTATAGAATTGTTGGAAGAATGATATACATATGGATGCCATGCACACACACACACACACACACACACAAACACACCATCCCACATACGCTGTATACATGGCTGTGATAATGTTAGGAGACAGTTCTCCATGGGTCTCAAATTTTTACACAGCTGTGACAGTTTTTTTTTTTTTAAAGATTTTCATAGGCTGAAATAAGCATTTTCTTTCTTTTTTAAAAGATTTTATTTATTTATTTATTTGACAGAGAGAAATCACAAGTAGGCAGAGAGGCAGGCAGAGAGAGAGGGGGAAGCAGTTTCCCTGCTGAGCAGAGAGCCCGATGCGGGGCTCGATCCCAGGACCCTGAGATCATGACTTGAGCTGAAGGCAGAGGCTTTAACCCACTGAGCCACCCAGGAGCCCCCAACAGTTTTTATTCCAAACTATTTTCTTCAAGAATATTCTAGAGGAAAAGAAGAAGAAGAAGAAGAAGAAGAAGAAGAAGAAGAAGAAGAAGAAGAAGAAGAAGAAGAAGAAGAAGAAGAAGAAGAAGAAGAAGAAGAAGAAGAAGAAGAAGGAGAAGAAGAAGAAGAAGAAGAAGAAGAAGAAGAAGAAGAAGAAGAAGAAGAAGAATATTCTTAGAACAAACAGCCTTGAAGATTAAGCATTAGTACTTCCCTTTCGAAGGGAAAAAAGATTTGTCTCCTCATGAGCATAATAAAAATATGCCTCCCTTTGGGTCAAAGGATGGACAAGCTTGTTAGCAGCCCTCTTAAAACACTGGGAGTTTCCTAAGCTTGGTGTTCTTCACTGTGACACAAACTGTGTGCACAGCAACCACTCGGCTCCTTCTAATATCACTCCTTCCATGGAACTGGAGGGCGAGGGAAACCCACGTGAATACTAGGCTCATGCTGCCTCTCTGCCGTGAGTAACGAAGCCCCTTGTCTCTCACCCAGCAGTTGGCATCCCGCCCACATCTGCGAGAAACAGTGATAGGCAAAGTTGTCGTTCTGTGGGATGGGTGACGGCGCCCTTCACAGCTCTCTACACCTAGCACCAAGCCAAGCACTTAACACTATTTCTGGCTATTGTGGCTTATGTAATACTGGCGTATTTTTTTATTTAAATACTGGCATGTAATGGGGCACCTGGGTGGCACAGTTGGTTAAGCGCCCAACTGGGTCATGGTCTCAGGTTTGTGAGATCCAGCTCTGAGTTGGGCTCCACACTCTGTTCAGGGTCTGCTTGAAACTCCTTCTCCCTCTCCCTCTGCCCCTCCCACTTTTGCTCTCTCTCTGTCTCAAAAAAAATAAGTAGATCTTAAATATATATATATATATTTTATACATATAAAATATATATTATATATAAATATATAATATATAAAAATATATAAATTATACATTTTACAAATATACACAATACATATATTTTTATATATATACATACACACCCATATATATAATATATATATTTTATATATATATGTATCTAGTAAAGGTACCAATAGTCATACTTTCTGTGTAAACTGTATGTTGTCAGGGAAACGCTTGTTAAATGAAATGCTACTCCCAACAGATATGCTTACTAAGCATTGCTCAGTCTCTTTGTTTCTTCCTTCTCTCTTTCCTTCACTTCAATCAAAAGCTTGGCTAGGAAAAATTGTAGCGGAAATCCAAGCAGTTGACTCAACCGGAAATCCGGGTCATTTCATATTGTTGTAAAGTAGGAAAATTACGGGTTGAAACCCAGTCACCACACGTTCAGCTGAAGAAGCATGCAAAACATGCAAATCTGTCTTTAATTAGCCATTGTGATGGAAGGAATAAAATGATATTTTGGTAGCTTTTTCTTTAAAAGGAATCTGGAGGCACCTGGGTACCTCCAACTGTTAAGCCTTTAACTTTGGCTCAGGTCATGATATTTTGGGGTCCTGGGATCCAGCCCCACGTGGGCTCCCTGCTCAGTGGGGAGTCTGCTTCTCCCTCTCCCTCTGCCTTTCCCCCTGCTCCTGCTCTTTCTCTCTTTCTCAAATAAATAAAATCTTACAAAATAATAATAATAACTTAAAAAAATAAAGATAACCTGGACAATGTCATTTGCAAACAATATATGAATAATAGGCAAAATATTTTAATGAGGTCCTTCTTCCCATAATTTATGCACTCATGAATGGAATCCTTCAGTTCATGATCATATTATAATAACCAGCAACACCACTACTATTTTCAAGTAAGTTTAAAGAAAAAATTCTTCCTACTCAATTCTCCTTCAGATAATTCTCCTTTTCCTTCCTGTTTTTTCTTTTTTCTTTTTTTCTGTTTAAAAATAACAAATAGCAGAATCCCCCTCTTCCTTCCTTTAGGGGATTGAAGAGACTCTCTGTTTCTCAGCCTGGAGCAGAGATTCACATCAAGAGTGCAGTAATTCTCTCATTAAAGGGTAAGCTTTGCCTCTCGTTTTTCCATTAAGAGATGTCTTTGGCAGGAAATAGAATGGGATTTGGCTCTACCAGAGCAAAGTCTCAAAGGAGCAGCAAGCACATACCCATGCCTGTCACTGTCTACATGAAAGAGACCACTGCCTCTTTAATACCTAAAGTCTTACCCACCGCCCTTCCTCCTAAGCATTAAAGTGATTATGATATCCAAAGATGAGTGTGGATAGTTTTGAAGACAATGTTTTAAGGTTCAATGCGATTATAAGACTAAAATTTCGTATACCAGCCATCTTTATTTTGATCGAGATTCAAGTTGAAAGAGCTCAAGGATGAGGCTTAAAAAAAAAAAAAAAATGGGGGTGGTGGAGAATCACATATTCAGCACCAACATGAACCTTCTTTCATTAGCACCTCTGGATTCATTTGCACAATAACATTTGTATATATATTTATTACAGAAGCTTTGTAACAATCATTCCAATTTGATTCTGCATTTCTAAAGGACCTTTTATTTTTCTTAACTGGGACAAAGGACAAACTGGTAGGGTAGCAGGACTAACAAATCTTCTATTGAACAGGAGATGCTTTGAAAAGAAGCAAAATAATAACAAGTTTGACTCATCAACAATCTTTCTCTCCAAACATTATTCTAAATAGTCACAATAATCTCGCTGTGATATTGTAGGTAACAAAGGCAGAAGAAAAATTATTTTCTTACTACCTACAGCCCCTTGACAAGTCTTTGAAACAGGCAGAGTAACATTCCTCAAGGAACTCAGCTTCCTCAATGTTAACACTCTGCTAAGAGCAAAAGGCAATCTTAGCCCAACCCCCAGGATTCTGTTGTCTACTTTAACATATAAAAATTCTTTTTTCTTTTAAGGTTTTATTTATTTATTTGGCAGCGAGAGACACAGCGAGAGAGGGAATACAAGCAGGGGGTGTGAGAGAAAGAGAAGCTGACTCGCTGCCCAGCAGGGCACCCGGTGTGGGGCTTGATCCCAGGACCCTGGGATCATGACCTAAGCCAAAGGCAGACGCTTAAGGATTGAGCCACCCAGGTGCCCCTTAACATATAAAAAAATCTTTTGGAAACTTCCTTTATCTCAACCCAAATGCATGTTGGCAATCATCTTCCAAGCATATAACCCACTGATAATACATCTGAAGACTTTCATGACTGAGTTTTTACTAAACAGTAATAAATGACCTTTTCCTAACAATAGCTACCCCCTCAGGATCCTGGAAACCTTGTTTCCAAAATACCTGGGAGGTTTATGCTATCCCTAACCCCCATCCCACTGCACAAGTATACAATGGGCCACTCCTCTCGAGCCCAAGTCAGCACTTTCTGCCCACAGGTCCAGTCCCTGAGCCTTAATAATACTACATTTTTGCACCAAAGGTGTCTCAGGAATTCTTTCTCGGCCATTGGCTTCAAACCCTAATGTTTTCCTTCATCAATTGGATCTTTTTACCAGGATTTGGTTGGGAAATGAACATATCGACTAATGAGAGGGAATGTGCGGGGCAGATTTCCAAGAATGGATTCCGTGTTTGTAAATGTGTAAGTAAATATGACGTGCTTTGGAGTGGTGGGGTTCGGAGCCCACAAGCAAGAAAGAATCCTTGAGATGTGTTTGTGATGAAGTTTTAGAGCGTAAGTGAGGTTCGGTGGGCTGAGGTCCAGAGCCAATGACAGTGAAAGAAAATGACAATGAAAGAAAGAATTCTTGAGACATCTTTGGTGCAAAATGGTGGTTTATTAAAGCACAGGGACAGGACCCATGGGCAAAGAGAGCTACTGCCCTGGAGTTGTGAGGGGTGTTAAGTTTTATAGGATGGGGTTGGGAGAGGTGAGGAAAAGGGAGGTTTCAGTAGAACTTTCATATGCTAAAGAGGACCTACAAGATACCTACAAGATACCAGATACCAAAGGTCTTGCCCTTGTCAAGGTCGTTTTTTTCCCCTTTTAGCAAGCTATTAACATTAAGATAGTTGGAAGACTCGTAAAGAATGTTACATAGGTCCCACCCAGGAGTGGGGGTGGGGGAAGGTGGCAGGGCATCAGCTTTTGCTTTGTCCCCAGCCAGCCTTCTGTTCCCTCATCATTTGGGGCAAAAAAGGTGGTTTTATTAAAGCCTAGGGACAAGACCCATGGGCAGAAAGGGCTGCCCTAGGGACTTGAGGAGCATTTGCTTAAATACTTTGGAGTCCGGGGAGTAAAGACAAAAGAAAGTTTCCAAAAGGACTTTCATATGCTAAGGAAGGCTCACAGGGTTCCCAAGCCTTTGCTATTGCCAAGCTGAGGTTGTTTTTCCCTCTGGTGAAGTATTAAGTATTCAGACAGTCAGAAGTTTCCTAAAGGAGTGAGTGTTACACTCTGCCTGCTCAAGTATTTGTCAGTGGGCTGCAGGTTATGAGGAAATTTAATTTTACCTACATTTCCTTTTGCCTTTGTTCCCCACATCACATAGACATTGAGAAAAGATCTCTTTCTCCTTTTGGCTGTAGTCCTGTGTGTGATGCCGAGCCCAGCTAGAACATCTTGAGATCATGAGCTGGAGAATAAGACCCAGGCAGAGGATGGCCAAGCAGAGAGATGGGAAAATCAGGAGCCCTTCGATCAGTCCCACTGCCTGAACAATGGACTGTTCATAATGGGGTATCCTGTGTTTTGTTGTGCTTTTTTTTTGTTTGTTGAAGCCATTCTGAGTCTTCCAGATGAAAATACTGTCAATACGCCATCGGGGTCTCCTTAATGTCTCATTGTGCAGACTCAGCCCGTCCTACAAGCCTTTCAATAATGTTATGAAAAGACTGAGATGGAAGTAGATTAGATCATATTAAAGATTTATTTCAATTCTAAGATTTTTCTGCTTATTCTGTAATTCTATGTGTACCACACTATTCTTCATGAGTCTCTGGAGTTGCCTATGAAAGAAATAAAGAGAGAACTACCATGTTGAGTATATGCAATAGAATAGGAACTTAGTATCTAATCTCTTATTTAATTTTCACAACACTTTAATTTTTTTTTAAATCTTATTTTATTAATTTGAGTGAGAGAACACGAGAGGGGAGGTCAGAGGGAGAAGCAGACTCCCCATGGAGCCAGGAGCCCGATGAGGGACCCAATCCCAGTACTCTGAGACCACGACCCGAGCTGAAGGCAGTCACCCAACCAACTGAGCCACCCGGGTGTCGCCTTAAGGTAAGTTGTATTGATCCCCATTTACAGACTAGGAAAGAAGTTAAGAAATTCAACCACATAGCCAAGTAAGTAATAGAGGCAGAATTGACCAGAGTTGGTCTTTCCCCAGCATTTTTTTCCCAGTATAATTGATAGGTCCCCCAATAATGGGTCCATGATTAAAGGAGCGAGACTGATAATAAAGTGAAGGTCAAGCAAAGCTTTATTTCGTGCCAAGCATCAAAATCAAACCGAATGTTCGGGGCTGCACCTCTTACAAGAGAGGGCGACCTTTCTCTGTTTCACAGACTAGCTTTTAAGGGCAAAGGCCATGTAGTTGGGCCTGGCCACGCACAGGTGGCCAATGAAATTGTAACACACAGAGAAAGCTGCACAATGATGCTAGATCAACAACTGAATTACAATTTACCCTATAGTAGACATTTGACCTAGCCTATCCCCTTGGATAGAATTGGTGCCTGAAAGGCTCCCAAAGGGCGGGGCCCATACTCCTTGGTAGCTAGGGAGACAGTATGCAAGCCCCCCCCCCCACACCATGGGATGTCTCCACCTGGCCTGACCCTTGTATCTGGGCTTTGTTACCTAGGGCTGGTTTCGGGGACTTATTTTTAAGTAAGTCCCCTGTGGGAAGGGGAGCAGGGACAGTTTAAGGCTTAAACAACAAGGTTATCGTTTAACCTTGATGGAAGCCTCTGGCTAAATAGGTCCTTAGAAATATCTGAAGTTATTGCATCTTTGTAGCATCTGGAAAGCTAGACGCATGAATGAGGGAATGAGGTAAGCAAAGACTATGTAAATAAAAGTGTGACCCACTAGTTTGTGCTTTGAATAACTGATTTTGCTTCCTTGCCTCTGTAGTGTTTGACCTCAATGTGAGCTCTTATGAAAAATGGAATAATAAATTATTTTCTAGTGTTATGTGACATTTATACACATTTTGGAGATAAACTGTTGTGGGTTTGGAGCAACAATAACATGGCATGGCAATTCTAGACAGAAGGTAAAATAATTCAAACTTAGAATGTCTCATTCATTATTATTGAGATTAAATAAGGGTGTGGGCATCTGATTTAATGCTTTTGATTCTGTATCTGAATTTCAGAGTGTGTCAACAGACCACATACTGGTTTTGCCATTTGTTGTAGAGTAACAAACCTGTGAAGCTGTGAAGTTATAAAGTATTTACTGATATTTTCCATTACATCACGAGGAAAGAGGGGCATCTGGATGGCTCAGTCCCTCAAGGGCACAACTCTTGATTTCAGCTGAGGTCATGATCTCAGGATCATGAGATTGAACCCTGAGTGGGGCTCCATGCTCAGTAGGGGGTCGGCTTGTCTATCACCCTCTGCTCTTCCTTCCTCTTGCTCTCTCTTTCTCTAAAATATGAAAGTTAATTTTAAAAAATCATGAGGAAAGAAATATCCTGCCTCTGACAATCATTTCTGTATAATGTCATTGCCATCTCTGGAGAGCAAGAGAGAGCACTCCCAGAAGAGATAAAAGAGCCGGTCTCCTGCCAGATCTCTCTGATCCTCGGCCCACAGCAAGTCCACAAAATGGTGGAGAACAGCTCAAAACAATGACTAAAACTGGGGTGGATAGTTACATAATGTAAGAAAAAAAAAGAATGATTATTAAAATAAAATATGGCCTTCAGTGCTGATTTTTATTATTACTATAATCAGCCTACAGGGGATGATTAAGTCTAAATGTCAGTAAGTTTGATGAGCATTTCTCTGAAATACATTGTCTGTATATTATATGATATGATATGGTAACTTCTCCAAGGAGGTATAAATAAAAGAAACATGTTAATTATCCTGTAATTAATTATAAGTAGAAAAGACCTAGGTATTAATAATTGCATTTACAACATGTGTTCATTTAGAATTCAAAGAAAAAATAATGATGCATTGTAAGTGTTTATTTAAAGAAAAGTAGAGGCAGATAGATTGTAGAGCAAAAGCTGTCTACCCGGATATTTGCTTTGCCTTGCATTGTTTCCTACTGTGAGTGCTACTACATTATGCATTTTGACACTTGGTTTGTATTGTGTTCTCTTTCATTAGCCAAATGTTCAATTTGTGTATATCTTGTTTTGCCAAAAATTGTGAGCTATTTGATGGCAGCCAGCGGGCCATGTAATTTTAAAAACTCCAAAAACAAAACCAAAAAGCCCTTAGATGATCACAGCAGAAACTCAACTACACTCAAACTCATCTGGCACTCTACTAAATGGACAATTATGTTAAAGGTTAATGCTAATCTCTATTTTCCAGAATTCTAGGCAATGGGACAGCATAGTTGGCTAAAAGCAAACCAAACCAAAGAGTCAGTTACTGATACTTGCTGATATTTCCCTTACAGTGCCATTTCTTAAAAAAAAAAAAAAAAAAAAAAAAGCACAACTAATGCAGGCTAGTGGACAAAAACAAAAACAAACATTATTGCCCAGTCAGCAGGAGTGCATTAGTTGAGTATCTACTAAGTAATTTTCAGCACTGAAGGTACTCAGCATCGGTCTGATTAACTGATTAATGTTTTGTCTCCACTACTCTTCAGTAATTAATACTTGTTTTCATTTCCTTTGATTTTTTTTTCTAACAAGGAAATGATGACAACTTAGAGCATTGTTTAAATTTAGTGCAGGTGTAAGATAAGATAAAGTACATTTAAGTTTAACTTTCATATTTGAAAAATTGTCACCAAAACCGGTTAATCAGTTGCCACTAGAGAGGTCATCTTTCAGCTGTGAAAAAGCTAACTAGTGTAGCAAACAGTCTGATGAACTTCATCTTACTTGTTTGGGGTTGTGTGTGCTGTAATCGGGTCAAAGTTTACTATACTTGAATAGTTTTGCCTCAAAAGCATAATTCCTAAAGTTCATAAATTCCTAAAGTTCATAAAACAAGAGCTAGTAAATGTGAAGCCAGTCACTGACATTTAAATTTGGGGAATAGTGGCAGAATGTTTTCCTTTTTATGATTATGGCAAACGACTGAGCTGATCATTTTAAAGTACATTTTAAAAAAATTCACAAATTGGCATATTTACATCTTAAAAGCTAGTGAGCAGAGCTCATAGCCTCAACCAAAGACAGAAAGATGGGGCATTTTTAAGAGTCCAGGATGTCTTGGAAACACCTAGACTACTGTGCTAACAACCTGATGTACCACCCAAAGAAAAACTGAATCTAGCAGGAGAAAAGGAGAAGGAGGGAGAGTTGTATGTGAATAAGCTGCATCTGGTTGAATGTGGAAAGGTCCTGGGGACTTCTCCGCATCAGGTTCAGTGTGTGGCGTCTAAACGTGGTGTCTCTCCCAATCCGATGGGGGCCCCCAAATGTGGGTCAATGGTAGGGTGGAAACTGGAGACAAGATAGTGAAGAGCTCCCCCGAGATAAAACAAAGGACAGAAGTTTACTGAGACAGACGGGAGCAGCGGGAAGCAGGGCTCAGAAACCGCTGGCTACAAGGAGGTGGGGGCTGTTTTATAAAGGGGGAAGGTAAGGAGATATGGTGAAGTATGGAATTTATCTTTTTTTGATAAGTGTGCCTGGTTTGTAAGTAGCCAGTTAATAAGTTAGGGCCTATGGATAGTTTGAGGTAGGTCACCTGATGGGCCTGTCTGGATTCAGCAGGTGGTTGCCCCTGCTGAATCTTTGCCATGACCAAGTCCCCGATGCTGGAGCCTGTAGTCTAAAAGCATCCCTATACAGCGCCCCCTGATGGCCATGCTCTAACTTACAGTCTGGGCAGGGGGCAGGCAACTGAGTGTGGCTAACTGACACAGGGGCCAACCATATTTTTACAGTAACAATATTTAAATGTTCGCTGAGTAGTTTTCAAAATACCCCCCCCCTTTTTTTTCTGAATTACAGCACTAAGCAAGTTAATAACGTTGATCTGGCATCAAATTGTAACCCTGAAAATACTTAATGGTGGGAAATTTACCATAAATGTGAAAACTGTAAGCACACAGGAAAAAAGAGTCATGCAATTAAATGTAAATAAACTCATAGTTTATTTACAAACTATGTAAAACTATGTAAAATAGTTTGTTCGTCTTTCCTAAAAAAACAGAATGTCTTTAATATAAAGTTACACAGGGTTTGTTGTTGTTGTTATAGCTTGCTTTTAAAGATTCAAAACTGTTTTACAAGTTTACTTATGTGCTCAAGTGTCATCTGTGTATAGTGTGATTAGTTTATTTGCAAAATGTATTTCAAAGTTCTTGTTTAAGAGATTTATATTATAACACAAATGTGTTAAGCTGCTAAGGCTCTGTTTTGATTTCGAAAGGATATTAAAAACAGTAAAGCTCCCACTTTAAACAAACAAACAAACAAACAAAGATTAACTACTCAACAACCCAAAACAAACGATTCTTTTGGTGTTTAAAAGTTTTTGAAAATGCTAGAGCTAATGCCGGGTACTTTTTGTGAAAAGCTGCCACCCAGTGGACATTTTGTGCAAAGCTAGCTTCTTGCTTAATACCTTGATGGACAAGGTGTTTAAAACACTTGCTTTTAACCTATTTTAATAGTTACATTCCGAATGGCAACCTAGTAACAATAGCTAAAGACAAAGTGGCAGGGGAAGAAAAGTTAAAGGCTTTTAAAAATTTGAATGTGAAATGATAAGGTGATCACAAATGTTTCTGAATTTTACATTAGAGCCAAGTTCAGGGTCAACAAGTGTATTGTAAACAAAATGTGGCTATGTAAAAGTTAATGCAAAATCTGTGTCCTTTCCCGTCAGTTTCCTTAGTCATAAATGGATATATTCTCAAGAGTATCTACCTTTCAGGGCTGTTGTGAGGAATGAACAAGTCAATGTAAGTAAAGCTCTTAGAATTCCAGTTAGCAATGATCTGCTCCAATGTTACTGATCCTTTTATCAGGTCAGCGATTTCCAACAGGGTGAGACAAAGCCCTCCTTGAGCCTTTTCAGATTTGCCGGAGGAGTCTTTTTATTAAAGCCATTTCCTCTCTTCAAGATCCCCCACAATCCATATGGGTCACACTCCCATCTCCCATCCGTTCCTCTCCTGTACTCACATACTGATTCAAGCCTCCCAAACCTCTCTTCTGATTGCAAACAAGCCGATACAGGTGTTCATTGAAAACAAATTACTCAGAACTCTGATACAGATGATAAAAAAAACCAGTTGTTCTAGCTTGTGGGAGCATTAAAACAAAAGGTGAGACACTTTGTAAATGCTTAAAAAAGGGTGTTTAAGTTCCCTAGTGCTGCTATACAAACTCGGTGGATTAAGACAACACAAACTTATCTTATGGATCTGGAGAGCCGAAGTCCGAAATGGGTCTCACAGAGCTAAACTGTGAGACGTCAGCAGAATCGGGGCACTTGGGTGGTTTAGTCGGGTTAAGGGTCTGCCTTCCTTTGGCCCAGGTCATGTTCCCAGCACCTTAGGATCCAGCCCCACAGCTGGACCCCTGCTCAGTGGGGAGTCTGTTCCTCCCTCTCCCTCTGCTTCCCACACCCTGCATCTCCTCTCGTGCCCTCACTGCTTCTCTCAAATAAATAAAATCCTTTCTAAAATGTCAGCAGGATTGTGTTTCTTCCAGAGGCTCTAGGACAGAAATGGTTTGCTTGCCTTTCCCATCTTCTAGAGTGGCCTGCATTATCTGGTTTATAGCTCTTCCACCATCAAAGGTACCAGGTACAACACTCTGACCTCCACTTCTGTCCTCGTATTGTTAGGGTCCATGATCAAAGGAGCAAGACTGATACAAAGAGAAGGTCAAGCAAAGCTTTATTTCGAGCCAACATGAGAATCAAGCTGACCGGTCAGGGATGCCTCTTAGAGAGAGAGCGACCCCTCCCAGTCTTACAGACTAACTTTTACAGGACAAAGGCCATGTGGTTGAGCCTGGCCACACACAGGTGGCCAATGAGATTGTAACACACAGAGAAAGTTGCATAGTCATGCTAGGTCACACACGAGTGGCCAATTGTATTACAATTTACCCTATAGTAGGTATTTAAACTAGCCTATCACGTTGGTCAGAATTGGCACCCAAAAGGCGGGGCTCACATTCTTTAGGGAGATAGTGATTGGATATCTCCACCTGGCCTGACCCTGGCCTCCACCCTTGTATTTGGGCTCTGTATCTGGGACTGGTCGACCATCTTTTACTAGTTTCCCGGATTTGCTTTTAAGTAAGTCCCCTGGTGGGGGTTGGGGGAGAGGGCAGGATCAGTTTAAGTTTTACTGCATAAACAACAAAATGGCTGTTCAACCAAGATGGAGCCGCTCTGGCTAAACAGGCCCTTACAGTATCGTCTCTGATTCTCCTGTCTTCCTTTTTCATTCATAAGGACATTTGCATTATGTTCAGTCTGCCCAGATTCTGCAATCTCATCTCAAGATCCTTAATTTAGGGACGCCTGGGTGGCTCAGTTGGTTAGGCAGTTGCCTTCGGCTCAGGTCATGATCCCAGCGTCCTGGGATCAAGTCCCGTGTTGGGCTCCTTGCTCCGCAGGGAGCCTGCTTCTCCCTCTGACTTTGCCTTCCACTCTGTCTGCCTGTGCGTGCTCTCGCTCGCTCTCTCTCTGACAAATAAATAAAATCTTTAAAAAAAAAAAAAATCCTTAATTTAATCATGAAATCTCCTTTGCCACGGAAGGTAAAATGCTCTGGGGATTAGACTTGGACACCTTTGAGGGGCCATTATTCCACCTCCCATTGAAGCAAACGATTTTCACGGGCAACAGGAGGAGCAGTAAACCATCTAAACTCCTGGGAAACAGAAATCAACATGATTTCATGAAGTACTTAATGGAAATCATCAATAGTCTAAAACAGCCAAATCATATACAACCACAGAGAAGGGGAAAGTAATGGATAATTGGTAGCTCAAAATATCACAATAAAGAACTTACTTTGAAACTTTCTGTAAACCAGTAAAGTAAATAAGTTCTACCACTTTCTAGCTGCGTGGCCTTGGGAAATTTACTTAGAGCTTCTTCGAGCTTTGGTTTTTCTCACCTGTTGAAAGGGGGAATAATCATATATGTAGAAATAATATGTGTAGAATAAGCCTACCTTGTTACCTGACAGGGTCACCCAAAGAAACTGTTTGGTAATAACTGAATTCAAAATGATTTCAAGTTGATCTCTCAATCCTATTGATAGAATTTGCTGTATTTTCCAAGGAGCAATGTTAAAATCAACATTCGTATCAGATTCCTTTGCATTTGTATTAGTTTTTGTCCCTATAATCACAAGGCAGTGCCACCGGATAAAGTGAGCTCAGAGTAATTCCCAGTAACAATAATCAGACTATTGAGAGTTAACAAGCATTGAGTGGTTAAAATTATACTAGACACTGCTCTAAATGCTTTATAGATTTTTAAATCTCTTTTAATCCTCACAATAACCCTAACAACATATAGTTGGTAATCTTGGCAGGACCCTTCTCAAGCTAAGACTATTGACTCATTTGCATGTTACTCAAAACAGATTTTGTTGATCAAAAAGAAAAATTAGAGTGAAGTGGAATGTCATACAACTTCAGGCAGTGTCTGAAGTTATTCTGACCAAAACGAGTAGCTGAGAAAGGGTGCCTTCTATAAATCCACTTGTCTGTGCAGTTCTCTTTCCAGTATATTTTTATTTTTTTTAGCTGTTTAAATTATTTGCAGGCAGAAGCCCCAAAGGCAGAAAGATAACCTAAATTTCAGCCTGCAAACCAGGAGATGTGTTTGGAGCAGTTCTGGTCATCTCTCTCTCTTACCCTGACCTAGACAGAGATTCAGTCTGTTTGGGAGAGAGAAACCCTTGTGGCTTCCGAATTAGTCATTCTGCCTGAGTGTGGCTTCCAGTGAACTGAATAAAACAGAGACCAGAATTGGATACTCTGTTGTCAGACAAGCAGAAGAGAGTTTGAGGGGAAAAGCCTCCAGCATAAACTCCCTCCACAGGGATGTTCTCAATGAGTGTCTAATATATCTTGTAACATGGACTGAAGTTCTGACCATTCTTGCGTATCAATGAACGAATCAAAGAAAGGAAAAAAAAATGAAAATATGTACTTTGTCTTCAGGGTGTGCTTAAACCAAAGTGAACCAGAAGAGTATCAATAGATGTGGTTTTCTGAAGACCAGTAATTGTGATAATTTTTAACATGGAAATTATAAGCAAAGGACTCAGAAAATGGCCATAGTATTACTAAATTTCTTCTTCATTAATCTGATTTAAAAAGGGGGAGGCTTGAAGAAGGGTGGTGTTTCAAGAACTGTTATTTAGTATTTAAAATGAACCCTCAAGTTTGAAACAAAAATATTATCAAAAAAAGTTGTGAGTACGTCTTATAGTCAAAAAGATCATGAAAAGTAAAAAAGCATCTTCTCCTTCAGCTTCATTTACTTTATATTAATTACAAGAGAAAATTAGTTGGAAGAACCTTCCAGATGTGCAGGCAAAATAAGGACTAGATCGAGGTATGATTTAAGTATCACAGAATGGCCAAAATGAATAAAATTTGGTCCTAAAAGTAGCTGTGATATATGAAACTATGTCCACATGGTTGGTTCTTTGGAAGCCTGGAAAGATGCCATCTACTGGGATTCAAAGTGACATTTTTATGTGCGTATATTCACCTATTGCCACGTGGCAAGGAACATTCTTTAAGGAAGGAGAAAACAAAACATGCATGATTTCACAGGGAAAAGAGTAAGAACACCCTAAGGAAATGGACAGTGTGAAAAGTATACTGCTGGCTTGGGGGACTCTGAGCACTGGCTCCTAAAATGGAAAGTTCTCTGTTGAAATGCTTATTTGGTCACCTTAATTATTCAGCACAGCATTTAAGATGCAAGTAAGGGGGCTCCTGGGTGGCTCAGTGGATTAAGCCTCTGCCCTTGGCTCAGGTCAT
This sequence comes from Mustela putorius furo, assembly GCF_011764305.1. Lineage (NCBI taxonomy): Eukaryota > Metazoa > Chordata > Mammalia > Carnivora > Mustelidae > Mustela > Mustela putorius. The sequence goes on from NW_025421402.1 coordinate 14,896,849, forward strand.
GATCTCAGGGTCCTGGGATCGAGCCCCCCATCGGGCTCTCTGCTCAGCGGCCTATACCCCTGGGGCTAATAATACATTATATGTTAATAAAAAAGAAAGGAAGGAAGGAAAAAGGGTGGAAGGAGAGAAGAGAAGAAATGAAAAATAAAAGAGGGGAAAAGAGACGATCAAAAGAGAGAGAGTGGAAGTTCTGCCAATTCAGTTTACCTCTGACTGCCCCCAAAGTTCAGCATCCAAAGCTGTCCCCCCCTGGAAAACTGAGAGTCACCTAGAGGGCCAGTTTTCACTGTCACTATTGTTGTTATTACTTAGTACAACAGAAATTATTTAGAGGTAATTATTATTATCTTGATTTTGCAAGCAGGATTGATGAAGAAGAGGCAGAGTTTCTCGGAAGTAACGTTTCTCTAGGTATTTCATTTAATTTCATTAAATCATATAGTCCTAATACTAACAAGCACAAAATGGAAAGTGTAGGATTATTTTTCTTTAAATATTTCTTCTCCTGGCTGCCAAGTTTATGTCAACTACACTTAGAAGCTGTTTACTGATCAAAAAGATGTTAATTTAATCACAGAGTGTCTGAAACTTGAAAATAAATAATGACTCTATGTCACTAGGCATTTTAAAAGTTATTTCATAGAAGTTACCATTATTGACACATGAGTCATTAAAAAATAGAACTTTTGTCATTTTTAGGTAAGATTGTTTATGCCTTTCTATAATTGGCTAATGTAAATGATAATCTTACAATGTAATTTTGTCGTGCTTGCATCATTCACTCTGACATTATTGAATGTTAAAAGAAAATATGAAAATGAATTACTTATAGGACGAATGCAAAGCCACTGGATTTAGAGCTGAAAGGAACCTTGGAAGTCATACATACTTCAATCCAGAGAAGCCAAGTGTCTTGGGCAAGATGCCCCATCTCCAGGAGGAGGAAATAGTTCTTACATATGGCATTGTCTTTTTACACACCCAACCCTGCATGTCTAGGAGATTTTTTTTTTAAGATTTTATTTATTTATTTGACACAAAGAGAGATCACAGGAGTCGGGGGCGTGGGGGGGGGGGACGCAGGCTCCCTGACAAGCAGAGAACCCAACGCGGGGCTCGATCCCAGGATCCTGGGACCGTGACCTGAGCGGAAGGCAGAGGCTTAACCCACTGAGCCACCCAGTAGCCCTTAGGAGATTTCTTACAAAGGATATTCCTGAGAGCTCAGGAGGCAGATGTACCCTTTCTGGATTTTCCTCTACAGTAAAAAGGGGTCACAACACAGTACACGGAACCATGCTTTGTGGCTACTTAGATATTTGCTCCTTAAAAAGTCTTTTCCTGACTCCCTACCTACAATTCACCACTGGCACCACTGTTGCACACCACATTATCCTTCACCTCTTTAACCTGCTTAGTTTCCCTTCAAAGCACATTTATGATACAACGTTGTTGTTACTGTTATTGGAAATTGGCTGACTGATGGGTTAGGTAAACCACAGGAGAGCGGGGGTCTTATTCCTCCTGTTCACATGGCATCCCCAGTGCCAGGGCAATACCGGAAAATTTTAGATGCTCAGAACACTAACCCCACCTTGGCCCCATCATCGGGGTGATATACCATTTACACTTGAAGATCTAGCCCTGAAAGTTGATTTGTGGAATTTAGAAGAGAGAGAGAGAGTCTCTCTCTGGATCCCCAGGCTACAGGAATTAGGTAGGCAGAGGGCTCTCTGTGGCCAGCGGCTCACCAACGAGGGGGAAAAGGTGAGAAAGATTCCCAGAAAAGTTAAGGACCAAAAGAAGAATGGGGAGAAAGGTACTGATAACATGTTTCACGTGTAGGGAAGGCAAAACTTTACCTCTTCCTCTCTTAGGTTTTCAGTCGACACTCTAACAAAAAGATTGGAGTTTATGAATGTGCACAGTGCACATCCCATGACAGAAACCGAACGGAGGGTAATTAAAAATGGCGGCTTGGATTCCAGCTTCTGTAGCATCTTCAACAGAGAACAATGCATTACAGAGAAATGACAGAAAAAAGCACAGAGTCGTAGGCTTCCAAGGATGGCAAACTCAGGGAAGGTAAACAGAGGCGACGCTTGAACAACACTGGATTGAACTGTACAAGTTCACTTACATGGGGATTATTTTTTATGTAGAAGTACAGTATAGGGGCACCTGGGTGGCTCCTTGGATTGAAGCCTCTGCCTTCGGCTCAGGTCATGATCCCAGGGTCCTGGGATCAAGTCCCGCATCGGACTTTCTGTTCAACAGGGAGCCTGCTTCCCCCTCTTTCTCTGCCTGCCTCTCTGCCTACTTGTGATCTCTGTCTGTCAAATAAATAAATAAAATATTTTTTTAAAAAAAGAAATATAGTACTGTAAATGTATTTTCTCTTATGATTTTCTTTTTTTCTTATGTTTTTTTAATTAACATTTTCTATTCTCTAGCCCACTTCATTTTAAGAATACAGTATATAATATATATGACATAAAAGTATGTGTTAATCGGCTTTTTTTATGTTACCAATAAGCCTTCCATCAACAATAGACTATTAGTTAAGTTTGGGAGGAGTCAAAAGTTATATGCGGATTTTCATCTTTGGGTGGGGGGTTGGTGGTCCCTAAACCCTGCACTGTTCCAGTGTCAACTGTATATGGGAAAAAGTAAGTTTTATTTGCAGATTCCTCTGGAGGATATTGGGGTTGATTGGAGTGTCACCAGAAAAAGAATTTATTTCCTGTCTTGAGATAGAAAAGGGGAAGCTTTTCTGGAGCTTGCTGCTTCTTAATTGCCTTCATGTCAAAATAATTTTTACGTCAAAGAGGCCAAAATATGGGGTGACATATTTTGGTTTCCTTCACTTACTCTGGTCCAATCAAGCCTAGATTCATTCAGTTCCACAAGCCCTAAAATTTCTTCATTTGCTTACTTCCTCTAAATCCTGTTCCTGTCATTTGCAACTGAAAAGGTCTCAACAGTGGAAATTATATGAAGAACAATTATGGTGCCTTGGCCCTGGTCTGTGATTTACTGTGATATTTTGTCAGACTTAGTTTCAAGATTTCTCTTAATTGACTTCAGGTTTTTTTTAATTACAAGGGAACAAAATCAAAAGAAGGAGCACTTATTAGCCACCAAGATGACTTATTTATGACTGAGGCAATGTCTGGAAAAATCAATTTACTGAAAATGTTTCCCACAGGTTTGCAGATTTTAGCAATTTATAAAAGCTACTATAATTCACACAAGGAAAACCGTCATTGTATTTCCAATAATTCATTTTGAGAAACTTGGCCCTGATTGTGTCAATTTTGTAGAGAAGTGTGCGTTTAAAACTCACATAGTGCATAGGCACTGTTTCCCATAACAGCATATAAAAGCTGACAATATATGTCATCTAGAGGCTGTGTTGACAACAACTTGCGTGTGTGTGTGTGTGTGTGTGTGTGTGTGTGTGTGTGTGTGAGAGAGAGAGAGAGAGAGAGAGAGAGCGCGCACGTGTGAACACTCCGGCAAGATATGTATGAGAGTTAGGTTCTTGCTACTTAAATAAGATGACATGGATATTGGAAAACAAGCAGCGTATCTTGTAGGACATGAAAAAATTTAAAAACAAACAAACCCGCCACTCCTGACCAGGCGGTGGTCCCATACCGGGTCCATTGCTGGTTTGCCTACCCCTTCCACCACAGAGCTACTCTGGCCTTCGTGTGAAGTGAGTTCTGAAGTGAGTTCAGTTTATAAACCATACTTCAGTTTATAAAAGCTGATATTCTACTTTTTTAATATTGAAGCTTTTCAGTATGCTTAATTTATTTATTTCTCAAGGTGTTGAATCAATGTGGTGGTACAATCCAAGTATCAGAGGGGATTTCTTACAAATACTTTTTTTTAAAAAATATTTTATTTATTTATTTGTCAGAAAGTGTGAGAGAGAGCACACGCAGAGGGAGCGGCAGGCAGAGGGAGAAGCAGGCTCCCCACTAAACAGGGAGCCCGATGTTGTACTCAATTCCAGGACCCTGGGATCATGACCTGAGGCCAAAGGCAGAGGCTTTAACCCACGGAGCCACCCAGACATGTATTTCTGATTTATTTAATTCATTACAACATTTGTTTCATAAAAATGATTCCAATTTCAAGCTGCGTTTAAGATGCATTTGGGGCTTTTAGTCTCTCAACTAAGAAATGCTTTTCTAAAATTAAAGAGAATTTAGAAAGTTTAGTTTTAAATGTGACAGCCATGAAGCTCCTGGTGTTCTTAATTTGGAACAGTTTCCTTCCCTTCCTCACGAAATATGAATGGCTTGTTTTAATTTGGAAAGGGCTCCTTTTCCTTACTTGAGGGCTAGCCCCTGGGATATCACAGAAGTTTGATTAGATATTTATGTTGTACTGCTGTAAAAAGAACTGACCACTGCACAAAAAAGAGAGGCAGTAATATGGAAAGGGGAGGGAAAAGTTCCAGATGTCTAGAACTACATGCACTATGCTCATATTTAGGCAAATGAGTGTTAGCTCAACAGTAGTGACTGTTTGCAGAACCTTCATCAAATATATGGTAAAGATTTTTAAAAAATAATCAGAAGCAACCATATGCTACCTCATAATTAGTCCTATATAAGCATTGAATTCCACTGAGTTTGTCTCAGAGTGCTAGTTAAATTGCTTCACAGAAACAGATGTTTGAGTCTACAAAAAAAGACGAAGTTCAAATACTGACAGGATGTCCTCTTAAGGTTCATCCACTGGCACTGTCCTGGGTCATGCCTCCATTTCTTTCTTTCTTTCTTTCTTTCTTTCTTTTTTTTTTTTAAAGATTTTATTTATTTGACACTAAGAGAGATCACAAGTAGGCAGAGAGGCAGGCAGAGGGAAAGGGGGAAGCAGGCTCCCCACTGAGCAGAGAGCCCAATGTGGAGCTTGATCCCAGGACTCTGGGATCATGACCTAAGCTGAAGGCAGAGGCTCAACCCACTGAGCCACCCAAGAGCCCCCATGCCTCCATTTCTTACCTGATACAGTGTAACAGACTCCTAGCAACACACCTACTACCACCAATCTCTTTCCTAACCAATCTTTCTCAAAGATAATTGCCCAACTGAGCCATGCATGCACTCCTATTAAAAAATCTTTTAGTGATTGCCTCAGTCTATAATACTATGTCAAAATCTCCAGTTTGGCATATAAGACCCTTATAATATGGCTTTTAACCTATTTACCTATTTTTCCTTGTTACCACCCTCTTCCAGTCCTAAAACCATCCACTCCAGACAATCACCATGTGTGAGACAATAGGAAAAAAAAATACACACACATAAATATGCATATATATGTATGTATATGTATATACATATACATATGCATATATATGTATGTATACGTATATGCATATGTATATGTGTGTGTGTGTGTGTGTGTGTGTGTATCTGCCCCTAATTTCTGACACAGAGGTTGGAAACCCTTATAAGTTCTTGGGTCATAGGAGTGTCTTTTGTTACAATGAGAGGACTCTGGGTGGGCTTTTAAATGGTTTCCAAATAAGGGTGGTCACCATAAAGACCAAGCCATGAATAGAAACTTTGAATTTTTAGACCCATCCCACACTCTATTGAGGAGGGAGAGGGGCTAGCAATAGAATTAAAGATTATTCAAAGCTTCACGATAAAGCCTCCATAAAAATCCCAGAGAGCTTCGAGGTTGGCAAACATATGCAGATACGAGGGAGGTGATGTACGCCAACCCCACGGAGAGACAAACTCCTGTTGTGATCAGTACTCTTCCAGACTTATGCTATGTATCCCTTTAGCTGGCTGTTCATCCATATCTTTTATCATGTCCTTTGATAAATTAGTAAATGTAAGTGTTTCCCTAAGTCCTGTGAGCTGATCTAGCCAATTAACTGAATTCAAGGAAGGGATTATACGGACAGCTAATTTATGGCCCAGAAGGTTTTGGGTAACCTAGGGAACTACTACATGTGATTAATATCTGAAGGAAGGAGACAGTCTTTTAAGATTGTCCTTAACATGTGGGGACTGACACTCTTCAGGTAGCTGGTGTCAGAGTTAAGTTAGATTGTAGGACACCCAGCTGATATCATAGAGAATTGTTTGTGTGGAAATCCCCCACACGTGTATTTGGTGACCAGAAGTGTTAGAAATGAAGTGTTTTGCATGAGTAGTAAAGGCTCACAGGACCAAATAAATCGAGTCTGGGGGGTAAGGGCCCTTCACCTTGCAAGGAAATAGGAGTCGCCTTAGGCTCAAGATCTTTCAAAGTAATGAAGCAAAAGCCAATGAACAGGGGTAGAGATGGGGAGGGGGGGAATGATCAGGAAACTCTTTCCTGTTAAAGACCTTTCACAGGAAGAAAGTCCCATTCCCATGGTCCAGGAGTATAAGATTAGTGTAAGACTGAGGATAAACCAAGGCAAACAAGAATCCCTTGTGTTTACCACAAGCCCATTAGGAGTGATAACCAACACCAATCCACTGTTGGGAAAGGGACAAGAAAGAGAATGGACAGAGGCTCCCTCTTAAATTCAGGCATGCAGGGATTGCTGAAAGTCAGAGGTAGAGAAAACCTAAGGAACAAACTGGTGGCCCGGGTCATATGGTGGTCTGAGTCAAGAGCTAGTGAAATATCCAGGAGCAGACAAATATTGTAGAAAGCTGTACCCTGTAGGCATTGTGCACTGGAGGAAATGCACTGGCCAAGAGGGGGAAAAGAAGGTGGGCTTTCTGGGAACCTGCTCCTTTATATTGCAATGTCTCTCTAATGCCCACTATTAACAAAATTTAGTTTTATGCCAGCTGGCAAAGGGTGGGGGGAATATATATATATATTCCAGATCTGTTTTTGTGAATGAGATAATGAAGCATAAATTTGGGGCTACAAATTAGTAACTGAAACACATGGTATGTCTTTTACATCTCTTTATTTTTATTTTACTTATATGTTTTTATTTGAGTGGACTTCTTATAGACAGCATACACTTGGGTCTTGATTTTTAAAAATAGAATCTAGGGTGCCTGGGTGGCTCAGTGGGTTAAAGCTTCTACCCTCGGCTCAGGTCGTGATTCCAGGGTCATGGGATCGATTCCCACATCGGGTTCTGTGCTCAGCAGGGAGCCTGCTACCCTTCCAATCTCTCTGCCTGCCTCTCTGCCTACCTGTGGTCTCTGTTGGTCAAATAGATAAATGAAATCTTTAAAAAAATAAAAATAGAATCTGATAATCTCTGTCTATAATTGAGTTATTAGACTATTTATATTTAATGCAATTATTGGCATGGTTAGACTCAACCATACGATTTTGCTTGCTGTTTTCCAGAAAATTATTTTTTGTTGTTTAGTTGTCGTTTTGTTATTATTGCTGTTTTTCCATTTCCCCCTTTCCTGCCTTTTACTGGATTAAATGTCAACTTATATGTCAATTAAAGAATATGAATTGGGTGACTACTGCAGTATTCTATAACAATTCAACCAAAATGATTGTGGTGTTCTCATACTTTGCCTTCCTAAAAATGAAAAATCATGGAACTAGAGAACTGTTTCTATTCTGTATTAAGAATCATATTCCAAAGAAATGGTCAAACAAATGTTTGTATCAGTAAACTGTCTATCACTTTGGCTCATCTAGATATATTTCTTGTGATGAAGATTTGGGGCTGACTGGTATTCAGTGTTTTGAAAAACACTTAGGACTCATTTTCTCCAGGGAATGAAGATTATATTTCTGGTATTCTGGAAGCTCTATCTAACAGCACTGGCATAATTTGGGGAAAAGAAGAAACACAACACCCAATGACTCAATTTACAGGTAATCAATTATAGCTATTACTCTATTCACACCATGTAGCCCATGCTTACCACTTGGGTATTTTTTAGACAACAAAAGAGAATTAACATCAACATATAAAGGAGATGTGAACACCAGAGATCTGCACTCAGTGTGACCATAAATCAAAATGATATGTTGCTAAAACAGCTGTATATAATGGATTGTCCTTATATACAATGAGTATAATGGAAAACAGGTTATGGCCACCTGCCCAGAAGTTAGCTATGTCTGGAAATCAGCTTGGGAAGGCAAAAAAAAATTTCTGAAGAGTTAACTCTGATGGAACAGTAATGACTCTGATGGAACATCATTCCCTATTATAATGCTGGTAATGAGCTTATTATCCCCTCACTCAGGACAAATGGTTAGATAATTTAGTCACTATTGAATCCTTGGTCTTTAAAAGTCAGTAGCCAGATTTGGTAGACATCAAGGTAAAGAAATGAGCTTGTATGTAAACTATGATGATGACTAAATATGACAGGATGTATGGCTGGATGGCAAAGCCTTTAATAATGTTCTCTAATGAACCAACTGCCAGAGATAAAAAGAGAATGTATCATCCCTATGTTGTAAGCTGTTGGGGTTGAACAGATAAGAAATAAGATGTCATCCCTATGAAAGTAGATGGACAGTATCAATTACAGAGGAAATGTTTCGATATTTTGTGCTTTAGTAAGAACAAACCAAATCATGTGGCATAATATTACAATTTGAACACATGAAGAATTGTTCTGATTAATTCCCATTTCTTTCAAACCTGGTGATGATGGCATGGGATTTGGATTTATAGTTTTCAAAGAACTTTATATAATGATTTATTAACTTTTAATGAGAATTCAATATATATTGACTAATGGTTATGAGAAGCTTTTACTCTTTAATAATGTAAGATTTTTAAAAGTACTCTACTAAATATATTAATCAATATTATCATCAGAGAACTTGCTCCAAAATAGAAATGGTAGTGTAGCCAAAGTCATCTGTTTTAATTCTTCCTACACTTTACAGAACTGTTGGTACACAATTTTTTATAAAGAAGAATCACATATTTATATCTGGTTGTATGTAGGTTTCAAACTTTATGAGAAGTCTCATATTTCAATTTCAGTAACTAACCCATATTTCTGATTTAAGGTTGCATGACATCAGGGGTAAATGGGAAGGACAATCCAAGCTCTGGGTTCCAACCACCCATTTTCCTCTGGATAAGGTAAAAGAAAATCATTATATTGTTGACTTCCTGCTTCTGGTGACAATTTGGGAAGATAGTCCTGCCTAAAAATTTGATAGCAGGGAAAAAAGAAACAAAACAAAATTAAACTAAACTTCTCTCAAATCTTCTGCAGTTATTTGTCTAAAGGTGAAGATTGCTCTGTTCTTTGGAAAGTTACAATAATGGCCTGATCTACTAAGCATCAGTAGGCACTGGACATGGCCTATGTTAAGAAACTTTCTCTGTGAAAGGTTAGATAGCAAATATCATAGTTTCAAAGGCCACGTGGTCTCTGTCAAGACTACTCACCTCTGCCATTGTGGTGTGAAAATAGCTATAGACCTGGCTGTGTCTCCATAAAACTATGTTTCCATAAAATCTTATTTACAAAGAAAGATAATGAGTCAGATTTGACCTTTGAGCCACAGTTTACCAATGACTGGTTGAGAAATAAGAAGATAAAGGAGAATTGAGACAGTTCTGCCTAGTAATTGTGGAATCTTCCATTGCAGATCCAGGAAATTTTAGTAGATTATATTATCACTGTTAGGAGTATTATCCCTGAGAACATCTTGTTTTATCTTAGGAAGGGAGTGTGTGTGTGTGTGTGTGTGTGCACATGCGCGTGCGCACGCGTGTATCGTATGAGAGAAAGAGAGGGGACGAGGGGGATGGAAAGATATTAATTAAAGAGTGTTAAATAAAGGTACCCTTTAGAGAGGTGTGAGCAGATTTCAGGGATCCGGGAAATGGTGGTAAAATACACAAGGAGTAGGAACAACAGGAACCACTTTACCTGTTTTAAGGGAAGACATGATTTACAAGGGTCCTCATCAGAGCTAGACCTCTGAAGGAGGGATAACTTACATGAAGTGTGACCATCTAAGATGCAAACACTTTCAGAACTGTGGAGAAACAGGGAAAAATAAATCCCGTGGCCACGGTTTCCGAACTGTGTCCTGAATCTCTTGAATCTCTTGCTAGCACCTCCCATTGGCTAACACAAATTGCAAGTCAGAGGAAAGGGAGCCCATGTGATGCAGTCCCACATTTAAGTGTCACATAGCACATAGGAAAAAAAAAAAAGGAAAAAAAAAAAAACAAGGAGTGTGAAAGGGCTTAGCATTATTTCCAGGAGTTACCGCAGATGACAAGGTATTGCAGGATCCACAAGGAAACATTATTTTTGACAATGTATTTGACAACATATTTAATTGCATCTAAAAATGCAATAAACTGCAATTACTAAAGTATACAACTTACTAAGTTGGCGCTCGACATGTACATCCAGAAAATCATCACCCCAATCAAAATAATGAACATAACTATCACTCAGAAAGTTGCCTTGAACCCCTTGGTAATTCCCCCCACCAAATACCTTTCCATTTCTCATGCCCAGACACTGATCTGACCGCTTTCTATGACTAAAGACTGGTTTATATATTCTAGAATTTTACATAAATGTAATCACACAGTACTTACAGTTATATTAACATTCATTTAATTATTTTTACACTCATCTAGGTTTTTATGTGTTGTTCTTCACTCCTTTTTATGGTTGAGAAGCCTTTCACTATAAGGAATGGAATTTGTTTAGCCTTTCACCTGATGATCAATAGCTGGATTGTTTCTACCTTTGGCTGTTACAAATAAAGTTGATATAAATATTTGTGTCACAGTTTTTATAAGAACATGTAAATCGTGAGTGGAATGGTGGTCCCCAAAATATATGCCCAAATCCTAATTCCTGAAACTGTAAATGTGAATTTATTTGAAATAGGATTTATACAGATGTAATTAAGTTAGAGAATCCGGAAATGAAATCATCCTGGATTTAGAGTGGGCCATAAATCCAATGACTGGGATCCTTATAAAATAGATGAATGGGAGACCTGACACACAAAGACACCTTGCATTCCTGGGGAAAACCCCACCTCATTGTGCATATATTACTCTTTTTTTCTTTTTTTTTTTTTAATATTTTATTTATTTATTTGACAGAGAGAGAGAGATCACAAGTAGAGAGGCAGGCAGAGGGTAGGGGGAAGCAGGCTCCACACCAGCAGAGAGCCTGACGCACGGCTGATTCCAGGACCCCAAGATCACACACCCGGAGCCAAAGGTAGAAGCCCAGCCCACTTAGCTACCAGGTGCCTAGGGTTTTAGCATTTTAGCATATGAATTTGGTAGGTGACACAAACACTCAGTCCATTGCATATGATTCATCTTTCATCTTTCTCTCATTCTTTTACTTTTAACTTATTTGAGAACTTATACTTTAAAAGCTTCTCCTTAAGGTGGTCTATAGTTAGGTTTTGCTTTTTTTTTTCTCCTAAAGATTTTATTTATTTATTTATTTGACAGAGAGAGAGGGAGAGATCACAAGTAGGCAGAGAGGCAGGCAGAGAGATGGGGGAAGCAGGCTCCCTGCCGAGCAGAGAGCAGAGAGCCCCATGCAGGGCTTGGTCCCAGGACCCTGGGACTGTGACCTGAGCTGAAGGCAGAGGTTTAACCCACTGAGCCACCCAGGTGCCTGGTTTTGCTTTTTTATCCAGTCTGATGAACCTTGCCTTAATTGGTATGTTTAGACCATTTACATTTAATGTGATTGTTGATACAGTTTGGTTTAAATCTACCATCTTGCTAATTGTTTCCTATTTCTATCTTGCTTCACTCTTTTTATACCTTCTTTTGCATTAATTAAGTATATTTGTTATGATTCTGTTTCTCTTGTTGTCTTAGAAGAACAAACATCTCTCTGTTAAGGTAATATTTGAGCAGAGTTCTGAAGAAGTGAGCCCTTTTTCTACCTCAGGAAAAAACCTCATAAGCAGAGGGAAAAGCAAGGTGTAAAACCCTGAAGCTGGAGCATATTTGACATTTTGGAATATTAACAAGGTGACCATTGTACCGGGAATGGAGTAGAGAGGTAGGAATGAACACGGGAAGAAGATAGCAGGAGACTGAATGCTGATAGGTGGTGTATGAGATCATCTCAGGCCTTACTAGTTTTCTGGGAGTATTCATTGAACATTCTTTGCTTCAGGCAAAGGCCTTTGCTGTCATCCCCACCCCCAAATTAAACAAAACTTTCTCTGAATCACCACCACAATCTGCCCAAGGGAACCTCAGGACCAATCTGTTCATGCCAATTTTCCCATTTTATACTGTTGCGCACAAAAATTCAGCACTTAGGTTTTTCATTCTCCAGTCTTCACCCCCAGCACACAACCTTTCCAACTGAGCTTTGGAATTTATGGTCCCTCAAAAGGAAAATTCCCTTTACCTTCACTCTCTTTTCTAAATATTCCTGGCACAGGCTAAAAGCAGGCTCTCTCCTACGAACACTGGCTCTCTTGGTTCCTTCTCAACTGTAGGTTATTTTCTTTCCCATAATCCTCATACCATGGGCCTGGAGGGGAGACAGCGTCAGGACCAGACACCAGTTTTTCCAGATTATTGTCCTTACATCTTCCCCTTAAACTATAACTTCTTTGATGAGTTTGCTATCAGATTAGGAATGTGGTTTTTTTGGTGAGGTTGGATGGGATCCAGTGAACCTCTGAGTACTTTTCCTTTTGTTATGGTTTGCCTTTAGATATTGACAATTCTGTGGGAGGTCAGTCATCTCATGCCTATGGTTATAACCTTTGATACACAGAGTATACCACTCGAGACATACCCAAATAATGGGTGTATCTACACCCGGGGTGGGTCAAAAGACAACCGTAATAACAATGACCAACAGCAAACACTGGGCAAGTTATCTATCCTTGTGGCTCAGTTTATCTTTACGTGTTGGCTAGATATGGTCTTTTTTCATGTACATAAAGACATAACTGTAATAATTATCTTCCACCTCTCTTGAATTACCAGTTTTTGCTCTCTACTAAATGGTTTCCATCAGTTTATAATTATTTCTTTTGCCATCTTTAGAAAGCCTTCTTTTGACCTTACTTCCCCTGCTTGCTACTGTCCATTTCTTTACTTTTCTTTACAGCAAAACCCCACTAATCACGCTCTTTCTCCCACTGCTGCACTAGAACTATCCTTACTTAGGTGGTCACCAACTTCCTTCATGTTACTAAATCCAGTGGTCCATTCTCAGTTATTTTATTTGATCCATTATCTCACTGGACCTCCTAATCCCTTGGTTTTCCTCCATCTTGCCAAAACTCCTGTTTTTCTTGGCTGGATCTTCTTCCTCTCCCAGTCTCCCAAATTAGATAGTCAAGGGCTCTCTCTCTTGATCCCTATGCTTGTCTCATTCTACACTCTCCCCATTACAATCTTAGTCAGTTCCATTTCTCTACAGCCATATCACTATTGCTAATCCCCAAGTTTTATTTTGGCAAAGATTAAAAGTATTTTCAGTTTGAATCTCTCTTCCACACTTCCAGCTTTTAAAACTAATGTGTTTTGGGATTTGCTTTCCTTCAGTGCCCATGGTTCTTGGTCATGCAGCTTTGAAGAATGAAGAGGTAGACCAGACATAGAGTGGTTGGCAGCAAAGCCAAGTTTATTGGGAGACAGTACAAAGCTCCTGGAAGAGGGAGGGGCCCTGAGAGGGTTGCCACTTTGGTATTTAAATCTAGGTGTTTTATGGGTTTGTTGGCAGCGGCTTTAATCTGATTAACTTTCCACCTGCCTGGCACCCAGTCAGGTTTTGGCCATGTGCTCATCTACCAATCAGATTCATGTTCATGTGGGAAAGGGTGGCAGGCTCCTTCCACGTGGTGTCGAATAACAGGATGGGATGTATTTCCTTTTAAGGGTAGTGTTCTCTCAGGACAGGTCCCTTGCCCCTGCCTGCCTGGATAGTCTTCCAACTATCCTCCTACAGCTGCCTACTCAACATCTCACTTGAATACACTGAATTCTTGAATACCTACTAAGGGATTCTGCACACAATCCCACTGTGGGGAAAGGCGGGGTTCACCTGCCACCATCAGGCAATTCTCTGGACACCAGTAGGGGAGGGGGCGCAGTTCTACAATTCAATTCTGACACTATCTGCTCGGACTCCATAGATTAATAAGAGTTCAGTCCTACAACAGTGTCCTCTACTTCAGATGCCAATCACAAGCATAGGTTTTTAACTGTGCTTCTGACTGACCGGCTATAGGTCAGAGGGTCCCCCGACTTACTCTTTGGACTTGAGACACCAGTTGCAAAGTAAGGTTGCTCTCTGTGCTTCTGACTGGTGGTCACAAATCACAGGTTCTTGCAAACCTCTCCTTGGCTTTGATTCATTTGTTAGAGCAGTTCACACAACTCAGGAAACCCATTTACTCCTAGATCATGGATGTATTACAAAAGGATATACCTCAGGAATATCAGGTGGAATATTCAGGTGGAAGAGATTTAAAGAGCAAGATATGGGAAAAGGCTACAGAGATTCCATGCTCTCTCAGAGAGTGCCAAAACCCCTGAATCTTCACATGTTCACCAACCTGGAAGCTGTCTCAGCCCTGTCTCTTCAGGGTTTTACAAAGGCTTCATTGATTAAATCATTGACCATTGGTAATTGATTCTTCCTGGAGGTGGGAGTTGTGGGTGGTGCGACTAAAAGTTCGAACCCACTAATCACAGGGTTGGGTCTTTGAGGAACCAGCCCCTAACCTTAGGTTATCTAAGTGCTTTCCAGAAGTCACTCATTATCATAACTTAAGAAATGCTTATTGTTCTCATCATTTAGGAATTTATAATGGTTTTAGGAGTTCTGTCCCAGAACAGAGGATGAAGGCCAAAAATCTATTTCTTATTATAAATCATACTAGCACAAACCTTAGTTTAACTCCACATTGCCTCTTGAATTCCTTAAAGGCAAAAATCTGTTAGTAAGTGATCTTTTTTATATTCTTCCAAGGTATGGGCCTAGAATTAAGCGGCCTTTTTGGGGCACCTAACTTCTATCTTGCAACTTTGAATGCAGAGTTTCAGATTCTGGTAGGAGCAGACATTACGGGTTAGAGCAAGGACAGCTAACACTGTTTAAAATATGAGCAAATCTTAATTTCCTGCTCTTTTAATTGGAACCGTTACTCATCTTCTCAGTATAAAGTGAAGGTTTAAGGTATACACTGCAAAGAGGTCCTGAAATTAAACTGCCTGCCTACAAATTCCTGCTATGCCACTTGCCGGCTATGTAATTTTAAGCAAGTTTCCTGATCATTTTAAGTCTCAGGTTTTTTAAAAATTTGTAAAATAGTGGTAATAATAGACGTGAAGAAAAAAAATGACAAGAAATATCTAAACCATCTAGCATGTGATAAATCCTTAATAAATCCTGTTAAAAACAAGACCATAGGCCCAAAATGATACCACTTAGGCCAAATCTAAGTGCCAGGTGGCACCTAACCTGACTGCAGTGTCAACCTCCCCCAGAAATGTAAGTTTTAACCAGTCATTCAGGAATTTTCTAACCGGTACCAATAAAATAATTTGTTACGTGGGCCTTCTCCATCCCTCAAAAAGACTCCTCAAAAAATTTTTAATCAAATTTGGATAAAGTCCTATCATTGGTATATTTTTCAGCAGTGTTCTTAAAAAATTATGACAGGGGCACCTGGGTGGCTCAGTGGGTTAAAGCCTCTGCCTTCGGCTCAGGTCATGATTCCAGAGTCCTGGGATCGAGCCCCTCATCGGGCTCTCTGCTTAGCAGGGAGTCTGCTTCCCTTCCCCTCTCTCTGCCTGCCGCTCTGCTACTTGTGACCTGTCAAATAAATAAATAAAATCTTTAAAAAAAAATTACGACAATGAAAATAAAATCATAACATCAAGTAGGTCTTCTGTTTGAGTTCTTAATGTTAAAACTATTAAAAAAAAACCCCCACAATTCATGCTAAGAACTGTTAAACAAGATCCAACTGAGTAAAATTGCAGATCTAATTGGCTTTATTCAGTGATTCATGAATTGGGCAGCTCCTTAGAGTAGTACAAAATGAGAAACATCTTGAGAGGCAAAAGGAAGGTAGGACTGGGAGGTTGAAAGACGAAATTATTTCAGGCAAGGTTACCTTCCCTCAGGGGAGGATAGAGGCCTTATCTAGCAGGTTACCTCACTGAAGCTGATCTGGAAATTCCAGACTAATTGGTTTAAATTTCCACTCCTAGGACAGGCTGAAACTGCAATTAGGTTAGGCATTAAGGGTTGTTGTTGTTGTTGTTTTTTTCTTTTTTTTTTTAAGATTTTATTTTTAAGTAATCTCCACACCTAAGTTGCGGCTCCAACTCACGTTGCGAGAACGGGATGGCAAGAACCAACTCCCATATTCTTCCCACTAACCCAACAAGGCCCCCACAGGTTAGGCATTTAATCTTGATGGGGCTTAGCAAAAGTGCCTCCATATTGGGACTATTTCCTTTTAACAGAATTTAGGACTACAGATTAATAAACTCTGAAACATACTGCACTTTGTTCGCTTTTGTTAGCTAATATGAAGTGTTATAGTGTTAAGATTTTATTCTGGGAGGTGCCTGGGTGGCTCAGCGGGTTAAGCCTCTGCCTTCGGCTCAGGTCATGATCCCAGGGTCCTGGGATTGAGCCCCCCACATGGGGCTCCCTGCTCCATGGGGAGCCTGCTTCCTCCTCTCTCTCTCTGCCGGCTTCTCTGCCTACTTGTGATCTCTGTCTGTCAAATAAATAAATATATATATTTTTAAATTTATTTTTTAAAAGATTCTATTTTTAAGTATTCTCTATTCCCAAGGTGGGGCTTGAATTCAAAGCTCCCAGATCAAGATCTGCCGTGTTCTTCGGACTGAGCCAGCCGGGTACCCCTTTGTGTTAAGATTTTAAAAACATACGTATATTTAAAAATATATACATTTTGGGCTTCCAATATATATACACTAGTTAAAGCAAACCCTTTTTTTAAAGTGTGCATTTGGGTGTGACTTGCCCTAGTCCAGAAACACACTGCCCTGCTGTCTAGGGGTTGTTTGTTGGTGTTTTTTTGTTTCCTTCCCTGCTCATCAAAACAAAAAAAACAAAACTGCTCCGGGGACCAGCTGGCGACCGAGGAGGGGAATACAGGAACGAGCTCGCTGCGGTGAACGCTGGCAACAAGTTGTAAAATCCCCAGATTCTCGCAGCGCGGACACCTTCGACGTCAGGCATCAACCACGGGCCGTCGGGAAACTTCCTTCACCTCCCAAATCCGTGCGGAGAAAGGAGACGATACATAAAGTTGCTGAAGGGCAGGCTGCCCGGACTTGCCCCCCCAAAACCGGGGAATCCGACTCCCGGTGTCAGAAAACCCTACGAGTCACAGGGCACAGCCGGGCGCGCGCGCGGAGGAGGAGAGACTCGGAATCCCGCCCGAGCGGGCGGCGGGCCAGGGGCGCATTCCCTCGCCTCCCCTCGCGCCGGCCCCGCGGGGCTGGGAAGCTCCTCCCCGGCCCTTCCTTCCTCCTCCTCCACCTCCTTCGCGGCCGCGGCGGGCGAAGGGGCGAGCGCTGCGGTATTTTGTCCCCAGCGGCGACCCCTTCTGCCCGGCGGGCTGCGGCGGCCGCCGTGGCGGTGGCGGCGGCGGCGGCGGCGGCGGCGGCGGCTGAGCGCTAGGAGAGGTCCGGGCCGGCCCTGCGGCCTGGAGGCCGCGAGGGGCGGAGGCCGGGCCGCCCTCCCGCGCTTCGGGAGCGGAGGGGCAGAAGCGGCGGCGAGGGAGCTCGGGCCGGCCGCGGGGAAGGTGGGGGAGGCTCCGCGCACCTCCCGCCCTCCGGCCGCCCCGCTGGCCCAGCCACAGCCGCCGCCGCCGCCGCCGCCTCCGCCGCCTCCGCCGCCTCGGGCTCCCGCCGCGGGCTCGACGGCCCCGGGCGGGGAGGGCGGGCGGCGTGCGCGCCCGGAGCCGCCGGAGATGGCGGGAGGGCACTGCGGCGCCTTCGCCGCGGCGGCGGCCGGCAGCGGCGAGATCGTGCAGCTGAACGTGGGGGGGACCAGGTGAGTCGGCGGAGAAGGGGCTCCGGGCCGGGGATGCGGCGGGCGGCCCGCCGGGGGGCGACGGGGGCCGGGTGTCGCGGGGACCGGCGCGAAGGTGGGAGCCGAGCCAGGCGGGGCACGCGGGGGGCCCTCCGGGCGGGAGGAATGTCGGCGGGGCCCGGGCTCCAGTCTGGGCTCCGGGAGGAGCGGCCGCAGGGCCTCTGGGACGAGCGCGAGCCGGGCCCCCACGTGCCCGAGCCCGCCTTCCTAGAATGCCAGCCTCGTCCCTCCCCCTTTCTGAGCTGCCGGCCTAAGAGGAGCATTAAAAGGCCTTCCTAACCTCAGCTTACAGTGTATTTGAAGAATTTAGTTTGTAGACGCCTGGCCTCGTGGTTTGGCTCTTGCAGAGGAACCTGCCTTCTCTCCGGGCAACAGGGGGGGTCGGTTGGCTCGGATGAGGCGGCCAGTGCTCTTTCCCCCTCCTAATTAAGGAGGGTTTGTAATCTCAGGACTTCGGTGGATGGGGTGCAGTAGATTGGCAGTGCGCTGTTGTTTATTTTCAGTTTCTGGGTGCCTGGCTTTGGACGATCTGTTCAACTCGCAGGCCAGTGGGTCCAGCAACTGCAGTTTTACCAGTTCTGGAAAGCCTCGGGTATGGGCACAGTGTGGCACGGAGTAGACAGACTGAAGCCTCTTTATCCTCTCTCTGCTTTCCACTCCGTGTCTGTGCCTTTTATTATGCTTGTGTGTGGGGGGGGGGGGATCATTTTTGGTGGATTTGCTATGGCTTATGAGTCACCCTTCTCAGGCATGGGACTTTGCCAGCTCTGTTGGAAGGAAGGGGTGGTTGAGTTTAAAGCTTGGTAGGAGATGAGCGATGAAATGGCTCGAGAATGTGAAAGGGTTTCAACATGTAAAACTTAACTACTATTTCTTACAATGCAAATCAGCAGCGGTGTGGGCCGTAGGAATAAAATGTAGCATGTTTTAATCCTAAACATTTAATCATTTTCTAAGTGTGCTACAGAGTTCAGCCCAAGAAACAGTAATTCTTCATTCTTTCCCTGTTCTTTCCCTCACATCCGGAAACAAAACTGTTTAACAGTGTAAGATAAGATACTACATTATTGCATTGTATAGATACCGGTCTTTTGGAGAACATTTATGTCTCCTCATGTAAGAAATGGATTTTTCCCCTAAAATACACATGAAAATTTTGCAGGTTTGGTAACTTCCGGATGCAAAAAATTGACCGACTATTCCACAAGAGTTGGCCTAGAGTGTATGTTAGCACTAGAGTCATTTAAAATTCCTGCTCTGGTTCCTAATTGCTAGAGATTGTGGACATCTTTTTTCAGGCATTCTAAAGGACATAGACTAGTATGATAAAAATTAAAGGTGTTGTTATCTACTGTATGTTGAAAGTGGGTGGTGGAAAGAGTGCATTCTTGTTAATGAATGTAGAGTTCAGTTTACGTTTTTAAATCCTAAAAGGCAGCCATCTTGGAGCTGGAACATTTTATTTTGTTTCACTGTGTATAGA
Organism: Mustela putorius furo; assembly: GCF_011764305.1. Classification (NCBI taxonomy): domain Eukaryota; kingdom Metazoa; phylum Chordata; class Mammalia; order Carnivora; family Mustelidae; genus Mustela; species Mustela putorius. The sequence goes on from NW_025421402.1 coordinate 14,916,379, forward strand.
ACTAGATCATAATAGGATTTAAGGTTTTCTTTCTCTTAGCAAAGAATACAAAATAAGGTAAATGTATTATTAAGATTGAACAATTTAGAAAAGATGAAAGTTGTTAGATAGGAATGAAAAATTGAGTAAAAATTCCACGAACTTTAAATTGGCTAACATGACATAGTTTTTGAAATAAATAATGACATGACCTATAGAAAGATAGAACATCAAACTCCAGGCATTCTGAGAATATTTTCTTGAGTTACTTTGAATCATAGACTCTTGGGAGTGTTTTAGGGCTAGAAGGGATTCAGAAGGCATCTGTATGTGTTGTACAGAACATATTAACACAATCACTTAAATCATTATAAAGGAAAAAAAAATCCTGATTTCATTGTCATTAAAGTTGAGGAATTGCCACTGGGAGAACCACCTGTGGCATAGAAGGAAAGGCTCTGAGGTGATAGAATAAAACTCAAAAGGAGAGTGTACTGTGAGCAGAGAAGCATGTGTTACAGGTAAGATGTGTGGTGTTGCTACTGTTGTGTCTTCTGTGTGCTCGCGCCCACCCCCCAATCCCAGGATGTGAAACTGGAAATACTCAACGGAATTACAAAAATGAGCAATGATTTTTATGATTTATTTTACATGTAATGGGTGATTCAGGAAATAGAGAAGATGAGGTTTCATTTAGAATTAACATTATTTACCCAAAAAACCCTAAAGAAGTGAAAAGAAACCTAATATGACTCAATTTGTGATTAATTCTATTATGAATGGGTATGATTTGAGGCCTCATAAGAGAAGTGACTTACTTAGCTTAGCATATGATACCCTCTGGTTCCATCTGTGTCGTTGCAAATGGTAAGATTTCATTTTTCTGATGGCTGAGTAATATTCCATTGTATATGTATACCACATCTTTTTTATGGCATCTTCTGGGCACATTGTGGGTATGAGATAATAAAAAAAAAATTAGAAAAGGCTTTCAAATATATTGCAGAAAATTATGCTTGTCAGATGTAATTTTAAATGACATTTTTATGAAGTCATACTTGGATCTTAGTTTTAAAGGTCTCTGGGTTTTTTTTGTTTTTTGTTTTTTTGTGTGTGTGTGTTTTTCCCATTTGTCTTCCTCTTGTTTGAAAAAAGAAAGAAATTGGTGGGGTGAGGATCCAGTCCCTTTGCCCAGAGATTTCGAATTATTAAACCTACCCCAAACTGCTGATTTTAATTGAAATTGCTAATACAACTTTAAGCAGACCTGTGTAAATTTTCTAAGTAACACAGAATTTGAGTTATCTGGCAAACAATTTGCTGAATAATTAATTAATGTGAAAGATCATAAATTATAATGACCTTATTTAGAATTAATGTGATACCTCTCAGAATACAGTGATTTATTATTATTATTATTATTTTAATTTGGGCAGTGGATCCTTGTATCCTTCAGTTTGCCATTTGCTGGACTTGGCTTTTATTTGGCCTAGTCAGTTTCCTTTGACTGTTCCTCAGTTTTTCTTAAGATTCTGCGAAGATACACATTTCTTGAATAAACTGCTTGAATCCTCTCTTAATCTGGTAAATGGGCACAGGGACTGCTTTAAAGCGGTGATAATAGTGTTAGATAATGAATGTGGAGGAACAAAGCTGTCTCTTAGGCTCTCTTCTGTGTGAGGACACGTGACGGCAACAGCAACAGGTAGTTGGCTCCAGTAGGCTGGGATAAAGCCCCCCCAGAACTGGTCCTACTGAGACAACTTGGACTTGATCAAATAGCACCTCAGAACAGTGAGCTACTTACTGAGCAGTTTTTGAAGGAATGAATGCAACAAAAGCTCAAAAAGATAATATAGGATAGAATATTTGGAGAAACCTTTATAAGGAGAAGGTATCATCTGAGTGATGTCAAGAAAATGGATGGAGGTAAAGATACCGAAATGGTAAGAAGCACGAATTGTCCGGGGTATTGAAGTATTGTCTTACAGATGAGAAGACACTCGTGTTGGAAAGATGAAACAGGACCGAAAGATAAAGTGTCACATTAATAAGTTCAGATTTGTTGTGATGGACTTAATTTTGATTCTTCAGGAAATGGGCATCTGGAAAATAGGGGTTTTAAGAAGCAGTATATGTCAGTGAGCTAATCATTTGATTTTGTTGAGAGCTCTTTGAATAATCTTAACTCTGAATTGAAAGTGGAGAAATTTTAAAATAATGAATGTATAATATTGATATAGCTATAGCTGTGTAACAACTTGTAAATTATTAGCCAGCATATTAAAGCAGGTTATTGAATATTGAAATTTCAAATCATGTCCTTATTCATAATAACAGATAATTTTTAATTGCAGATTTAGTACCTCAAGACAAACTCTTATGTGGATTCCAGATTCTTTTTTTTCCAGGTATTTCATGTAATTCTTTCATATCATTTTTATAAAACTTGATCATTGAAATAATAACAAACCTCCCTTTCCTGGTTAATGTTTTTATTTCTTGGCTAAAAAAATCTGAACTCTTAGAATTAAAAATTTTTTATTTTACTTTGGAGATAGGATGATTCATTTGTATTGGTCTTTGATACTTGATAAATAATTAGTACATTTTATGCATAGTCAGATTTTAAGAACTAACTCTGGCTTATTCATGTCTTCTAGTTTGCTGAGTGGAAGAATTTCAACACTTCGAGATGAAACTGGTGCTGTGAGTGTAATATGTTGATACATGTTTCTAAATTGAATCAACTAATGCTTGCAATGCTTGCAATGCTTGACCCTTATTATATAGTGACTCTAAGAAAACAGACAGAAAAGCTGATCTTGTAATAACCGCTAAATGAAAGTGACATATATGTACTTAAAAAGTTTAATTTCTTGTTGTATATCGTTTTCCTATAGTTAATAGATGGGCACTCTAAATGGAATAGTGAATATAACAACTTAAGTATTTGTGATTAGAGGGACGTGAGGATATGAGCTCACATTGTCCGGAGAGGAAGTACTTTTATTTTTTTATTTTACTTTTTTAAAAGATTTCATTTATTTATTTGACACACAGAGAGAGATCACAAGTAGGCAGAGACACAGGCAGAGGAGGGAGGAAGCAGGTTCCCACTGAGCAGAGAGCCCGATGTGGGGCTCAGTCCCAGGCCTCTGAGATTATGACCTGAGCCGAAGGCAGAGGCTTAACCCGCTGAGCCACTCAGGCGCCGTGGAAGTACTTTTAATCAGTAATTAAAACTTTAACAATAAATAGATGAATATAAATACTAAAATATTTTGATACTGAGTTAGAATGCTAAAACTGTTAATTAGTGAAGTCCTGTGATTTCTGTTTGTTGGAGAATAACCTGAAGAACTTGGAGAAATGAGGGAAGGAAAGAACTATTAGGTTTAAGTACAAAAATACTGGTTTATACATTTAAAAAGCAGTTATAATGTGTGCCCCATTGTATATAAAATAAATGGCTAGTACTCATTAAAAAAAAAAAAACAAAACTTTCCGAATGGAGGCAACAAACTGGTCAGAGGTATTTATTTCCTGTGATGGGATTTGCATATGAAATAAGACAGCAAAGGCATGTTGTCCATACGAGATTATAGAAAAGATAACAGTAATAAGATTCTCTGTGATCTGCGGTGTTTCTCCAGCTTCTCATTGGTTCTAATGAAAACAAAAGCAAGAATTTATGAAGTTAGAACAGCCTCATTCATTGTATAAACATAATCATAGTATAAAGAGCTACACTGTAAGCTACCATTCCCCTGTCTAGCTGACTAACCTAAGCTTAAGAGGTGTTCAGTTTTATGATCCATACTTTTATAATTAATTTGAAATAGCAGTGGTATACATTCCCATAGAAAGTTATCAAATATATATTTCATATTTTCTAAAGCATTTTATTTTCTTGGTATGTATTCTGTGTTTTTTTTTTTTTTTTTAAAGATTTTATTTATTTGATACAGAGATCACAAGTAGGCAGAGAGGCAGGCAGATAGAGGTGGGGGGGGGAAGCAGGCTCCCTGCCCAGGACCCTGGGATCATGACCTGAGCCAAAGCAGAGGCTTTAATCTACTGAGCCACCCAGGTGCCCTGTATTCTGTGGTTTTAAGAAATGTTTTTTGTTGTCATCCCCCATCCCTAGCTTTTGAGCAAATTGGGATAATAGGATGTAAAGGTGTTAGAAGAATAGTATTCTTTTCCAGTTTATCTTTTTTTAAATTTTATTTGAGAGAGAGAAAGAAGAGAGTGCACTGGAGCAGGAGTGAGAGTGGGGCAGGGAGAGAGGGAGAAGCAGACTCCCACTGAGCAGGGAGTTGCACACTGGGCTCAGTCCCAGAACCCTGAGATTGGGATTGGAGCCAAAGGCCGATGAGTAACTGACTGAGCCACCCAGGTGCCCCTCTTTTCCAGTTTTGGCAGCAGTGTGTGCCGTATTTACTTTCCTTGGTCATCTCTGTCTTATAGAAGGACACTGTTGTTTAAGTGATTCACATATGAATCACGAATTATGTCACTGTCACCAATAATTAATGTAAGAAGGCATTACTTGTGTGTAATGTTCTTGAAATATTTACTGAATTCTAGTAAATTTCAGATAAAATTTCTCCCTTGGGTATCACTTTTACCAAAGATACCAATAAACACATGCCATTTTTCTTACAAATTAAAATATTATCAATATAATAGTAGGTTTTTGGGGTGGGGAGACAGTACTACATTACATGCACAGAATTAAAATTGCATTCCAACTTTAGAAATACTCAAATTTAAGAGTGGAATCAAGTAAATACAGTATTTAAATAATTTAGTGTTTGTTCCCTAAGTTTGTATTACACATATTTATGTTAGTTCATTTTTAATTTGAAAATAAGACAATCCTAAAAAATAATTCTTCTTTTGTAGATATTTATTGATCGAGATCCAGCAGCATTTGCACCCATTTTAAACTTTCTTCGGACAAAAGAACTAGACTTACGGTAAGAAATGAATCCTTTTAAAGTAAATTCTTACTAATAGGTATGTACTTCTGGTATATTTTGTGGAGAGGAAGGTCCCCACCCCCCAATTATTTTTGCTTAAAAGTTTTCTCCAAATTAAACTCAACAGAGACCATCCTATCCACATTCTTCCTCTAAACTGTTCCCAGCAGCTTCCTAACCAGTTTCCTGCCTTCAGTCTTCAATTGCTTTGATTGGTTTTCCACACTGTAGCTAACATAAGCTTCTACAAATACAGATCTCATCTGGTTGCTACCTGCTTAAAACTCTCATTTAAGGGGTGCCTGGGTCGCTCAGTCATTAAGTGTCTGTCTTCGGCTCAGGTCATGATCCCAGGGTCCTGGGATCAGAACCCCCTGCTCAGGGAAGCCTACTTCTCCCTCTCCCACTCCCCCTGCTTGTGCTCCCTCTCTCGCTCTGTCTCTCTCTGTGAAATAAATGAAAAATCTTAAAACAAAAACAAAAAACAAAAAGCCTCTCATTTAATATGTTCTTAGATTCATGGCTAGGGACTTTGGACTTTATTGTTTCTTAAGGCTCTCTGTGCTCTTGCCTCTGCTGAATTTCTCTTGCTTTGATAGTTTCACCCCTTTCTGGTCTTGGCTTAATCCAGACCTCTTCAGTGATCTGTGCTGTGTCCACCTAATACAGGTCTTCCTGGTCTCCTGTCCAGCTAACACCGCAGCATTCCTTACACGTATTCCTTTTCCAGTAGTCTCTCTTCTGTTCCACTTTAAATTCCAACAGGGCAAGCATTATCCTGTATATGCCCAGGATCTAACATGGGTTTTTGTAGATAAATGAATGACCACTTAAACTATTTCTTTAACTTTGTAACTTTGCCATAGTCTGGATTCCTACCAAGAATTTACAATCTAATTTGGATCTTATTATTTTTTATTCTGTATATTCCCAGTGAGCTTTCACTGAGCATCTCTTTATACTTTTTTTAGATACAGTTTTTAAAATTCTAATTGTTTAAGGGTAACTGGCTGGCTCAGTTGGTAGAGCTTGTGACTCTTGGTCTCAGGGTTGTGAGTTTGAGCCCCAAACTGGGTATAGAGATGACTTAAAATCTTCTAAAGAAATTTTTAAAAAAGTTCTGGTGGTTTATTTTACCTACTTCTTTATAATACTGTATGATTTTTGACTTATATTCACTGGCATATGGGCTCCTTAAAGGTGAACAATTTTTTGGTCTAGTTTGTTTCCTGGGATTTTTCCAGTGTTAAAATAGTGCATATAGTAGCTTTTCAACAGATACTGAATGAATGAATAAAAAAGTTCATTGGAGCTTTTTGTTTGTTTTCTTGGTCTAGATAGAAGTGACATATAAATTACTAACTGCTTACTTCTTGAGTAAAATTATTTTGACCCCTAGCATTTGATTAAAGAAGTCTAAATTTACTTCTAGTCAGTGTCCTTATTGATTAATCCACCATTAGATAACTCAGGAAAGGCAGAACAGGTAGATTTTAATATCTGCAGTTACTGAGTGTTCTACTTGTAAATTGCTGCCCTATTTCACTTAAAGAGGCCTAGCAAATTAAAATTTTCTGAGTGTTGTTACCTTTTGAAAGAAGATAGGAAGGAATTTTAAAAATACTGTGTTCTAATTCTCTACCCTCCATAAAATTGTTGTGATGCCCTTATCACACTTACAATTACATGTTTGTTTCTTTGTCCTCCTCAGGAGACTGGAGTTCTCAGGAACTGCTGTGTCCTGAGCCACCTTGTAATTAGCCAGTCTACTCTACTGTTAATACAGAGGGTATTGAACTAGAGTAAGAAAGGTTTAACTGTTTCTGTGTTAAACTAGTCACAACCAGTGACCAATAAAAGCAATTTAACACTACAGTTGCATATGTTTATTAAACACAGGGATTTTTTTTTTTCTTGTAAGACTTTTTCAGAGCAGTTTCAGGTTTACAACAAAATTGAGAGTAAGAAAAGAGATCTCCCACGTATTTCCTGCTCTAGTCCCACACATACGTAGTCTCTCTCACTATCAACACCATAACCACAGAAAACTCGTAGTTTATGTTATAGTTAACTCCGGGTGTTGTGCATCCTGTGGGTTTAGACAAGTGTATAATGACCCATGTCCATCATTTTAATATGCAAAGTGTTTTCACTACCCTAAAAATCTTTTGTGCTCTGCCTGTTGATCCCCACTCTGTGCAGTCATTGATCTTTTTATTAGCTCCTTTTCTAGAAAGTAATATATTGGGAAAAATACAGTATGTTGACTTTTCAGATTACCTTTTCTTTCACCAATACCACACTGCTTTGATTACTATTAGCTTTACGGTAAATCTTGAGTGGGTACTGGCAGTCCTCCAGTTTTATTCTCCTATTGGGGGGACTTGACTCTTCATATAAACTTTAGAATCAATTTGTCATTATCCATAAAATAACTTGATAGAATTTTGATTAGGATTTAATTGAATTTTAGATGAAGTTCAGAGGAACTGACATCTTCAAAATACTGAATCTTCAATCCATGAACATGGAATACCTTTCTGTTTGTTTAGTTCTTTGAATTTGTTCTCTAGAGTTTTGTAGTTTGCTTCATATAGATCTTACATAGTTTTTGTTAGATTTATAACTATTTATTTATTTATTTATTTATTTATTGCTGCCAACATAAGTAGTCTTGTGTTCTTAGTTTTAAATTCCATTGTTCATTATTGGTACATAGCAATTGACTTCTTTATACTAGCCTTGTATTCTGCAACCTTACTATAATCATTTATTAGTTCCAGGAGATTTTTATCTACGTTTTTGGATTTTTCTACACAGATAATCATGCCATCTGTGAATAACCATTGTATGTCTTCTTTTCCACTCTGTGTGCCTTTATTCCACTTTCTTGCCGTATGGCATTGTTGAGAATTTTTACATCAGTGTTCATGAGAGATACTAGTCTGTAGTTTTCTTATAACGTCTTTGGCTTTGGTATTAGCTCAATGCTGGCCTCATAAAATGAGTTAAGAAGTATTCCCTTGTTTCTTTCCTCTGAAGGAGATTTTCGAGAATTGGTATGATTCCTTCCTTAAATGTTTGGTAAAATTCACAAGTGAGTCCTTCTGGGTATGTTACTTTTTGTTTTGGAAGATTATTATTATTGATTCAGTTCTTTTAGTAGATATAGATCTACTCAGATTGTCTCTTCTTGGGTGAGTTTTGGCAAATTGTGTCTTTAAAGGAATTGGTCCAGGTCCATTTCATCTAGGTTATCAGCTTGTGGGAATAGAATTGTTCATGGTACTCTTTTATTGTCCTTTTAATTTCCATGGAGTCTGTAGTGATGCTGACTCATTTCTCTCCAGTTAATATTTTTTAAGTAAGGACAAATTATAACTGAAACCTAAAATGAATCATTAGTATTGTAAACTCTTTTTTTTCCTTAAGTATCGTAAACTCTTAATTTTCTGTTGTTTTTACTCTTTGTTTTCATATTATTTGACTGTACTATAACATCTTCTGGTTAGCCTAACTCTTTCTAAGGCTAGTCTCTTTTACCCCCTCCTCTTACTTTATAGTTTGCTTTTATTTTTGTTCTAATGAGAGGAGAACCACTTATCTGAAGTTCTTTGTTCAATAAATATTTATTACATTTATTATATATAAGCACTATGTGAGGTATACAAAAATACAAGGAGGTCACGCTTGTAGGGAGCTTTGCAGCATAATTGGGGCACTTAAAATATGTGTAGAAATAATTACTATGAAAATAGAAAAGCGATTAATGCCATACAAGAATGATTTCTACTCATTTGCCTTATTAGGTACTTACTGATAATTAACTTACACTAGACCTTTGAAGCCCTAATCTCTAAGTCATCCAATTCATCTGCATAGGAATGGTTTTTATGTAAGGAAATGTTTTTCTTGGCATGCAGTTTTTTATTTAGACATTTTAAAATGACTGAAGATACTAGGAATAAAGTAAGTTTTAAAGCCTTATACTTTTTTCACATTAAGAACCTAGTACTTCATCTTCTGCTTCAGATGATAATCCAAGTTGCTGCTACTGGGGGATATATATCATTTATCTGGTTTTTCTTTGTAGGGGAGTGAGTATTAATGTTCTCAGGCATGAAGCAGAATTTTATGGAATCACTCCATTAGGTATGTGTTGTCCTGATATTTTATATTTATGATTTGACCTTTCATGTAGCAAACTTGCCTAATGAAATATATTTTATACTAGGTCCTGTTTTTTGACGGACTAGCTCAGTGTGCTTACTTTTTGTGGTTTTCCATAGTAAATAGATGTCCGTTGATTTAACTTAAGCATTTCCCTTTTCTTTCCTTATCCTTTTGAACTAGAGAAGATAAAAATGGAGTGCTGTTTTTCTGTTTGCATGTACTCTTGACAAGTTTGCTTTGAAATGTTTTCAGTAAGAAGGCTTCTCTTATGTGAGGAGTTGGAGCGCTCGTCTTGCGGCAGTGTCCTTTTCCACGGTTACTTGCCTCCGCCAGGTACTTCTCATTGATTTAGTCTTTTAAAAAATGGTTTTTATCTGTAAGCCAGTACAAACATGTATATTAGAAAATCTCTGTTTTGATTATTGAGTTTCTCACGTAAAAATATACTGGAAATGTTGCGAGCTTCAAATTTAACAGACGTCATACTGTATGTTAGAACGGGGATGTGCCAGACTTTTTCTTTTCTGTAAAAGGCCAGACAGGCTTGTGAACTACAAGCTCAGTTCTGCCATACACTCTATGGAAATAAATGGCTGCAACCAGTACAGCTTTATTGACATAAACAGCCGTGGCCCATTGTTTGCCAACCCCGATATCAGAGCACTGGTTGTCAGTCAGTTGTCCTTTTGGTAGAACCCCAGGAGCTCTGCAGAAATAGGTCAGTGTATGGGAGAGGCAGTGAATCGTGTGTTAGCCCCGCCCCAACCTTGGTCCGTTAATAGAGTCTGCCTTTACCTGTGTTAAGGTGGGCTTCCGAGCAAGATTTCCTTCCAAAAAAGACTGCCCTGGCAAATAAAAGACATTTGACAATAAGCTGTAAAGAAGTTGCCGTGATTAAGTTGTACCTCACACAAAGCTGCCAGACGGTAAATGCAAACACTGGAGATAGACTGAATGAATTAATGATTGAGTTCGGTAACGTAGAGCTAGGTAGTAGAAATGAAATGCAATATGATAAATCTTCATTTTATTTATCACATGTGACGTCAAATATCAGAAAATCTGTTGAAAGAACTTAATTCATTTTCATTTTGTTGTTTTTAATGGTAATTATTTGCAATAAATTGCTATAATGGAAGATACGTTTTGGCTATGATGAAATTCACATTTGTATATTTCTTTGAAATTTACATTTGTATATTTCTTTGTTACCGTATAAAATTTTAAATTTTTAGTAGGTGGAACTTAGAAATAAATTTATCTTACTGTGTCTTTTTATAGGTATCCCCAGTCGTAAAATAAACAGCACAACTAGGTCCTCTGCTGGTTCTAGGAATGGCCTGAATTCCACGGAAGGTGAAGCTCGGGGGAACGGTGCCCAGCCTGCTCTCTCTGGAACAGGAGAAGAGACTGTGCGGCTAGGTAAGCAAAGGCCGCAGAAATAGACAAAAATGCATATGTTTTTTGTTCTGAGTGACATTGAGTAATTATTTTTTAAAAATGTAATTTTTGCCTCATCTTTCTTTTTAACATTCATATCTTGAAAAGTCTTGTAGAACATAATTTTTATTTCGGAAGTGTGTGGTGATCTGTTTGCTCTCAACCTCTAGGAATTGGCAAACTTTTTATGTAAAGAAACAGACTGTAAACATTTCGGCTCTGTCCGAACTGTTCAACTCGGCCATTGCAGCGTGGAAACAGCCAGGGACAACAACAGATGTGCATGTCTCTTTCAGCAAAACTTTATCCAAACAGGCAGAAGCCTAGAATCAGCCCATGGGCCATATTTTAGCATCCCCTGCTTGAGAACATAAAGTATTTCTTTTTCGAAAACCAACAGGATTTCCTGTGGATCCACGAAAGGTGCTGATAGTTGCTGGCCATCACAACTGGATCGTAGCTGCATATGCCCATTTTGCTGTATGTTACAGGTACTGTATAATTAGTAATTGTTTGCTTGTGGAGAGAGGGTGGTTTTAATAACTGTGATTTTATAGTTACAGACTTAAGAGTTGCTTGTCATTTTTTTTTCCTGCATATCTTGCCTACTTCTGTATCTCTTAATTTTTATAGCTAATGGTAAGATTTACAGAGAGCCTTTGTCTGTTTCCCACTGGCTATCAACCGATACAACTAAGCTATCTTGAATTTCCTTTTTTTTTTTAAGATTTTATTTATTTATTTGACAGACAGAGATCACAAGTGGGCAGAGAGTCAGGAAGAGAGGGGGAAGCAGGCTCGCTGCTGAGCAGAGAGCCCGATGCGGGGCTCGATCCCAGGATATCATGACCTGAGCCAAAGGCAGAGGCTTTAACCCACTGAACCACCCAGGTGCACCAGAAGTTACTTTTTTTTGCTTATTATATACAACCTCTGAATCACATAACTGTTGTACTAAATGACGAGGCAGAATTATTAATGTGAGCCCTGTGATTTTCTGTGAATAATGATTTCAGTCTTTTGTACTCTATACTTGGGGGTAGTGAGACTCTGCAGTGGTCATGACTACCAAATAGTTGGGAATGAGGTAGTGAAGCAAGACAGTTGTGGGGATAAGTGATACAGTTTAATATCTATAATGTTAAAATATATATCTATATCTATAATATATAATATCTATAAAGGCTCACATAGACACAGTTGGGGTTTATTAATTCTTGCATTCTCAGAAACTAAAAGAGAATGAGGAAGAGTATAGACCAGTGATTTTTGTTTTTAAATTGGGGAAGGGGTAGGATTCTTAGTTCAGAATCACTGCAGACAATGTTATGATGACAGAATGGTGTAGAAGCACATAAATGGTTGTGATATTCTAGCTTAGACTATGATCCCACTTAAGTGCTGAAAAATAAAATAATATATAAACATTTTGTCACTGTTGAGTTTAGATAAGAAAAAAGAGCCATAATAGGGTAAAAATATTTAATAGGTCTTCTCAAGTTTATAAATGCATTTTAAGAATCCAGATTTAGGGGCCCCTGGGGTGGCTCAGTGGGGTAAAGCCTCTGCCTTCGGCTCAGGTCATGATCCCAGGGTCCTGGGATCGAGCCCCACATCGGGCTCCCTGCTCAGCGTGGGGCCTGCTTTCCCCTCTCTCTCTGCCTGCCTTTCTGCCTAATTGTAATCTTTGTCTGTCAAATAAATACGTAAATAAAATCTTAAAAAAGAAAAAACAGAATCCAGATTTATTTTTTTAATCTAAGTTTGTGGTAGGTTTGCCTTGTGTGTAAAAAAGCCTTTTGTAATGGTAATCTCTGCTTTGTTTTCATTGCAGTAGGGATTCAGTGCCAACTTTTCGTTTTGAGAGCATTCTGTGTTTTTATTCCAGTTAGCAAATCCTATGGAAATAACTTTGGGTCTTTGGGGGGATGACTTCCATATGAAGCAAGACTGATGTGAGAGAAGGATTTTTTCCCTTAGGAAGTGTTTTGAACTTAACTTACGGATCTAAATGGAGAAAACTGTTTTAGACTTTACTTTTTAATTTGCTCAAATACTATATACATATTTTTGTTCATGAGGAGTTCCAGAGGAATTATGAAACAGTTATAATGAATCCAGGTGTAACTTTTGTTACGGCTCAGCAGTGCTAAAGATTGCTACTTGCCAGACAGAGGCACAGAGGCATGCAGTTAAATTACACGAAGTTTTACTCACTGAATGACAAATACAAAAAGAAGGATGTTGTTACATCTTCCATTCTTTGCGTTTGCTTTTGACCATGACCTACCTTTGCTTTCACTGGATGTCACTGATGACAGACTAATATGCATAGTGACAAAGGAAAACAATTGAGGATATATTACATTTCCTCATGTACAGTTAAATCATTTAACACAGTGGCAATAAAAAGATTTCAGAAGAAATACTCCAGTTCTTTAAATAGCATAATCTTTTCCACAGTTGTTTTTCCACAGCTTTTTGTATTAATAAATTTAAAACCCTAAAAAATGAAACAGTACATGGAACCCCAGTATGTTCTCACCTAGATTCACTAATTTTCTACATTCTCAGGCTTTATTTTTCTATATATTTATTAATGAAGAGTTGTTTCCTTTTTTTTCCCCAAAGTCTTATTTGAGAGAAAGATCATGAGAGGGAGGAGATTCCATGCTGAGCCCAGAGCCCGACCAGACCAGAACGGACATGGGGCTCCACATTGGCCGTGACCTCAGGACCCTGAGATCATGACCTGAGCCAAAACTAAGAGTTGGTCACTTGCCTAACTGTGTCCCAGGCGCCCCAGAGAGGAGTTATAAATTGCTGCCCTCCTGGAGCTTGCATTTCTTTTTAGACGTTTAATCCATGTAGAGTTTACTTTTGGTTTATGGTGTGAGATTTAGGAATCTCATTTCTTTTCTTCCAAGTGGGTAGTAACTAATTATGTTCTAGTTATTTATCACATAAATTACCTTATATATTGAATTTGAACACCCTTCTTTATTTTACTTTATATTTATATGTATACTTGGGTCTAATTTTAGATTGTCTTCTGTTTTTCTGATATATTTTATCTATTCCCATACAATTTGATGTACACTATGTTTGCATTAAGTTTCAGAACGCTGTTGGACATGACTCCCCCACTGTATTTCTTTAAGATTATGATGTGGAAGGTGCATAGCCGTCCTGATTTCATAGTGTTGGTTCACTGGGCAGGAGTGAGGAAAAGAGATGGAGTGCTGTTCAGAGCTCATTCTGTCTTGTTTTATGTATTTTCAGTTTTGTATTATTTGTATGGAATATCATAAAGCATACATTTTTTTAATCTTGGTATTTAATTTTAACTTAAAAACAAAGGTATCATATCAATAGAGTTAGATTTTCTAATTGTTATAATACTTTCAAATACATTGTCCTGATACCTTTTATTCTTTTTGGCATCTCTTTATTTTATAATATCTTAATTTCTGTAAAGATAACTTTGAAGTAGAATCTCTGCGAAAGATTAGATCACATACAGTTTTGTTATATTTCTAATTAATGATCACAAAACCACATCATTCACCTCATTAAATCAATGCAGCATCTCTTTATTAGACACTGTTGAGAGTCTGGTATGTGCTTGCATCCACGTACAGTGTATATTCATTATTCTTGAAGTGCTGGCAGTTCCTGCTTCGTGCCCAGTTTGGAAGTTCCTAAGAGTGCCTATGTTTCGTACCTCAGTGCTTGTAAATGTTTAGCTTATTTTAAATGATTATTTCCATTCGGTGGTCATAACACATCCCATCTGGTGGCCAAAGTGGGTAATTGCAGATCATACAATGCTTAGGAAAAATTGTACACTTTCTTAAAAAAAATTACACAGTTTCTGTGTGTTCCTTTGAAATTAAGGAAATCATTAGTTACTGAAATTAATAAGGCCAAATTGCATTTTTTTGTGAATTGTGGTTATATTACTTTAGCATACATTTTTACACAAAAATGAAGCTGAAGTGATTCCATTTAGGTCTTTAGGTAGCCATCATTTATGAATACTGAAGTTTGTTTTTTGCGATGAATATGTCAGGTATTATATAAATGAGTACTTATTCTCCTCACGGGTGTTTATTCTCTTTAGGTAAGGCAAATAAAAGCTTTACAGTTTTGTTTGCATATTTGTTCGGTAACTAAAAATAGATACTCCATTGTTAAACTTTACATCATCCATTGTTGTGATTGCATAACTCTTAAGTTCTGAATGTATGAGGGTTGGCTGTGTAATCATGCAGAATATGTGCCCGAAAGACTTAAATTCAGATAAGGCAGAAGAAATTATTAAAAATTTATCAGTATGTTTTTCAGAAATTAAATATTAAAAAGTATTTATATTCACTGAACTGCAAATCTGAACCTTGGTAGGCCTTTATTTATGGGGAATCAATAGGCTCATGAAATTTTTTCATTTAAGAAGAAACCTTTAAAATCTAAGGGTTTCCAAAGCCCTACATTTTACATTTATCCTGGTTGCCCAGGATATTAGAATGTGTAGTGGTATACCAGATTACTCCTTTATATTGATTTGCCTGGAGAGACTGTTACCCTATTATCTGAAGTACCAAAAAAATAATGGGTTGATTGCAGGTAGTTTCGGTAAATGACTGAATAACTGATTAATTAACTAAAAGGAATAATAATTATCCTAAAATTCTGATTTTTATTGACCATTTCTATCGATAGATGGTGATGGTAGCACTTTTCTGTGTAGTAAAGTAAAAGCTATTTTTTACTTTATTTTATTTTAGCTCTTAAAACTCTGAACTTTTCTTTGGAGAAATACAGAACTCTAGTTTCTTTTTAAGTGCTTTATATGTCCTGTGTGGATAAATACAAGGTAGCTTAGGAGTAACGGTCTGGCTTTGTAGAGGAAATACATTGGCAAAATTTTATATTTAATAAATATAGCTGTGATTGAATTTTTTGGTACATTTCTTTGTATTTGCTTAATTGCTGCGGAGTCTAACTTACGTTTCCATTCTTGCTTAACAGAATCAAAGAATCTTCAGGATGGCAACAAGTGTTTACGAGTCCATATTTGGACTGGACTATTGAGCGAGTAGCTTTAAATGCAAAAGTGGTTGGAGGTCCACATGGAGACAAAGACAAAATGGTTGCTGTTGCTTCAGAGAGTAGCATCATCTTATGGAGTGTCCAGGATGGAGGGAGCGGAAGTGAAATTGGTAGGGAAAATCTTGTTTATGCTACATTTTGCTGGTACATCGAGTATTCTGAAGTTTAAGAAGGATTGCCCATCTTACAAGAACTAACCTGGACTGTTACTTAGAGCTGCTACATCATCTTGCCAGGGTTCAGTGGGAATAGGACCACCCCATAGGAGAGGAAAATTCTGGAAGAGGGGAAAAAAGTTAGTGTTTCAGGAGCGAGGGTAGAATCTTTTTTACCAATATGCTCTAGCTGAAACCTGGCTGCTTCATGAGAATGTGCTTTTCCTGGATCCCGGTTAGTGATGACTGCTTTCTCTCCAGTTCCTCACACTTTAGGGCCTGAAGATGGGTAAATAACTTTCTTGCTTTTCCTCCTTTGTTGCTTCGCGACCAGATGTGCCCAAACCTTTTAATCTCAGAACTACTTTGTACTCTTAAAATGTCATTCAGGACCAATAACAGAGTTTGCTTGTGTAGATTATATCTACTGTTACTTAGCATAATGGGAATTAAGACTGAAATTTTTATAAATATATATACCCATTGCATGGTAACACGAATAACATTTTAATGAAAAATAGCTTTGTTTTCCAAAAACATTTGTGAGAAGAGTGCCATTGGTTTATAGCTTTGTAAATCTCTTCAAAATTTTATTGATTTCTGGTGCCTGTTTGTGGATTTGTGTGCTGCATTTTGTTTTTTGGTTGAACCTTATGAAGAAAATTTGGATTTATGCAGATATGTAGTTGGAAAAGACATTTTTACAGTCTTTTCAGATAACCATGGACATTCTTTTTTGCTACTGTCATAAACATATATGAAATCATGTCAGTGAATTTTGCATACTGTTGAAATTCATTAGTCTATTTTATACTTTGAACGCATCTTTTATCCATGCATGATTTTGTGACATCATGCATTGGTCGTTTAGAAAATGTTGGTTTACTGAGTTATGTAGATCTTCCAAATGTTGATATCTTTCATTGTATAATATCCCCCCCCCCAAAAAAAACCCCCAAATCACACTTAATTACTATAGCCACTGACCACATCCCTGAATTCTAATGTATTGGGAAACCATCACGTTGACTGTGGCAGATAAGTTTTCCAAAATTCTAATTTTCACTTGAAACATTGAATTTTTATCATTGAAATAAAAGCTTACTTGGTTCACTTTTAAGGAACGTCTACCAAGTACTCAAATCTGAATTAGAATTTGTCATCCTTTCAAATAAAAATGGTGTTCTGTGAAAAGAACAGCTAGGTTAGCTCTCGGCTCCAGTGTCCAGAAGATTCTTTTTCTTGACACGTAATACTTAGTCACACAGAATAGTAAGAACACATGCCAAATTAAGATTCAGTGTTTACTAAATTAAGAGTTAGTACAAATTTTTGTACACACTGCTTCATCAAGGACATTCTGAAGTTAAACTGGCCTCATTTTCTTTCCTTGAGAGTGTGTGACAGACTCGGAAGGTTACTGAACCGTTTGGTTCCCCTCATTTCATTTGTGCTACGATGCCTACCGTTCTCATCGACACTGCTTTGCGCCGTCAGTGCAGCTGTCAACACGGATGTTTTAGGGGAAAGCCTGAGATTCATGAAAGTTTTGAACACTTGGAATATTTCAACACCACATGTGTTTGTGGCCAAACATTCACGCAAAAGATCTTTAGTGACCGCCTGGTGCTGATGCCAGATTAATAGAAGTAGCATACCAGGGTCAGCTGTGACCGGGTATTCATCTGTTTGTAGTCCTGCTGACAAGGTATCACGTCTGCCACATCTTTAATTCAGGGCCTTCCTGTGTGACGGCAGAGAGGCAGCGCGGTGACCTCTTTTACTGACCTCCCATCTAGCAGGCATCGGCGTTGTCACGTTTCAAGGCTGTCGTGGCTTCGCAGCGGTGGTGCACGCCTCTCCAGACGCCGGGGTGCCGTGACTTAACCCTGGCAGGTGCTTCAGGGCCTTTTTCATTCTCAGGGTGAAATTTTAGAACAGTTTCTGGCTTTTAAAGACTTTTTTCACATCTTCATTTAAAGTTTTTTTTTTTCTTTAAACTCTGAATATTTGGTCTCCGTGAACCCACAACTAGCATTACAACAGTATGCAAAAATGTCCTGTTGCATAGTGCAAACTATAAAGTTAAGGGAAAGGTAATTTTTATATTTTATATTTTAATATTTCTAATATTTATTTCCTGCTTGGCTCAGTGTTGGCCCAGTCCCCCTTCCAGGTCACGTATATCTGTTGGCCCTTAGGCTTGGGTGCTGCCGCTGTGGGTTGAGCAGGCACCTGTTCTAGTGTTTCGGTTTTGAAGCCAAAAGTCTTCAATAAGTAGATGAAAAATGTATTAAAATAAATTTATTTTAAAATGTTTTAAACAGTTACAGATAAATTTTAAAAATTTATGAAAGTTGGTGCATCTGGGTGGCTCAGTGGGTTAAGCCTCTGCCTTCGGCTCAGGTTGTGATCTCAGGGTCCTGGGATGGAGCCCTGTATCAGGCTCCCTGCTCTGCCTTCTTCACCCTCTCTCTCTGCCTCTAGATCCCCCTGCTTGTGCTTTCTCTGTCAAATAAATAAGTAAAATCTTAAAACTACAACAACAACAAAACACTCACGAAAGTTTCCAGAGCATTTTTAATAGTAATATTGCAAAACACAGCAAAATGTACTTATTTTCTTGTTGTGTTTCTTTGTAGGCTCAAGGAAAATTTGGATTTTAAGATAATTTATTGGACAAAAATGAAATTATAGAGATTATAGCAACTTTTCTTGTTGTTTTTTTGTAGGCTCAAGGAAAATCTGGATTTTAAGATCATTTATTGGACTCTATTGTCCTGTTCGTCCCTGTGATTAAATGGTCTCTGCTTTGATCTAAGGCCAGCTCTTTGTATTTAGCTGTAGACTAGATCCTGTTTGCTCTCACCTGTGCAGAGACATTGTTCCACTAGCTGTTTCTTCATTCTCCTTCATTGTGAAAGCGTCTCACTCTTGGATCATTTCCCCCAGCACACAACCATGCTGTAATTCTCTGTGAAGAATAACAACAAAACTACCCTCCCGTCTCTTCCAGTTCTTGCTCCATTTTTCTCTTTTCCCGAAGCAGAAGATAAGAGTGACCTGGTCTTGTTTCTCTGTCCGCTGCTTCTGTTCTTTTTTGAAGTTGATCTAATCGTTCTTTCGCCCATACCACTTCGGAAAACTGCTCTAGTTCGTACTGCCTGTGGTCTGGTCTCGGCTAAGTCTCCTCTCATTAAAACTTCAGAGCAGTCACCTGGTACATTTGATACAGTTACTGATTCTTCTTGGAGTCTTTCCTCCTTTGGCTTCCAGGATACCTTGTAGTCCTGATTTTTATCCTACTTCTCGGTTCTTTTAATAGTTCTTCCTCATTGGACTGATTTCACAATGTTGGTGTGCCCCAGAGTTCAGTCCTTGGATTTCATCTTTCTTTCGTATTTATTGTTAGTGATATCATAGACGAATGGCTTTGCCCTCTGTGTGCTGATGACTTGCATGTTCGTGTATCTCATCTGAACCCCTCCTCTTGAACTTCAGAATTATGTTTGTGTGAGGGGTCCCTAAGACCACTTCCAGGTTCAATGATTTGCTCGGAGGACTCACAGGATTCATTCAGCAAGAGCTACTTTGAGTTACGATTTCTTACAACAAAAACATACAAGCAAAATCAGCATAAAGACATGGAGGGTGAAGTCTAATGGAAACTAGAAATATTTCTCCAGCAGTGATTTGTAACACTGCCTGTGTAGTGGCTACCAGAGAAGCTCATTAGACACTTGGTGCCCACGTTTTTTCCTGGAGCTCACACAGAGGCACCCTCTGCCTAGCACATACTAAGGGTCCAGATTTCCAAAAGGAAAGCAGGTGTTCAGCATAAACCCCATTGTATACATACTTGAGGTTTTTTGTCATCATGGATTAGATTTGCCTTGTCTGGAATTTCATGAATGGAAATACAGGGCATGTATTCTTTTGTGTGTGGCTTCTTTCATTGAACACAGTGTTTCTGAAATTGATCCCTATTGTTGTATGTATCAGTGGTCCTTTTTTTTTTTTTTTTAATTATTGCTGAGTAATATTCCCTTGAATTATTGTGCCAGAATTTGTTCGTCCATTTATGTGTTGGTGGACATTTGGTTTATTTCCAATGCAGAGGTGTTAGGAATCCAAGAAAAAGTCTTTCCCTGGACATGTTTTCTTTTTGTTTTGTGAATAGGTTTTCTCAAGGTAAATACCTAGCAGTGGAAATTCTGAATCATATGAAAAGTGTATGTTTAGTGTTAGAAGAAACTTACACACTTGTGTCCAAAGCAGGTGCACTATTCTACATTTCTGCTAGCTGGGTATGGGATGAGTATGCAGTGATTTTAATGGTGGTTTTAATTACATTTCCCTGTTGACGAATGATACCGAGCATCTTTTCATGTGCTTATTGGCCATTTGTATTATTTCCTTTGGGAAGTGGCTTTAAGTCATTGTTCTCTTTTTATGAGTTTGTCATCCTGTTATTGATTTGTAATAGTTCTTTATATATTCCAGATTAGAGGTTTGCAACCAGGGGGTAATATGATCCCCTGGGAGCATGTGGAAAATGTCTGGAGACAGTCTGATTGGCACGGCTAAGGGAGTTCCCAGTGTCCGGGTCTCCCTGGCTTCCTCCCTCGCTTCCCCCTTCACTCCAAGGCCTGTCCCTTTCTCGTCTCTCTTCTCCTTCTTTCTTCTTTTTAGGACCCAGTTCTCTTTCAGACCACTTGATACTGGCCTTGAGATCACTGAAGCACTGATTGGTTGTTGTTTTCTATTTCTTTACTCCTCATTCTTTAGATAAAATTTTTTATCTGTCTTTAATGTATTTTGCCTGTTTTCTTCAGTATTCACTCTGAAGTTAAGCCTAGCTATTGAGTTTTTTGTTCGAGATACAGGACTTTTAAGCTCTAAAATGAAGTCTCGATTCCATTTTAGTTTGTTTCTCTCCTGAGATTTCTTATCTTTTTACTCATTACCATCTACTTTTTATTAAATCTAACATGTTCATTAAAGCTGTTTCAGGTTTTGGTTTTTTTTTTTTTACTTTAATTCCAATATCTGGATCATGTCATAGTTTTATTTTGGGTCACATTTTTCTGCTTTACATGTCTAGGAAGTTTTGATTTTATGCTGGTCATTTGCATGATACATTATATAGGGGACATGGAATATCGTCTTCCTTTAAAATATGTGAGTTTTGTCCCGGCAGGCAGTTACATTGCTGGAGGATCTTCCTGATCCTGCTTGGCTTGTTATGCTTTGTTAAGGGGAGGTAGCCTCCCTCTGCTCATTTATTTCAGGGCTTGACTCCTTTTAAGGGGTGTGGTCTTTACTCCTAAAGTGTTGGGTTTTCGGAGTCTTTACTGGGGAATGTCTGAGGTGTTCAGCAGGGGTTCTCCATTCCTACCGAGCTGGAACTACTGGCGTCTGCCTGTGTCATAACCTCTGTTATCTCCGCTCAGCGCTCAGTCCTGTGACAGCCTCTTTGTCCTATTTTGGGGGATGCTTCCCCTGCCCAGGTGCAGTCCGGCCTCTGTGAAGGCATAGGAAACCCCCAGGGAGCATGTGGAAATGTCTGGAGACATTTTTGGTGTCCCCTGTGCGACCTCTGTGCCGTCCCCACCCCCGTCCTCGTGCCCTTGCCCCTCCCTCCTGCCTCGCTCACAGGTTCTCGGCCCCTCAGCTGCTGCACACGCTGGTCTCCGCCTCTTCCATTCAGGGAGAGCATCAGTCTGCCCTGGAGTCTCACCTCCATGTGGGTGAATGCAGGCCTTCTCTCGGCGGTTTCCCAGCTTGCAGCCTTCTGCTGCCCGTTGTCCAATGTCTAAAACAGCTGCCTCATGGACTCGGGCCACTTTGTTGTTGTCGCCCCGTGAGGAATCATCGGATGCCGTTTTTACTGCATCATGAGTGGCAGCGGAAATCCTCCCTGACAACTTGAGGGAAAAAAAAGTTTTAATGGGGGCGTCTGGGTGGCTCAGTGGGTTAAGCCTCTGCCTTCGGCTCGGTCATGATCTCAGGGTCCTGGGATCGAGTCCCGCATCGGGCTCTCTGCTCAGCAGGGAGCCTGCTTCCCCCTCTCTCTCTCTGCCTGCCTCTCTGCCTATTTGTGTTGTCTCTCTCTGTCAAATAAATAAATTAAATCTTTAAAAAAAAAAGTTTTACTGTTATGTATTCAAATTATGATACCCTGGTAATTATACAGAGAGAAATTAAGTGGTGATTTATTTTTTTTTTCTTCCTTTTTTTCAAGTAGCCACTTGTAACAGACCCGTAAGGGAAGGAGGTTTTGTGCCTTGCTTTGTTTTAAAGGCCAGTGTGGTAGGCCGCTATGTTATGAGATGGTGCATAGTAATTTGTTCATGTCCAGTAAAAGAAACCATTTATTATTACAAATGTTCTTCAGAACTTGACAACACCATCCAAAGAAAATTGCGAGGGCCGCTATGTCCGTGATAGAGCGCTTGCAGAGGCTGGGCTGCTTTCATGATAACCTGTATAAGGCAGCGCTGCGGGGTTGCTGCTCTAAGCAATATTCTGCTGAAAGGGTCCCCGAAGACAGGAACTTGTCATTACTTGTACTGTGTCTTCCCTGTGGATAGTGGCCAAGATCGTTGAGCCTAAGTAGGAGTGACACTTGAAATTTCTTGAGATCATTCAGAATGTCTTCCTTGATTTCCCAGAACCTCATCCTTCTCTAGAGTAATGTTAGATGTTAGTAGTTGGTTTTCTTGTTTTTTATTTCTGCCTTTCACGTGGGCCATAGTCCTGAGTATGGTTGGTTTCACCTGTTCTGAACCATTGTTTGGCATCAAGATTAAAAGACTTCCTAAAATTGGGTGTGAAATGATGATTTTCTGCTTTGAAGTGGTAAGCTTATTTCTCAGCTAATCTGGTTAAAGAGTTTATTAGTTTTGTGTGTGTGTGTTGTGTGTTATTTTGCTGGGTTTTTGTTGTTGTTTGTTTGTTTGTTTACCAGTTGGTCTGAGATGGTATAATTCATGTGTATAAATGCACATTTTACATAAATTTTTAAAAATATATAGAAAACGTTCATAGCATACTTACCCCCCCCCCCCCCCCCGACCCCTTTCCCTGGTATTTATCAGTTTTCCTCCTGCTACAAGCCTGGGTTTTTCCAGATTGTTTAAGAATTTTCTTTTCTTGGGGCACATGGGTGGCTCAGTGGGTTAAAGTCTCTGCCTTCAGCTCAGGTCATGGTCTCAGGGTCCCCCGATCGAGCCCTGCATCAGGCTCTCTGCTCGGCAGGTAGCCTGCTTCTTCTCTTTCTCTCTGCCTGTGTCTCTACCTACTTGTGATCGCTCTCTCTGTGTCAAATAAACAAATAAATTCTTGAAAAAAAGAAAAAAAAATTTTTTTCTTTTTCTTTCTTTTTTTTAAGAATTTTTTTGGGGAGGGGAGGTTTATTTTTAAGATATCTCTACACTCGATACAGAGCTTGAACTCAAAACCCCTCATAGCAAGAGTCACGCTGCGCTGACTGAGCCAGCCAGGCAACCCTGGTTAAGAATTTTCAAGGTGTTTTTTATTGCTGCTGGCTTTGTCTTGTATGTGGTAAAGTTCTGAACAGAAAGAGAAATACCCTGCACTGGTTTAATAGTCAAAAGAAATCAGTTATCTTTTCTGGCTTACGCTTTCAATACATGCGCAGTTGAAATTAATTGGTTTGGTTCTTCCCATGAGTCTTCAAAGCCTTAGGTCACTTGTGTTCCTATTATGTATTGTCCAGAAACAACTGTAAAGGGACATAATGCCATACCAGGGTGACCCTAGAATTCCCTCCTTTAAATATTCCCGAGTCTTTGCTATTAATGGGGATATTTGCTCCTTACAGCCCCGTCACCTGCAGCCCTCTCCCCCCTCCTTCATTCCCTGGGCTTGTCCATTCCCGACCCCCGTTCGATGAACCATTCTGCTTTAAAAAAAATTCAACTCAGGTGGCTTCTTTTCTATGAAATATCTTAAAACCCATTTTTCTTACCCCATTTACTCCTTGTGATGTTGCTTAACCTTGTGCATCCTTCAGCTGTTGCTGGATTTATGTTGTAATTGGTTGTTTGCGATTTTTTCTCTTTTAAACTGTAAGTACCTAGTAATACCCTGTCTTCTCATGTTGCTTAATTCCATGGCCTACTAAAATGGATTAAATTGAAATCTGCAGTGCTGGGAACCAAGGAGTTTAAAATTCTGAGTAAAGTCCTGAATGTTTTTTTTTTTTTTTAGTAAGATTTTTTTTTTTTTCCTTTCTGTGTATGTGTATGTCCAGATTTCTGGAAACATTCTAGATGGTTGAGGGTGCTAAGTCTGTGTCTTTAGATCAGTGGTTCCTACTTCATTAGCAAGCTGTAGCTAAATCTCTTACAGATTTTATAAAAATGTAGTGGGTTTTCTGATTTAGCAGGCCTTGGGTGAATCTTAGGATTTTTTTTTATTTTACTCACTATAAATCCACCCGGTTATTTTGATGGTCACCCAAGTGTAGGAACCACAGCTTCAGATAATACGGTGTTTTATCAGTGTGAGATTCCTCAGGGCAGATTTTATCTGTGTCAGTTGTGCAAACTGCTAAGAGCTTACTGAGTTTCTTGGTTTTGGTCCCCAAAGTGTCTAGCATGTCACTTACGGAAATGAAAACAAGTTTAAATTGTCACCTTCACAGTGTTTCTAATCTGGGTTTTGAATAATTCTAAAGATAGTGACTATTTAACCTCTTTATTTTTTGTTGTCATTTAAGGAGTGTTCAGCCTTGGCGTTCCTGTAGATGCGCTCTTCTTTATCGGTAACCAGCTGGTGGCTACGAGTCACACGGGGAAAGTGGGAGTGTGGAATGCCGTCACTCAGCACTGGCAGGTTAGTTTTAACTGACGCATTTGCAGACATGAAAGTGTTTCTGAAAGTCGTGCTGATTATGTATTTGCTTTATTTTTGTGGAATTCATAGTGTCTTATTTACTTATTTTCTTTTGAGGTATAATCAACATATATTAGTTTCAAATGTATAGCATAATGATTTGGTAATTTGTGTATATCGCAAAATGATCACGATAAGTCTAGTTAACATCTTTCACCATATTCAGTTATATCGTTTTTTCCTTCTTAGGATGGGAATTTTTAAGATTTGTTCTCTTAGAAACTTTTAGATATACAGTACTAACTATGGTTGTCGTGCTGTACATTACATCCCCATGAATTATTTTATAATTGGAAGTTCGTATCTCCCCCCCCCCCCCCCCCCAAGTAGGCTCCACACCCATTGTGGGGCTTGAGCTCACAACCTTGAGATCAAGAGTCCCATGCTCTGTGTACTGAGCCAGCCAGGCACTGACCTTTTTTTTTTTTTTTCTTTGGCAGCTTGTATCATTTGATTCCCTACACCCATTTGGCCCATCCTCCACCCGGTGCCTCTGGCAACTACTGGACTGTTTTGTCTATTGATTGGTTTTTATTTTGTTTTGTTTACTTGTTTGTTTTTAGATTCTACTTAAGTCGATCATAGGAATTTGTCTTTGTCTGACTTATTTCATTAGGCATAATGCCCTCAAGGTCCATTCATATTATTGTAAATGACATGATTTCTTTTGTGTGTGTGTGGTTGAGTAGTATTCCATTGTATACTACATGTTCTTTATCTCTTTATCTCTTCATCCATTGATGGACACTTAGGCTGTTTCTTTATCTTCGCTGTTTTAAATAATGCTGCGGTGAACATGGGGGTGCAGATAGCTTTCTGAGTTAGTGTTTTCATTTACTTCAGATACATACCCAGAAGTGGAATTGCTCGATCACATAGTCATTCTGTTTTTAATCTTTCGAGAAACCTCCTTTCTGTTTTCCACAGTGGCTATATCAATTTACCTTCTCCAACAGTGCTCGAAGGGCCTCTTTTCTCCGCATGCTTGCCAACACTTGTTATTTCTGGTCTTTTCGATAAGGTGGTAACTCATTGTGGTTTTGATCTGCATTTCCCTGATGATGAATGATGTTGAACATGTTTTCATGCATCTGTAGGTCTTTGGAGAAATGTCTGCTTAGATCCTCTGCCCATTTTTTGTTTTTGTTTTTGATGACACAGAATATTTATTTGTAGTGGTAATTTACTTCTAGATGCAGATTTGATTATGTTTTCAAGAATTTTAAATTACTTCGGAAAATGAGTGAGTATTTTAAACTGCGGTTTGACATTTCTTCATTTCTCTGAAGTGTTTTAAGTTCCGTGCTTTGGGAATAGTAAGTAGTCCAGGCGACTTCTTTTCCCGAGTGAAGAACAGACCTTGTGAACATACAAAGCCTTTTCAGAGAAGATAGCAAGCTAAATGACCTCAAGTATTGGAGAGGAACAAGAAGAGCATAAAAGGGTTATTAGTTATTACCTAATTCTGAAGGAGAGGCAAAGTTAAAGTACTTTAAGCAAAGAGTAACATAATAAGATCCATGTTTTAGGAAGGAAGCCACAGGGGTAACCGGTATGAAAGCTGGGCCGGAGATGAGGGGGTAGTGCCGCAATGAAGTGGAGAGATTTGACTAAAGACGGCGGTGGTAGAGATGGCAAAGATGAGACTCTTTGAAAAGCATTTCATAAGCCTTCCTGAAATTCTAGGATTGCGACCTGGTTTGGGTAGGTAAATTAAAGAAGGAGAGAGAGATGAGCTGTGTGTCTAGTTTTGGAGTCCTAGTTTTGACAGATGGATAGTGATAAAAGGAACGTAGGAAGAGAAGCAGATGTAGTGGGGAACAGTTTGAGGAATAGTTAGATTGGTGACATATGTTTACTTCGACATTCCTGAGGGTATCCGAGTGCAGGTGTTCACTATACATTTGGGGAGTACCCCTTTGGCACTTAGGAGCCGGAAAGGGCTAGAAAGAAATTACTTGGAAACCACAACACTTCCGAGATAGCTGAAAAATAAGAATGGGTAAGGTATTCTGTTAAGTGGATGTTCGTGGGAAGACAGAGTTAGAACTCTGGGGAACATTAGCATTTCAGGGGACAAGATAGGAAACCACAAGGGGACATATGTGACACAGTTGAGAAATGACATTAGTCTAGGATATGATTGGCAAATATAATTAGCTTTGGGTTGGAGAAAGCCACATTGTGGGAACTGAGGAGTTAAGATCAGAGGTTGGAGATAGCACATTCAGAGTTAACCTTTCAAGAAGTTGGGTGAAGGAAAGCAGGGAAACAGGATAGCTTAAGGAGTGAGGCTAGATGGTGGTAAAGATGTTCATTGCTTTGTTTCATGTTTTCTCTAGGATGCGGGAAGCTCGAGCGTGCTTGTAGTCAGAGAGGGGCGTTGTCGGAGAAAGCACTCGCAGGGTGAAAGAGTGGAGAGGATTTCTAGTCCCGTGGAAGTCGGGAGCGTGAGATGTCAAACCGTGTAGAGGGGTTTGCCCGGCAGAGACCAGAGCTACGTCTTTCTCGGACAGAGTAAGAAAGGAGTGCTGAAGATCGCAAATTCCGAGGAAGAGAAAGAAGCGGCCGTAGGGGTCAGGGGTTGCAGAGATGAGAAACCGTACGTTTGTAGGGGCTCGGCGGGTAGAGCCGTGTGAGTTTCTCCGTCAGTGCTCGGTGCCGAGAGCAGAGCTCGCGAGAGCGGTATCGGCCCGATCCGGGATCGGAGCTGTAACAAGGTGGATGTGACACACTAAGGGATGAGAAAACCTAAAGATGCAAAGTAGCTGAAATCAGGAGATGAGGAAGTGAGGAGGTGCGGTTAGGCAGAGCAGGATGCAGCGACGTCGGGACTGACGGATGTTAATGCGGATTGACCACCTGACGGGAAGGGGAATTGTTGGGAAGATAGGAAGCTGTGGTCAAAGACTTTAATTGAAGATTTTGGAGTTGGGACAGTTCTCAGTGATCCTCATGTAGAACTGACTTGAAGGTGACAGCGTCAGATCTGGGACACAGCGAGCTGTAAGGGCGGTCAGTATGTCCAGTAAGGTGCCAGGAGACTAGTGGAGAGTAAGAAGAAACGCACCTGTGGCCCAGATGCCTGGATCCTAGCAGAGGTGATCTGGGTGTTACAGTCCAGGTAGAAATAAATGGTGGTTGAGAGTCACGATGAGTTGAGCTTGTAGAGCAGCATTCCTGAGATCTGGGGCTGATGGTGAGAGAGAATTAGGTTTTATGTTAGATGAGGGAAAGAAGACCTGTTTGTAGGAAAAAAAATATTAGCTGGAGTGTGCACAGCAGGAGGCATAATGGTTGTCACACACAGTGATGGACTGAGAAGTGTAGCGAAGGGCTGGTTTCAGTGGATCCAGAGCGTAGGTCGAAGAAAGGTGGGTGGATTCTTCAGCTGCTGATACTTCTGTAAGGAGGAATGCTAATTTTTACAATTAATGGAAGATTTGCTTTCAGGTAGCTTATTTGACTAATTCTGTCAAGTCAAAGCTTCTAGCGGGTGAGGGAGGCTGTACCATCTGTGAAACCACTCAGGTAAAGAACATGCTTCCTTATTATCTTTTTTGATTTTTTTTAACCAGTGTTTTCAAAACTACATGTAAAAGTTTTCATATCTTTGGGATCCTGAGACCTGTACCAGCATCCTTCATTCTTAAGCTCTTAGTTCCCGGTGTAACCCGCTGCTGCTTGTTTGGTCCCCGCATGAGTTCAGAACGTATCTGACAGAGCAGGTTTGTTACTGAATTTCAGGGAGACCTTGGGAAGGTTGAGCATTCATGCAGCAAACAAGCCTCACAGGCCAGTGGATGAATTTCTTCGTAGTGCAGAGCAGAGACAGTGTGTAATGAAGTCTCAGCGACTGAAACGCAGATCTCACCCGACACTCTTGTCCTGAAGCGGACTCCTGGGATGGCCGTGACTCTGGTTGTGTGACTCCGGTTGAGTAGGTTGTCTGGCCTTCAGCAAAGGTGCTGCCCATGAGTAACGCAGAGTATACAGGACAGCTGTTGTACAGACATCAAGATGGATTTGAAGTCTGTAAATCAGATGACTAAGAGAGAGTGTGTGTGTGTATGTGTTTCAGTTCTGCAGGCTGTTGTGAAATTGTCGGTGTAGCAGTTTTTATTAGCACAGCTTCTGTAAGGTGAGAGGGGCGGGGAGGGAGAGACTCTTGAGCAGGCTCCACAGCCAGTGTGGAGCCCCATGCTGGGCTCCCATCGTAGAACCCTGAGATCAGGACCTCAGCCACAGTCAGGAGCTTTACTGACTGAGCCACCCAGGCTCCCTAAGACAGCGTCAGTAGGATTTTATTTTATTTTTAAAGAATTTATTTACTTACTAGCACAGGAAGGAGGGAGGGAGAGAGCAGGAGTTGGAGAGGACAGAGAGAAAGAAAAGCAGACTTCCCGCTGAACAGGGAGCCTGCCCCGGTACTTGATCGCAGGTCCCTGAGGTCACGACCTGAGTTGAAAGCAGATGCTTCACTGACTAATTCCTCATTAAGATCTTAATGAAAATTTTATAAAATCATTTACCTGATTTGAGAAAGAAAAAAGAAAATTGATTTTTTAGAGATGTTTTAGTTTTTTATTCTTTTTTTTTTTTTTGCTTAAACTTCTAATCTTGAATGAAAAAGCCACTAAAGAAATGCCCTTTGGAGCGCATAGGTGGTGCAGTTGGTTCTGAGTCCTGATTTTGGCTCAGATCATGATCTCAGAATCTGAGACCCAGGCCCCGCCCCCTCCTGGCAGGCTCCCCTGCTCACTGGAGAGTCTGCCCCACCCCCTGTCTTTCTCCCCTCTGTCCCTCCCCCTCCCCCTGCCTCCATCAAAAATAAATAAAAGACAATAAATGCCCTTTGATAAGAGGAATATTTATTTATACCTTGAAGGGAAAGGACTGGGATGAAATAAACATCAGCAAAGAAATCGATAGGCTGGTAAATCTAAGTAAGTGATTATTTAGTAAGTCATGGATGAGGGTTAAAACATGCTGTTAAAAATGATGATGACCGAGGTAGAGGCTGTGGTTGAAAGACTAGGGACCTTGTATTGCTTGGGAACATAGATTGACTTTTTTTTAGACTGATTGTTTTCAAATTATTTATCATTTAATTTTGCACCTAAGAGAGATCATCACTGTGTGCTGCCTTAGAGGGAAAGTCCACTTCATCATAGCTTTGTGACCGTCCTGACTCAGCCACATACCTGCATTAGTAAGTTCCTCAGGTTCTCCATACGAAGTTGTTTGGATAAAGAAGAGGAGGCCACAGAGTGACCAACTCGCTTATGCTGGGAGAGAAGAACTCATTCCCAGCTCCTGTAACCTCACTCGTCCCCTGCTTTCTCCGTTCTCTTGTACTGAGGGGGAGGCCTGAAGGCAGAGCAGGAGTTGGGTCAAGGGTTGCAGAAAGAGAAGTGGGGAGGTTCTAACCCTGGAGCCCATGGTTCTGGAGAACAAACGGTAGAAATGTTTGTCTGAGCTGTGCCCTGGGATCCTGCAGGTGCTGCCTCTTGCGTTGAAAGGGGACCTAAAGGGACAGGAATCTCATGCCCTTATCTGTCCCCATCTTCCCACTCTGAAGATTCTGGAGTAGTGGCTGAAGCTCTTTCTGGAGTGCTAGAACCCAAGGAATGAACTTGGCCTGAGGAAACTGGTCACTGGTGTTAAAGTCGTCTTCCCTCCGTTGTCCAGACGTCTTTGATCATCTGAGTGAAAAGCTCTGTGTCGCTCTCGACGAACTTGTTGGCTCCGATGAGACCCTGCGCTGGGGTCAGCACAGGGGGTGGTAACTGAATCTGTGCTATTTCTGTGTGTGACCCCGCAAGGGTCATGTGTCTCCAGCTTTCTCGGAATCATCACTTCCAAGTTTTAGCTTTCGGTTAAACGTGTTCCTTTTACTTAGAAGGGACCCAGACGGTGCGCTGACACACTCGGTGTTGGCAGGCATGCCCTTCCCTACCGACCTCACACTCGACTTCTTCGATTTTCAAGTTTCACTTCCTGAACTCGTCCTTGATCTCGGCCCTTCTCCCCGCATGGGGCCGAGCAGAGAAGGCTCGCTCCTCTGATGGTATCGCACACTCTGGTGCAGCCCATCGCACTGTGATGCTCTTTCCTTCAATCTCTTGCTCTCGGGTTTCTTTCTCGCCCTCAAGCTGACGAGCTCTTACGGAGCAAGTGTGAAATCTCACATCCCTCGTCCAGTCCGCTTTCTCCTTCTCGGGGCCAGAACCCGATACATGGGAAGTAGTTCACTTAAATGTCGGCTCTGCAGTTGCCCAGGCATCTCCTGCCTACCCCTGAGTAGGGAAGATTCACTTTCATCTTAATTGCCCCTGCTCTAAGACACATCGGTTGTTTGTTTTCAGGAAGAAATGTGCCCTTCGCTTTTCTTGTAGCACAGATACAGGCAGTTATTAAGTTTTAACTAGACCGATTTGCTTGGGTAGCTGTTGTTTTTATTCTAGGACTTTAAGAAAATAAACGGTTAAGGGGAATTTTTGTCTTGCCATTTCCTAGGAAACAGAGGTAGGGTCTTCGGTGGAAGGAAGGTGGAGAACAGCATCTTGTCAAAGACATGGTGATGAATTATCCAGAGATCTGTACTGGTAGTTCTTCAGAGTTCCCTGTGGAGTGCATTTGTGTGTAGAAGTAACTTTCTAAGCACTGTTTAGATATTAGGTTTTTTTTTTAATATTTTACTTTATTTTTTAAAAGATTTTATTTATTTATTTGACAGATCACAAGCAGGCAGAGAGGCAGGCAGAGGGTGGGGGGTAAGCAGGCTCCCCGCTGAGCAGAGAACCCGATGCGGGGCTTGATCCCAGGACCCTGAGATCATGACCTGAGCTGAAGGCAGAGCCTAAGCCCACTGAGCCACCCAGGATCCCCTGGTTTTTGTTTTTTGTTTTTTTAATTAAGTAATCTCCAAACCTCATGTGGGGCTCGAACTCATGATTGAATTCCTTGCTTTACTCAGTTAGTGAGACAGCCCTAGTGAGTTTTTTGTTTTGTTTTGTTTTGTTTTAGTTAAGAGTCAAAATTCGCAGCAAATTGAGCAGGAAATGTAAATGATAATTAATACCTAACATCTAATAATAATCTTCCTACGTCAGGTTCAAGATGTTGTTCCTATAACGAGTTACGACACTGCTGGCTCATTCCTGCTACTGGGATGTAACAATGGATCAATATACTACATAGGTAAGTTTGTGGCCATGTAGCCTGGTCCTATTTAATATTTTTTAAAAATAAAATACTACTTTAAAAAATTTTAAATAGATGCACTATTTTAATACTTAAAATGTTTATGTTTTAGATATGCAGAAGTTCCCTTTGAGAATGAAGGATAATGATCTTCTTGTAACCGAGCTTTACCACGATCCTTCAAATGATGCCATTACGGCGCTGAGCGTGTACCTCACACCCAAGACAAGTTAGTACCCGGCAGAACTCTTACAGATTCTTGACCTTTTTTGGAGAATGTATGTGTATTTACTGGTTTATCATGCTAAAACTAATAGTAGTTTCTTTTTGAGAATTACACTTTGGAGGATATCATCCCTCAGTCTGAAGTTTATATTTGGTCATGTATTGAAGCCAAACATGACCCATAAGCAAGCATAAGTTGAGGTGGGAAATGAGGACTTTTCCTCTCCCGTGTTGTATTTAAGTAAAACATTGCAGCATTAACTAAAGTTAGTAAAAAAAAAAAAAAAAAAAAAAAAAATCTATACATTTACCTTCCTATTTACCGTAGCTGATTTTGTTTTGAAATTGGGAGCTTTTTATTTTTTTAACAGTGAGAAAGCTTTCAGACTATTAATCTCTGTTGGAAATTGCCTTATTTCCTTGGAAAGATTTTAATTTGTTATGGAAAAAAACATTTTATTTGGAGGTTTAGTATCTAGCTTTCCGTCTTTCCAAGGCCATTACAATGAAATTTTATTAAGAATTTTTGTGTTTTTTATATTTTTACATTCTAGTTTGAAAGAAAATGTAAGCGGGAAATTTAAAATTTACCTGTGATGAATTACAGGAAATATTAACATGTCTAGCAATATTAATATATTTGAATGTGGTACTCATATAAAATCATCACTTTATTGAGTTCATTGAAGAAGCAATCTTCAGTGGAAGTATTCTAATGTATGCAGATGATTTTGATTAATATTACAGTAGGATTTCAGCTGTCTTTTGCTAAAATGGGTCCGTAAACACGGTCTTATGTGTTGGCTGCTTTTGTGCAGCAGTTGTGTGTGGTTGTGACAGATAGTATGGCGTGGAAAGTTTGAAATATTTGCCATCTAGCCCTTTACAGAAAGTTTGCTGTCCTCTGCTATAGAATGAGATGTGCTTTTCTTTTCAGTCAAATTAGAAAGGGAGGAAAAACCTTGGCGGTGGCAGGGGGAGAACAGGGTGGCTTTTTAGGTTAGAAGCGTTTGCTACAGTGTGTTCCTTCTCTTCTGATTCAGGTGTTTTCAGGTGAATCCGGCAGAATAACTATTAAAGCTAAAAGATTCTCTATCTGTGAACCTCTTAAGTATAGTGGTCACTGAACTCCATTCTATCCTTAAATATGTAATGGAGTCTGGACACTTGTCTTTAAAAAACACACACACACAGGTGAGCTTGACAGTGAGCTTGTGCGGAGTTAGACACACCGGAGGTGAGTGTGATGTAAGCAAGGTCATGGGTGTGTTTGCTTCAGAGCTAAGTGTTTTGAGTCTGTTAAATAGTATATCCATGAGTATTCAAGAAAGAATCAATAATATAACAAAAGTAAAAGTAAAACACATGGTTATTCCAGGCTAGAAGTGGTAATGGAATATTGCTTTAGAAATACTGCTAGGAAATACTTAGCGTGTCAGATTTACTAATTCTTTAAACATTTGTAGAAGACCTGTCTCAGGCACTCCGTAAGGCGATACAAATAAAAAGATGGTTGCGACTGAGTCCCTGTCAGTGACGAGTGGAGACAGACGGGGATGCGGAGGAGCGGGTGTCAGGGTGACGGGGATGGACCCTCACAGGCAGCACGGGGAGGGCTGCACGAGTCCATTGGGGCGGGGGGAGGACTTGCGAAGGAAATAACGATTTTCATGCGCTGTCTGTGCCGGGCTGGATTGGGGGCTCGTGAAAGCACCGAATCCAGCTCTGTCGCTTTTCCTCCAGGGCAGCTTTGTGTCGCCATCTGATGTGCCCCCTTTCAACTTCTGCCCTCGTGCAGGTGTCTCTGGGAACTGGATCGAGATCGCCTACGGTACGAGCTCTGGCGCGGTGCGCGTGATCGTGCAGCACCCGGAGACGGTGGGCTCGGGCCCGCAGCTCTTTCAGACTTTCACCGTTCACCGAAGTCCTGTTACAAAAATCATGCTGTCCGAGAAGCATCTGGTGTCAGGTAAAGTCCTGGTGAGGCAAAACCTTGTTTGCCTCTGTGCAATTTTCTAGACTCCACGAATGGAGAGAAGAGAAAAAACACTGGTTTATGTGAGAAAAGCATATTAAAAGAAATGGTAGGAAAGTTTAATACTGAAGAAGTGTTACAGTTGTCTTTTAAAGAAAGTTTATTTTTAATTTTGCCCGATTGTAGTATACATAAATCTAGTAAAGAGTTGAGCATATCTTTTACTTACTCTCTATTCTAATATTTTGTTCTCCTGGCAGTTTATTTGAGGAAAATTACATTTTTTTGCGTTCGTTGTTCCTTAGTCATTAGGGTTTTTTTTTTAATGTCGATTCTCATTAGATACTTAGATGATACAGATTTTTAAGCTTAATGAGTGTGACACTCACAGTATTGATCACAGTAAAATTCCATTGATGAGGCTCACTGTATATGAAATTTCTAAAAGGCTTTAATTATCTTTTGAGTCAGGTGTATCAGTAGAGTTTGCTTTTACATTAAATCTTTTGTAGATCACTTCCTGCCTAACTTAAACTTTTTATAAGCATCATTTTCATCTATCAAGTTTATTGTTTATTGGAAGACTACGTCATACTAAAAGGTGATGCATCTTTGACTAATCTGCAGTCTAAGTAAACACTCATGGGGCTGAAATACCTTGTCCATGGATGGATGGGTGGGTGGATGGGCGCGCTTTTATTGGTATTTAATTGCTTGAGTAAAAAGTCCAGTGGTTTTGAGTATAATCATGCCCGCCCGCCCCAAGCAATGCGTCTCTCTCCTCTGTAGGTCTTCTTACAGCAGCTCACCTGCCTCCCTGAAGAGTCTTCGTCACACTCTTGTGGGCTCCTCCTCTTTTGGCCAGTCACTGAGGGTTGGGTTGCTTGAGAGCTCTTCCTCGTTCTCCATTCTTCCTTGTCCGTAGTGTTCTTGGTGACTTGAGTGTTACCGTCTGTGTGCCGGGGACCCCCAGACTTTTTCTTCGCCTGTGACTGTTCACAGAGTTCCAGATGTGTATATCTAGGGTAGACAAGTCTCTGGTTGATAGACATGTCAGAATTAACCTGGATCAACAGTACTTGGCTGTTTCTCTCGGAAGCCGTCTCAGCACACAGCATCACCAGTGCGCATTTCCTCAAGCTCGAGACCTAGGAACCGCTCCTGGTTCTTCCCTTTCTCACACCCCCGACAAATGTGTAATCTGTCGCTAAGTCCTTTTAGCTTTGCTTCAATGTATGTCACAGATCTGATCACTCGGTGTCCATTGCTGCCAGCTGGGTAACTTTTCTCATTTCTCCCCCAGATCACTGAGCTCAGATGTTTTTTTTTTGTCTGTTTCTCTCTTGCCTCTCTGTGGTTCATGTTCCTTATAGTAGGTAGAGCCAGAAATAGCTTTTAAAAATGTAAACCTTGCTGACTCCCCATGGCTTCCTATTGAGTGCAGGATAAATAAACTAATAGGGTTTTTCCTATTATGGGTCCTACCTTCTTTTCAAGCCTCTTTTTCTCTCTGCCCTTCATGTAACTTTCCTCATTGCTTACAACACCCTAACCCTTTGGCTTTTGAATTTGTTAAAAATGCTTCAGAACTTCTGCACTTCTTTTTTTTAAGATTTTATTTACTTATTAGACAGAGATCCCAAGTGGCAGAGGCAGGCAGAGAGAGAGGAGGAAGCAGGCTCCCGCTGAGCAGAGAGTCTGACATGGGGGCTTGATCCCAGGACCCGGGGATCATGACCTAAGCCAAAGGCAGAGGCTTTAACCCACTGAGCCACCCAGGCGCCCCTGCACTTCTTTTTATTTGAAATGTTTCACCTCTCGATACTTGTTTGGCTGCCTTCTTGTCACTCAGGTCCATTTCCAGTACCTCCTCAGTGAGGCCACCCAGTCCCACTTAGCCAGACGTTTCTCCAGGTCGCTTTTGCTGTCAACATCTCGATTGGTTTTCTTCATAGACTTATCACTGAATCATTGTTTTGTTTGCTTATTTATCGTCTGTCTCCCTCTGCTAGAAGTCAGTCTTACAGTAGCAGAAGAAGCTCTTTGACTCTGTTTTCAACACTTACCAGAATTCTTGACACATAAAAGATGCTGAATAAATGTTACGTAAAATGAGGTAATTGGATCCTGTGAGAAAATAAGATTGTTTTGCCGAGGTTATTGTGATGTTCAAATGATCATATTTAGACTCCTAAGTGCTGTTGTTTTGATGGTGATGCGGTTCCTGCAGGATGAGGTTCCAGAGAACTACACAGTGCGATCTGCATTTTAACATCAAATATTTCTTGTAGGTTTGAAATTTAAATAAATTTGTCAAGAAAAATGTCCAGTTGAGCTAAAAATCTAGAGTATTTTATGTTAACTCAGTTACATTATTCTGCCACCTGGTGGATATCAACATGTATGTAACGACATTCTTTTTCTGATAGTGTTAGTTTTCATGTCTTAAATAGAAACTTAAATGATTAATTTTAACATAATAGCCATAATTGCCTATTGAATCACTTTAAGTGTTCAAGGTATTTTCTTTTTCTTTCTTTTTTTTTTTTTTTCCAAGGTATTTTTCTGAATCCTGGTAAGCATAAGAGTGAAATCAGGAAATTATTTTCCATGAAGTTGATTAAACAGCCTAGAACTAAATGTCTCCTTTTTCACCAGAAACCGGTATCCTGAGACATGAGAATCTTGTTACATAAGTAACACTGATACTTTGAATTTTTATTGCTATTTGTTAAAATTAAATTTCTAAAGTTTTGTTTCAAATTTGCAACTGTGGCCATTTACCCAGTAGGAAAGGTGTGTATATATGAAAGCTTGGATACTTTCCTAGCACTTACTGGTGAAGTCATAGCTCATTGCTAATAATAGCACATTCTCTGGAATCCAAATAAATTGCACTTTTCCATTAAAAAGGAATGCCACAAAAGAGCACATTTATTTATTTATTTATTTATTTATTTTCTAAAAGCACGTTTTTTTAAATAAGGAATGCCACAAATGTACTTTTTTTCTTTTACATTAATATCAGTTGCTGGTTTATATTTTCTAAAGGAGTATTTAGATCAAAAAAACAATAGAGGTCAGGTACTTGTTAGATATCTCAATATATATCCACTTAATATTATTTACATTAAAAAAAACTAGTTGGAGTATGTCTCTTAAATGCAGTCTCGCATTTTATATAAAAATACTTCTTTATTTTAATTTTCCTCAATATAGCTTGAGTGGGCGATACAAGTTTTTTGACAAATGTAATTTGTAGCAGTAAATTTTCAGGAACTCCTGATCTAGGTTGTTTAATATTTAACAGAAGCAGTTTCAGTGGTTGAAAAAAAATAAACTGCACAACTCACTTACTATGTAGTTTAGCCACAGAACAGAATAATATTCAGCATCTTTTGTCTTGCGTACACCTTTTTTTTTTTTTTTAACCTTTTTTACGTTTATACTCAACAGGCTACTTTTATAAGGACCCATGGATTTACTCACATTCCTTAGATTTGTAGCAAGGTAAACTGTATTCAGTTCTTTCAATTTTGTTGGCTAGGATAACTTTAGGATAAATAGGTTGTCGGCCATTCAAAATATGCTGTGATCTATCCAAGATTATAGTTTAAAAAGTTAAAATTTGTTTATAAAAGTGATTTTGTTGATGCTTTTATAATCTGTATTTAATAACTTATTTTTTGTTTTCTTTCCTAGTGTGTGCCGACAATAATCACGTCCGGACATGGACAGTAACACGGTTCAGAGGCATGATCTCTACTCAGCCAGGGTCTACACCATTAGCGTCGTTCAAGATACTGTCTCTGGAGGAGACGGAGAGTCATGGAAGCTATTCCTCTGGAAATGACATAGGTGGGTTAGATAATTTGGGGGCATTTTCAAGTATTTTGTGGGCAATGCAGAAGTAGTATGTTAACTGTAGTAGAAGCCTAAAACTGAGTTTCAAATAGAAATTTTTCACTTCAGTTTTGAAACTCATTTAAAAGAAATTTAATGTGTTTCTTAGTTCTATAAATTCACAAATTATAGCCTTTTTTTGTTTAAAAAGTTGAGAGCAGAGTTTTCATCTGTTTATCATTTCCTTATTAAAATAATATCTCCAAATGCTAACCACTTTAGGTTGTAATTAAAAACCAGGATAGGGAAAAAAAAAAAATAAAGGCAGGATAGCAGTGCGCATTTGACACCTGAAGCTTTTTTTTCTTTTATTGCTAATAATCTGAAAATAAAATTTTGAAGCTGGCAAAGGGCTGGCTGTGTTACATGCTAGCAGTCTTGGTGGCATCACAGTGGCTTGTAGGAAATGAAAATAGCATGTCTCAGTGGATACGCTCTGATTTCAGCAAAAAGTTTATGAAGTTGGTGTGACTTCCGTCACGACACCATATGACACGTGGATGTGGATTCTCTCTCTCTCTCTCTGTCTTCAGCAAAAATATATGAAGTTGTGATCTGTCTGTCCTGACACCCTATGACACGTGCAGATGTGGATTCCGTCACTGTCTCTCTCTCTCTCACACACACACACACACACACACAGTCTTCACAGAGACAATCATTTTCCCCAGGGGCACTTTCGGAAGAATCTCTACTGGATATTCATTGCGTCTCACGTGCTTTTAATAGTTCTATGGGACCTGCTCACTGACTCCTGGGCCTGTCTGGTCATTTTTTAAATAAGCAGAAATTGTAGCACTGGTGGAAAATAGGGAGTATGTGAGAGGTCTTTTACCAGATTTGTTTTATGTGAAACATTTAAATATATGTCCATCCAGAATATGCCCTCACGGTAAAGATTTCAAAGTAGTTATCTTTTTTTTTTTTTTTTTTAAGATTTCATTTATTTGACAAAGGTGGGAGAGCAGGCTCCTCGCTAAGCAGAGAGCCCGATGTGGGGCTCAATCGCAGGACCCTGGGATCATGACCTGAGCTGAAGGCACAGGCTTAACCCACTGAGCCACCCAGGGGCCCCTCAAAATAGTTATCTTTGAAAAAAATAGAAGCTGCTTATGGGAATTGTACTACCACAGTCTTAGTGTTTTTTTTCAAAGAAACACTTGGTTTTGGTGATTTGAACTAATTGCTCTGTGACCCAGTTTTCTATGTTTTCGAGGCACTGAAAGTTTAGTTTTATCTCATCAGTATATTTTTTTCCTGATTTATTGAGCTATAATTGACATACAACATTGTGCAGGGTTAAGTGACAGCATCAACAATTATATTGAGTGCCTTTGCTCCAAGTATTAGAAATATTAAAAAAAAAGAAAAGAAAAAAGAAATGCAGTGAACGTCAAGTTGCAGTGCAGTGACCAGTGGGGATAAAAAGCAAACACTTACATGGGGCGAGGCACCCGGGGCAGATCGTGCTCGTCTCCGTGCCAGCTGTTGCGGCCTACGGTCCCCAGTTCATCTCCCTGAGAATTTTATGAGGTAGATTATTGCCACTTAACTTTGATGGAAACTGATGAGGTCTTAATGTTTGGACTAAAACTTTGAGCTGAGACACGAAGGTATAGAATGTCACCGGATCGGGACATTACTGGCAGAGAACACAGCATGCTAGAGGGATAGAGGCCCAGAGAACCTGGCGAGTTGAGAAAATGTCCAGGTCATTAGTAGTTGCTGGTACGTGGGTAAGAATTGTAGGGCGTGAGACTGGGTGGAAGGGCAGGGTCCGATCATGGAGTGTCGGATCAGGGAGAACATGTGTAATGTGAATAAATAGATGTTCTGGAAGAGCCCTGTGAGTGACAGTAGCCTTGTGAAATATTTGAAAGAGGGAAGGGAGATTCCCCCCCCCCCATAGTTCTTTAAGAAAATATTTTAAGAGCTAGACATTCTCGTTAGTGGAACAGAACAGAAAGTCCAGCTTCAGAGGCTCCTGTGGGGGGGATCTGGACGGCAGCGGGCCGCTGAGTAATCAGGATCGGGGGCCGCTGTGAAACCAAGAACGGAGCGACTTCGAAAGCAAGAAGTTCCGAGGCAGAAGTTCAGAAGATTCAGAGGAGTCTTTCTGATTCCCTGCTCCTTCTTCACCATTGAAGATAGACGCCTGAGAGCATTTTGTGCTCTGAAGGAGCCAGTTTGGGGAGAGGAGTTGGAGAAACTTGAAGCTCAGGATGGGGGTGTGTATATCATTGAGGTACGAAAACAAGTGAGAATCTCCCATGAAGGTAAAGGTTGAAAGAAGAGAAGATACAGTCCCAGAACCCTCGTTCCTGGTTATTTTATTCGTCACCGCTAGTTTGACTTCGGTTATGGGTTATTGAGTGAGGACCGTCATTTCCTCTCAGCAGAATCAGACTGCAGAAGACTGTCCAGTCGCTGGGCCCCTGCACAGGAGCCAGACGTCCTGGGTGTGACTCCAGTTCCTTTAGGCAGGACCCGTGAGGTCTTTGGTTCCCTGATCTCTTGATGCCTTACTTTTCTCATCTGTAAAATGAAGATAATAATAGTGTATCCCTTATGTGGTTGTCAGGATGACTAAAATGAGTTACTTGGGAAGCATTTCCTGTGGCACACAGTGAGCATACTGTGTAGGTACTTGCTAGCTAATAAAGATGTTCCATTTATTAATTAGCTGTGATTCACATAAGGTAAAATTGTTTCATACATCACAAACTTTTTGTGAATAACAAGTTGGTATTATTTTAGCGAGTGAGTATGAAAACGAGAATTATTAGAATTTTATGTTTAAGTTTTACATGAAATACTTTTTTTTTATATTGTTCAGAATCTTTCTAAAATGAGGGGACTATGAGCTAGTCACCTGCCTTGCCAAGTACAATCAAGTAAAAATAATTGAATCCTTTTTTTCAGATGGAAAACCTTGCAGGATGCAGCAGGTTTCTGATTAATTTTTTAAAATTAATTAAATTCTGTTTAATGAAGTTGCACTTTATTCTTTAAGAGTTTGCAGGTGGCTTTGCAAAAAAAGAGTAAAATCCGTAATACATAATTTTACTTATATATCCTTTTTCTGAAGTTATAAGAAACTGAGCACATTCTCAAAGATAAAACATGTAGAGCCTTTATTTTAACACGTCTCATTCTGTTACTCTTGATGTATAGTCTTAAGCAAATTAATGCCTTCAGCTTTAATGGCCGTAGTGCATAAAATATAACTTGAGATATTATGTATTTCTTTAAGAAAGGTTTAATGCAAGTTGGAGTACTTGTCGAAGCCCTTCATTCTTGTCTGACTTGGACGTGGGATACACAATGCCGCATAGTGATAGGCATGGAAAATTCTTTCTTTTTCCTCTTTGTATTGATATTCACGTTCCTTTTGTTCAGTGAAACCAACCGAATTCCAATTAACTTGTTTCGTCATTTTCTGTTTCCTAACCCAGGGCCTTTCGGAGAGCGAGATGATCAACAGGTGTTTATCCAGAAAGTTGTTCCCATCACCAACAAACTGTTCGTAAGACTCTCATCGACTGGGAAAAGGTAAAACTTTACTGTAGAGATGTTTATATTCAGAAGTCACTTTTGTCTTAAAAAACCTGTTGAATAATTTGGCACATTGATGAAAGAGTGCTACCAGAAGCAAACTGTTGAAAAAAGAAATCTAGTGGTCTTGTGATCATTTTAGCTTAAAATAAAGACAGTATTTAGTCCGTATCCTCTAGCATTTATTTAGATTTTCAAGCATGCTGTGCATAGTGAAGGACAAGTTACAGAGCAAGGAGTCGTGAATTTGATGGCAAAGAGTTGGACTAAATCCTAATTTTGGCACTTGCTCTTACTACCTATGAAAATTCAACTTGTTGCTTTTTTTCTCTGAGTACCCCCCCCCCCAGTTTTTTTATAAAGTTCACCTACCATGGTAAGATGTTGTAAGATAAAATGAATTAAAAACATGAAATATCTTATGTGGTCCCTGGCACTAACAGATGCACAATGGAAGTTAGTTTCCCCTTCCTTTTCCATTTGAGTGAAATTTTACTTCTTTTAAATTATTACATGTAGCTTCACACAGATTGAGCTGCTGTACGTTTCTCTTTAAAAACCTAAAATATGGGTGCCTGGGTGGCTCAGTCGTTAAGCATCTTTCTTCAGCTGAAGTTATGATCTCAGGATCTTGGGATCAAGCCCCATATCAGGCTTCCTGCTTCGCGGAAAGCCTGCTTCTCCCTCTCCCTCTCTGTCTGTTTGTGTTCCCTCTCTCGCTGTGTCTCTCTCTGTCAAATAAATAAATAACATCTTGAGTAAAATAAATAAAGATAAAAACCTAAGATTTTTTTGCAGGCCAAACAAGTGAAAAAGGTAGAATTCCTGTTAGTAGTCATTAAGAAGTTTACAGATTTTCATATAAATGTTAACAAATGCTACTGATACTCTTACCCTTCAGCCTATGGTCTCTGATATTTTAAAGAATAATCTCTTGGAGATATATTTTCTTCCATCAAAGTTCATTGCATGTAGTCCTCAGCAGTTAAATGAATTGATGCCAGAGAATGATTTCTATGTACTAAACTATCTTTTTGTCACCTTGTTTTTTAAAAGAAAATGTATTAGAAGCCTGTGATGTAGTTAGAAGTTGAATTATTATCTTGAGAAATGTTATAAGTCATTGTGATTTATTGTGTTCTCTGCATATTCAGTGAAGATGTTGCCAAACATTTATTAAAACTGCTGCATAACATCTTCTAACGATGTAGTATTTCAGAGTCTTGTTCAATTCTAGTGTCTCCCCTCTTCTGTTACTTTAAAGATTTATTTACTTATTTTAGAGAGAGAGAGAGAGATCAAGCAGGAAGAGGGAGGGGCAGAGGGAGAAGGAGAGAGAAACCCACGCAGGCTCTGCACTGAGTGCGGAGCCTGACGTGGGGCTCAGTCATGACCCCAAGATCAGACTCCAGCCTAAACTAAGGGTCATAAACTCAACCAACCATGCCACCCAGGCACCCCTTTTCTGTTACTGTAAACAGTAGCAGAGTGTTAGAAGCAAATATAATCTTTATAACAAAATAAATTTTATAATTTTTACATTTACGATTCCAGAGGAAAAGATATGTTTATAAAAATAATCAGAAATTATTTTACAGAATTGAATAGGAAATCAACCCTTTATGAAGCTAATGTGAAGCAAAGCTATTGTTTAAAGATAGTTCAGATTCTTAAGAATGGGAAGTAAAATGAAAAGGTTTTATTGCAAGTGGGCAGCGAACAAACCTTGTCAGCGTTTTAAAGGAAGGAGTTATTCTAAGGAATCTAGCCCATAGAGAAAACAAAAAGCAAAATCATCTTTGTTTTCAAGCAGATAGGTTTATATTGTTTCATTTCACTTTATTTTAAATGTAAACAGTAATCTAGATTTATGAAATATTTTATATCAATTTACAGGTATTAAATATAATTCACTATATCAAGAAAAATTTGTAATTATCTTGATAAACACAGAAAAAACATTTGATAGTTCATCCATTTTTGACTTCAAGAAAGGAATCTTGTACTTAAAATGACAGATTATTTTTAATCTGAAAATAATACCTATAAAAACAATTATAGTACACTTTATACTCTGGTGAAATATTGAAAACTTTTCTCTTAGATTGGGAATGAGACTAGGACATCTATCACTATATGTGGGCATCTAGTAATTAACCCCTCTCCCCTTACCACTTTTTGCCCTGCCTGCTAGGAAGCTCAGCTATGCTTCATATTCTGTTTTTTGTTTCTTACGTTGATAAGGATTGTATTTCCCCTTCCTCCTTTATTTTTTGACCTTGCATTTGCCTGGTACTAGTTGTTTCTTTTTTAATTTTTTTTATTTATAAGCCCCCTCTGCTTTGAAGTA
Organism: Mustela putorius furo; assembly: GCF_011764305.1. NCBI lineage: Eukaryota > Metazoa > Chordata > Mammalia > Carnivora > Mustelidae > Mustela > Mustela putorius. The sequence goes on from NW_025421402.1 coordinate 14,960,362, forward strand.
GTCTGGGATAAATAATTAAGTGCAGTTCAGTCAACTCTTTTATATGACTTTGACACATCATTTGCTGATACTATTCCTTGGTTTCCTTATTTGTCAAATGTGGATAGTTGTTCATTCTCAGGTTCTTTTACCCTTAATGAAAATTAATGAAATAGTTATAAAAATGCTTCAGAAAAGTTAAGAATATTTTCCTAATGGAGGGTGCTACTTAGATCTCTCCATACAGCTCTGCATTTTTTTTCTGGTTTCAGACTTGTAATTTGCGCATAAGTTTTAAATGACCTCTCAAGATCTTTTCTAGTTTCATGCCTAGTTGCTTTGTTTCTTTCTGCCTTTTTAGTTTTATAACGTCTTTTTAGAGAATTACTCAATTCCTATCAAGGTTCTTTCTGTTTTTCTCTTTTTTTTAAAAATTTTTTATGGTTTTTTCTTTCTGTTTTTCTCCTAAGGGTGACTTAAATTATTGTATTATTTCAGTTATTCAAATACATTGTTTTATAAGAGCCTTTTCTCTATACTCAAACAGCATTCAAATTTTATTTCTGTCAACTTGCCTTGAACTTTTTAATGTTTTACATATAGAGGACACTCATACATAAACAATTGATTTGAAAAATCTGGCTTACAAAATGTTAGCTGTTCCCCGTCTTCGGCAGAATCTGTGAGATCCAGGCTGTTGACTGCACAACAATATCATCGTTCACGGTGAGAGAATGTGAGGGCTCGAGCAGGATGGGCTCCCGGCCACGGCGCTACCTGTTCACGGGCCACACGAACGGCAGCATTCAGATGTGGGACCTGACCACGGCCATGGACATGGTGAACAAAAGCGAAGAGAGGGGTAGGTTCCGTGCCGAGAGCTCTGCGTCGCAGGGGGAGCCTCTGACGGCAGTGATGGTAATGAGGCTGTGTTTTCCCAAGATGTAGGTGGTCCCACTGAGGAGGAGCTGCTCAAGTTACTGGATCAGTGTGACCTGAGCACATCTCGCTGCGCTACTCCTAACATCAGTCCAGCAACTTCCGTGCTCCAGCACAGCCGCCTCCGGGAGTCCAGCTCCAGGTGCGGGCGGGGGTCTGGGACTGTGTCTCAAGGTCGCTTGGTTGCTTTGGGGAAGATTGGGAGATCCCGTAATCACATAGTTGTTGGAAGCCACGTTGTTCAAGACACGTTTTTAATCAGACTTCATGTTGATATTCAGTTTTTTGGTTTTTTTTTAAATATTAATTTCTCATCTGCAAGCATATCTGATTCTTTTCATAGAAAAACACATTTTTCCTTTAACTTTTGTGACTTGCTGCCAATCTGGATGCCTTTTATGCAATCAAGAGTTCATTCAAAGGAAATTAGAAAAACCACGTCACCTTGGATAGTATGTGGAACTTTGTTCCTCTTGCCTCAGGGACGTATTGATCAGAGGGATGACATCATCTATCTAATCTTGGATTTAGTTATTACGTACTTTTAATACAGTGGCTTAGTGTATCTTCCAGCTAGCACATTTTTAACAATTCCGAAATTTGAACTAAGGACCAAATACTGATTTATATTAGTTCCGCATTAGTTTTAAAGAGTACCCCCCTCATCGCTTTTTTCAGTTATTCAGAAATCCAGCTGGACTGAATATGTATATATTATTTTCATTGGTAATTTGATACACGTACACCTATGCAAACACTAATACATACTATAAAGAGTTTTAATAAGTAAATTTTTATATATAGAAATTCTTTTTTTTTATTGTTTTTTTAGAGATTTTATTTATTTATTTGATAGAGATTATAAGTGGGCAGAGAGGCAGGCAGAGACAGAGGGGGAGGCAGGCTCCTGCTGAGCAGAGAGCCCGATGTGGGGCTCGATCCGAGGACCCTGGGATCATGACCTGAGCTGAATGAAGGCAGAGGCTTTAAGCCACTGAGCCACCCAGGCTCCCCTACATCATTCTTTATATAGTTAAATAATGTCTTTTCAGGTAGTTTAATGAGATAGGCCCCTGAAAAATCTCAGAAATCTAAACTGTAATTTTTAAAAACTCTCTTTCAGCCTTCAGCTCCAGCACCATGAAACCATCCACGAAGCAGCTACTTACGGCTCCATGAGGCCTTACAGAGAGAGTCCCCTGTTAGCAAGAGCGAGAAGAACTGAGAGCTTCCACAGTTACAGGGACTTCCAGACTGTTAATTTGAGCAGAAATGTAGACAGAGGTGTCCCTGAAAATGGGAACGTGGGTCCAATACAAGCCGAAGTAAAGCGGGCAACAGGGGAGTGTAATGTGTCAGAGAGAAAGTCTCCTGGAACAGAAGCGAAGAGTTTGAGAGAATCAGATGGTGGATTGGAAGTGCACAAAATAGCTGAAGGTCTAGAATCCAAGAAAAGGTCCTCAGAAGAAGAAAATGAAAATAAAGTGGAATTACGGAAGAAAGGGGGATTTGAAGGAGGAGGATTCCTTGGGAGGAAGAAAGTCCCCTATCTGGCCTCATCCCCGAGTACTTCCGACGGAGGAACAGACTCCCCCGGGACTGCGTCTCCGTCTCCTACGAAGACCACGCCATCTCCTCGGCATAAAAAAAGCGATTCTTCAGGTCAAGAATACAGCCTGTGAAGACTCACCAAAATAATTGTTTCGTTAATTTAGATGAAGGTTCACAACTTTACTGGGTTTCAGTACATTCGCTTTTACACCAAAACTTCCCAAGAAATTAAAACCGGAGTTCATTCGGTATCTTTTTAACGGAATTACCCAGAGGGAGGAGGTAAAAATAATTCTGTCTCTTCGGGCCTTTTGGAAAGTTTTTTTAGTTTTACAAGTACATTCAACGGATCATTTGTAAAGCAAGAGTCCCTTTCAATGTTTAGCTACTCTGGATTTTGGAAGCCAAGTACTGAGTCGTACTGACCTGGGCGCACTGCACTTGGGCATCCCTGAGGGCGCAGGGACCAGCAGATGGCGCTCCTGATCTCATCGTGCTTGAGATTTGTCTCGCATCGTGCAGTGAAGCGAATCACATTAAATCTCTCTGGATAGTCTCCCAACACTTCTTGTGATTGCCATGTGTTTACCACATATTTAATGAGGTGCTATGTTTGTGAAGAATTACCTAATTCAGAAACACTATTAATGTTGACCACCAGACTACACTACACAGTAGGCAGTCCCTTCGGATGTTTTTCTTAAATCGTGGGTCATTTTCTGATTCTCATTATTTGGAGTTCTTAAATCTTAGCAAGTGTCACCAATATTAAATACCCAAAGTCCATTTAAACTTTCTTTAAAGTTGGAGCAGTTGTCTGTGTTTGAAACAGATGAAATAAAAAATAATAATCAAGGCTAGAGCATTGCGTGCCCAGAAGGGAAACCATCCTAGTCTTCCGTCTGCCTTGTCCGATTTAGGGGCCACGTGTTTCCACCCACTGTCAATAATGAAAATAATTAAGTCAGAATGTCGCCATTTTGTTAAGCTTCTAAGACGGCAGTTCTCAACTTGTGGTTCAAGGTTTTGGCTGCTATGCAAATAATTGTTTTAAAATATATTTTGAATTATGAGACAAATTTTTTGTACCTTTTTTTTGGTTTGGAATACTTTTCAAGTTTCTGCACATAGGGCAATTGTAAATTTAAAGCATTAAGCATTTATTGGTGAATAATGTATATATTCCCCGTCAAGAAATATGAGTGAAATTGAAATAAATTCTTTAAAGTTTACTATATTGCTAGTGGTTTCACAACACTTGTATTTATTTATCAATGAAGTCTAATAAAGTTGATTAAGACGGTGTGTTCTCGGTTTTTTAAGGAGTCGTTATGCTGTTTGAAGTACACCTACAAGGTTGGCAGGGTCTGCTTCCGGCGGTAAGAAGGGGGGCGAGCAGGGGGGAACGGAAGAGGCCGAGGCTGACTTACATTCTCCTTGAGGGGGAGGGTCGGGCCCAACCTCATTGCCATATTGCTAAGGATTTGCCATTATCTCCGTAGCCGCCTTTCCCCTTCCCACAGGCAGGTCAGAGGTGGGTGGCGAGGAAGAAAATGAGTGAAAAAGTTTGTGCTTAACCAGCCTTCTCCAAGAGTAAGACCACGGGGTAGGGAGGAGCTGGAGACTAGGACGGAGCAAAAGCCCATAAAGAGGCAACTCGCTAAAGCACAGGTTGCCGCCTGCTACGAGGCGGCAGATCTTTGTCGTTTCTCTCACTTAGGGGAGTTTGAACCTTGATGCTGTGACGGGGGTTGGAGCCTGCCTGGCACTTTGTCGCCTGGAGCAGATGATCCCTTCTGGGCCTCAGCATTTTCCTTCTGCACCTAGCTCAGGAGGTGTTTCTGTCACTGAAAAAACTTGAGCTGAATCTATAGACTTCGCGTTTGATGAGCAACAGGAACAGAAGTAGAACTGTCATGATGAGGACAGTGTTTGCGCTAATTCTGTATTTCAGGGCGGTCTCAGAAGTACTCCCACACCGGCTGCAGAGGTACTGCTCCCCTCCGTTTATAGAGGCGATCATGAGGAGAACTTGCTTAGCCCCAAGTCTTGTCACCCACCGAGCCAACTTTTGAGCCCTTCTGCCTGTTTCGGGAGCCTGTGGTCTTGTTCCTGGCTTTCTCATCAAGGCTGATAATGTGGCCTTCACCTCAGGTTAGGCACGGACGCTTGGTGGGGCCTCCAGACCTGCCGAGTTGGAATCTGGTGGGTGGGATCCACGCTTTGAAAAAAGCCCCACGGTAGATTCGAAGGGACACGGATGGCTGAGGGATCAGAACATCCTATTACATGGGCTCACCCTTACCATCACCATTTATGTGTAAATTCTAACTCAGAGCTGTTAGTGTGTTTTCATAAACCGTGTTTACATTGAAAAATGAAGCAAACCATCTTGAGATGAATTTACATGTTATTTGTGTGTTGGAAATAAGCTACTCAGATGTGCCATCATTAAGTTCCTTGTCCCTGAATCACTCCATCTGGCCTGTGTTTTATTTACAGGTTGTTCGAGCTGAATTCTATTGACGACAACAGCCATGACGTTAAGATCAGCGATCAGGTACATGGACAGATTAGTATTTAGGTTTTCCATTTAGTGGAAACAACATCTCATCTATAAATAAAATTTTTAATAGAGATTATAAAAACATGGCTACACAACTCTTATCAAACCACTAATATTAGGAGTAACAGTAGTTCTGAAGCCGGGAAGGTGGTCTCTGGGAGTGGCCAGACCTGTGTCGGGAGATTTAGAACCAGTGTAAAGGGATTCGTAGAGACCTGCTCCTCCTTTGTGGTGTATCCCAGGGGCACAGTCCCTGAGCACAGCTAGCAGCTTAGCCCCTGAGCGCCTCTGGGTTGCTTTCTGCTTTTCGCTACTGGCTCTCGACACCAGAACCCCCGGATCTCCTGTAGGCTTTGAAAAGCTCAGTGGACGCCTGGGTGGCTCAGTGGGTTAAGCCTCTGCCTTCTCTCAGGTCATGATCTCAGGGTCCTGGGATCGAGCCCTGCATCGGGCTCTCTGCTCAGCAGGGAGCCTGCTTCCCTCTCTCTCTGCCTGCCTCTCTGCCTACTTGGGATCTCCGTCCATCAAATAAATAAAAATCAAGAAAAGCTCTGATGCCTCAGCCCCATGGCAGACAACTGAATCAGTCCCTAGGGATGAGTCTACACGTTAGTGAGGCTGGGGACACAATACCAGCGCAAAGAACAAAATCTTGGCCTTCTCGGAAAGGTGAAAGTCAGGTTCAGAGTGTTGCAGGGGCCAGTGTTCTTGATGGGAGCCTACAGGCTTTCGTCCAGCTGTGGGATCAAAATGGAAACGATGCAGTGAAACTAATTCATGTAATAACTAAATGTCTATTTAGGTTAAATGGGGAATGACTGATTTAATATAAAATCCCCTGCAGTTCTCTGTGTTCTTTAGGTTCTACGCTGTGATGGTGGTGTCCGGTGGCTCAGTTGGTTAAGCATCTGCCTTCAGCTCAGATCATGATTTCAGAGTCCTGGGGTCGAGACCTACATCCGGTTACCTGCTCTGTGGGGAGCCTGCTTCTCTCTCTGCCTCTTTCTGTTTCTCATGAATTAAAAAAAAAAAAAAAAGTAGCAATGTGAGAAAACCATTTTTAAAAAGTTTTAAATTGTGATAAAGGTATTTAGTTAATTTTTCAAAAATGAGGAAGACCTCAATCTCCTAAATCCACCTGTAACCAGCAAATCATATTTGCAGAAGAGTAGACCAAGGATAAAGATGCAAGCTTATGACTGGAAAAAGCACTTTTCCCCTATATGCCTTAAGTAGCTCGTGTGATTCAGAAACTCAGCCTTGGTTAAGACTCATTTGTGAAGTGAGCTTTAAACTACTTGACCCAGAATCAACAAATGATATTAAAACCAGTAAACTAAATTAGCCAATCCTATGTTTCCATTTTAGGAAGTATAAAACTTGGCAAGAAAAAAAGAATCTTATAATTTGTACATCCATTGCCAAGGGCGCACAATCATTTCCGATTTGTTTGCTTGACGTAGTTCTGATGAGGGGGCAGAACTTGTGTTTAATACTGGTCTGTGCTTTTGACACTTAGAGTTGGCAAGGTTTCTTGGGAGTTGGTCAGTCTGACGAACTGTTCCTCCACAGATGTGGTGAGAGCCTCAGTACCCCAGAATCCAGAGTCTGGCTTGTTTTGGGCCAGAATAAGATTTTTACAGATTTTACAGATTTTTGCCAGTTCAGCTTTGGGAAGGAAAATCCACCTACCCCTCAATTAACTCACAAAATGCTGTCAGACAATTGTGTATGAGACCTAGGGATTCAAAACAGTTTCCTGGGATCCTTAAAGTAGACCTTTTAAGAATAAGGAAGACATTTTTTTTTTTTAAACATTGTTTTCCATGAAGAACAAACTTGAATGCCTTTAACTTTATGTTGGTAACTTGGGGAAAAAATGTCTTACAGTAGGACGTTCACCAATGACTAATCCAAATAGAGCAGATGACAGAACTTTTGACCCATGGAAATCGGAACCACGGAAAATCACCCGCTCTTAGTGACTCTCGGGCTACAACAGTGAGATCCCTGAAATGAAAGGATGCAGTACAGAGGAATAGACACGTGTAGCTACACGTAGGATTTACATGCTTATGTATCATCTTGTGTTTATGTAGGAGTGTTAAACAATTTCAAAGCTGGAAGGAGCATAAAGTGTGCCTTTTTAAAATTCCTTGTAGGTTAATTAATTAATGCAAATATTTAACCAAGTGAACGGTGCTAAGTTAAAGATGTCAGTATTCCTGGGTAATCAGTGAATTGACAGTTTTATGGAAAGTTTTTGTAGTTTCAAAGCCATGTAAAATATTTGGGAAATAGCTCTTCAGTCCTTTTCGGAAGATTCATAAATACAAGGACAGAGGTTTACCAGTTTTTATGTGGTGCTCTGTCAAAAGGTTGGTGAAAACTTTTTTTTCCATTAAGTTTGGTAAATACTTATCCCTAAACATTGTCACGAAATTGGACTGTCAGTCCACTGTGTATCCCTCAGTGCCGTTCTGTAACTGATTCAGCTTGGCCTGAAACTTGCATTTTATTTTGTAGCTACGATCGTTGGAATTACTCCTCCAGGATCGTGTTCTGACAGGATTGAATGGGGGAAGGGACTGAAAGGAGCAGTAGTGACATCCTCTCAGAAAACCTGCTTTGTTTTTAAACTAGTAACTTCACTTACTTGTTACAACTGTGGGCCCATTTGAAATTGTCACTAATTATTCATTTAACCAATGGAGCCACTGTTGGAGCCAAGTGAAAATAATATGCTAATTTATGCTTCCACAAAGTAAGAGCAAAATAAGTATTTTCATACTGACAGGACCCCTTATTTCAGCCCTCTATTAAGGAGGAACGATTTCAAAACCAATTCTTGTTTTTTTTTTTTTAAAAGGATTACAGAATACATATATGGTGCGTTAGTCCGTGACATCCCCATGGGGATGGGGCGTGGGGCAGGCATTTCAGGTTCCTGTGATGCAAGTTTCCATCCTTCACAGGTGGGTGTCGGTGAACGTGGTGTGCTCCTTAGTCACAGAGCTGAAGCCTTTGATGGCATTCATCAGGTCCTCTTCATCCACATACTGGAAAATAAGCCAATCGCCATTGATTAGGACAGTCACTGTTAATAATAGTATTGGCCATCGGTTGATAGTTCTATCAATTTAATATAGAAAGTACTCTGTAAGTATTCTGTTAAAGGCTAACATCCTACGCTCAAAACTCTAAGGCGTGGTTTCAGACTGCCCTTCTCTTAAATTTACCTTAAAGAAAGGATCACATCACATGTACACGTGAACTGTGGACTAATCCAAAATGTCATTTGAGTGTTATGGTGCGTCATACCTCAACCTTTCTAAACCTCAGTTTTCTCATCTGTAAAGTGGGGAGATTATATTTTTCATGTTTATTTTATATTTTTATGTGTGTTTTTATATACATATATATATATATATATATATATTATATGTATATAATACAGGGGATCCCAGGACCCTAAGATCATGACCTGAGCTGAAGGCAGAGGCTTAACCCACTGAGCCACCCAGGCGCCCCAGAACTGCTCTTTCTCCTCTAACCGCACACCAGAAGGAAGAAGATGATGCACTTCTTTCGCTTTTTTGCTTTTTTTTTTTTTTTCCTTTTTCCTTTTAGACCAATTCTGGTGTTCCCAGTCACCTTCTGCCTATCTCTTCCTTGCAGAGCGCTGGGAGGCAACAGTCCGTGAGGGACAGAAAGCGCTAAGCCATCTCTTTACCGATACCTTTTGGGCGGTGGATCAAAGGCTCTGGATAAGGAGGGTCCCGGGTGGCTCAGCCGGTGAGGCTCAGACTCTTGTTTTCGGCTCAGGTCCGGCCTCAGTGTGATGAGACTAAGCCCCACATGAGGTTCTGCGCTCAGTGGGGCGTCTGCTGGATAGTCTCTCTCTGCCTGTCCTCCCACTCATAAACGCTCTCTCCCCTGCCCTGTCTCAAATAAATAAATAAATCTTTAAAAAAAAAAAAATGCTCTTGGGATGCCTGGATAGGTCGGTCACTTGGGCGTCTACCTTCAGCTCAGGTCATGATCCCAGGGTCGTGGGATCGAGTCCCACATCAAGCTCCCTGCTCAGCGGGGAGCCTGCTTCTCCCTCTGCCGGCTCTGCCTGCTGCTTCCCCTGCTTGTGTTCTCACTTGCTCTCTCTCTGACAAATAAAATCTTTTTTTGAAAAAAGGCTCTGGATAAGGAAGTCAACTCACCAGTCCACTGTCGTGGCCCATGATGGTTTCCCACAGCGAGTCATCAATCAAGACCTTCTTGTCTTGAATGTCCGTGAGCTGGCTGGCGCTGCGGTGGAGGGAGCCTTGGGAATAGGTGCGGGTGCCTCGGCTCTGACTTGGGATCCGGAGGACGGATATGCTCCGGTTACTCCTAATGCTGATGGGTGTCCCAGACCGGGGGATTCTGGTGTTAGCTAACCCCTGAAAAGAAAGTCGCTGCTGGTAATTAGAGTCTCAAGAAAATGGGCTTGAAATACGACAGAAAATTGTGTGTCACACATTGTCAGTGAAGGAACACACCGTATCCCACTGCAGAACTTAGCTTATCTGCAACACTGTGGCCCCTGGTTTCTTGGGAAGGGTGAGATGATGAAGTAATAGTCATGTTAGACACCCAATGTTCTTAGCACCTGGAGAGTTCATGCCCTAGTGCTCTGACTGTTGTTCCCTGTAGGTAAGAGCTGCTGCTTTGCAAAGTGGTGGGTGCAGGAGGTAGAGGTGGGGTGTACAAAGTCATCCCTTCATGGGACGTGTCCCCACGGAGCCTGTGTCTTGAGATCAATGCTTTCCCAGAGCAACGTTAATAATGGTCTCTCCTGTACCCCTGGGGCTAATAATGCATTACATGTTTATAAAAAATAAAAAATTATTAAAAAATTAAAAGTATTAATGGTCTCTCCTGGTTGCCAAGTGAGCACGGTTGTGTTATATTTCAAAATTCCTGGATTTGTGTAGGGAAATGGACTCTTCCCACCGTCTGTTCTCATTCATATTGTTCTATTTCTTTTAAGATTCAGCCTTCAAAATAAATCAGGTCCGGGATTAACATCAGAAAGAGAAAGGCACTACATGGGCAGAACCTAGAAGGTGCTGTAAGAGAACCGAGCTACTGTAAACATCTGAGGTTTTGTTTAGCTCGTCCAATCAGTGGAATGTTCCTGCTTTCCATTGTGCAGTCAACACATCACACAGAAGATCACGCGTTCATGCAGCACACGGAGGTACCTCAAAGTGCATGGTGTAACTTTTTAGGGTCACATTGCTTGACACATCAGATATATCGGCCACAGAGTCAAACTGAGAACAAATGGGGAGGCATCAGTTAGTGTTTGGAACAAACAAAATGACTGTAAAACAAATTCTTTGTTTCTCCAATGATAGCATAATCACACAATCATTCTGAGAGGCATCTCAGGGTGTGTGTGTGTGTGTGTGTGTGTGTGTGTGTGTTGCAGGGATAGCTCTCACCCACCTCCCCAAGTGAAAAGAAACAATCTGAAACAGTGAGCAGGTGAATCCCACCTGGTCCCATTCAGAATCTTAGCCATTGTTTCTGGAGCTCAGGGACACCAACAATGGCTCTTTATTTTGCTCTACTAATGCGAATTCTTCTCTCCTTTGTTTGACTAACTTTCACTAATATTCTTGCAACTTTGCGAGAACGGTTTACTTTCAACATTTTTTTTAAAGCATTAGAAGAAGGTTTGCAAGTGCGTGTTATTACCTGGGTAGGATTAATTTAGGATATTTCAGTGGGTTCCGGCATATGGCCCAGGGTCCTGGGACACTCCAGATTTCACTCCTGCTAACCCTCCAGGACCTGTGACTGACACTCTCAATACTGAAGATGAGCGAGTGTGGGGACCCGGAGCTGCTGGTGGCCTGCAGCCCCACCAGCCCTTTCCCTCTTCACGCCTCCCTTGGCCACTGAGCAAAAGTTAACCCATTGGGAGCCACTCTGCTTCTCCCCAGTGGCAAGGAGTATATGGGAAGAGGGTGTCCCAATTCCTTGGTCTGCCCATCCCAGTTGAAGTCCAAGTCTAGTCCCAGAGACAACTTGGCCTTCTTTTGCAGGGACTAAAAGCAATAATCAGCAGCCCTCACCTGTTTTGTTTTGTTTTTCCATGTTTTTTAATTTTTTCATGATAAATACACTTCACAAGAGATCTACTCTCTTAGCAGACTGGCAATATAGTATCGTTATCTATAGGGACAGTGCCGTACAGCAGATCTCTAGGATGTCGTCATCTTGCAGAACTGAACCTTTATAAAACCTGCTAATAAGCAATTCCCCATTTCCCTCTCCCCACCTTGGCAACCACCATATTTTGCTTCCATGAATCTGGCTATTTTAGATCCCTCATATGAGTGGAATCATGGAATCCCCCCAACCTGTTTCCATCAGTTACAAGACTATACACACCCTTTCCAGGAATTGTATTCTATGTATTTTATTTTTAGTTCATTTATGGCTATTCTCAGGCTTTACTGAGCATCTGACTTCCGGGGTGCTGGTTGACGTAGCAGATACTTTGGTTTCTTTCTCAGAGCTTCAGGTCCTGCTTCTATGTGATGCTGAAACTGACAGTTCATGGGCCACGCTTTGATGAAACAAAGCTTGACAAGACTCATGAGAACCGTGAGCAACGGCACCATCCAGAGTAACTTCCTGCTGAAATGATGTGATTGCTTCTTGATCCCTCAGTTAGGCAAGTGGACAAAACTGGATTCCTCCTCGGGAAGGGTAATGAGGCAGAAGTGCCTGCCTATAGGGTTTGGGTCAAGAAACAGGAGATTTGATCTCTGAAAGGAGTTACAATAACGGAATGTGGGGAAGTTTTCTGGAAGCACACCTCACATGACAGAGTAGAGGAACCCAGCAGAGCTCCAGAGTTTCTCTTCCACGTTCTCCATGCGCCCCCTATGGCCCAGGGTTGATTTAGCTGGTCTCCACAGACTAGAGAGATCTCAGGTCTTCTGGGCTCTTCCATGTTCTTCTGAACTCCAGAAGTGGTGGTGCTTCTTTCATCTAAGAACATGGCTTCCTCAGAGAGAGAGTTCCTCTTCAACAAGGGAAAACTGTAAAGTAACTGCTCTTCAATGAGAATCTTCTAATGAACATACACTGAATAGTAGCACATGGCCAATGGTCTGAGTTGGCCATTCAATATTCATTCATTTCACAAATATTTGTGGAATATCTGTTATATGCCGGGCACTGTTCTGGGTATTGGGGTACAACAGTAAATGACCCACAAAATCCTGTCTTTGAGCAGCTCACATTCTCTTTGAGGAGTCAGAGAACCATATCTGCTATGGTTATCTTGTGGTGATGGCACAATGGAAGTAGACTAGGAAGCTAGGGAATTTAATTTCACATGGAAGGGAATGTGACATTTGTGCAGGGACCTGTAGGAAGTGAGAGTGGAAGCCACCCGAGAGAAGAGCAGGAGCGAGGCCCAGGGGGAGGAGCTTGATGTGCTCAGGGAGGAAGGAGACTTGGAGAGCGAAGAGTGGGAGGAGGTAGGGTTGGTGAGTGCTGAGGACCAGATGATGGGGACGTTGTCTTGGCTTCTCCACCACCAAGACACTGTCCCATGGCTAGACACAAACCATGGTCTCAGAGGGATGACAGTCTTTGTGCCCACACTTCCACTACTTGGGCATGATATGGCTTTGTCAGAACCTTAACCACTGTTTGTTGCCGGGTCGTGGAAGGTGAAGCGATCTGGATGGCAGGTGATTCACTCATTTCTATTTTTTAAAGTGTTGCAACTCAACTGGTTTGACTGGGCTTCTGTGCTTAATTCTGGTGCTGCTGTGATACTATGATTTATAATAAATATATATTTGGTCCCCTTGGAATTTCTTAAGTGAGGAGAGCCACAAGGTGTCTTTTGTTATGTTAATGAGTGACTTTTGGATCCACCTAAGGCTGGTTGTCAGGAGAACCAACCCTGTGATTAGAGCTTTGGGAATTTCAGTTCTCACTCATCATACTCCCAGCTCCACCTCTAGGGAGGGGAGAGAGACTGGAGGTTGAATTAGCAGCTAGTAGCCAATGATCTGATCAATCACACCTAAGTGATAAAGCCTCCATTGCTGGGGTGTAAGAGCTTCTGGGCTGGTGAACCCTGGAGGTGCTGGGAGTGGCAAGCTCAGAGGGTGAGGAAGCCCCGCAGCATCCCCCCCACCCCGCCCCGCCCTACACAGCTCTTCCATCTGGCCCTTCCTGAGTTCTATCCTTTTGTAATAAACTGATAATCCAGTAAGTGAAATGTTTCTCTGAGTTCTGTGAGCTATTCTTGCAAACCAATTGAACCCAAGGAGGGGCGATTGCGAATTCCAGTCTGTAGCTGGTCTGTCAGAAGCCCGGTGGCAGCCTGGACTTGTGACTGGTGTCTAAAGTTGAGGGGCGGGGATAGTCTTGGAGAACTGAACCCTTGATTTGTAAAATCTGACACCATCTCTCAGTAGAGTTAGAACTGAGTTGAATCGTAGGACACCCAGCTCGTGTCTGAGAACTGCTTATTGTGGAAGAACTTCCCCCTCCAACGGTGGAAGTGGTAATCAGAGTGGTCATCAGCTAAAACTCGCTGCACAGGCTGGCCATGAACTCAACCTTTGCACAAACTGGGCGAAAGGAGATTTCTCAGGCAGATGTCGCCCTTTGGATGCACGGCTTGGGAAGGACTGGCACCTGGTGGGAATTAGGATTTGTAGCCTTTCCTCCTCCCGATAGACCCAGCCCCACACCAGAGTGCAACTTTAGTTCCAATCACCTTTTACCCTGTCGTCGAGTGCTTTGGGCCAGGATCCGCCTGCACTACCACACGTGTGGCCTCACCCCCAAACCTTTGCCTGACCTCCTATCTTGGGAGCGGGCGGGTGGGAGCTATGAGAAGCCACTCACCCCCAGTGGCCCGGGTGTCAGAGGCCGGGGACAAACTGAGCACTGCCTGCAATTTAGTTTCTCCCTAGATTCCCCCTTTTTTTGTTAGCCCCCAAACCAAGTTGCACAGTTAAATAACCTATAAGTTCCCTGGGTGATTTCGATATGCAGCTCTTCTCCCCCATCCCCTGATTTACAGTGTTAGAGCAGAAACAGTCACTCCTGGTTGCACCAGAGAATAGCTTTTGGAGTTTAACAAAAGAATGTGAATCCCCAGGCCCCACCTGAAAGCAATGGAATCAGAGTTGCTGGGATAAGGCCCAAGCAATGGCTTTTTTAAAAACCTCCCGGAGGCCAGGGTGGGAGGGGGGGGGCGCTGGGTGGCTGAGTGGGTTAAGCCTCTGCTTTGGCTCAGGTCATGATCCCAGGATCCTGGGATGGAGCCCCACATCGGGCTCCTTGCTCAGCAGGGAGTCTACTTCCCTCTTCTCTCTCTCTGCCTGCCTCTCTGCCTACTTGTGATCTCAGTCTATCAAATAAATAAATAAAATCTTTGAAAAAACAAAACAAAACTTCCCAAGTATCTTTGTCCCTTTGAGCTGCTTTAACAGAATCCCATAGACTGGCTAGCGTATAAACAACAGAAATTATTTCTCAAGTTCTGGAGGCTGGGAAGTCCAAGTTCAAGATGGCGGCCCATGGAGTGTCAGGTCGGTGCCTGCTTCCTGGTTCACAGACGGACATCTTCGTGTCTTCTTGCTGTGTCTTCCCATGGAGGAAGGGACGAGAAAGCTCTCTGGTGGTCTCTCCCATAAGGTCTCTATTAGCCTTTTTCGGACCCTGTATTTTATCGAACATAACTGTCTTCAAGCCCCTTGTTACCATGACTCCGGAAATATTTCCCTCTACATAACCGCAAGTATTCCAGCCCAGTGATAGGGAAACGGGGCCCGGCGTCGGAGACCTACCATGTGGGTTTCCCCCGGTGGATAGACACTCAGCGGAGACATTCTCTTCTGAATAGGCACTAAGGGAGGCCTCTCTCTGATATATGGCTCTTTGTGGATTTTTCTTTGTAGTATCAGAGACAGAAAAATGGCCAGCAGGATCAAGCCCAGCATCGCCATTAACACGATGAACCATAACTCGCTATAGAACTCGGTGCTTTTGCTCCCCGATCCTCTCTTTTCTCCAGGAGTCGTCAGAACCAGGCCTGCGAAACCCAGGGACGGGAAAGAGAAATGTTATTTCAGAAGGCAGTTTCATGATCCCTTGCCCCGATGTTTGATAGTAAATTGGAAAGGAGTTTAAAGCAGTTTGTCTCCCGGTGCTTGTCTGTACTTGTGTTCAGGCTGGGAAAATGGTGCCGAGTGTGGCAGGGAGACGCTTATAGCCCTCGGGAGACCTCTGGGACACAGCTCGGGGTGGAAATCACTGCTGCCTTTGCACGCTTCCTGGGAAAGGCAGGGGGAGGGGGGGAGAAGATCCTAAGGGGGGGGGGTGGTCACCAAAGTAACCTTGAGGAGTGCCTGCCTCACAGTCGTGTGCCCTGAGTGCAAAGTGGACTTTGGGCAGTGGACTCTCGCCACGGCCCAGCTTTACCACTGTCACCGCAGAGAACTTTCTGGACACATCTCTTCAAAGCTGAGGAGATCCCAGCCCCTCACTTCATGGTCCTGGGACGTTTGGTCCAAATTGGATTAGAAACCCCAGACCCCGTTTTCTATTGTGATGTTGACAGTCTGTGCTTGCCAACATGTTATCGTCCGATGTCCCACACCCTGGCCTCTCCGTGACACAGCAACTGTGGGAGTCATCACTCAAGTACCCCCAGAGAGCTTCCCCTGGAAAGATACCCTTTGGCCACAGGACCTCTTACTCTCGATTTCTGTTCAAGTGTCCCAAGTTCGGGCGATGTGATTCTTTGCACGCGAGCTAATCACAGCAGCTCATGTTCAATGAGCAACTATTCACCCTGCACTGAGCCCATAGCTCTCATGTCTGTGGGTGTACAGAAAGCTGCAAGAGCCGGGGCAGACAGGAGACAGGCTCACGGAGCTCCCTGCAGGGCAGCAGTGCTGTCCAGCAAACGGGGTAGGAGCCCAAGCAGGGCTCAGAGATCATCTCCAGCCCAGCCACTTGCTGGGGCCATTGGCGGGGATGTCACGGGAAGTCACTCAACGAAGAGGGCTGCACCCTCTCAGCAGAAGGGAGAAGGGGAAGGGACAAGAGCTGAGGAGAAATGTGTTTTGTTTTGCAGAACGAACAGTTCCAGCCCAGGGAACAACCGAGCAGGTGTTTCGCCCGAGAGCCCTTACGTGAGCCCGTTGGAACAGGCCTGGAGGGGCACCAGCGCAGACAGATGCCCCCTGGAGTTGTCCCGAAGTCATCTTTAGCTCATTGTAACACTGAGATCTCTTTCTAAGGGTGGAGTTTTCTGTCGTGTTTTGAACATATGGTGTTGGCCCTAGCACGTCTATGTGCAAGGCATGTCCAACTGAACCAGAAGTGCCTCTGCAACCCCCCGCCCCCGCGCCCACCCCTAATGCACTGAGTCAAAGCTCCCTGTACGAACCTCCCTGTCTCCTTACTTGTAACAAGTAAGTTTTTTGCTTTCAACACTTCCTCTAAATGTGCTCAGTTTGATGTACCCCAAGGAGCAAACCCTTGACTGGGGTGACAGGGCGGGCTCAGAAGCCCGTGGACACAGCAGCAGGCACACAGGCTTGGCAGGGGCGGGGGGGGTTTGCTGGGAGCCAGAGCTCCAGCGCAGGTGCCTGTGGCCCAAAGCAGGAAGGGGAACAGACACAGAGGCCAGGGCCTCCCCGCTATCGGCACCGAGTCCCCCTTTGCAGCTCCTCAAGGACAGGGCGGTGGGGGCGGCTGTTGGACACTTGACACCCACACTTTCAGTGGAAGGGAAGGGGAGGGCTTCAGAATCGGGGTGAGGAGGTTTAAGAGAGAGAGAGAGAAGGTGACTGAGATAGAATTTCGAGCTTCCTAAGAGGAGCCGCACGACTTGGCTAATCCTAACTGGACTTCCCATAGCTCTGTGGTGATACAAGTTGCTCCGCTCCACCATCTCAGAAGTAAAGAGTCGAAGCTCTGCCAAGTTCCAGCAGATAGGAATTCCCCTAATTAGGAATCAATGTGTGTTGTCTGAATTAAAACAAAGCGTAACAAAACATAAAACCGACAACCTTGGTTGTTTGCGGGAAGAGCTGAATTTCCTCTGTGTGGCGCGGGGCTGGAACGCCAGAAACAGATCTGATGGGCCCAGTGGGCCCCTTGCTTGGGAGGACACAGGGAATGTAGGGCAGCCTGCCTGAGGGAAGCTGCAGAAAGCAAACAGCCCTCGGAACAGGAGGAGGGAAATGAGGATGGCCAGACTTTGGCGCTTCAAGGCTGCCTCAGGGAAGGGAACAGGAACATTTTAAAAGTTACCTCACAAAATTAAAGCTGACTATGGGTATTAGTTGGACAATACATCTTGGAATTTTTTTCATAACTTCTCACTCACTGTCCTCGGTGTTCCTTCTCTCACCCATGGAAACCTCTGCTTGTATTCAAGAACCGAATACAGGCTTCCGCTCTTTTAAGGAGAGGTTAAAATCAGGATGGTGTATATGTTAAAATTTTAAAAACCAATTAAAAACAAAGTAAAAAAAATTTAAAAATTAAAAAAAAAATCAGTTTTCTTTTTAAAGTCCCTTTGATTTCAGGGGACCTCACCCATCACCTGGGAGCTTCAGGGTCAGGGTAGGAACTTCAGTGGCTGACTCAACTTCAAAGAAAAACCCCAGTGGTGTCAGAGGAGGCCCCTGACTGGGGACTGCCCTCCCCAGGGAAGGCGTACTTGCCCCCAGCTAGGAGACTGGATGGACTGGATTCCGGGGGGGCTCAATCTAGGTTATGGGTTTTGCTCAACTCTTCATCCGGGTCCTCTGTATCAAAATCATTGGGTGGAGCTTGTTTATTTTGTTTGCTTTTTGATTTTTAAAATCTGATTATAGTTGACACACAATGCGATGGGCAGGGCTTGTTGAAAGAGCAGCTTCTTGGGCCCTACTGACTCTGGATCTCTGCCAGGGGCCTGGGAAACCATGTAATACACAAGAACCCGGAGATGACTCTTCTGCACACTTAAATTTCAGAACAGCTGCTCAAGAAAAAGGATGGGACCAGGGGTCAGCAGAGAAACCATGTTCCAATTCTCATCTTAGCGATGAGCTTGTGGACATTCTTGGGTAAGTTCTGATGTGCCTTAGGCCTCCATTGGTCCACTCCACTTGTGGAAACATTGGAGTTGCTAAAAGAATACCAAATAGAGGCCCTGGGTGGCTTAGTGGCTTAAACATCTGACTCTTGATTTAGATTCAGTTCATGATCTTAGGGTCCTGAGATCATGAGATCAAGCCCCGAGTTGGATATGGAGCCTGCATTAAGAATCTCGCTTTCCCCCACCCCTGCCTCTCATCCTCTCTAAAAAAACCCAAAAACCAAAAACCAAATAAAGTCTACTCTAATCTACAACAGCTATGAAACAAAATAAGATAGACTATGTGGAATTGTGTTAGGTATTGTACAAAATTGTACATGGCATCCAGACATGTTAAGTCTGGAATCATAGAATTTTATTTATATATATATATATGCACATATCTATATATACATATATATGTGTATATATATGTGCATATATATATGCACATATATATATATATATATTTAGTGATTGAAATTATCCTTGATAACAATATGTATGTTTACCTGTGTCTCAGAATTTGTGGACATTTGTATTAAAAAATCCTAACTATACATGCGTACAAATTTGATATGATATTAGTTACTGGAATTTAAAATAAGGTATCAGTCCCAGTTATGTTCTAATGGAAAAGATCTGGCATTTCTCTAACTTGCCCTTTGAAACTGTAAAGTATTACATGTGTTAGATTCAGAGATTGTAGGTAGAACTCAATTTAAAAGATGCTCCATAAAAATTACAATTTCATCTCTTCAGCTAAATTACTTGGTAATAACAATCAATCATAATCTTTTACAGAGAATACAAGAGAGAAATCTCTCCAATTCACCATTTTAGGCTCTGAATCTATAATATTATCTCTATGATCAACACATATTGGCATTAGAGTATTTTCTCTCTTCCTCTGATTTCTTTTCTCTGACTTCCTCTATAAAGCACTTTTTTGGTAAACACAGTCCTTTAGCTCTTAACCGACAGGATTTGTGTGTAGAAGAGAATTTAGTTATGTCTCTCTGTGTATATAACTCAATGACTTGATATTTTAAGAGTACAACATGTCCTAACTCCTTGCCTGATGTAATTTCCATGAGAACCTTTAAAAATATTTCTTATAATACTTAACACAGTTCCTTCCATATAGTCTATGCCAATATATTAGCACAAGTATGTAGAAATGAACATATGCTTGTTTCTTTAGAAAAATGAATACGCTCTATACTAAATATAGTAGGAGTTAAAAATTTACCAAATCCGGTCGAGGTATCGTATTGGACCACAGGCGTCTTAACGCTTCCTTCATCTGTGGTGCAGATGACCTGGAAAAAGAAGGCTGGAGAAAAGGTCCATGCCTCGGTCATTCAACACCTACAAAGATGGGGCAGGCTTTTGGAAGGGCAGCGTCTCACAGCATAGGAAAGTCTGAAAACAGTTTTCCAGCACAAGTTGTGAGGTTGTATCTAATAGGCAAACTTATTTCTAATATTAAAATGGCCAAGAAAAATAGCTTATTATCAGTGTAATAATAGTATATATTTATAAATAACAGAACTGAAGAAGCTTAGAGCTTATACAGCAAAACAAAACAAAACAACAACAACAACAAACCCCAAAAGAAGAATCAGAAGAGTAAAGGATAATACACGGTGGATCTTGTTTTTCTGTACATGGTCTAAACCTATTCCTTCCAAAAGGTACAGATGTTGGGATGCCTGGGTGGCTCGTTGGTGAAGTGACTGTTTTGGCTCAGGACATGATCCTGGAGTCACAGGATCAGTTCTACCTGGGGCTCCCTGCTCGGCAGTGAGTCTGCTTCTCCCTCTGTCCTTGCCCCTTCTCTGATCACCTTCCAGAAGGACTGTCAAGTGGGGACCCAGAGGTCCTGACGCACTATGGAATGGGAGTCAGAAACTAACTTCTGTCCGCCGTCCTGGGTAGATAGATGGTGGTGTCGAGCCCGCTATACACACGCTGGCCTCTGTCGGTCACCACGAACTCCTTCAGCGGGCCGTTCAGCAAGAAAGAGCCGCTCCAGTCCACACGCACCAGAGACAAATTGCTGTCCACCGAAAACGGGGCTCGGTACTGGGGCACTGTGGGGAGAAAGTCATATGTTCTAAAAATGGTTACCTCGGAGTACATGTGTGTATATATAGGTCTTTTTTTTTTTTTTAATATGGCCCCCACTCACCCCTAAATTGGATTGCTGGAACCCATATTTTTCTCAGTGTTTAAAAAAAAAACAAAAAACCCTGGCATGGGGGGGTTCACCAATGGGAACATGTGTGAAATGCTTTCTCAGCAACGTTGCACCTGCTTTCCAGAAAAAAAAAAAAAAAATCAATGGAGAGCAGTGTTTTATGAAATAAAACTATTAACATACAATGGTTGTGCTTACCAACATAGCCCTGGAGCTCATATTTTGTTGCATTTTCCCTCTTTTAACGGGTAAAGTATCCTTAACACTATTAACTAGAGCAGATTGCTATTTTTCATATCGAATCAATATTTATTGCTACAAAGCCCCAAGGACTAGATGAAGTTAATATATTTTTTTTTCTCCCAACGAAACTGCTTAGATGGTGAATTATGTCCTTTTGGCACCCATTTATTTTTAAAGCTTTTTCTTGAATCGTTAGTTTGTTTTCTAAGATAGTTAAAAAGCCTTGCAAATAGCAATTCTACTATAATAATTCATTGGCCTGACTAATCAATCAATAGCATAGTACATTAGTATATCATCAAGTTCGGGTCTCCTAAGTATTATATCAGAGACAGAAGCGACTTGGTGTGCATGTTCTCTTTCCATTTTTCAGCTCCTTACTAAAACAAAGGAAAAATAATCCGTAACCGAGTCTCATCTTTTAAATGAATAATTTTTGCAGAAACAAATGAAGGGTTACCATATCATCTTGTCAAGTCAGAAGAGATTTATTTCATGAGATTTTGTTTTCTCCAAAATAATCAATACATTTGTAACAGCACTAAGATCCATCTATATACTAAATTGGCTTTTAAGAAAAGAAAAAAAGGGAGTGGTGTAAATAAATTAGATATCCTTTTCTTTTTTTTCTTTAGAAATTAGACCCATCTGTTGCTGATGCTAGGAAATATAACAAAATAAGGAATAATTATACTTTGGTCCTCCTGGGGTTTAAACCGTGAGACAACTAAGATTCTTACCTTTCAAAATAAGACATTTTTATAAAGCCATAAAAAATATTTCTGCAAATACAAAAATCAGAGCTACAAAACCCTCTTTAAATATCTGGTTTTCCAACACAAAGTTTGTTCAACATCACAATGGAATGTACTGTTGTATTTGTGGCTTCTTTCTGTCACTTAATTCAGTAGATTTCCTTCGTAACAGTATAAATAAAGAGGAGGCTTGCACATAGTACGGAAATAGAAAGATGGGAGCTTTATTTGCCTTGCAGGACACAGAGATCTTCCAGAGGAAAGAGTAATTAAACAACCAAAATCGTCAAAAATAATGGATTTGGAGACTGAGAAAATGCGAAAAGCCACTATGCCCTTTGCACCTGCTGTGTTGTATCTCATTTAATCTTCAAAACCACCTGGTAAGAATTAGTTGCTGATTTTTCAGGTTCTGAGGAGCCAAGTCACTTGCTTAATGTCAGTGAGTGGTAGGAGACCCAGGATCTGAATCCAGCCCTGCCAACCGTGAAGGTCATACTTTTTTTTTTTTTTAAGATTTTATTTATTTATTTGACAGACAGATACCACAAGTAGGCAGAAGCAGGCAGAGAGAGAGAGAGGAGAAAGCAGGCTCCCCGTGGAGCAGAGAGCCCGATGCGGGGCTCGATCCCAGGACCCTGGGATCAGGACCTGAGCCGAAGGCAGAGGCTTAACCCACTGAGCCACCCAGGCGCCCTGGATGTTTTCAGGCGGAAGGACCGCCGGCCTCGTTGCAGACAGAAAGGGAACCAGTTGCAGGGGAGTGGTCTGGGGTGGAAAGGAGCAAACTTCTGACCGGTGAGCTGTCGTTTCCTGGCGGATTTGGAGGCAAGGAGTGCTGCAGAGAATACAGGAGAGGCGGTCGAGGATAGGATGAGTGTGTGTGTGTGAGGGGGGGAGCTCGGGGCTGGGGGGGCGAAGGGCGGGAAGATGTGGAGGCTTGAGAGGGGTAGAGGAGGTCTGAAATCTTTCCGACAGGCCAGGGTACCAAAGTGGAACTGAGGGTGCTACTGAGTGGAGGAGGGGGGTTCGTGAACTTAGAGTAACAGTTCCACTTTCTAGGGTGGCAATGGGCAGGCCCCTTCAGCTCTGGCCTTGGTCTGGGATCACTTTATGGTGCAGCTTCCAGAGCCTCGGATCAGATTCTGGTCCACGTGAACGGCATCTTGGAATGGTCGTGGATGGTCCACGGTCCTGCTTCAGCTTTCTTTTCTGTATATTTGGATAATAGCATTGACTTCATCGGCTTGTGCTGAGGGTTATTTCTAAATTCCCTGAACAGTGCCAGGACCGAGCCTCTCTGAGTGACGTGTTGCTAACATCCTGCCTTGTCGCCCGGTCACATTAAAGTCTTTGTATGAGGCAGTGGACTATTGTGAATGTGTAACTCTTACTTTTAAGAAATGTCAATGCCAGACCCTGAAGAAGAGATTATAATTTGATACAATATGGCTGGAAAGCCTATTTGTGATAAGTATCCAAAGCCTTAAAATATTAAAATATTTGATACAGTAAATTCCATTCATTGAAATTGAATTTGAAGATGATCAGACGTTCAAAGACGGGTTCACAAAGAAATTTCTCACCACACTTATAAAAGAAAATATTAGAACAACTAAAATGTCTAACCAATTCTATAGGATGGAAAATTATAAAGCCATTCAACTTGGTGGCTACAGCTTTTTTAATGTCATGCAAATAAAATAATGTCACGTATAAAAAGCAGACTATGAAATTTCCATTAGAGTATGATCTCAGCCACATAATAGAAGTTGCATGAGAAAAAGACTAAAGGAATTGATTATGCCAAAATACTAATGTGGTTGCATCTGGGTGGTGGGATTATAAGCAGGACTGGCTTTAGGGGTATGGGAACTGCACAGCTGCTTGGGCCTCTCACATAAGAGTCACGAAACGCTCTTATGCTCTGTTGTCACGGTCTTGAGAGTCTTAGTGATTTTTGAGTAAAGGGCCCCATAACTTTACTCTCCACTGCGCCCTACACATGATGTAACTGGTTCTGACTATAAGTACTAATCTTATTCTTTTAAAAAATATTTTATTTATTTATTTGACAGAGAGAGAGAGCGAGAGAAAGAATACGAGGAGTGGGAGTGGGAGAGGGAGAAGCAGGTTTCCCGCTGAGCAGGGAGCCTGCTGGACATGGGGCTCGATCCCAGGACCCTGGGATCATGATTTGAGTGGAAGGCAGTCGCTTAACAACTGACCCACCCAGGCACCCCTACTAATTTTATTTTTAGTATTTCTGTATTTGTTATTTTTTTTGAAGTTTACTTATTGAGGTCATCTCTACACCCAACATAGGGTTCAAACTCATGACGCCAAGATCAGGAGTCACATGTTCTTCTGATCAAGATAGCTACGTACCCTATTTTTGTATCTGTCATTTTTAAACAATAGACACATATACCTTATAAATTCTGAAAAGAAGTTATTTTATAAAAATGTAAGGAAACCCCAATTTATTAGTTAATTGTTCTGCTTTTCTTTTTTCTTTTCTTTTTTTTAAAAAAGATTTATTTATTTATTTATTTGACAGAGAGATCACAAGTAGACAGAGAGGCAGGCAGACAGAGAGAGAAGCAGGCTCCCTGCTGAGCAGAGAGCCCGACATGGGACTCCATCCCAGGACCCCGAGATCATGACCTGAGCCGAAGGCAGCGGCTTAACCCACTGAGCCACCCAGGCGCCCCTGTTCTACTTTTCTTGACAGTACTGTATCTCACTGTTTTCTGGAAATGTTTTCTGGATTATTCTATGCCATATAATTTGAAAAGAAAAGGAGTGGCAAACTAAAAAAAAAAAAATTTTCAGGGGCATTGGGGGTGTCTCAGTGGGTTAAGTGTGTGCTGTCTCAGGTCCTGGGAGCTGCTCAGCAGGGAGCCTGTTCTCCCTCTCCCTCTGCCTGCAGCTCCCCCTGCTTGCCAACAAGCTCTTTCTGCCTGTCAAATAAATAATTAAAAATTTTAAAACAACACCACCAACAACGAGTGTCTCCCGGCTGCCCCCACCTCTCTGGCTGATGGTGGCAGCACTTCTACTCACATTCCCTTTGGGTGATGAAGCGGATCCAGTCTGAAGTCACGCTGCCCACCTCGTTATGGGCCACCACCCGCAGGCTGTAGGTGGTGTAGGGCTGGAGGCCCTCCAGGCGGGCCGTGGGCTCCGGCCCCGCGTACTTGGTCTCTGCTTGGCCGGGGGTACATGGCAGGGCTAAATCCGGAGGGCAAGACTGGTAGAGCTGAAGCTCGTAGCTAGAAGGAGAAAGCAGGCGTAAGATTAGTGTCACTTTCCTTGAAAACCGGGTATGTTTTGTGAGGACACATTTTGTGTTCACAGAACCACCAGCTCTTTCTGAGTCCCACCTGCGGGACGCTGGTCTCCACAACCCTCTGCGGGAACGGGCCGCGGGTGTAGCCGGGGGACTTGCACGTGCTCGCGGGTGCGTCCCACGGAGGCCAGCAGGCCTCGCTGGTGGACAGAAGACAGGTCTCTCTTTTCAGAGAAGACAGGTAACACTGCTGTCCTCTGCTGACAATAGAGAATGTCTTTTTTTTTTTTAAACAAATAAATGAAAACCAACCAACCAAGTAAAACAAAACAATATCTTTTTGTCCAGATGATTTTGAGTGAAATACCTTCTTTGTTTTTCCAAACGGTGGCTCATGACCTTTTAAGATTTTATTTATTTATTTGACAGAGAGAGATCACAAGTAGGCAGAGAGAGAGAGGAGGAGGAGGAAGCAGGCTCCCCGCTGAGCAGAAAGCCCCACGCGGGGCTCAATCCCAGGACCCTGGGATCATGACCTGAGCTGAAGGCAGAGGCTTAACCTACCCAGGCGCCCCGGTTCATGACATCTTAAATTGGATCAAGGAAATTCTGAGTTAACCACAGCCGTTTCCTGTGTTCCAGCTGAGGCCTACGCAGGGTGTTATTCCAGGGACCCACGAGGAGGAGCCTCATCACTGAATGCAAACGCACCGCATCATCTTTCTCACTTAAAGACAATTTGGTTGTTCGCCTAACTAGTTGATTTTGTGATTTAAACACTTGGCAGGGAACATTACGCTCAAACCCATTGACTCGTCTGTTTTGCCGTAGTGTTTGCTCAACAAGTACCGCCTGCTTGGCCGCAGGGGGCCGCTCCGTGTGCTAGTGCCTCACTGCAGCTCGTCTGTCCTCCCGTCTGTCCCTTACCCTTGGATGACTCCATTGGGGCGCAGGGGCGGGCTCCACTGGAACGAAGCTGTCCTCGAGGACAGCGCCTGGATCTGCGGAGAGGACAGTCCCGCGGGCGGAGCAGGCTGAGTTCTCAGCTCGGCGGTGGGCCCTCTGCTGCAGCAGTCGAGGCAGGTGCAGGCCTCCACGCCCACCCAGTACGTGCTGAAGGGCTGCAGGCCGCGGAGGGTCTGCTGGGCCGCCGCGCCTTCCGACAGCTGTGGGGAGACGGGGACACTCCGTGAGGCCAGCCGCGGTCACTGACGATGGACACCTGCGGATCACGCGTCTCAGCTCCTACAAAGGGAGGGCCCTGCTCTGTGCCCTGGGAAAGGCCCCAGGGCCATTAGCGTGGCACTTGCCCTCAGAATTGCCCGGCTCCTTGGAAAGGCCTAACTTAATCACGCAAAACATGTGATGACATAATAGAAGTTAGACCTAACAGGATAGAAATCACAAGGCATAATAGTGTTTATCCCTATGGAAAAATGATAGAATATGACACAAAACATACAAAAAATATATATAATATATGAAATACAATGATAAAAGTTACAAAAATAAAAAATATATAAAGATTTATTTATTTATTGAGAGATGGAGAGAAAGTGCACTGCAGGAGGGACAAAGGGAGAGGGAGAAAGAATCCCAAGCAGACTCCACACTTAGCACAGAGCCCTCCGTGGGGCTCAATCTCAGTACCCCATCATCATGACCTGAGACAAGACCAAGTCAGAAGTGCCACCGACTGCACCACCCAGGCACCCCGCAAAATATCTATTTCAGATTTTTATTTAAATTCCAGTTAACATAGAGTGTAGCATTAGTTTCAGGTGTAGGATTTAGTGGCTCACCTCCATTCAATGCCCCGTGCTCATCACAGGGTGCGCACTCCTTAGTCCCCATCACCTATTTCATGTATCCCCTCACACCTCCCCTCTGGCAGTTTGTCCTCTATAATTAAGAAGCTGTTTCTTGGTCTTCCTCTCTCCTTCTTTTTTATGATCATTTTTGTTTCTTAAATTCCACAAAGAGGGGCACCTTGGTGGCTCAGTGGTGAACCGTCTGCCTTCAGCTCAGGTCATGATTCCAAGGTCTGGGATTGAATCCTGCATTGGGCTCCCTGCTCAGCAGGGAGCCTGCTTCTCCCTCTACCTACCACTCCCCTGCTTGTGTTCACTCTCTCACTCTCTCTGTCTGACAAATAAATAAATAAAATCTTTAAATTCCACCTATGAGTGAAGTCATATGGTATTTGTCTTTCTCTGACTGCTTATTCCACTTAGCATAATACTCTCTAGGTCCAGCCATGTCACCACCAACAGCAAGATTTCATTCTTTTTTTTAAGGCTGAATCAACTACACAGTATATCTATACTATGTGTTCTTTGTCCATTCATCAGTCAATGGACACTTGAGCTATTTCCATAATTTAGCTATTCTAGATAGCTATCCGATAAATATCGGATGCATGTATCCCTTTGTATTTTGGTATCATTTGGGTAAATAACTAGTAGTGCAATTGCTGGGTCATAGGGTAGTTCCATTTTTAACTTTTTGAGGAACCTCCATACTGTTTTTTAGAGTGGCTGCACCAGCTTGCATTCCCACCAACAGAAAGCCACAAAATACTGATCAAATTCTGTGACCATGAGAATAATGCCTTTTCAAAAAACAAAATCTGTATTTCAATTATAGTTGTAGTTAATATTCACAAAGGTCCATACTTTGTCATTGTTATCTGTATGTGTTTTTTGGGCCGAAATTTCCCTCAGATCCATGTTAGAGTGAATATTTAAGGCCTTGAAATATATTTTATGTATTTGTCTATGTTATGTTTTTTATATTTTATGTATATGCTAGAGCTTGAAAGTCTATCTTTTCCCCAACGGTGTTGGTATATATGAAATACATTCTTTTTCTCAACTATCTTTATTGTGTTATAAACTTTTTGGTTTACTTGGAACATTTTTTTTAATCTCATTGTGGTTTTATTAAGAACTCTTTGGAACAAAAGAGTTCAGAAACTGGAATATGCATTTTTACATTCATATAAGCAACATGTAATTAAGAAGAGTTATCTGCTATTTAAAAAATGCATACAATGCACTCTAAATATAAATTATTTTAGTTTATTAATATTATCATTTTATAACCATGGATAATCAAGGGTTGATTGTATTTACATCATCTATATTTATTGAATACGAAGCCCTGTAGAAGATATGCTAATATTCTTTTAACATTCAATACGAGACCTCCTTCCTTGCAAGTTGTCTTCTGAAATTGTGTTTCAATACCTGGAACACTGGCCTCAGAGGATTTCTCCACACTGATCCAAACTGTTCCCCAAATTGTTCTAAATAATTTATAATGTCATAGTAGGATCTGCACAACTTGTCATGAGGTTGTTTTGTGTGTGTGAACAAAGTTATAATCTACATGTACAAGAAACAAGAGAGTGTTACATACTTCTCTGTGTTATACACAGAGAAGACGCTTCCTCCTTCTGGCTGTCAGACTCTTTGTATAAATAATGTAGGAACTGGTCTAGTTCATTATTAGGGTCTCTTCAGCCAGTGGCTTCGTTAAAACACAGTGTGAAAGATGATTTCTCTAAACTGTCCGGTGTGTACCCCAACGTGCCAATGCACAATGTGTTGGCTAAGCTCTTCTGCTCTCTTCTAAAGCACTGGAACTTTCTTGAAGTCACCAAAAGAAAGATGGAGTTTTCAGTGTGTTTTTAGAGATCTGCTCATGCCAGAATGGGGATTCCAAGGATAGTCTTTGCTCTATTTTTTTTTTCTCATATTAACATTTTCACCACCAACAATGGCCATATGTTGACCCATTACTGTAGGTCAATACTTGACATGCATTTTCCAATTAAATTAATTGTCACTATAGTCCTAGGTTTCTTACATTTGTGGAGTCTTTAACACCTTTAGCACTTCTGTCCCTGAATACTTACATAGTTGCTGTATGCTTCCTAACACTCACCATTTCTCTCCAATGGATCTTTGTGCTGAGTTCATCATGGGTAATGGAGAACAGATGGGGAAGAAAGAAGTCTCAAGTAGAAGAAAAGGCCATGCAGCCATAGTCTATTTTTACAGAATTAACCAGTCCTGGACTTTTGTTCAGAGTACTCTGATACTCACCACTGTCTCTGATCCACTGGTGTTGGAGAACAGCCTGTAGAGACTGATGATTCCGTTGGGCTTCCCAGGGGCGCTGATGTGGACCACTGCTTGGGTGGAAGAGACTTCATGAAACGTGGGGGCCCTGAGACCTTCTGGGGGGGCAGGCCCAGTTTTACACCATGTCCAGGGACTGGGGGCTTTTCCTGCTGAATTCACTGCCCAGACCTCCAAAGAGAAATTGATAAGACCACTCAAAAGCAAGGTAACTTCAGGCTGAAAGAGAAGTTGGCAACCCAAAGCAACCAAACACAACAGAATGAGATGAACTTGGATCTTGCAACTTTGTAATCACAGAGGAGATCAGGTCCTTCCTCTTTTTTGCCTTTGGCCACGTGAACACAAAAAGGGCCGATTAGGAGCCCTAATTTCAGAGTGCAGCAGGCTGATTAAAGCCTAATGAAAAGCTCCTCATCTCTGCGTGGAGTGCAGAGTGATTTTGTCAGTTTTTGCAACCTGAATGGACCTGCAGACGACATAAAACTCAGCAATTCTTAAACACTGTCCCCACCAAATCTGCATGAAAATTAAATTTTCCTTTCATCAAGGAGGGAATAAACATATGGAAGGATGTATAATCTTATTTATCAAGGACCATTTGTATAATTAAACACGAATATCCTAAAAGGTTGCCTTAGGTCGTCATTTGCATGAGTAAGTAATTTGTAGAATGTCAGGTACAATAGACAGAGTAGATGGATGTGTGAGTGTATAGGGTTAAATTAGGCCCAATAACAGCCAACTACACAGTGATCAATCAGAATGATAGATCTAAATGGCAATACAAGAAGACTGTCTGCGTGTTTAGGAGTAGGAGTATTCCTTAGTAAGCTTTCATGTTGTGCAAATCTAACTTCAAGAAATCTTTCTTGTTCAGGATATATATATACATACACACACACACACACACATAAATTATTTGTCCTGAGCTCTAAAGTCTGGAGAACTTGCTTGATTCTACAGTACACCATCTGCCAGGTGTGCAGGGTTGAAAAAGCATGCAGAACATTCAAACTATGAGAAGCTTAGGGTCAGACCATAGATGACTCTGCAATGACAGCTTAGCTCTGTTTTTGTCTCTTCTACTTTTGCATCAATAGTATCTTCCAGAGAACAGACATCAGAAAGATTTTTGGTACTTAGGCCCAACTTTTTTCAGTGTTTCCACACTTTTTTTTTTTCTTAGTGGTTTCCTCTGGAAGAATAAACTTTCTGATGTTGAACTGCTCTCAAATTGTTGTCAAATGCAATTCCCCAGGCTCTCGCTGGTAGGATTGCCAGAAGCCCCATTTTTAAGAGACAACTAACCTCCTTCCAGAGCAGCACTTACCCTTTTTTTTTAGAGCTCTGCCACTTTCTTCTCATCAGGTATGTAATAATCACACCCATTTGTATAATGTCTACAATTTACAAAACCCTTTAACAGGCCTTATCTGACTCAGTCCTCCCAACACAACTTGGGAGGGTGGCTGGAGAGTGTGTGCTCAGCCTCCTTTACCCCTGAGAAAATCGAAGCTCAGAAAACGCCAGCTCTCGTGGTGACGGAAGTTACCAAAGCTGAGATGAAAATTCTGTTCTCCAATAAACTCCCTTATTGCTCTTTCCAATAAACCGTACGCCAGCCAGATGCAGAAGGAAGACACTCAGGATCATGGACATTAGACACATACTGGCAGTTCTGGAGTCGGGAAAGTTAGCCTGTGAGGATAGAGGGGTCCAGGCTGTCTAGGGCGAGGGCGTGCTTATTTTCCTGGGCGCAGGGAAGTAGGGAGCAGCGCACTGTCTTAGCAACGGAAGGACGTTTCATGGAAACCACACTGTGACTGCAGCTGCTCTTCTCGTCCCCTCTGAAGGGGCAAAGGTCAGCCTTGGCATAGGGACAGCTGGCTTGGAGGTTATTGGTGAAGAGGTCAGATTTTGGAGCTAATGAGAGAGTCCCTGGATTCTCAGTCAGCCCCAAACCAACCTCTTTTTTTTTTTTTACACTTAGAGAATCATTATTCATTTGCAAAGATCTTCTAAAAAACTTCTCATAAAAGTAATCTAATTTTATTTTATTTTTTAATTTTTAATTTTAATTTAGTTAACAGATAGTGTATTATTCATTTCAGGGGTAGGACTTAGTGATTCATCAGTTGCATACAAAATCCAGTGCTCACTACATCCCGTGTCCTCTTTCATGCCTGCCACCCAGTCACCCCATCCCCCCACCACCTCCCTTCCAGCGACCCTGTTTGTTTCCTAGAGTTAAGAGTCTCTTATGGTTTGTCTCCTCTGTTTTCATCTTATTTTATTTTCCCTTCCCTCCCTATATGTTTCTTAAATTCCACATAGGGATGAAATCATATGGTATTTGTCTTTCTCTGACTGACTTATTTTGCTTAGTTCCATCCCCATCATTGCAAATGGTAAGATTCATTCTTTTTGATGAATAGCACATCCATTTATCCGTCCATCAATGGACATCTAGACCAACCTCTTCAATGCAAATATCTTTCCAGGATGTAGGAGAGAACACTTTTTTATTACACAGAGAGTGACAAAGTTTGAAAAGAAAATATTCTTGGGGAAGGGATGCAAAATAAGGTATACATATTAATGTCAAGTTCTTTGCCAAGAGTAGGCCTCTGTTTGGTGATTTAAGGTATTAAGAGGTAAACTGAGGCATATTAAATTTTTTTTTTTTTTTAGTTTATTTGAGCAAAAAACAATTCTAATGGGGCAGCGCCAAACCGGAAGTGGTTAGGAGCCCTTTGCCAACAGACACCAGAGGAGAAACTTCCACAGGGAAAGAGCAGAAGCAAAGGAAGGAAATATTTGGTTGGCTATAGCTCAAAGCCTACTGGCAGTGTTAGAGGAGATATTCTTAGGGTTGTCATTTTGTAATCTTAACCACTGACCAGCTTAGATTTTGGTTTGTTTATATAGGCCTTTAAAGCAGTAGAGCTACCTCAGATGAATGACCTCCTTATTTAATTAAATAAAGGGAATATAGAGTTTTAGTAGAGGCCACAATGGATGGGAAAGAAAACAAGGAGGAAAATAAAAGTAGATGTAATAAAATAAAAATTCAGCAAGTTGTTAATTACTGAGCACCAATAGGAGACAGCAGCAGTGCGGGTATGGGGATGTTGAAAAAAAAAATGAAATAAGTATAACTCATAGAAAGTGCTTAGTATAGGTCTGGCCCCAGATTATGAACATTTGCTTTGATTTTGTTTTTGATGTAGTTGTAGTATTATGAATACCATCAAGGCTTTTTAATGCTGGTGTTATCAGATAAAAACTAAACCTTATACCTTCCTGTCTTAGAGGAATTTTTACGGGCTGAAGTCATATTTCCAAAATGTGATTTAATCCATGGTATTTTAAAACATTTGAGCCTCAGTATTATAGTGTTTCCCTGTATTTCTGTAGAAATGTTCTATTCTTAAAAATAGGCAATCTGAAATTCTTCATCATTAACTCAGAATAAATATAAGACTCGGTGTCTTTTGTCTTTGATGGGAGACCTTCATAATATAGTGCTCTTTTTCTTAGTCTTTCTTTTTAGTATTCAATCAATTTGAGATCAAAATAGCATTCATATAAATCAACGTGTTTATGCAAAGCAGGATCAGCCTATTTACATGAGCTACTCTGGAAATGAAAGCAGTTACAATGAAGAGAAAGCTGACTGAAATAATGAAGAATTATGGATTTCACAAAACTTGTCCCACAAGGCAGTGTTTCTGTTATACCAAACAGCCAGAAGAAAAGTAAAAAAAAAAGAAACTGTCAATGGCATCCTGTTCGTCTATTGAGGCAAAAAGTCCTTTACCCTAAAATTGTGTGGATTTCTGCCTATGCTCAGTGAAGCAAGAAACAAGGTACTGAAGTATAGTAGTTCGGGGTTCAGAATAAAAGTGCTAACAGAGGGGCCCCTGGGTGGCTCAGTTGGTTGAGCATCCCACTCGGTTTTAGCTCAGGTCCCAATCTCAGATTGATTCCTGAGTTGGGCTCTACACCGAGCATGGAGTTGGCTTGGGATTCTCTCTCCCTCTGCCCCTTCCACTTGTGTGGGCTCTCTCTCTCTCTAAAATAAATAAATAAGTCTTAAAAAATGCTAACAGATATGCTTATGATTTCTACTGAGAAACAATGAGTCCAAGATTTGAGTCCATCTTTATAGGGTGGAGAAAGAAGAAGCAGAGATCCTACATGGGAAATTTTGAGTAATATGACCTGATCTTTTATTTTAATGAACCAATATAAAAATCAAGAAAAAAGAATGTCTTGTAAACATGGAGTGGCCTACTGTATCGATCTCTATTCTTTCTTTCTCTCATCTATCTAATTCATCCACCCATTCATCCATCCATCCATCCAACCATCCATCCATCCATCCATTACCACCTATTTATTTACCTTTTACCTAACTGACAAGCCAGTCCATCTGGTTTGTGACACAAGATTTCCTGTGATGATCATTGGGAACAAAAATGTGCTTTTTCTGTGTGGGTTGCTCACAGAAAATATGGGACATATCGTTGGGGTGGGAGCAAGTAAAGTTTGTGAATTTCAAATCAAAGTGACAAAAATTAAGGATACTCCATTTTTAAATTTGTTCACAATATCCTTATTCCTACAGTATCCAGCTGAACATATTTACTCTCTTATAATAAACATATGATTAAAGTTTTCACTAAAGCAGTTTATTATTTATGTTTAGTGAACACTTGTGTGCGTGCACCCACACACACACACAATTGTAGCTGTAAGAGTTAGGAACCTCCCAATGAAGAGATTTACAAACAAGAACAAGTTGGGACTGACTGAGTTGGGGTGTTCTCTTCTCTAAGTTTTGCGTGGTAACCATGACAAGAGTTATAATGTAAGAAGATGTCATAGAAAACACAGATGAGCTATTTGGATAAAAACAAAACAATTAAATCCATTTAACCACAAATTCTATAATCAACTAGAAAAACAGTAGATTAATTTCTGTTTATATTTTTGTTTTCAATCTAATTAAAAAAATCTAAACAGTGACTATTGCCATCTTTATGTTACTGTCCATTAAAGAAATGAACTTGTTCTTTTATTTATTACCTGCCCCCCTCCAGGACTAATGACTGTACTTTGCCTTAAAAAATTTAGGTTACCTAGTGACAACAGCCACCAAGCTGCCAAAATCCCACTGCTGTGGAAACAGGTTTAATTGTCTCTTTTCTGTTTAAAACTGCCTTCTAGAAATCTTCCATTAGAGGAGCCTTTGTCAAAAAGTGTTCCTTGGCCACAATCGTCAAAATCATTTTGGGTACCTATATCAGAGTTTGTGGCATAAATAACCTTGGATTCTGTCTTTCCAACACATTTCCAAGTGATTCTTGTGCCCAAGATTGTTTGAAAAACACAGGAAACTATTCTCTATCGCATGAGCTACAGTAATCTCAGCACTATACATTTAAAATTTCTATCAAATGATGTCTGTTTAGAGCTGTACTATGCATTTCTTTTGTCATTTTTTTCACCCCTTCAAAAAACCACAAAGCATGTACCTGTTTGCAGATGTTACAGCTGCAATAATCATCATAGATTTTATTACAGTGGTCATGGTTCCAAAGAGAACCAGAGTTCATTAGCTTTGTAGAATGACCATTTGCTACCTAGTGTTCACTCCAGGTGTGATTTTCTTGAAATCCTGATATTTCTGAAATATGGTGGATCCATTTTCCCCTTGCAGTGTATTATTCTAAATGCTCCCAACTCCTCTCAACACATTTCTCCTTTTAATTTGCTTCCAAAAGGGAAGCAAAAATGTGTGAACAGAAATATTTGTAATAATTATTGTGAAAGAGACAGAGAAGGAGCCATGACTCTGCAGAGGACAGGGGAAAGGGAGATGGATCTCACAATCTTCCCAGAGCGGTAGCTCATTGGGTGCTTATGTTACTGTGCTAGTTATCCTTTAACCCAAGTCCTATACTCAGCTGTAGAGTTCAGTGCTTTGTCTTACAGGAAGCTTTGGTACTTTGTAGCTTTCTGAAGTAACATTCCTTAGGACTGATATTTTACAAGTATAGTCTTAATGCAAAGAGAAATTCTTTTTTTTTTTTTTTTTTTTTTTAAGATTCTGTTTATTTATTTGACAGAGAGATCACAAGCAGGCAAGAGGCAGGGAGAGAGGGGGGAGAAATGGGCTCCCTGCTGAGCAGAGAGCCTGATCGGGGCTAGATCCCAGTACCCTAGGATCATGACCTGAGCTGAAGGCAGAGGCTTAACCCACTGAGCTACCCGGGCACCCCGACAAAGAGAAAGTCTTAATGTAAATCTCCAGGGATTTCCTGATGTGTTTTTCCATTATCGTATCATAAACAAATCTCCTCAGTTGTAAAAATATTTTATGATTCTTTTGGCTAAGAGATCATCATGCTACAAGTCTTGTTAAAGCTCAGGGAACAGCTCCGTGATGTCTGTTTTCTTATATTCACGCTCATTTTCCATACAAAAATGGAACACAGGAATAACCAAAGTCAGCCAGTGATCTTTCACAGAAAACTTCTAATTTGTTGCTTTCTAAGGTAAGTGACTGTTCTTGCCTTTGGAGCAATTTGAGATTTTGTTCTTTTTCCAGGCTGCTTATTAGAAGAGTTGTATTATAACTGTTACTCTCAGAGAATTCAGATTTGGAGGCATTTTTGAATCCTTTGCAACTTCTGTGATACACTGTAACACTTCCTTGTGGAATAATGACCATTTTGGATAGCACCAAAGCGTTTCAACAATCCTGATGACATATTCTTATCGAACAGCACTAGGGAAGCAACTTCATTCTTTCTAAATCTAGAAAACGTGAATATATTTTTGTGACACTACACATCGGAAATAAACAAAACCCAACACGAATGTCCATATGCCAGTAATTAATAAGTAAAGTAAATAGGTTGCCTGTTAACAGACAAACAATTAAACTATTTGTTTCCTAGGGGTGTGTAATGAGATTGTCATCACATTCCCATGAGGGAGACAAATAGATATTAAAAAGGTCTTTCCAATACCTGTATTGGCTAAGGCCAACAGCTAATTCAATAGATTCGATCAAAATCACCACTTCTTTCACTGCTCCTGATTTATGACTTTGGCTGTAGTTAGTCATCACTCATTGCAGTTTGTTCT
This sequence comes from Mustela putorius furo, assembly GCF_011764305.1. Lineage (NCBI taxonomy): Eukaryota > Metazoa > Chordata > Mammalia > Carnivora > Mustelidae > Mustela > Mustela putorius. The sequence continues at coordinate 14,996,361 of NW_025421402.1, forward strand.
CCAGTGCTCATAAATTATGCCTCATAAATAAAAAGATACAATCAAGGAAATCATATCAATTCATCTACAACCTTGCATTATATTTTCCCATGGCACTTACACTAATGCCTTTTTAAAGGGTAGCCTGTCGTGGGTTTCGAATATGTTTGAATAGCAATATGCCAAAACAGGCTTTGCCAGAATTGTGGTTACAGAGACTCATAGCTAAAAAGAGCAGGCCATAAATCTGAAATTACATGATTACAAGATTATTTTATTTCATGAGAGGTCCAATAGGCTATAGTCATAAAGGATTAGCCTGCTGAAAAGCTCTGTGTAGCTGTCTATTTAACTCTCTATCTGTCTGATTTTCTTTCATCATCAAATGGACTTTTTCAGCATCTCTGTTTGCATGACACTTTACTGGATATATTATAGTTCTACTTCTACAGATAGAGTCCCTGTATTGCAGGTTCCTTTCATCTGAAACACTTTGGATCAGACAAGATGGAGCATGATTTTAATTGAATTCTGGGACCCTGGGGAAGAAGGGTGCAATAAGACATTGCCTTCCTTTCTACTGGTACTTTTGAAATTCAGAGATGTGAAGCTACTGAAGAAATTCTATGACACATTCCTTCTAGAAATGGGGGTCTTCTGTCACTCGGGCTTAGCACACTGCCTTGGTCTTTGGAGTCACTCAATATATATGAATATGAGGGAGGGAAAACCGGCTTCAGTGTTAGTGGGAAATCCTAAAATTAGCCTCGATTTGATTTTAGTGATAATAATGAGAACTTGGAATTTATCACGTACTACTTTTTATTGCCTCTATCTGTTCTCCCTGCGAGAAAATGGGAACCCAGTTCCATCCAGCTCTCACGGACGATACATAAAAGTAGTTAATGGGTTCACTGAGCACCTGCACTTTTATAAGTGTATTATATGTACTAATTTATTTCATCCTTCCAACAATCCTATTGAGTTGGTGTTATATTGTCCCTGGTTTGCATGAGGAAATAGGCACAGAGAAATTTCTGCAACTTGGAAGTGGTAGGGCTGGATTTCCAGCACAGGTACGTGATATAAAAGCCCAAACGCTGAACTGTCTCTACATAAGGTCATTGAGGGAAGACCTGGGCACATCTTCCAAGTGTTTGACTTCCTGCTCTGGGACTGCCGTAGAACCCTGCAGGGACTGGCTGCTGTTTTCAGAGAGCAGCCTCAAAGCGAGATGGTGGGAATTACCACAAACATCATGGCGTCCATTCCTGCTCACACTTACCATGTTTAAACACTATGGCATGTTACACAGAAGCAAACAGTATACACATACTTTCCATACTGCCCCAGACATGTAAAGGTAGTGAAAGTCCATTATATTAACTAAAATAATAGCCATACCCTACCAATATAACACTGGACGCACATATATTCTCCACAGTAAGTTGCTAGAGTAAGCTAGGATCACAGTCACCAATTATGATTAACATTTTCGGAAGTAACAGTACAGCTAACTAGGTGAGGTTATTTAATCATCCGTTAATCCAATAGATATTGACTGAACCATCCCATGTGCCGGACACCGTTCTAGGAGTTAAGGAGACGACAGTGAACAAGGCTGGAGTTAACATCTGGGTGGGGAGAGGCAGTAAATAAACAAGCACAAAACGAATGGGTAATATGTGTTCGAAAGGTAACAACTGGTAGTTTAAACCATACAAGATACAGCAGCAGAGCAGAGAATGGCTGAACTACTCAGAAGGTTCTCTCCGGAGATGATGATCACTAAGGGCAAGAAGGAGGCCACCATGTGAAGAACTAGGGGGAAAACATTCTGGGCAAAAGAAGAGCAAGTGGCAAGTCCCTGCGGTTGTGTTCTCCAGAAGGCTAGTGTGGCCAGGCTTGGCGAGGAAGGGCCAGAGCGCGATCAGATGAAAACAGACCCGGACAAGGGAAAGTCCCCGTTGAACCAGAGAGGAGTCTGCATTTCATGGGAAGCCAAGGGAAGGTTCCCAGCAGGGAACTGGCTTCATCTGATGTGCCTTTTACAGAAATAACTGGATATCGATGACTTTTCATGAATTTATCTATTGGATTTTAATTTTATATATGAGTGACAATGCCTTGGCCTTTAAATTAACTTAAAGATTACAGCCACCCTACTGAGGTCGGTCTTTTCACCCCAGTTTTATGGGTAAGGAAACGAAGACTTAGAGGGTTTAAAGTACTTGCTGAGACTACAGAGCCAGTGAATCCTGTAGCCCGGATTAAATTCGGAGTCAGTTTACCTTTGCCGGGTCAGGATTCATGCCCCTGCTGGGGGTGACCTGAAGAAGCTGTGGTTCAGCAGAACAATTACTGGGCTTGGGTCTGAGCTCTGATTCTGCTACTTCTTGGGTGACTTGCACAGTCATTCAGACTCCTGATCATATAGAGGGAATAAGAAAACCTATGTCACAGGACTATACTGAGGTTTTTGTGTAAGAACATCTCTTTAAGTTTCCAAGGAGTGGATTGGTGGATAAATACATTTATAAATATCTTTTTTTATTATGTTATGTTATTCACCATATAGTATGTCGTTAGTTTTTGATGTAGTGTTCCATGATTCATTGTTTGCATGTAATACCCCACGCTCCATGCAATCTGTGCCTCCTTAATACCCACCACCCTCTCCCCTCTAGATATCTTATCAAGATTTTGAAAGCCCCTGAGCTGTATATAAATCCCATTTGGAGCAACCATGGGGTGGGTTTCAGGACACAGCCTTTGGAACCTTAATCTCAGCTTCAAAGTCAAGCTCTTCCACTCACCAGCTGTATCCCGGGACGTGTTAACAATCTTGCAAATCTTGCCAAGCATCCTATTTCTAAATGTTATTACTAGCAATAGTCTTTATCTCAAATGGTTGTTATGAGTTAATATATGTAAAGCTCTTAACATATCACATCGTGAGCACAAAAAAATAGTAACGGTTATTATATTATTCATGTGAAAAGTTAGGAGAGAGTGACTTGACTGCTTGGAAGAGAAAGTGGGACTAAGCAGCAATTCTGCAACCGGAAGACCCTTCACTGCATTTCGAGTTTAGGCCACACCTCTGTGTGTCTTTCTCCAGGTACTACTCTGCTCTAAAATTTTGAGTGTCAGAGCAAATATACATTTGACTTTTGAAAAATATTGTTTCTACATCAACGTTTAAATCTTGGATGGCATTCTCTATTTTCCCTTATTATTAATGAAAATTTCTCAAATGCAACCCAAAGTCTAAGCGAAAGGAAACATTGGAGCAATTCACTGGATTCTTCAGAGAAAAGAATTTTACTTCCGGTTCCCGTTACAAACATGCTGTCGGCATCAAGGAGAGAACTGCATAGTTTCCAAGATGCTTTTAGGCTTCTTAGTGATGATCAGATCCATCAGCAGATAGATAAATCAATTCACAAGAGAGAGTCTCAATTATCTTCTTAAAGATTTCAATTGAAGGCATGTGATTTACTTAAGCATCTTAACATTTTTGTTTCTACCTGTAGATTTGATTGCTTCATGTAGACCAAGACATTTGTTTAGAATGTAATGGAAATATACCATCAGTAAGTTCTTAAGGGCAGTCCTCTTTAAGCTTTCAGATTTACTTAGTGTATTATCAATAACCATGGAGTGGCGAGCCAAAGCTTGCCAGATGATCTAGCCTGGAAAAAATTCTTTGTCACATACTGAGTGAGAAGCAGCACCAATCTGAGGTATGGAGGGTATGCCGGGTATGCTCCCTTTGCCTCCAGATCCATCTTCTGCCCTGCTCTGTGCACTGGGAAATGACTCTGAAGGCTGTCTTAGGGATCTTGTCCTCCCCGTGGCTTCTTTCCAGCTGGATTTGATCAAAGGAAGGAGAGAGTTCAGTTTTTTAATGCCTCCTGATCCCTCTTCTTGGCACTCCAGTTTGTTAAGACTGCATTCTTTCTCTATGGGCACAGCCCCTCTTTAGTAGCATTTGCTGTAGCATTTGCTGGGTTCCAGGAACAGCTTCTTCCCCTTTAGGCCTAGAAGGTAACAGCTTCTGGCTATTGCTGGGCCCTGGGTACTATAACCTCCCTTGTTGATTCTCTTAATTCTGCCCAGGCCTCCATAAATAGCCTTTTCATTTAATTCTCTTCAAAGGCCCCTTTGAGGATGCCATCTGTTTCCTGCTGAGATCCTGACCCCAGGGAGAACATTTCCAAATCTTCCACAGGCCCCAGTAACAATGGGTGGGCTGAGATTGGAACTGGATCATAAGCATGGAGAGACTGGAAATGATTTTGTGAAACTGAAGAAATAGAGGAACAGTGTCTCCTCATGTCTGCGTGGAATGATTTCAGTCAAGCACCACCTGTGCTGCTCAAGCCCGCTGGCCAGAGTGCAATGAGAGGAGCCATGAGAGCGCAGTGCGGAAATCATGCTGTCCTTGAAGAGAAGGCATGCTCTGTTCCTCTTTCTGCTGCACCATCACTTGGATACTTCAAATATCTCTCGTCATAGCTTAGCCTACCATCCCTGTATTGTTATGGATATATTATTTATGGATGTGTTTATCTTATGAACTAAACTTTAATCCCCCAAGGAATAGGGTTCATGGTTTTTAGCCTCCTGGCCCAATCCTCGTAACTAGGCATCCACTTTGAACCTGGTGGGTGCTTAATAATAAGTTATTTAGTATTCAAGTACTAGGATAAAGGGAAATAAATAAAACATGTTTTATCCTTTCCTGGATGTTTTTACAGGACCGAATCGGGTGATTTGGGGGAACCCTGATTTTCATGGTCATCTCACTGTTGGTGGAGAGCCATGAGGTCAGGATGGAATTACATATTATCTCCCTTCAGTCAGAGAAAATTTGGTTGCATTTAATATTTTATATCCAGAAAGCAAGCTTCCAACACAAAGATAGGAGAATCAATATTGACTTCAGTGAAATATGAATTTGGGTTGCATCAGTGTGAGGGTGACTACCAAGGCATCGTCAGATGAACGACTTGTCTCAAAGGCAATGTAAAGATTGCCAGCAACTGCAGCTGAAGAATGAATCCTAAGGGATGCCATGAGAGAGAAAAAGAATGAAAAGAAATGCACACATGTGGACTGCAGCACGCTCCTGAGTGTGCACACAAACATGTAGGTAGAAATGATCTACTATTGGAACAAAAAACCTGGTGGCAAAAAAAAGACACCGTCCCTGTTCTGGTGGCAGAATTCTGATTTAGATTCAGGAAGTGTCCTGATGGCCTTTAGTCTAAGCGGTAGCACTTTGGCTTTAAAGTTTTAGAAACAAATGCACTGTTTGAGACAGACAATATCAATAAATCATTTAATACCTTGAGCTGTGGGACTTGGGGGTGGGAGCAGCTTAGTTCTTGTGGGAGAGACTAACCAAACAAAAGCTTCCATGCTGGTCAGAAATACGTTAGTGAGATTAATACCTAATTAAATGCAAGTCCAAAACCAAACAGAAAACATGCTTAATACATTTTCTCTAAAAGTGGCACAGAAAACTCTTAAGAAAGGGTGGGATAAAGGGGACACCAACAGAACACAAGCCATCTGAATTGAGTAGACAGTCGTGACCGCGTAGATAGAGTTAGAAGGAATGTTAGTCATGGGTATGTGGGTAAGATATTTTTGTCCTGAGAAGAGAAATGGCAAGGACACAGAAGATTGGACCACCTGACTGAAGGGACATCACACCTTCAGAACCAACTGGGCTCTTGGTTTCTAGCATTTTATTAGTGACTCATTGAGAGAGACATAAGAATTTTCTTAGCCTGGCTCTTTTTTGTCTTAGAAGAAAGTACCTCCATTTTTTTTTTTTTTTAAATATAGTAGGGGCTGAGGGTAGAGGGGGGAGGTGGCCTACTCTGCAGCAGGCATCCAGCTAGACATAGAAGAGTTCTCAGTTCTCTTACAACACCCATTTTTTTTTTTTTTTAAAGTGAGGCTATGAGAAATTAAGTGCCTTGGCCAAGCTGTGTGATCTGTCACTCAGTTTCCTCTGCTAACTCTGAGTATCTAAGGGGAAAGAGCCCAGGAATTGTGACTATTTCATAGTAGCCTGGTTGGTGCGTGTCATGTGCTGGGCAAGCTCTTGTTTCTGGAGGACATTGTTTCCCACAAAACCTCAGCTGTAGGATGGGGTAGGGGGGTGGGGGAGGGGCTATGACCATGCCTAGTTGATCAAAGTCCTCCGTTCTCTTGGTCACAGGACTATAAGGTGTTAGCTGGTTTGTGGGAGTCTGGCTCTTGGTTGGCTTACGAATACTGAGAGAGAGAGAAGTCCTCTTTCCACTTGGAGGTGGGAGAGTAAGAATAATAATACCTATCAGACTTGCACGGGGTGAGTAGTTCATACATGTGAGGCATTGTCCGAAGTATATTTACCTATCAACTCATTCAATCTCAAAGCGAGTCCATGAGTTCAATGTGCTGCAATCCACACTTCAAAGACAAGGAATCCAAGGCACCGAGAAGGTTTGATCAGGTAGTGTCAGGAGTGAATTTCTCCAGTGTCCGGAGACAATCCGAGATGGAGGGAGAGAAAGAATGAATCTGACAGCTTTGAGTCCTATACTTAAGGCTCCTGCAGAGACTTGGAGTTTGAAAATTTTCCTTGGTTTCAAAGAATGTCTTCTGTCCTGGGGCACCTGGGTGCCTCAGTGGGTTCAAGCCTCTGCCTTTGGCTCAGGTCATGATCCCAGGGTCCTCGGATCAAGCCCTACATTGAGCCCTACATCGGGCTCTCTCCTCCGCAGGGAGCCTGCTTCCTCCTCTCTTTTCCTGTCTTTGCCTACTTGTGATCTCTGTCTGTCAAATAAATAAGTAAAATCTTTAAGAAAAAAAAAAAAAAAAAAAAGAATGTCTTCTGTCCCTTTCCCAGTAGGCGAGTGGAAACATTTCCTTTTGGTTTAAGTTGGCTTTCTATCACTTGCAGTAAAAATAATTACGATATTGATGATGTAGGTTTTCTCAAGAACCCAAATGGGACTCTTATATGCAGTAAGCAAGAAAAATGCTATTAGTTGACAATTATATTTTATGATATATGTAATTTATTAAATACGTTTATGAGTTAATAAATAAATTGGGTTTCATTAGGAAACACCACTACTGATATTTCCACTGAAGCTGGTCTCATATACTCACTTGCTTTGATACCAGTTAAAGCTAAACACTATCAGAAAATCAAATTACTTAGGATCAGAATGCATTCTGCCAGGTTTTACATTATAGATTCAATGAAGAGAAGAAGTTTGATTAGAATTTTCTACAGTGTATGGTTGTAGATCACCTCCACGGAGGCTCCTAGAATTCAGAACTGGGGAGACCTTCCATTTAAACACGGGGAGAAACCACTGGGAGAGGTTGTTTTGCTCAAGGATACTAGATAGTGAGAGAAGGACTCAAAGCTGCTGTCCTTTGTCTTTCTCTCTTCTAGCTCATCACGCACAGCTTGTGGGGTGCACAGAGAAGTCCCCAACAGCCCCTCCTGCAGTCCTCACAAGGAGGTTTTTGGCAAGAGCGGTGAGGGGGTGAGGGTCCTCCCCCTCGTCTGTCTCCTTCTCAGCTCTTCCTTCCATCCTCTTCGAAATAAATTTTCAGGCCGAACTGTCTGGAGCCTGAAATTGTGTTGGAAAGCAGCGGGCAGCTGCCATCCTGTGTGGCCCCCCCGCAGCACCAGCCCTGAGATCAGCCCCACGCGGAGTAAGTCACAGGGTTTCCTCTGAGGCTGACCTGTCACTTCTCAGTCACCCAGTTACGAGGCCCTGGAAGCCTTCCAGTCTTGGGAGAGCGTGTGAGCGTGGGTGCTTATTGCAAAAAGCTGTCAAAGTGGGGGAATTTTTAGGAAAACTAATTAAGTCACTGACAGCATGATCCGGTGAAAGGGGGAGCCATGGCAGGCCCTAGCAAATCCTCGGTGAGTCAGTGCCTTCAGCGAGAGTATGAATAGGAATGCACGATTACTGGGAGGGGCGCATCAGCCGCAGCTCTCTCCCTGCAGGGAAAAACTGAAGCTGCTTATGGAGCGGACTCACACCCAGGCCCCTCTCCCAAGCCTGTGCAGAGACTGTTGGCTTATTTTCGTGCTAAACAATTAAGGACTTCCCCACACAGAATTCAGAGGTTTACACTGTATAGATGAGTACAGCCGATTTTGAAAGCATTGAGGATAGAAACGAGTATGGTCTATGGAAAGTATCACATTGGATTTTGTAAATATTCTGTTGAACAGGAAGCCTGTAATCTCCAGGGAAAGGAAAAGATCCGTGCGCCGAAAAATTTTGGTAAATTGCATTTTGTAATTTTGTAAAAATGCATCTCATTTATGTGTGAATCATGCATTGACAGTGTTTTTGAGGATTCGGTTTTGGTAAACCAAATTGTGTTGGTGAATCACTGAGAACGCTTGTTTTCTGATGAGACTCGTAGCCTGTGCTTCTGCAAAGACACCACATCCATCTCGTGAAACACAAAAAAGCACTTCCAAATTTTTATAATTTCTATTTCAGATCTTACTGTTCTTATTAAAGCTGATCCTTCAGAATCTCTGGAAGCTGTGTCAAAACGAATCCAATTAGAATAATCCCATTCTAAGTGGTGGTGAATGTTATAACTTTTACTACCAAAGGCCAGGTCTCCCAAGTGAGAAACAAAGCAAAAGAAAATGCCATCAGAAATCAGACAAAATCCATGAGGAAGAGTAAAAGAAATTACTTGAATAACTGAGACATGAACTTTGCAGATAATATATTCTGCTCCCCCGCACCCTTCAGTTTCATACTAAATAGGACTCTTGTTTGGGGAAGTCATGGGTACAGCAAGGTAAATAGGTTGGTCATCAATTATCAGCATGTAAATGAGGCGCTTGTGGGGCCCTGGGTTCACTTATTTAGGCAATCGTTTTATGATGGTTTAGGACTGTGATTCTCAGCTCTGGCTGCACATTAGAATCACCTGGGGACCTTTTGAAACTCACTGATCCCTGGACCCATTTCAGAATCAGAACTACAGGGGGCCGGGGCCAGGGCATCGGGAACGTGGTGAAAGTTCCCCGGGGGGATTCTAATGTGCAGCCAGGGCTGAGAGCCACTGAATTAGGAAATCACCACCTGAAAATCCGGCTTAAGTCACAGAGCAACAATGCTGTATCCTCTGCGGCAGTATTTCTCAAAATTAGGGGAAAAAAAAAGGGTTTGGATCATCAAAGCTGCTTGTGGAAAATACAGATTGCTGGGAATCCCCAACCTCACCCTTTGGAATCTGCACTTTGAACCTGCTCTTGTACAGGAAACACTTGGAGCCAGTACATTTAAGATGTTCAATATTGAGGAATTATTGAAAACTTAGAAGGTGCCTATAATATCACATGGCTTTTGTCCACTTTCAAACGTGACGGTTACCAAGCTGGTTCTATGACCTATTGTCAGGTAAGTGACACTGGCTGGACTTCACCCTCCAAGGTCTCCTGGAGTGAAGGATTCCCCTTTCGTTCAGTAAGAATCCCTTTCTCCACATAGTTCCTGTCCCTTCTGTCCATCAGAACTCATCCACTCTGTAGCTTTTCTCCCAAAGCTCTATCATGCCCAGAGCTCCGTCTGTCCAGTGATGGGTGAACTTACACTAGGAAGTGCTGTCTTGGTCTCTCCCGCATTATAAATTTTGGCAGCTGTCTTCGATGACTTAGGTCCAAACCAGAAATGAGGATAGTGGTATGGGATCATGGAAGAGCGTGGTGGACAGTAGCGTCTGACACCTTCAGGGCACACCACGCGAAAGACCACCTACCCAACTACAGATCATCGCCACCCTTTGATTAACAGGTCCATACCTCTGGGCGGTTTTTCAGTTCTCTGGTTTGATTCTCAGAAATAGAAGTTACCTCAAAAATACAATCCTCTGCAGAAGGGTCAAATCATGGACAGATGTTGAGTGAACCAACGCTTCCAGGACCATGAAGGTATTTTCTGAAAGGCAGCTTGCCGATGAAGTACCCTCATACAGCTTTGAGAGTAAAGCAAATTCATCTCAATGGCAAAACGTTCTTTTGTAAAAGGGAAAATCAATTCTTTTAGTACATTGCTTCTTAAATGGCTTCTGTAAGATGAGTCAGGGTCTATATAGACTCCGCAGTTCCACAGGCTAAATACATCTGATATTTTAGTTCATTTATTTCAGCATTTATTCTATACTTCTCAAAATAATTCCTGTAAGAACCAGGATTCGGGCAGATAGGCTAGATTTTACCCTCTGGCTCCTTATTTTGTAACAAGGTAGGATTAGCTAATAAGCGCAAATCTGAGCTCAGTTTGTTATGGAAACCCCATTAAATACGTCGATAGGGGGAATGAGTTTGGAGGAGAAGCATGACCCAGAGCTGATGGAGTTACAGAAGAAACAGAACAGGCTGAGGTCTACTCTCCTCTGAATCGGGGGTCCCTGGGTTCCTGCTTGTCCTTAGCTCTGGGTAAGAGAACGCACTAGAGCTAAGACAGATGGGTGAGGTTTACCATGCCTTAAAAAACTGGCATAAGACTTCAGTGGATCATCTGGCCAATTACTGAACCCAATGGCACAACATAATGCCAAAGAAGCTATAACCGCTGGTTTGCTTTCAGGATCTATGGGCCATTTAGTTTCATCTAATTAGAAGCCAAAGATTACTTGCTGATTCCATTCTGCTCTGTCACAAAGATGTGCTTTTATTCATAAGGGAGAATAGATCATTGAGAATAGAGGAATCTTTGATAATTTGACACTTTTTAAGATGAAGAGAAAAGAACAAAATTCTGGCTGTTTCTAATATTATTTTGTTTCCAACTGTGGTATCAATAGATATTTTGTTTGTTTATGACATGAACCACATCTTTTCCCTAAACCTTTGAGGCCTGAGGTGTTTTTTAAATAATTTTTTTCCAGATTTTACAAAGGTAGTAAAATACCTATGCTGTATATTTTGTAATATTCTCAGAATGATCTGATAGTAAAATACGACATTTCTGTAGCAAGACATAGTCACATTACATGGGATAAATAAATGCTATAAATGTTCAGATTGCATTTTGCTGCCATATGAGTTGTGCCGAACCTAGAAAAAACTTAAAGATTTGGAAACAGAGAGAAGGGATTACGGATACATATCTGTGTATTTCTCCAAACCATTCAAGGATCTTTTTATATTTTCAATTTTTATTAACTTCCTTGGGTAATTTGTCTCACATGTTATTGGCCCCAAATATACTCTTCTAACACTTACAATGTTATCTCCAATCACTGCACTCATTGATCAGCTCAACATATTTCTGGTGACTTCGTGATTTTATTCTTTCTGGTTATGGTGAGCTTTTCAAGGTTCAGTTTCCTCTTTTAGAAAATTGCCCTTGGCATGGTGCCTGGCACTTAGGGCCTGTCTCCATCAGCAAGCTTCTGACTGCAAGCAAGAGAAACTGGTTCTGACTTATGCAAAAGGAAGTTGATTGGGAGTGCATGGGATTCAGAGAATAGTTGAAGAACCATGCCTGGAAATAGCAGGGGTAAGAAATCTTTTGGATTGAGGTTAGGGATATTTTATCAGGACTTCTCATCTCTGCCTTTTAAAATTTTAAAATTTTGAGTCACTGCGCAGAAGATGAACCTCCGGGCGAGTATGAGGGGTAGATGTTAACGGATAAAAGACAAATCCGTTTACATTTATTCTTTTCTACAGCTCATCCTTTTAAAGAGCAACAATGTCCTCTTTCTATAAAAATGTGAGAACATGTGAGAACATGAGTAGGCTTCTGTGCCTACTCCCTGGTTAAGAGATAGCCTGACACATTCAGTGACCGACACTCCCCCCCAGACCGGAGCAAGGGGTGGAGGAATCACCCCCCTAACTTCCCTCCCCCCCAGAAATGGAGTTGCTATCATAAGAAAAATAAAAAACATTCCGAGAGCAAAACAAAGTAAACTTAACAGAAGTGCTCTAAGGGGTTCAAAATATTTTCAGAATATTTTTCTTAATTCATGACATTTTAGGCATATGCAAAATCCTATTTTTTAGACTGCTCTCATACAAAACTTGCTTCGCCCCCGTGCACAGGTTTGTTGTTTTCCGGTAGACATTTCTCCAACACTCCATATCTTTCTTGAGCACAGGAGTGAAGATACTTGCCACTGGGTTTTATTTTATCTTGGTATAATTAAGGAGTTATTTTCAAAGTGATTTTTTTACCAAGGAGTGTTTCCTACCAAGGCAACACTGACGGAGGGATGCTTAATGGTAGAAATCACTTCATTAATAAGGAATGCAAATACCTCACCTGACATTTACATAGGAAGAACAAGCATATATCACATGGTTCAAGAACCAAGAAAATGAAGAAGGCAAATGAATATGGTCTTTCCTCATTTACTCATTTATTGCTTTAAAAATTTTAGAGGATATTATTGAATTCCTTAAGCCCCGTGTTTCTTTAAGTGGTTTTTCAAATTGCAAGGCATTTTTACAGGCAGGGGCTGATGTGTGCCTATAATCTCAGTGTGAATAGTTGATAATACACATTTCTTACCTGATACTCATATTCTGTGAAAGGCAATAGTTCGGAATCCGTGAAAGAGTTTGAGCTTCCATTATAGGCGAGCACTGGGTTTGATTTCCCAGGTTGAGTTGTTCTTTGTCTTCTGTACAGCTCATAATATAAAACTTTTCCATTTGGCTGAAGTGGTTCCGTCCACGAAAGGGCGACTGTGGGCTGGAACCCCCCCGGGGCCATCCGTACATCTAGATGTGGCGGGAGCTGCATCAGAGGCGCAACCTCAGGGGTCTGTACGGACGCCCAGTCACTGGACGCACACCCCAGCATGGTGCAGGCTTGAATTCGAACTTCATACCTTCAGGACACAAGGGCGAAATTACCCATTATTGGCAAAACAGGTTTTCAAGGGAGGAATATTTACAAGACTGTTTCTCGGGAAAAAAAAAAAAAAAAAGACTATTTGCCGAAAAGAAAAAAGACAAATCCATTTACATTTATTCTTATCTACAGCTCATCCCTTTAAAGAGCAACAATGTCCTCTTTCTATAAAAATGTGAGAACACGTTAAATCCTCCTGGCTTCCCAAACTAAAATAAAAATTCTCAACTGTCTGGAAAGGGTGGCCACGATTCTTCCCTGTAACAGGAATGTAAGGGATACATTCACTTTCAAGGTTTCTCCAACATAAAAAATTCTGGTATTCTGCAGAATTACTTAACACAACGATGACGAATGCAGACCTTTGGGGGGCATGAACCAGTTCTCCGTAGCCCTGGGCTCTTTCTACCGCTGTAGCCGGAGCTAAATGATTCCCCAGGAATGTTTCCGGGTCATGAAGGAACAGCATGGAGTTAAGGTCTCAGTGGTAATAAATCCCCTCACCTGATACCTGACATCTTAAAACAGGCTCTCTTACACCACACAAAGACCTTTGGGGGCCAAAGTTAACCCAGCTACATGCTAGATTATCAATCATGGAGACACCTTATCACCAGCCAGTTAAACTCAACCAATCAATTATGTTTTGCCTCATAGTTGGTCTCCTGCCACCTGGAAAGGTCTATTTACATAGCTGGGACTTACCCTTTCCAACAAGAGGGGCTTTTGTTAGTATTAAGTGCCTACAGCGGCGCCTAAGTGCTTTATTCCCTCCGCTCCCAGGCCCCACGGATTTTAGGACACCTTGATCTTCCCTCCAGCTGCAGCCATTTTTTTTTTTTTTTCTATCTTTACCTCTTTTGGTTCCAGCTTTTCCTCTTCTCTTTTCTGCTCTCCCTCCTCTTAGCACTGCGTTCTCTCTCTTCCTTATTTTCTTTCTTTTCCCCCTGCTCTCTTCTTTTTCCCCCTTCCCCTTCTTAATGACACACCTTTCTTCTTTTGTGGCATCTTTCCCCTTTTCTGCTTCTCCCTCCTGTCCGCTCCGCTGCTCATCTCCGCTGGGGGGGACCACTGGTTTACGGGTGCATCGGTGCCTCTGTGTGTTGCGGCGCGGACTCCTAACCAATTCTGGGAAGCCCATTTCAATTTTCCATACGTAGATTATTTGTTTTCTGGATCATCTGTGGTAGTTTTAAAATTCTGGTTCACATTCCTTTTGCTCCTTGAGTATTCCCATGCTCCTTCCTCCTACTGACCTGCTGGAGTTACCCCCAGGAGGACACACTAATTTGCAGTATTCAAAAAGCATTAAGCTGCTAGAAAAACCCCAAACTACATGAACCCCAACTTCATATAGAAGTGATGTGTTGTTTCAAGTCATGAATGTCACTTATCTCTTAAATGAAAATGGAGAGTGCAGAGACATCTCTTGTTGCCTTAAGTATCATTGTTAGATTTATCAGATGATCAAATTCCTCCCACCCCAGCCTGTGAAAAGTGCTTCTTTCACACCTGGAAACCTTTTTCTTTAGAAACCTTTTTGGCTAAGAGTTTCAAAGGGGAGCAAGCTGATACGATTTTTTCAAATTTGCAGGTATCAGTCAGGTAAAGAGGAAGCCAGTATAAAATGCACAGCTCTGCAGCTAACTTGGGTCTTTTTTTTAATGCCCCAAATCAGAGTAAGATAAAAGGCAACTCACACGGTATGTGGATTAGCTATGAAGGATACCTGCGGAAGTTTTAATTATTGTTTAATATTTAATGCGACCTTAAATAATTGTCATGAGTAGATGCATAAGACTATGAATGTTTCATTTAAACAGCGCTATATATCAGAGATAATTATAGGAGGGATCCAATCTACACATCAGTAGATTACAATAATAGCTGAATTTTACCAGTGGTGGTTGGAAATCAACACTCTCTCAGCCTTTAATTTTTTTTAAGTGGTTCTGTTCATTTTACTAAATTTTAAGCATAAAATGTCTTTTATTACTCTTCTCGCTGGGGATGTAAGTTACTTAAAATGTGATAGGGAAAAATGCCAAGTAATTCTTCAAGCTAGAGGAAAAGGGCCAGTGGTAAGGTTCCTTTGTAGGGAGAGCAGCACACATCCATGTGCATCAGAGAGCCCCAAGGGGACCGTTGAGAAACAGGACGAAGCAAATCGGCACCATCCTGGAAAGTCATGAGATCAGAGCTGGGGGAATCCTAAGGGGTTGGGGAAATAGAATCTGATGAGTCTTATTATCCCTGGAGGAAGTGCAGGCTCTCCCCCAAACAAAATTTGGGTCAGTCCAACTCTGGCTAGTAAGAGCTCTTACTGGTACTTTCTTCTTCTTTACAATAATAACCTACTTTTCTTCAATGCCTGGATCAGATGACACCATCCGGGTTCTCACAACTGTTCAGGGGCCTGGATGTTTTCAGGAGGGACTAGACTCAGGGAAGGGGCCCATCTCTGCAACGTGTTCCCGACATGGTGGTGAACTGCAAACATTTCTGAAAAACTGACTTTCAAGCTGTCACCTGTGAGAATTTTGCTCTCTAGGAGTTACGCAAGCAAGTTTTGACTGGATGAGGACGTGTTTAGTCCACTGTCAATGGTTAAGTGGTTGGGGGTTGGAGACATCCCCCAACTTGCTTCTAGAGTTTTCTTTTGAATGGACTGCGGGCTCATGCTATAGAAAGCACAGTGGCTTATTCTTATTGAATGTGAGTTGACCACTTACCTGTGAAATGGCTTCAGCTGGTCTACTACGAGTGACTGCGTGTCAAAAGAAGTATGACTTTTATTGATGTGTATGATTTTTGTTTCTTTTTCAAACAGCTCTCGGATAAAGAGGGTGTAATTGACGATGTCGCCATTTGTCCTCACCGGAGCGTCCCAGTTCACTAAAATCTCTTGCGGGCCCTTGGCCTTCAATTTTGGAGGTTCTACCCCTGAAGGTGCTGAGGGGCTGGTTCTGTCTTTGACAAGTGGACTCAAAACACCCCCTTGGCTGTTGTTGGCAGTCACTGTGTAGCCATACTCCACGCCTGGGGTGAGAATGAAATCGTGGTAGCGGGTTTCCAGGCCAGTATAGACAATGGTGCCATCCCGTCTAAGTTCATAACTTCTGATCTGGCCATTTGGGTTTCTGGGAGGTTTCCAGGTGATTTCTATGGATTCTGAGCCTGTGACTTGCAATTTTGGAGGCTCCATGTCCTGCGGTGGGGCCTCCAGGGTCCAGGCTGATCTTGGCGCACTCTCTGTGCAACCTCCGTTCGTGCAGGCTTCCAGGGAGAAGTTATACTGAGTATAAGGTTGGAGGTCAGAAACCAGCAGGGACAGGTTCTGCCCAGCAAGGTACTCCTTACCGTCCAATTTAAGCAAATATTTAGTGATTTTTCCATTTTGAACCGATGGTGGTGACCATGATACATTTATCTGAGTAGCGCTGAGGGTCCAGAGAGCTGGAGGGCTGACTCCTGCTGGGGCAGCCTCGGGCGTTGTGATGCTAGTGGGTTTGCTGGTGGAGCAGCCTCCCTCTGAGCAGGCTATGAGGGCATAAATGTAGGTAGAAAATGGAAGCAGCTCTTTGTCTGTATAATTGAAAGTCACAGCATCAAAGCTGAAAGGATAGAGCACTCCATTCCTCTGAAGTTTGTATGACTGGATAATACCATTGGACTGTTCGGGGGGGATCCAGGAAATCAGCAGTCTTGGGGGATTCATAGATACATAGGCTACCTCAGGTGGAGAGAGACCTTCTGGAGGTGCCTGCATTGTCCTTACTATTTGCCAAGAGCTACAGGTATGGCCTGCTGAATTCCAAGTGTGGATTTTATATTCACACTGCGTCCATGGCTGCAGACCAGTGTCATTATACATAAATGTGTTCCTTTCAGTATCATATTCTGTGAAAACAATTTTCTCATCGGCCTGGATTGTCTGATTTCCCCAAGCTTTTCCCTCGAAGCACCTGCGAATGACTTCATAGCGAATTATCTTTCCGTGTGGGTGGAGAGGCTCAGACCAGCTCAGCTCAATGCTGGTGGACCCCACAGACTGGATCGTAGGCGCTAACTGAGAGTGGGGAGGGGCTTCCTCTGTCCACAGGGGCTGGGGCACTGAGTGTGCACAGCCCGCGTTGGTACAGGCCTCCAGGGTCAGTGTGTAGAGGCTGAAAGGGACCAGGCGTCGGAAGAGAAACTGACGATTCAAGCCAGCGTACTCCAGGATACCCTCGCTGAAGATGTTGTAGGTCTGCAGGAAGCACAGAAGCAGAGGGAAAATAATGTGCAGCATATGATTTCTTGGTGTAGCTTTTTTGTCCCTTTTAACCTTCTCTCCCTCCTATTCCTCATCTTGATGGTCCTAATCCAGGTGAAACATTCTGATATTAATTTTGGGAATGTGATCTTTTCTAGTTAATGAAAAGTCCACAAAAAGAAGAACAATGGTTCCCTTTGCCTTTTTTTTTTTTTTTTTTTAAGGTTGGATATCATATAAGCACATATCTAAAAGCTAAGGACTGTTGAAGCTGATTCTTTGACTTAAAAAGTCAAATACGTTTCCTCCTATTCTTATTTTTTTAAAGGTAAGGAACAGTATTCATATCTCCTGTTTTATAGATGATGACCACTTTGGATTTCATTCTGAGTGGGGTAAGTTGTCTATCTACATTGTCCATCTCTTTATAGCATTTACTGGGAAATTGAATTATATTACTTAACCATTTGTACCAGGATGTCAGGGCTGAAAATGTCTGTGTATCTATGCATGGGCACACATACATACACATATATGCATATATGTGTTCTATATATTTACACAAATATAGATACAAACTTGGAATGACTAGAAGATGGAATAAACCATGCTGTTTTCTCTTGCAGGCCATGGAAGAATGGATTGTTCCTTTGGAGCAAAGTACCCTTCGGTTCTGGGAAAACCATCTGAACATTTGTTATATAAATGCAGAGCAAATTTTCATCCCATATTATTCATCATTCTTTGTGAAAGATGGGAAGTAACTCAACTTGAATGTAGATGTTTTTGTATAGTGATTTCCTGCCCTTTCCCAGCCTCGATGCACCTGAGAGATATGATACATCCCTGTGGTTGGTAGTGACTCCTGAGGATGGCATACCTCGAGAGCAGCAGGGGTGTATTTCAGAATACCCTGGCAGACAGTAACTTCTTTCAAGACATGTCTCCAAAGGCAAAGGAAACAAAAGCGAATATGGACTTTTGGGACTTCATCAAGATGAAAAGCTTCTGCACAGCAAAGGAAACAGTCAACAAAACAAAGAGCCAACCCACAGAATGGGAGATGATATTTTCAAATGACAGTACAGATAAAGCGGTGATATCCAAGATCTGTAAAGAAATCCTCAAACTTAACACACACAAAACAGATAATCACGTCAAAAAATGGGCAGAAGACATGAACAGACACTTCTCCAAAGAAGACATACAAATGGCTATCAGACATATGAAAATATGTTCATCCTCATTAGGCATCAGGGAGATTCAAATCAAAACCACATTGAGATACCACTTCACACCAGTTAGAATGGCCAAAACTAACAAGACAGGAAACAACGTCTGTTGGAGAGGGTGTGGAGAAAGGGGAACCCTCTCACACTGTTGGTGGGAATGCAAGTTGGTGCAGCCACTTTGGAAAACAGTGTGGAGATTCCTTAAACAATTAAAAATAGAGCTTCCCTATGACCCTGCAATTACACTATTGGGTATTTCCCCCAAAGATACAGATGTAGTGAAAAGAAGGGCATCTGTACGCCAGTGTTCATAGCAGCAATGGCCACAGTCACCAAACTGTGGAAAAAACCAAGATGCCCCTCAACAGACAAATGGATAAAGAAGATATGGTCCATATATACTATGAAGTATTATGCCTCCATCAGAAAGGATGAATACCCAACTTTTGTATCAACATGGATGGGACTAGAAGAGATTATGCAAAGTGAAATAAGTCAAGCAGAGTCAAACATATGGTTTTGCTTACTTATGGAGCATAAGGAATAACATGGAGGACATGGAGAGATGGAGAGGAAGAGTGAGTTGGGGGAAATTGGAGGGGGAGATGAGTCATGAGAGACTGTGGACTCTGAGAAACCGGAGGGGAGGGGGCATGAGGGGCTGGGTGAGCCTGGTGGTGGGTATTATGGAGGGCACGTTTTTGCATGGAGCACTGGATGTGGTGCATAAACAATGAATTCTGAAACAATGAATTCTGGAAATTAGTATTATTTGATACTAATCTCTAATTAGTATCAAATTTAGCTTTCCCTCTGCACCTTAGCTTCTAGATGGGTTTGGGGAAAAACACTTGACTATGCTGAATGGTCTCACTTTAAATATCTTACTTTAAATTTTAAGAGGGCGACTCCCCCCTTGTAGTCCTATTCCATTCCCCTGCATGTTCTTTCTTTCATTTTCCAAAGTGATTCTTTAATATTTTCTCCTTTCCTTGCAAACTGCCATCACCCTCTTCTGTCTCTCATAGGTGGTTGTTGACAGAACCACATACTTGACTGGAGAAATAGAAGCAGTCAGAAAGGAATATTCCCATGCTATGTATTATCCTCACCATATCCATGTGAATCCAGACTTACACTGTGTGCCCTCTTTCCTTGTGCTCTGGATGAAGTATCTCTACCCTGAGGAGCCCACCTGAACTCTGGGTCCCATACCTGCTCCTTCTACAGATTTCATGGCTGCAATCATTCTCATTATCTCTTGCATCACCAATTTATCTCCCTCCACTGGGCTATTTTCATTAGTGTTTAAATGTACTCTAGTATCTTTCATTGATTTTTAAATAAAATTTCTTGACACGCTAGTCCCCCAGCTACTGCCCTGTTTCTCTGCTTTTCATCTATGCTTCTTTAAAGAGTTGGGGTCCTCATTCTTCACTTGCTATTTTCTCCTCAAGCTATCCCAACCTGGTTTCTCATTTCACCATTTGATCTTCTTGTCAAGGTCACAATGATTACTTCATTTCCAGGTCCAGCATGACTTCTCTGCCCTCATTCCACTTGATCTTTCAACAGCATCAGACATACTTTCTCCACAGTTTTGGGATGCCCCACTCATCTACCTGTCCTTCTACCTCACTTGCCTCTTCTGAGTCTCCTTTGCTGGCCCCACTGCCTCCTCTTGACCTCCAAATTTCTGTATTACTCAGAGCTTGAGCCCTGTCTCTTATCATTTCTAGTTATATTCTCTCCATACCTGATATCCTCTAGACCCATGGGTTTAAATGCCACTCATATACTAATGAATTCCAAAAATAGAGTTCTAGACATATACCTCCAACTGTCTACTTGTCCCTTCAAACCTGTATACTTCCCAGCCTTACCTTCTCAGTCAATGACTCAAGGCCTGAATATCCCTTTTGCTTCCTGTTTCACAACCAGTCCATTAACAGATCCTGTCAGCTTTGCTTTCTGGATATATCTCCAATTCACCTACATCTTCTGTCCTCACAGCTTCCATTCTAATTCAAGCCACCATCAATTCTACCTTAAATTTTTAGCATCTTCCAAATTTCACTGGTCTTCTTAGAGTCCATTTTATACATAGCAGCGAGAGTGATTTTGAAAAACATAAATTTGATTATACTATTTAATTGCCTAAACCTTTCAGTAATTTTTCATCACACTTAGAATAAGTTCCAAACTCATCACAGCCCACAAGGTTGGGCACAATCTACTTCCTACCAATCTGCCATTTTCATCTTTCTCTCCGTGTACCCCACCCCCCAATACTTCAACCACACTGGCTTTCTTCCCTTCATCTGAATGCACCAAGTTCATTCCTGGCTTCAGGCCTTGCGTTTGCTGTTCAGTTTGTCTGGAACATTTTGCTCTCATATCTTCACATGACTGACTCGGTCTTGTCATTCAGGGCTCAGCTCAAATGTCAATTCAAATGATCATCCATTCTAAAACAGCCCGAGTAGGCATAATTACATTATTGTGTTTAATTTTTTTTTATAGTGTTCATCCTTCTCTGAAATTCTCTTATTTGTGTACTAGCTTTTTGTTTGCCTCTCTGGACCACCACCATTCATATGCACGTGTGCACACAAACACACTCTCACACACACACACACAAGGTGTGTGACAGCAGGGAGGACCTTGCTTGTCTTGTTCACTCCTGAATAAATGCCTGGCATTTAGTAGAAGCTTAATAAATATTTGGTGAAATATAAATGAAAGGAAAGGAGGAGATCTTCCTATTGTCAATCATACCAAGAAGAGGCAGACGCTGGAATGGGACACAAACACTCAACAGGAGGGAATGGGTATCAAAAGGATGGGTATGAAGAGAGACTCTTTTCTCTGATGGGATCTTAGGGCATTGGCTTGGATTTTGAAACCCTGGATCATATGGCTCAAGCCTCCTGTCCTAGACTGGGGGAAGTCAGGCACTGTCACCTGTAGGCCGGCTGGTAGAAGGCAGCTTGCTTCTGATGCCTCTAGCCGGCCTGCAGCTTGGCTGAGAGGCAGCCGTTGTACTAAGCAGTGAGGCTGTTACCTGGAGGCCCTTGAGGATGGGCCTGGGCTTGGGAGTTCTAGTTACAGTTCTAACTTGTTGCTATAGGTAATTTCTGCTGTCATCTTCCTTGTAGGGTTTTCAAAGAAGCTTTCTTCAAAGTTACAGCTTAGTCTTAACTGTTCTATGTGGAGTTAATAGGGGACTCTTGACCACCTGGAGAAGGAGTGGTCGAGAAGGGGACCGGCAGCCCCAGCCTGCAGAAGGCAGTTGATCAGGGCTTAAGCGGTGGTCCAGGACTAGAGGCAGGCACAGTCTGACTGGTAAGTCACCCCAGCTGTTTGGATACTTGTCCAAAAGGCAGATGACGACTGGCTTGCATGTGGGTGATCACTCAAATCAACGAAATGCAGTCTAGTAACAGAAATGCCATCTTATTTGTGCTCACAGACCGGTAAAACCCGAGACACACCTAGGCCCTTAGGAAGACTGCTCTTCACGGCTACATATGGAGGTGGGGGGTGTTGGCAGACATGGGGGGGGGGCTTTCTGTCTTCTGCTTAATGAGCTTGGCTCAAAGTGCAAATTAGGCAGGACTAAAGCAAATAACTGTGCAGGATAAGTCAGGAGGCAGTAAGAACAGTCATTCAGAGTTCCGTTTTGGCGTGACTTCCTGACTTCAAATTGCAATTCGATCATTTGCAATGGGGGCTTGGGCAATTATTTAGCCTTGATATGCCTCATGAAGTTTAGTGGTGCCTACCTGGTAGGGTTGATGCGCAAGTTAAATGAGATAATCCATGGAGAGCGCTTAGCCCAGTGTTGGGTTCGTAGGAAGCATAATACATGGGAGCTAGTTTTCTCTGATCTATGATTAAGTGCCTGGAGGAGCTATCAAGGAGGATTAAACAGACGGTGAAGGGTGTTTCCCCACGGTGACCTGATGGCATGTCAGGGCTCATCTATTTATCTGGAGGACACCAAACACGATTTCATATTCAGAGAAGACGTTACCTTAATCACACCATTGGTTCTCCCGGGCTCTGACCACTGTAGCAACAACGCCCGGCCGTTCTCTTGCTGTTCTACTGTAAAGTTGCTCAGTCCACTTGGGGAAGATTCTAGGGTTTGAACCACGGTCCAGGGGCTTGAAACGTCTCCTGCCTGGTTTGTGGCCACAATTCCAATGTGATATGTTGTGAATGGTTCTAACCCAAATAGGTGGGCTTGATGGCTCGTTCCCTGCGTGCACAAAAATTAACAGGTTAGATTCCTTTTAGGAACTGCTAACAATTGCTGGAAGGTCATTCTCTGACCAAGGTACATTAGCAATGGCAGCATAAATCTCACAACAGAGTTTTGAATTACTAAGAAAACAATGTGGCTTTTTTATTGTTCTTCACACCTGAATATACTGTCAAATGTTGTATAATTTCAGACATACACAAAGTGGCAATCAGATAGAATCCTTGCCTTTCCAGAGCTTGCAACCCAAAGGATGTGATACATAACATTAAAAAAAAAAAAAAAAAAAAAAGAAGGTGCTTCAGGTGAGTGCGGCATCCGGCTCATGGTGGAAATCAGTGGCACCAAGTTTCATGACAAAGAATGGTATAATCTTAAGGGCTTGGAGATCTAACTGGAACGGTTAATCCCCAGCACAATTTGTATATACATATGACTCTCCCCAGTCTCCCTCCCTCCTCTTGGTGAGTATTTCTATCTTACAGATGCAGTAAAACAGAAATAAGAAAACAAAATAACAAGCAAGCTTAACCTAAAAAATAAACATGCTTAGAGAAGTCTACTAGTGATATATATACATGTGAAAATAGTCTCATTTGTTAAAAACATCATAGCTGGAACCATCAAACTTACCAACAATAACTTTTAGCTAGGCTTTGAGAATTTGGTTTTTGCTGATTTAAAAGGAAAAAAAAAAAAGATAGGATTAGAGGGGTTTTTTGTTTTGTTTTTTTTTTTTTGTTGTTGTTGTTTTTTTTTTTTTTTCCTGCTTGGAGAGAACATTTAATGTATTTTACATAACTAAAAGCTGGAACTAAAAGTCTTCATGTTTTGAAAGCGCCCAGGGTGCTCTTTCTACATCTGGGCTGGGTGGGTATGTCTGTTTATGAATAGAAAATATGTCTGCAAGTGGACCATGAATATGTGTATAGATAACACACACATACGTGTACACACACACACACACACACACACACACATCCAGAGACACATACTGACACCCAGACACACAGACACACTTTCTTTTGTGTACGATATATGAGTAATCATGAGGAAGTTTTGAATGGCTTCGTGATGTGTAAGATCAGGTTTGGTTTATTAGATGTTTAAACATGACAGTTTTCAATTGTCCTCCTCTTGGTGGATACAAAAGGATGAACGTGAGGGAGAGAAGAGGAAGTTATTTCTGAGAGTAGATACCCGAAATCAGACAAAGTTACATGACTAGAAATTCTCCTAATTGAGAGACATCTGAATATCATTTTGAATAAAATCTTAAAGTGGCAAAGTCAATTTGAATCATTTTCTAAAAAACTGGTCAGACAAAATCAAAACACTTTGTAGAAATAATTTTTGACACTGTTTCCTCACATTCTTGGTTCTAAGTTTCACCTGTCTAATGTCTCTTATTATGTGTTAAACACGAGCAGAGAAAATATAATTTCCTTTATTTATCAAAAACTTCTAAGTCAATTTTCCTCTTTCAATAAGTCCCATTATGATATTACATGCTAACCTCTTGAAATCTTTTAATATTTAAACATTTGCTAAGCGACCAGACTCTGAAACAAATTTTATAGAAATACTAATTTCTCTTTTTTAAAATATTAAAAGTTGGATCATAAATATTTAAAACTTATTTCTCCACAACACTGGATTGGTCTTTTAGATAAATATAGCACAGAACTAGAATGACCATAATGAATATTAAATCTGAAGATGCTACAAGTCCCGATTACAAACATTCTTTTCTGATAAATGATTCCTTTTCTGTAGAAATAGGGCAAACATGGGCAAGATTAATAATGCAAAAAAGAAAAACTCTTTGTTCAGAGTATTCAGTAATGGGTGCCAAAAAAGCACAAGCTCCAAAGCAAATAGTAATCACCTCTAACAGATTATATATAAAAAAGGTAGGCTGTTGGGGGACATTTAGAGATAGCTTTTGTCATAAGAAACATGAAAAGCATGTGGGCTATAAAGCAAAAACATATGTATATTGTCAATAGCAGCACCTGCTCAATTACAGTTTATTTCAGAGCTGAGAATTCCATCCAGCCCCTAGATGGCAATACTATCAAACACTTTTGGTAACACGAGTACTTAATGATTAACAACCGGCATTCAGTCATCCAACACACTCCAGGCAACCATTAAAAAAATAACAAAACTGATTTCATTATAGATCCTTTTAATAAACATTTATAGCTCAGATCCCCAGAACGCTGAAGTATTCAGAATGCCCCGGCCTCAAAACCTCCGCCATCTAATGTAGAAATAGGACCTGCAGATCTCAAGTTGAAGTTCGTGCGTGCCTGACACCGAGATCTTTAGAGGTTGATTCCTACAAAAGGTGATTACGGGAGTTGTTTTGCTTACTTTGGTCGTATCTTACAAAAAAAAAGAAAGAAAGAATCTCATATTGTAAATGTAAAGGAAGTGTGTGAAGGAGAATTTTTATAGCATAAATTTACGCCGAGGACTAGTTCCCATATTATGTTATTTGTGAAGAGCTGCAACACACACACACACATACACCCCTCTTAAATAAACCTCATTAATGATCATGCTTTTTGTCCATGTTTAGTAAAGGCCATATGAAAAAAAAATGCAGAAAATTTAAAAATGGCAAAACGGTCCTTACCAATATATTCTTCGACATTATATTATTCTCTCTTGAGTGGATTTCCAACACCAAAGTTCACTATTTTAGAATCCTGTAAAATTTGGGCACAGTTCATTCTGCAGATTGGGTTCTATCTTGTTTGTTTATTCAGTTACTCAGATTTTCCTCCCCTTAAATTCAGATTGTCTTGAACACTGTCTACCTTACATGTTTTGGATTAAATTCTTTCCTTGGGGGATGTAGTGTTCTCCCCTATTGACTAGTAAAATCATCATTAAATCATTAAATCATCCCTTTTTTTCCCTTTCACTCCTCTGCTCCCCCTTCCTCCTTCCCTTATGGAGATGATCTTGTTTGATACTCTCACTGCTTCTTCTTCGTTGTCCTTATCTTGATCCTTCTTTCCCCCACTCTTCCATCGTACTGATTCTTAGGAGACAGATATCTTGTCATCCCTGATCTCTGGGCTACCAGCTTGGGCTCACTTCCCATCTGTCCATGTTCTTCCCATGTGCACATCCACCTAATGTTCATATTTTTACCCTATAAGTACATTGACTACTTTTGTTAGGCAGCCAGTGGAAAGAATGATTCAACAGAGGAAAACAGGAAAAATGCAGCCTCCACAATCTAATATTTCTAACGAGACTTAGCTTAAAAAAACAAACAAACAAACTTATATGCATAAGGGCTGCAGTCTGGATACAAAGCAGTATGTCCTTTTATGAGACATAAAGATGAGACTCTCTGGAACGTTTTGCCAGTTGAGGTTCTGCTGGCAATCTGAACTAGATTTTAACCTCTCAACTCTGCTCCTGGGGGCACATGAAACTACTTGGAGTCTTCAGCAGTCTGACAATTTTACACCATCTCCTCTGATTATTTTTGACGACTTGAAGTGCCCCAAAGGTGGCCCTGGGGTCAATAGGTTTATGTAGGTTGAAAATGATCAAAAATTACCATTGATCTGTAGCTGTCAATAAAAGGCTGCGTGGGGAGACTCCCTGCACAAATGTTTAAACTGCATAAAGCAACCTAACTTAGTCATCTTTGAGTCTATTGATCTGATGATCCAGCAGTTTCCAAAGCTTTCCCTCTGGTCTTTGTGGTGCGTTTTCACTGAACCCACTTACCTGGGCCCTTAGGGATCGTTTTACCCTGCTCCTGGTGATGAACCAAAACAGTGGTGCGTAGGCTCTGCTGTGCACATCAGCAGAGTATCGTGTGTGCTTATTACCTTTTGGGAAGGGTTAATCTTCCTGGTCACCATCAACTTCGTTTCCAACTGATGGGGTTTCTTCTGTCTATACTCCTTATCATGAGGTCCTCATTTTAAAATGAGTGACTTTTGGCCTGTAAATCCGAACCTGGTTCTAGGATTCCTTTGCCTTGTTAGTTACCACAAATGCCAAGATCCAGAGAACAGGTCACATCAAAAGTTTGCTTTCTTTTGTATAAGAAGAGCTTCAGAGGAGTCTAAATTTAATTATATCAACCTCTGTTTTCCTTAGTTGAACCACTTGGGTGTTGCTTCTCGGTTTTGTCGTAAGTTATAGTTTTCCTTGTCAGAATGATACAATAAACAAATGGTTATAGACAAGTTTCTGGTTTAGACTACAAATAAAGCATGAGAAGTAGGAAAAGCTCTTATTGACTACTGCCTAAAAGCCATGGCTTTGGACAGAGTACAGCCAACCAATAGGATGATTTACAAATTTAACATTGACAAATCAACACAGATTATTTTTTTAGATTTCTGAAAGCCAGGTCCTTTGAGGCATGGGATGTGGAGGTCTATCTTCCTTCCCATTTATAAAGTTAATTTTTAGCTTCTCCAAAGTTGGTCAACATATTTATATCTGGTACTCATTTTGTAAAAGTCACTTCAGTCTCAATACAGAAGTGAGCTTTTATTACCCATAGCCGAATAACAACTTGACTACTTAGCCATAATTTTCTAAGTATGAGACTTCTAAGTCTGCAAAACGTTAACATAGACAATTTCCACTGATTTCTTATGTGCATTTACTTTACCAGTGCCTTCTCTGCCTCCATACCTCCTGGCTGGTAGGACAAAGACATTTTTTTGATGGCACGCACATACATGTGGAGTTGCTCTAGA
This sequence comes from Mustela putorius furo, assembly GCF_011764305.1. Classification (NCBI taxonomy): domain Eukaryota; kingdom Metazoa; phylum Chordata; class Mammalia; order Carnivora; family Mustelidae; genus Mustela; species Mustela putorius. The sequence continues at coordinate 15,023,765 of NW_025421402.1, forward strand.
ATCAAAGGTTGACTCATAATACAAAAATGTAGGAGAAAAACCCTTTAGGTTCATGGTCTATTGCTTTACCTGCATGAAGCATATGCCGGTATTAGGGGACACTGCTAAATGATATGACAGAGCCACCAAAATGGTTAGTAGAAACATCTAGTATTGTTGGTCTGCAGCTCATTTCTTTCTTTTTTAAAAAAAGATTTATTTATTTATTTACTTTAGCGAGGGGGGAGGGGCAAAGGGAGCAGACTCCACACTGAGTGTGGAGCCCCACACCAGGCCTTTGTGCATCTGGTATGCACAGGATTCGATGAAGTTGCTGTGGGGATATAAGATGGAAAACCCAGGCTCCTGACTCTTAGGAGTTTATATTCTACTAGCGCAGGTCAAGCATAAATATAGATACACACAAGGTAAAGTGTGGTAAGTGCTATAGCCCTGTGCCAGGAAATACTAAAGGGACACTTCTTACTGGGAAGGGAGGAGGCTGAACAGTAGGGGCAGACTTACTTGGGAGGTAGCATCTGATAGAGGTTAGGAAAGAGGCAGAGTTTGAGTAGATGAATATATGTGAGTGACTAGAAGAAAGAAATGAAATAAAATGTGCAGGATATGTTTGGGGACGAGCTGGGAGTTGCATGGAGCTGAAATAGAGGGACTAGTGGGGATTAAGGCTGGAAAGAGGTTGGTGGCAAGACTGGAGAGGGTTGTGAGAGTCACCTTAATTATTCTGGATGAAAACTGGTTGGGAAACACTGAGTAACATTACACTAAGATCTGAAGAACCAGTTTGGTACAAAGAGCTCTACAATGCAATTTGAGAGAATAACGGGATGTTAAAATTTTGCCCTATTGTGGTATATAGGTCATGGTCAGTGACTGATTAATTAAAAAAAAAACAACTGCCAAGAATTAGCTAATGAACTCATTTAGATATTATTCAGCCAGTAAAAATAGATCATCATATATACAAGATAATAGGAAAGTATTTTCTTAGGAACAAGATTTTAAAAATCTTTATTGAATGTTTGCTCTATCTCCAAATTTGTAATTATTCTTTTGACGCAGATGTTTGCTTTTTGATCACAATCAAAGTGGGGATTATAAAAACTGGGCTGAGTCGAAGCCAATGATACTGTCCTCTGTCCGGAGTGCTATCAGAATCATACGTACCTGGTCTGTTTTTCTGACAGTGGACACATGTTTGTGTGGAGCCGTCCACACCTTTGCACTGGTCACTTGTATGTATTGAACAGCTAGGAAGCAGCTGGAAAGGTTAGGGACAGTACGGATGACCACAACACAGAATGAGACCAATTCAGAAGCACACACAAGCGTGAAAGCATTCCTAGCTTTGGGTTCTAACTAATGTTTGAAGGTGTAATTTGAAAGATTTCAAGAAACTAAAAATGCATATCCGCCTTTTAAGTAACTGTGATACATATAATTACAATTGATTACTCAGGGGCCATTTGTCGAAGCAATTGTAAATTTCAAACAAAATGTTCAGTCTGGAGTATGCATACGCTAGTGCTATGAACAGACACTTTTATGTCTTTACTCCCACAAATACCTACATTCAGAAAAGAAGAATGATATGGAAAAGAGAGGTTTTCATTTTTACCTCTCTCAGAATACATCATTCATTTTGTAATGGGGGGGTCAATGCAAAAAGAAGATTCAATCCACAGATTTTTTTCTTCATGGACAAATGGGCTCTATCAATTTAATCTATAAAGCCAAAGCTAGCGTTCTTGCAAAATGAACGATGATGCCTCAGTTACCATAAAAACATTGGAGAAAAAAAAGAATGGTTTCAAAATGGCTCATTTTTCAAAGGAGAAGAGGAAAAAATTAAATTTGTGATAATTAAATTTTAAAGTGGCAAATCAGTCACACTAAATATTAAAAAGCAGTATTTCTGATCTATCAAAATTAAAAATGTGCATAGTCTGTGACCCAGCAATTCTACTCTGGCAATCTATTTTATGACAATACTAGTAAAACTGTACTAAAATATATTTAAAAGAATTTCATTCCAGCATGTCTTATATTTATTCAGTCCTTGAATAAGCACATATTTATTCAGGCTTGAATTGAGGGCTTCTGGTGTAAAAAGCCCCTTCCGAAGGTCTGAGGACACAGCAGAAAGCAAAGGATACATGGACACTGTCCTCTTGAGTTTTACATTAACATGAGGAAAAATGGGCAGTAAATAAGCAAAATAAAGAGAGAGAGAATTAGGAATGGTGGCAAAGTATGAAGATATTTAAGTAGAGTACTGAAATAGAGCTTGGGTTTAGCTGGTAGGGAAGAGTGAGATTCTTAGTTTAGGAAGAGTGATCTGGATTTTTGAAGAAGTTCCATGTAGGCGAGAATGCAGAAGAACCCAACCAAGAGAAGAACGGGAGGAGAAGCTTGCAGGAGAAGGGGAAGCTCTTGGTCTTCCAGCAGACAGCGAGAAGCTACGTGAGTGAGAGGGAGGGGGGCACAGGACAAGGTCAAAGCGATGGGCAGAAGTCAGATGGTGAAACCTTGTAGACCCACATTAGAGAGTCTGATTCTAATTTCAGTGGAAAATTACTGAAGGCCTTTAAGCAAGGGGATGAGATGATTTAATGTAGGTTTTAAAGGGATCATTCTGGCTGCTCTGTGGAGAATATTTTAGTATATGTGCTGCCGAAGCGAGCACATCTGTGGAGAATATATGTAGGGAGTTGTGTTAAGTCTACTCAGGCTGCCATGACAAAATACCAGGAACTGGCTTAAAAAACCAGAAATTTATATTCTCCTAGTTCTGGAGGCTAGGAGTGGAGATCAAGGCGCCATCAAACTCAGTTTCTGGTGAGACTTCACTAATTGATTGTAGATAGCTGCCTTCTTACTCTGTCCGCTCACACAGTTTTTTCTGCATGCACATGGGGAAAGGGAGAGATCTCTGGTGTCTCTTTTTCGTCTTATAAGGGTACCAATTCTATCAGATCAAGGTCCATTCTTACAACCTATTCTAACCTTAACTAATTCCTAAAGTTCCTACCTCCAAATACAGTCACATTGGGGTTATGGATTCAATGTATGAACTTTGGGGGAACACAATGCAGTCCACAATAGGGGTCAAGAGAAGGAGTGAGTTCTGCAAGTCTGGGAGGGGTGCTAGTTTCTTGGTCTGGGGTGGTAATGGTGGAGATGGAACTAAGTGGATGGACTTATGTTTTGGAAGTAGAGCCAAGAGAATTATGACAAATTGAATGTAGAGAAAAAAGGAAAGAAGAATCAAGGACGACTCCTGGGTTTGCCTTGAAAGAAAGGGTGGATGGTGGTACCATTTAATGAGATGTGGAAGTCTGAAAGAGTGACAGATTTGGGGATGGAAGGAGTCATTTTGGCCATATGAATTTGACACACCATGTAGATCTATGAATCTCTGGTGCTGAGTAGATACTGGGTTAGGAAAATACATCTGAGAGTCATTGCACATCTCTCCCAAATCTAGTCTCAAATCCAATGGCCTTCTCAATCTCTCCACTTTTACTTCTAATACACCACAAATTTAACAAGTCTTAATATGATTAATTGATTTTCCTTTCTGTATAATTTGTACGTATTTGTATTATGTTAAGTAGGTTAAAATGAAACTATATATCTCAGAATCCCATTCTGTGGCAATCACACCCTAAGGTGACCATGAGTTAGTTATACCCCGGTATAATTCACCTCCTCCTGAGTTCAGGCAGGACCCATGACTTACTTCTAAGCAATGGAAAATGAGTCATCACTCACATGAATGTAAGAGACACCACCTTAGCTGGCTGACAGCAAAGTTCTCCTGTTGGTCTTTGGGAGGCAAGTTGCCATATTATGAGAGGGCTGTGAAGATCCCCATGGCAGGGGACAGTGGGCGGCCTCTAGGAGCTGATGGCAAGTCAATAAGAAGCCAGCAACCCCCAAGGCTTAAAACCACAAGGAAATCAATTCTGCCAGCAACCTGGAAGAAAATACTTTCTTAGTCAAGCCTCCAGATGACAATGCAGCCTAGCAGGTGCCTTGACGGCAGCCTTGGGAGATCCTAAAGGACCCAACTAAGCCATGTCTAGACATCTGACTCATGGGACTATAACAGAACAAATGCATACTCTTTTTAAGCCACTAGAGTTGTGGTAATTTGTTCTGTAGCAGTAGGAAACTAGTACACCATCCTTTTATGGTTCTGGGTTAAAGTTGGTAAGAGATTTGGAGGATGAAGTAAAGAGGCAACTATTATCCCCTAAAGTTCATTGAAGCTAGATGTGGAGATAAATAGGCACAGAGGTGTAAGTTTTTCAGTTTGTCCTAATTCTCTTCTGCTCCATATCTGGCTCTTCCTTCTGGTTGCTGACTACAGGTGGCTATGGGTCTATGATTTGATTTTGGCTTCACAGGGATGGTAGCTATATAGAACTTCCCAGTGATGTCTCCACAAGTTTCTTCCTGACAGTTTCATTTAGGTGACCGGTCGTGCCTGGCTTCTTAGACTGGTTGGGTGGAAGCTCTTTTATACATCCTCTTACTCCTCTTCCTGGATCTTCACTTTTCCAGCTCTTCCCACAGTTTTGTGAATTCTAGTTCCTGTAGGAAATCCCTTATCTCCATACCCATAGTGTTCAGTTTCCTCAACTGAAATGTGTCTGATGCACCCACCAAAACTGCTTCACCTGGAGTCCTCCTTTTTTTTCTAGAGATGACAACTTCACCCTTCCAATTTTTCAGGCCCAAAACTTTACATTCATCTTCTCTTTCCCTCACACCTACATCTAGTCATTAGAAAATAATTTTGGATTTATTTAACTTCAAGATACATCCAGAATGCTACCCGTTCTCATCACTTTTACTACAACCACTCTGCTCCAAGACATTCTCTTTCACTTCCATCACCACAATTGTCAACTTAACTGGTCTCCCTACTTTTAACCTTAACCAGCACCTCCATCCACATAGCAATCAGAATGACACTCTGAAACATGTCAGACCATGGGACTCCTTTGCTCAAAACCTTGTGGTAGTTCTCATGTTGTTCAGAGAAGAAACGTGTTCTTGCCGGCCCTTTGATTTCCCCTTTGCCATCAGGTCTCCACATGCAAGCTGCACTGCAGCCACAGGGGGGCATCGAATACATCAAAGAAGCTCCTGCCTTGAGGGCCCTATACTGGCTATTTCCTCTCCCTGCAACCCACTTCACCCACAAGACTGCTTGGGTAACTTCAGCTCATCTTCTCATTGAATCGCTCCTATTTAAAATTGCAGTCTGCCACTTTCCTCCCCCACTCCTCCCATTTTAGAACCCCTTTTCTTGCTCTCTATTTTTCTCTTTTTCAAAGCACTCATCAGTCATTTCCAAGATATCAGGTAATCTATTAATTGATTATGATTATTATTTTTTCTTTCTCTCTCTTTACTAGAAGTTCCACCGGGGCAGAGACCTGTATGTGTTTCATTCTCTGCTCCATTCCAAGGGTCTCTAATTATGGCTCACAGTGAGTAGGTGCTATCAGTGACTATGGAGAGGATTCAGAATGAAGGGATGGGGTAAAGAAGAAAGAGGGTCTAGGAAGACACCATAGGTAAAGGAGAGGGCCCAGCACCGAAGTCAGCGACAGAGGCAGTGAGGACGAGACGCACAAGCAGAAGAGGATGAGTCCGTAATGAAAACAAAGCAGAGACCAGTGAAGTAGGAAGAAAACCAGGAGAGCTCAACTTCATGGACACCAAAAAAAGAGGATATTTTGTAAAAGGAGGTATGGTCATCAGTGCCAAATGTTGTTGAAATTTTGTTTTATTTTGTTTTATGAGGGTGAAATGTTAAAGAAGATGGACACAGAAAGTTCTTTGGATTTGGTGGCAAGTGGTCTTGAAATGAGACTTTGAGTGGAATGTAGAGACAGAACTCTGACTAAAGAGGAAGAGAGAGCCAGATGTGTGGAAGGAGGAGCCTCAACTTCAACATAACTCTTTTGAAAAGTTGGCTGTAGAAGAGAACAAGGAAAGGGAATGGTAGCTGGGAGGGCCCTGTGGCCTGTGCGGTCACATCTGTTTTTTTTTTTTTTTTTTAAGATTTTATTTATTTATTTGAGAGAGAATGAGTGAGAGAGAACATGAGAGAGGAGAAGGTCAGAGGGAGCAGCAGACTCCCCAAGAAGATGGGAGCCCAATGCGGGACTTGATCCTGGAAGTCCAGGATCATAACCTGAGCCAAAGGCAGCTGCTCAACCAACTGAGCCACCCAGGCGCCCTGTTTTTTGTTTTTTTTTAAAGGGAGATACTAGAACACATATGTATGTTGATAAGAACTCCTCAATAATAAGGGGGAGATTGTTAATTTAGAATTAAATATCAGGACTTCCTTCTCACTTGCATGTGGAAACCAGGTTAGCCAAAGTTTTGTGTATGGCAAACGGATGTGGATGTGCTCAGGTATCAGCCAATTACTTTGGAGTTGGCACTAACATCTGCAGCAAAGCCATGTTTCACACTAAGAGCTGCCATCGTTGTTTGCATAGCTCTTTTCATAGATAAATTTGGAAAAATAAACAACATAAAAAAATGAAGTGGTGAATAAACTATAAGCCCATTATCTACTAGGAACAGGGTAATTTTTAAAATGTTTTAATTAAATTATTACTTTTGATAAATTGTATCTTCCAAGTAGAGTACATGATGAAAAGGTATGTACGCAGTGTAAAAAAAACAAAAAAGTTACCAGTTTGCCATCTTCTTGTCTCTCCTTCCTAAGACAGGGTAATTATTTTTGAGCAGAGTTTTGGCTTTTACGTGTCAGACCTGGTATAAAGTACTGCACATGCATTATCTTATTTCGTCTTCACAAAAAAGCTATGAGGTTGACAATATTACACATAAGGAAACTGAGGCTTAGGTGAGTTAAGTAACTTGCCCAGAGTCATATGAACAGTAAATGGCATGGTCACAATTTTATTCCTGCACTACACTGAGTGCAAATGTTCTTGTCAACTGCGATAGTGGTTCTAACATTTGGGTCTTGAGACCCATATTTCTTAAATCCATAGAGGATTCCCCAAAGCTTTTGTTTCTGTGCTTTACATCCATTAGTATTTGCTATATTAAAAATTAAAGCTGAGGAAATTTAAAAAAAAGAGAGAGAGAAAGAAACAAAAAGAGAAAAGAGTACCGAAGCACGTACGCCATTATTCAGCAGAGTGATAACACGGTCAAACATCATGTAGCCTCTGGAAAATTCTGCCGTACACTCTGAGGGGATGAGTGTGAGAAAGAAACACATTGTTTTAATATTAACATGAAAATATTTTTGACCTGGAAGACACTTTGGAAAAGTTTCTGGGACTCTAAGGGGTTCACAGACTCTAGTTGGAGTGCCACTTAACTACATTATATCTTGCTTTAATTGGCAGCTCCAATGAAAGATTAATCAAAGATTTGTTGGAACTTTTGTGCAGTGAAGGAGTCTTATATTTCCAACTTTTGATAATACACTCATAATACTTGTGATTAAATATGAAATATCCATGTATACATAAGTCTTATTAGTAAAACTTTTAATTAGAGTTAAAGAGTCAAAGAATGATGAAACTATTCTACTACCTCATTTGGAGTTGAACCTAGAGTCCAATGGTTTAAATAACCTGCATGAGATCCCATGACCCATGAATACTAGCTTTGTTATTGAGTCTGAGATTCTCAATTCATGTATACACACTCTTCTTCAATTAAAATGATCTGCTTTAAACAAGGAGTTCCAAATTTCTTTGTCATAAACATTGTTCCTTATGAGAGAGAATGGGTTTGAATTTACTCATAGATTGACCGCTTTTCTTAATGGATCTTCTGCTACACTACATTTGTCTGTTCATGGGTTGTCCTCTCAATACAAAGTAGACTTCTGGATTAGTACTGTTTCTTAGCCTCACATTATCACAGTTTCCTCATATGTAAAAAGGGAATAATAACAGTACTTATCATTTGAGTTTGTACACTTCAGTGAGTTAAGCCTCAAAATACTGCCTGCCATGTAGTAAGTATTTAGTAGATGCTACATTCTATTATTATTATCATAAGCATCAAAGAGAAGCTTCTACACAGAAGATATTCAATAAACAGTTCTGGAAGATATGAATGAATAAAATGGGTAAGTCTAAAGCAATGAATAACACATAAGGCATTTTTACTGCATAGCACCCTGGCCTGTATGGAGAATATATGGAAGATGATATTTTGAAAGAAGGCATAGCATCTCAGGAAAGTAAGCACATCTTTTAGGTTAAATTTATAAACATCTTCCTTGTAAATGTTTTTTAATGAAGACCTAGTAGGTATTGGATAAGTGTACATTAAATAATTAAGTAAATTGTAAATTCTCCCTTGTTGCTGACTTCAATCATTTGGTCTTTAAGAATTTATTTATACACATGTATATATAAACTAGATCACGTAATAAGGAATATGATTTTTCACCAGTATCTACAGGGAGCACAATATGACAAGTTTTGTGTTCTTACATAACCTGAAATTGGGGGTGAGCTGAAAAAGAAAATACCTTTTTCCAGCGAAGAATAAATAACACTAAGAGGTGGTATAGGAAATTTGCACATGGAAGTTGGTGCTATAAAGCACAAAATGGCATTTTCCAGAGAGTCTAGGGTATTTGGATGGCAGAAACTCCTTCAGTGCCCATGGATCAGGTTATCCTTAGAAATAGGAAAATGTGAACAATTTTTGACAAATGTAAAAATGTACATACAGTGGGAAATTCTAGAAAAAATACAAAAATCAAACTGTTAGGGCCAATTTAATGTTAAAACCTGTTTAACTATTAGGGCCTGTTTAGCCAGAGCAACTCCATATTGCCTAGGTAGCCATATTGTTGTTTAGGGCTTCATTCTGGGAATAAACGCCCCCGTAGTTCCTGGTATGGTTCCGGGTATCGATTCCAGGAGTAAACACCTTAACAATAGAAGCCACCTACCTTGGGTCTGTGGTTATGCCCTATAAAACCAGCCTGTGAGATCAGGAGCAGGTCGCTCTCTTCAGAGGCGGCCCTGGGCGGTCAGTCTAACTTCTAATGCCTGGCATAGAATAAGGCTTTGCATAACTTTCACTTTGTCTCAGTCTCGTTCCTTTGATAACGGACCCCAACAAAACAAATGTACTCAATAATGACAAAATAGAAAAAGTCCCGAATCAACCTCCTACTCCAAAAATACCTGGGACCAAAGAGTTCTACCAGTGAAGTTTTTTGTTATTGCTTTTAATTAAATCTGTAATAGATAATTGATATTATGTACAAAGTGTTTAACTAAAATTGGTTAAATGGACCAGATACCAAACTGATTGTATGAAATTGGGACAATATTGAACAATAGCATAATAAGAAAAGTGTGTTATAGGCAGAAATCACTTGAGATTAGATGAAAAAGTATATTAGCAAATAGTGTCCAATAGTATATTTAAAAGAAATATTATGATTATACAGGAGTTAACTCTTAAAAAATTGATTTACATAAGATTATCCTAAGTAGAATTTAAAAATTCAACATCCATTTATGATAAAATCCTTTAGCTACATAAAAATAGAAAAAATTATCTTTAATCTGATAAACAGCATCTACTAAAGTCATATAATAAATCACATTTAATGATAAAGCCTTATAAATCTTACTATCAATATGACAATCAAGTAAGAGAGAATACCCTCTCTATAAAAACATTTTTCTAGATATGTCTCTTGAGGTAAGGGAAACAAAAACAAAAATAAACCACATCAAAATAAAAGCTTCTGCACAGCAAAGGAAACTATAAATAAAACTAAAAGAGAATTTACTGAATGAAAGGAGGATTTGCAAATGATCTATCTGGTAAACGGTTAGTATCCAAAATATATAAAGATCTTATACAACTCCATACCTCCCAAAACAAATAATTGAATTAAACTGAGGGTTTTGGAGAAGAGGGGGCTGGGGGGTTGGATGAGCCTGGTGGTGGGTATTATGGAGAACATGTATTACATGGAGCACTGGGTGTGGTGTATAACCAATGAATTTTGTAACACTGCAATAAAATTTAAAAAAAGAAAGAAAAAAAAATCATGAACACAAACTTCTCCAAAGAAAACATACAGATGGCAACAGACACATGCAAAGATGCCTAATATTATTTACCATCAGATAAATGCAAATCAAAACCACACTGAGATAACACTTCACACCTGTCAGAATGGCCAAAATCAACAACACAAGAAGCAACTGGTGTTCGCAAGGATATGGAGAAAAAAGAAACTTCTGGTTCTGCTGGTGGGAATGAAAACTGAGGCAGCACCTGTGGAAGACAGTAGCAACGTTCCTCAAAAAATTAAAAATAGAACTATCCAATGATGCAATCTCTGCATTACTGGGTAGTTGCCCAAAGAATACAAAAGCATTTTGTATATGAATTTGAATTTGAAAGCAATTTGAAAAGATATACACACCCCCATGTTTACTGCAGCATTACTTATAATAGTCAAATGATGGAAGCAGCCCAAGCGTTCACCAACAGATGAATGGTTAAGGATGATGTGGTATATATCTACAATGGAGTATTATTTATCCATAAAAAGAATGAAATCTTGCCATTTGCTACAACATGGATCTAGAGAATAAATGCTTAGTGATATAAGTCAGTCAGAGAAAGACAAACACCATATGAATTCATTCATATGTGGAATTTAAGAAACAAAACAAATGAAAAAAGGAAATAAAAGAGATAAACCAAAAGACAGACTCTTACCTATAGAGAGCAAACAGATAATTACCAGAAGGGGGGTGAGTGGGAGGGTGGGTCCAACAGGTGAAGGGGATTAAGAGGACACTTATGATGAGCACCGAATAATCCACAGAACTGCTGAATCACTATACTGTCCACCTGAAACTAATTTAACACTCTATGTCAACTATACTGGAATTAAAATAAAAAAAAAAACTATTAAAAAAACAGGATGCTCTCTATTCATTACTGTACTGGTATTCTTAGGCAATGCCAGACCAAGGGTGGGGGGAGAGAAATGCAGCAGAGATTATTGGTGCTTCTGAAAATCCCACTTACTTACCTACATTCCTCAGCCTCCCTACACACATCAATGGGGTGAGATGACTAGTACACGTGGAGAGAAGGGATGTTAGCTACTTTCCATCCTGGACCTCAAAAACATCTCACAGAGCCCTCCAACATGCTTTTCCCTATCATGGTCCGTCATTAATATAAGATGGAGAAAGGCAGCTAAAGCCAAATTACTTTTCCCACCTTTATTTTGTTAGGCACTGATATTTGAGTTTTATTTGTTACCATAGCATTTCCTATCTTATCCTGACTAATACAAAGCATATGTGCTTGAAAGAATGAGAAGTATGGATACTGACTACTTAAAAAGTCCAAAGCATCTAATAATAAATTAGGATCAAGTCCAGAAATCAATCGTATTTTGCAATAAGAACTATGACACCCAGCTTTTAAAACTGACACTCTGTAGTTACAGAAAAGGTGGTACATAATGTAGTCTACATTCTCACCTGGAATATTTAGTTAAGGGGAACAGAAACTCTTTTTGACTCATTTAAGTAGAAAGTGAAAGAATAGAATTCCAGCACATGAAATACAACTTTGTCTCTTTGAAACTGGAAATAGAAATACCATAGGATCTAATAATTTTGTTACTGGGCCTTTAGCCCCCAAGACTGAAAACACTAATTTGAAAAGATATATGAAGCCCTCTGTTACTGCAATAACCACAATATGGAAAAAACCCAAGTGTCCATTGATAGATGAATGGATAAGGAAGATGTAAGATATATCCCTATATATCTATGCCCATGTATCTATCTATCTATATATTTGTATGAAGATGAATGGTAGCAACACTTGTGATAAGCGTAGTATAATGTATAGAGATGCTGAATCACTATGTTGCACACCTGAAACTGATGTAACATTGTGTATCAACTGTACTCAAAAACAAAAAAAGGAAAGAAATTGGAAAACTGTCAGCTTGCAGTTTTTCTCTTTCTGGGGCTGCATGATATTTCTGTCTTCTCTTTCTCTTAACTTGCTTTATTTGTTATTGCCCAACATGGAAAATAATTCCCAGTCTAAATAACCTTACAGCTTCAGAGTACTCTGGGCCATCAGACCACCACCTCTGTGTGTCTGGAGAGAGAGAGAGGATCTGAGCGGTTGTGAGTTGGGTGATGGATTTGCCAGTCTTGGGTCAGCTGTTGCTGAAGAGTGGATAGTAGATATCTATGTCCCTAGGTCTCCTGTTTCAGTATCAATTATTAATTGGTGAGAGATCTCGGTGAGAGGATGTATGGTCATTCTAGAACAAACACTCCCAGTGAAGGTCATATCTTTGACTAAGGATTGCTAAGACTATCTCTGGAAAGACCTTTTTTCTTCCCAAGACAGATTAGTGATCTGATTAACATCCTATCTCTTAGATTTGAAGCAGTCCTGAAGCCTATATGTCAAAGAAATCCTACAGAATCAGGTAATTTGTTGCTTAGTTGGGAGTGTCAGTGACCTTTCAGTCTTTTGAGCCATTCCCTTCATTTTCTGTAACTCCATTGCTGCTCTTACATGAATGTCCTGATTTCAGGGGTTTATTTCATCCCAGTTTACACAGCTTCGAGGAGAGGAAATCATGGTAACTTCAGGTAGAAATAGTTAATTTTCTGCCTCCCAAATTCCTAATACTTTCAACCTCACTTGCTCTCCTCGAATCCATGCACTTCCACTGTTAAATGGAGGAGTCAAGGGCCAACTTGTCTAATGCGAAAGTTGTTCGAATGCCATAGCTTGGACCCGGTCAGGAAGCACTTGTGGATGGCTCTGCCAGTCCTCATCAGCACAGACACGTGCAGCTTGCTTCTCTGGGCTTACCCTCTGCCCCTCCATGCTCTACTCACATCCCTTTACAGCCCGGGCTCCAGCCTTGTGGCTCAGAGTAAGGGGCGGGGTCACCACCTTCTTCGTTGAGGCCTTGCTTTAGCGCATGACTTCTGTGTTCAGACTGCACCTCCATGCCTGGCAACTCTTAACCATCCTTAAAAACAAATTTGATGTCATCTTCATTTGGAAGAGCTTCTTGATGCCCCAGGCAGTTACTTGCTCCTCCTTTCTGCTTTTATATTGTTCATGGCATTTTTTACACCGCATTATGGTGATTTATTTACCTGCCTTCTCTCCCCACTAAACCTTGATCTTAGAGGACAGGGACCGAGGATATGAATCATGTTTGGCACCTTCTGAGTGTTGAATAGATTTCTGTCCAGCGAATAAATAATCTTTTATTTAAATTTATTTTGTTTTTATAAATATTAATTTAATATTATATTTGATATAATATTACATATTAATATAATAAAACATTATTTTATTAGCAATATGTTTAAAAACGTATATGGACTATACCCCATTTCTTTGAATCCAGGATTCCATTTATTTCAAGACACACTGTTATTTTACATTTTCCTCAGAAGAAAAAAAATGCTTCCAACTGAATGATGATACAATACTTTCTTATCACTTAGAATTTTAATTTTATATTTAGAGAAAGACATCTTTCGACTTGTATGGGCATAGGTTTTTTATAAAAATTGTATATTAAGCTACTATTTCTGTGCCTTTCTATGTCTACAATAACTTTTCATTTTAATACCAAGTCATAGTGTAATCTTTTCGAAAACATTTTAAGTGGCAATTAAACTCAACGTGTGTAGTAGCAACAGGGAACATAACTCAGCTGAAGTGATGAGAGTGTGAGCGGCATTGATCAAGTTTGTGCAGGCACAGGAAATGACAAGTATGTCACAACTGCCACCTACAGCAGTTGTAAACTTGTTAGATGCACGTGATTTCAGAGATGGAGAAATGTGGAAAAATGACCATCGTTAAAATCAGTGAGATTCCTGTTCTCTGTTTCCTGAGTATCCTTCCTGAACAGAAAAGGACACGCTATGGTAAAAAGCCAGTGCATAACTTCTAGTCCATTGACTCGAGCAAAGTGATTTGCTCTTAGTGACAACACTGGTACCAGAAAGCTTAAACTGGCTAAAAGGCTGCCGAGATACACTGCCACCCAGCTATGGTGGGACTGGCCATAGCCCATCTCAAAACCAGACCTAAGAATTCACGAACGATGTTGCAAGGATGGTAACAAATGGACTCTGGCTGCGCACACGGAACTGTTCTGAGAGACGCATCTGGCCACTCCCTCCAGTGGCCAGTGCTGCTCCTTCCAGTTACTCTTAGCACATGTCCTTGATGCTTTTTGTTCTTTTCCCAAAGAGTTTCTTAAAGCCTTACAACAGTGAGTGCTTTGTGTATGACAAGCACCTTCCAAGTGTTCTTTGTATTTTAAGTTGTTCATTCCTCAAACCAACCTCATGAAATAGACAGTTATTACCCTAATTTTTCAGATAAGGGAATGCATGCAAAGATAGTTGAAGCCAATTGTGCCTGGGGATAGCTGTCATGCAGTTCTAAGGGGAAGAGCCAGGATCTGAGTGGAGGCATTCCAACTGTCCAGTCTGTACTCAGACTGGGAGCTGTGCTGAGTACTGCATCAAAGTCTCCTTACCGCCGCCACCAGGACCACCAGACTTCAGAAGGTGGAAGCCAACCTATATCACATCTTGATATCTTTTCTCACCCCCCACCCCCTGCCCCGGGGAACCAGGAAAGGCTTCCTCTGCTCTACAACCTAAGCCTGTTTGTGTTAAGTTCTGCTTTCTGGGGAGTCAGGCTGAATGGTCATCTAAAGGGAAATAGGCTGCTTTTCAAATAGGCACAACTTTTTCTTTCTTTCCTCCTTTTTTTTTTTTTTTTTTTTTTTTTTTTTTTGCCTGTAAGTCAGGAAAAGCACATATAGTGAGCCAAAAATAATGACACTTGAGGCTAAAAGATAAGACATGAAGACGGACCACTGAGAAACTTCCACAATTTACTTGTACAAGGCTCCAAAGGGGTTAAGTGGTCATCCACACTTGGAACTCTGGTGATTTAGACAGATACTGGTGGTACACTTACGCAGTCGTGGCATGATATTGAGCTGTTGCTTTGAAAACATTTTAATATAATAGGATTTAAATTTTCTTCTTTTCTTTGGATTTTTCAGCTAATATTGGAATTAAATTAAAGCATTAAGTCAACCAGCTTAGTGTAAAGCAAATTATGTCAGGTTCACCATTGAGGGCTTCGTTATGGAATATCTATTGACTCAAGCTTATTAACTTGTAAATCCTCTAGTTTTAGATTATGATCTATTGATTATCTGCTTTTATTTGAGTTTTAAATGAATAAACAAAAAGAAATGATCATGGTTTAGCCATTATACCTTAAGAGAAAATGTACTTAAGCCAAGCATACTTAATTAAGAATAAGAACAACTTTTATTTTTTCTGAGAGTTAGAAGTTGTGGTTCCTATTTACATTAAGGCAAATCAAAGATTGATTTTAATCTTGCATAATTGTTTTTGGTCAAAACAGAAAAAAAAGTTTTTCACTAAGGATAGAAAGTGTTGAGAGCCTAGATGCTTTAAGCAGTTAACTTACAAGCAAAAGCCCTGAGTTCAAGATTTCAAGACTTCTGTTACTCATACTAGAAGTCCTTAGGCAAATTATTTACATTTCTGAGTCTTGGTTTCTAACAATGCCTTTCTCAAGGACTTCTGTGAGGATTAAATCAGATGGTCTTTCTAAAAGGGCCTGGTGTATTGTTGATTCTCAAGAAAAGTGCTCTAAATCAGATCCTTGCTAATAGAAGCAACTAAGAAAACATGGGCTTCTTTGATTTCAAAGGGTAATTGTTTAATTTTATGCTTTGTTTAAAGTTTTATCAAATTAAAGTGCTGAGATTGGTTTATGGTTTGAGGGTCAAATCCACGGTCAAAGATTTATTTAGCATCTACTTTTTTCTGGCATGGTGCTAGGGAGGAAAGGCAGTGGAAAGAAGTAAAAAAAAATATGCAAATCCTAGATTTCAGGAACTGCCACCCATTAAGGATGGAAGACTTATATTCATGAATCCACTTACAAACATGAAGCCATGTTTTTCATGAAGAAAAACACATGGAAACAAGCACTAAAGAGGTATACACAGGAAGTCATCATGGGCTTAAGTATTCCCAAAAGAAAGATTCACAAAGAATTCACTCTGAATAACACTATGTAGGAGGTGTACAGTAAGAGAGAAGCATTGTGACAGTCAGTGCAAGATTTATGCAATTAAAACATATTTAAAATTCATTTAAAAAATCTTACAGTCAAAAAGAATTTACAATTAGCAATTTGACCTTCATATCTGATTCAGAAATCCCGGACGATGGTGGGTAAAAAGGCAGGAAAATGAGGCATCTTTTCAACACAACTTACTGTGTTGCAAAGGCCACTTTGCAAAAGTTTTATTTACTGTAACCAAGACTCTGGAATCTGGTAATCTGGAGATTTAGAAGAGATATGAATCCATAATAGTTTTGCTGAATGGAAGGTAGAAAATTGTTGCCTTGCGATTTGGACTACCTTGTACAAGTCGGTAAGGAAGCAAAAAAAGAGCTTAGACTGGTGGCAGAAGTGATTGATCAGAAAAAATAAGGATGCTATTACATAACGAAGCTTAGGAAGCTCATGCGTGAGCCTAGAAGTGTTTCCCCTCCCCCTCCCTTTATTTGACCACCTTGCCACACTAATGAAAGCTGATGGAGGCAAGACCTCCTAGAACTCAGATCCTTCAAAAAGCTTGCATCAACCAAATAATCCCAATTAGTTAGGGAGCTAACAAAGGGAAGTCATAAATGTTACTACTGGTCTCTCGACTTATTGTAGAGAAATAAATTCTATCAATAATACAGTTTTTGTTTTTTATTGTGTCATTATATCAATATTCATTCTCTTCTTTTAGCCCACTCTTGTATATGTGACATGCTGGAGTGGTTACAGTTACTATTTCGCTCTGGATGATCAAAACTGGATCACAAAATAAATAAAGATTGGAGACATTCTCAAGAGCTCCTAGGCTTGCAGCTGGCCTTCGTAATTCGAAGAGGCTTATCTGGTTTGCCTGGCATGTGGGGACATTTTGAAAGAATATACAGGAAGAAATGAAGGCTGTTAGAGAGCCAAGGGATGGGCTGGCCTTCAAGGAAAACTTCGTCAGCAGTGTGCGAATACTACAAACTCAAAGAATAGTTTTGGAAACTGGGAAAAGATATTGCACATCTGCTGGCTGAGACTTATATTCCCAAGCAATGAGTACTGATCTTCCAAGATGCGCCAGTGGTTGAACACGACCTTCTGAAATCCTGGGCTGAAGGTCAGTGCACATGCTGATGGGTCCTGGGAGTTAACAGGACACTCAGACTCCTGAAGCCCAGAATCTGATTCTGATTCCTGAACTCTTCCTGAACTAAAATTCTTCTCCTGGTTAACTGCATGGTTTTCTCCTTTCCTCCTAATCTCTGTGCCAGTGTCACCCTCTTGTGAGGCCTTCCTTCTCCTCCCTACATTTAATATTACCTTCCCTGTCCTAACAGCCCAATGTCTCTCCACTCCCACAACTGGTCCACAGAACATTCCTTTGACTGTCCAACACAACACCTGTGATCTCTTATCAGTGATTTTTTTCCATTGCATTATACATTTATATATCAAACACACACACACACGTTTTATATTTAAAAATTTAAAATAAATACTTAAAAAATTATCTTGTTTACTATCTTTCACTACTAGAATAAGAGCTTCAAGAAGGAAGGAATTTTGTCTGGTGTCTATGCAGCGCTGTATACCCAGTTGGTATATATTAAGTGCTTGTTGACTGGGAAAGTAAATGAATGAATGAAGTTCTGGATGAGTCGTCAGAAAGGAAAAAGGGGAGGGGGCTTTACAACATGGAGGAACTGGAAGTAGTTATCTCATTTACCTATTTGCTTTTAGCACATAGTGATAAATTATAGTTTATGGTTCCATGCTAAGAGGTTTATATATTATACTACTTGGTTTTAACTATATGATCCTTACAAACATGGATGGCTTTCAAGATTCCTGAAAGAATGAAAAAACATGGTTCAAATATCATGCTAATAATTGATAGATGAATGAAGAATAAGTAAAAGGCCAATTTGGTACTTCTTACTTTGGGTGCAAGCTCATAACCAGCAACAGTATGAGGTAAAAACATTCAGAGTCCAATTCTCTTTGGTCAGAAGTTGACAAAGAAATTTGAAATTATCAAGGATACCGCTTGGAAAATAGACTGGTATCCAGTATTATTAACAATGTATCTTTCAATAAGTGTTTATTATGCCCCGAGGTACTAGCAAATGACAGTATTAGCTCCTGATTAACCAAATAGTCTATTGATAATTTTATCCATAGCTACACTTTTTAAAATTTCTATTTTCATAGTGTAAGTAACATTTATTCACTAGTGCATACTTTATAAATAAGTAATGGTGATATGTGTTCCAGAAGTTATTATTTATAGGAGTGCACATTCTGAGAAGTTTGGAGACAACTGGCTTATGTTAACATTTTTTTCCACAGCAAAGCTATTATTAAGAAGGAAAACAGCAAAATCATTTTCCTCTATGAAAAATAAAACACAATCCTATCACGAGCTTCTCATGAATAAAGTCTAAAATAAAAATAAGTAACTCACTTTTGTTACTACCTTGTAATGGACAAAATCCAGGACAACTTTTTGGAAGATAAATGCTTAAAGATAATTTGTTAAAAAAAAAAAAAAAAGAAAATCTCATCCCCTTGACTAATTTCCCAGTGGGAAGTGCTGACTATTACTGATAAAAATGATACCGATGGTCATTGCCCAGATGGCACTTTGAAGAATAGAGTTGGAGACAAAACCCCTACAAAATGTGGATGTCACAAAGTCCTACTAAACCTCTATTATGCACTTGGGCTATTATAACCCGTTACACTGTTACATTTATTTTATTAGCTCTTTTGACTATTTCTCAGTTTGAAAAATTTGATTTAAATTCTCAGTTAAATGTAAAGACTAGAGTGAAGAAGAACAAGGCAAACAGAAGTGGTTTGGCAAGGTATAAAATATTTACAGAGCCTCTCACTCCGGTGTAACTTACAAGATTGCAAGTAATCAGTTACACTGCAAAAGGTGGGATGCTGGGAGGGAAGCGGGGAACTACGGGGACCCAGGGCACTCCCCATCCCAGGGAAGCGATGTTCAGTTATCATGGTGACTGTCATCTTAACAATTGCACAAGTGCATCATTCACTGTGGGTGACTAGAAACAGATGAAGAGGAGCTGAAAAATGGGAGAATTTTCCTTGTCTCATGTCTCTCTGATAACTAGGCAGACTGCAGAGCATGAAAGATGAGGGCTACCCAATTCAAACCAGAGCACGTAGTTACCATCTGGGCATTTTAAAGTAGGACACATGAAATGCTCAGATGTATCCCCCAACAGGGTGCAATAATACAGCAGTAAAAAGAAAACTGCAGTGAACTATGGCCACTTCCACACTTGCAATCATTCTAGTACAGGAAGAGGCAAGGATTTTCTAAAACCCTTTTGCTCATGTTCATCTTAACTGCTCCCACATTTGGTGCAGGAGGCTTCCATGCTTTGGCAATCCTACGTGGTATGTAGTTACACCCAGTAGAGGGCGCTCTCCTCACGGAAAGAAAGGGACAGCATCCCTCTGGACAGAGCACTCTGCTTGGGGGCTCAAAAATGAAAATATTCAGTAGACCACACACACTAAAATAGTCATTTCCTTTCAGAAACATTCACTGCCGAAACAAATATTGACTTTTAAAATGATATATTGGGCTCTCAAAGGTACCCAGTTGAGTAATTTCTTTCAGATGATGCCAGCTGCAGACCCTTAATTTTCTTTTCTTTTTCTTTTTTTAAAGATTTTATTTATTCATTTGACAGAGAGAGAGAGAGAGATCACAAGTAGGCAGAGAGGCAGGCAGGGAGAGAGAAGGGGCAGCAGTCTCCCTGCTGAGCAGAGAGCCCGATGTTGGACTTGATCCCAGGACCCTGGGATCATGACCTGAGCCGAAGGCAGAGGCTGAGCCACCCAGGCGCCCACAGACCCTTAATTTTCTGAGCAAGAATTACTAAGTTAGTCAAGAATTAGAAAGCAAAGAGCCTCAACACTACATGTTTTTAGATTTTTGAGGATGAGAGTTCAGCATTTCTTATTTGGAAACCTCTATCAGCTTCTATAGATCCTCAAATCACGCAATCTAATAACACTGCTACCTCTACCTTCTGATGTACAGTTTGCAATGAGACAGAACATTTTTGATAGGAACAGATGTCAGACATAGAGAAACATATAATCTTTGGCCACAATATGAAAATGAATCAGTTAATATGTTTAATATACATATCTTAATGGGAATTTAACTATGTTGATATTTTATAATCCCTCCCTAAATTCCTTCATATTTGCAAAAATGAGTATTTACAGGATCAAGTAAATTCACAGGCTTCTTATTTGCTGGGTTGCAGCTTGATGAGTAGAGAGGCTACGAAATGCCATCGCTTGTAAAAGGAGGCATCAAAATATCCTAATGAAACTAGTAATTGCTGGGAGTAATTGAAGACTATCTTTCTGCTTTAAGAAGGAAAGAAACTATGGAAATACAAATGAGAGAATTAACAAGGATATATTTTAGGAAGAAAATTTAGCAAAGTGAATCTTTAAAATTTAAATTTCCATTTAAATTATCTTGCTTCCAGATGAAACTCCAGATACATTTGAGAGGGAATTCCTCCGGATTTTTTCTGCAATTCCCCAGAGATTTTTTTTGGTGGGGGGGGGGTGGTCTCCTTTCATGCATCATTTTTTATTCTACTCCTTGTTAAGAATTTGTATTAGCCAATCTAACCATTCAATTTATCCTGCCTTTTTGGTAATGAATAAATAGCACATACTCCTAATTGGCCACCTGGGGTTCAAGGAGGGGAAATATAGAGTTGATGTCTGAACACCTTAATGTGCTGACAACATATTGACCACACTCTATCTCACAAGATTTAAAATCAGGCTTCCCTGCCCTATTTACCCCTCCCTACCTTTGCACCACTCCTTGACTGTCTGTGGGACTATAATAATTTTTTTAAAGTGATTTATTTCTAACAGATGTGATCATCCAGCCTCAGGGACCTGGATGTACACTGCCCCAACAACTTTAATTTCTGGATATAATAAGCACATATTCCGTGAATAAATAATTATTGTTCTGCTAAGGAATAAAAGATGCCAAGGATGAGGTATGATGACCAGGTTCTTCTGGGCATAAAGGACAAGTACTTGGATTTTTCTGAGGTGCTGACTATGCTCAACCTAAATGTGCTAATTATTGTATTTCTAGAATGTGGTAGGTCACAAAGGGAGAAAATCAGTCCTGGTTTAATGTGTGCAGCAATATGTAGGAAGCTAATTTTAGGTCTACATTAAGTTTCTTGTAAGTCAGAAGTTGCACATGTTGACATCAGAAAAGATGGCAGCATGGGTCCTGGGAGAGAACATGGCCTCTGAGATAACAGCAGAAGAGAGGTCCACCCGGCCGTTCCTCCAGCTCCCAAAGCAGGTCTTGTGGCATCTCAAGGGCAGGTGTTGGAGGTGCGCGTTTAGGGTCAGTGCTCTGTGTTTGGCTGCTGAGGAGGTGGCCCCAGGCAGTGCCACAAAGCCAATGATGAGGTCACTGGTCTACCTGATGAGGTTTGAGTTGTGACCCAGCACTTGAGGCACCACCCAAACACTGGACTTTAGGTAATATTTTAAGTGAGTGTCATTTCCCAAGTTGAGCTTTGGAGAAGTCTCCTCTAATTTTTGCAACCAAGAGTTTGCCTTTCCTTCTCCCTCTCCAGCTTCTGGACTCTTGGGCCAGCTGCCTTAAGACCGCACTCTGTGGCTAAGACGACTTGGTAAGTAGCATGTGATCTGGGGAAGACTTGTTAGGGAATGAGTAAATGAAAAAATGGAGAAAAATATTTTTCTTAAAAAATAATTCTGTCTCTTCAGACAGGACCCTGTGAACACGTCGGCACAATGACACCTTGACAGACTGATTCTCTCTCCGTCCACCAGTTTCAGATCATCATAATCAGCATTTCCTGAGTTATCTACTCTGTTCCTGCTGCTCTGTGTGGTGCTGTATCTGATGGAGGCGTGGCTGGGCTTAGTCTCTCCAAGGTCATGGTAGGATGGTGCCAAGCCACCTCCAGTTCGTGTTTGCCTGCCCCCAGACCTATGCTCCTGAACACCTCACTCCACAGCTTTGCTAGGCCTCTGATGAGATTATTTTGAATGAAGCTGCTTTAATGTCACCCCAATAAATGGAGACAGACTAGAAGAATGTCCCCTTCTCTACCTCCCAACAAAGAGACTCACCATCAGATGTTTAAAGCCAGGCTTCTTCCCTGAGAAAATGTCTGCTCCACTTCCCTCCTTCTGTTCCAATTCTACCCACGACTGAAGACACAGACCTCTCCCAGGTCTTTCCTGAAATTTTCCATCCAAGTGACACTTTAATTCTCTGAATCTTTCATAAGTTATGTCCTAAATTTATATTAGACAGTTAGTCCTACCATGCTATGTGATTTCTTTCATGTGGTTTCTATCATTTGTGGGTTTCATGGATCTTTAGCTTTTCTAAAAAATATCTTGTTTCCTTGAGGTGGATCATTCAAGAAGCAGCAAGAAGAAGAAGAAAGAACAGACTTTAGAAGCAGAGAGACCTGAAAGGGAATCACAGCTTTGCAATGAGCTGTGTGACTCTGGTCAAGTAACTCAACTTCTCTACATTTCTGTTTTCTCACTAATGACCTGTAGATAATCATACTCTACTAAGGACTTATTAAGATGAAATGAGGTGGTATGTGCAATGTGGCTGCAATGTGCTTTCTGGAGAAAATTCTCGCAAATAACAGCTGAGAGATTGGAATCGGGACATATAAATGATTATGCCTCAATGTGATTTATCTGTGAACATAGAGATCTCCTCTTAGGCTCAATATATATGGCATTCTCAAGAAACCAGAAAAAAATCCTAGAATATGACTGTAGTTTGGGAACAAGAAATAATATGCAAGGTACTTCTTTCTCATTAGACATTTTATTAACACATTATTCATTTATTCGTCATACAGATGTCTAAAAGTGGCATGGTTCTAGGTTCTGGGAATCAGGGAGCATAAGAAGCAAGATCCCTGCCCTCAGGGGGTTTAGATTCAAATTGGAGAGACACATAGTAAATAAGACAAAGGATCAAAAGTGTATATGTCTAGATAATGCTAAACATTAATGTGAAATGTAAAGCAGGGGAGAGGGACAGAAAGTGTGTGGGACAGAGGAGAGGAGTGAAATGATAGGTAGGCCAGGTAAGGCCTCCCCAAGAGTGACAGAAGGTGACTTTTCAATCCAGACCAGAAAGGAAGAAAGCCAGCGATGGGGATGCCTGGCGGAAGAGCTTTCCAGGCAGAAAATGCTCCAGTCAACAGATTACCTACCCTGGCCCTTTGTGCCATGAGGACATAACAACTGGTCCTCACTAATATTAATGTGTGCATATAAAATAGGGTTTTTGTTTTGTTTTTCTTCCTGTTGTTTTCTTCTTTTTTACTTTAAAGGGCAAAATAGACCCTAGACTTTCTCTCTTAGGGGAAATACGGAAGGAAAAAAGTGCTGGAAAAAACAGGTAAGTTCCCCACAGGAATTAAAAGTAGCTTTCTTTCAAATTATCTATAGATATCTATACCTATATCTATACATCTAATTATGATAAACTTTTCTTCTGACTCTTCAACATCTTTGAAGGCCATGGTGTGATAGTAAAGCATAAATATTCTTATGATCCACATGGATATATTTTTTAAATGCTAGAGTATTTAAAATGCTAGAGTTTTTGATGGGTCCAAAAACATCTGAAGCTCTCTCAAATATTAATGGTCTTTACCATACGATGAACCTGAGTAAGTGTCATCTTAGTCTTGTGCCCCAAATAGCGGGACTGGTTTCTTTGGTAATGCCGTACCAATTGTACGTTTCATATCACTCATCACCATTAAGGAAGACAGAATTACTTAAAAAGGTCAATTTCTATAATTTCCTCTGGAACCGGTTAGCTTTGTCCTCACCTGGGACAAGATGTGTACGTTGGCCCACTAGGACTTGCAAGACTTGTTTAGAGAACCCGGCTGCTGGGACACTCATGGGAATTAGAATAAAGCACCGGACAGGGCTTTTCTCCCTGGACAAGTTCCAGAGGGGACCGTGCTCTTGACATTACAGAGATAAAGAAGAGTTTTCAAGACACTTTCTATTTCCATACGAGTTCTTTTGTATGCTGGGTTGCCTGCCATTATGTTTATGTAATTCTGACAGTGTTCTTAATGACACACTAACAGATTGTAAAACACGCTGCTGGCATTTACTTGTTTTTTATATTTTTAAAACAATGTCCTTCATGTAACAGTAGTTAAGCGCGGCAGAAGGACATCATTAGAGCCATGGTTAAACTGTAATTTACACCATTAGGAAGGCAGGAGCAATTTTTATTGCCTGGCAATTTTCTTGCTGAAATATTTGGACCATATGGCTCAATTTGTGTAATAACCTTAATTTCTGCACCCTTCAGGTTTGCCTCCGTCTCCTACGGAATGGTAAAATGCGGTTTAGCAGAAAAGGCAACTGTCTATACTTAGAGAGTTGAGATTAATAACATGTCACGTCCTGTTTTTGGTGAAGGAATTCGAACAGCAGCCAGATGGTATCTCTACAAATAACTGTCAGGGGTCTTGATCTAATCAATACAATGTATTAATACATCTCCCTTTGCTGTTTCTCCAGGGGACGGTGCACAACATCTGGAAAGAGTGGGGGGGCCCGCCAAGTAGAAAGCCGATTCTTTTCAGAATCAAACTGAGCCCAATTAATTTTTCATGTATCCTTGATAACTGTTTCATAATGAGCTATGCGTCTTGACGGATTTGGGGTTGGCAGAGCAGGCTGCCCCTGGTTTCTATCCCCATTCAGTCCACTTATAGAAACCAACCCATTAATCAAGCTATCTGGCATAAAACCTGAATCTCAGCTCAGCAAGAGATCAATAACCATCCTAAAAAAAACACAGAACCAGCCACTAATGGGCACAGGTATCCAGCCATGACACTAGTAATTGCTTTAGCAAAAATAAAACTCTGTATCATAATCACCCAATAGGAACTTATATGATAAAATTCATTACTTGTGCCTTGTCAAAAAGTAACATTTACATCCGTTAAAAATATACTGTAATTTTACTATCTAGATATGGCCATTATCTTTCAGAGGTAGACAACGCACCTTTTTGAATGGATTAAAACTCCCTGATTTTGTAATGTGAATATTGAATAATCCAAGTATCACGTAAAATGTTTAAAAATGAGTTATTACACTTATTTTAAATTCAGAGTACCTGAGGGGCTCCTTAATACAATCTTTAGCCCAACTGCATATGACACACGGAGAGCTTGCTGGGCTACGGACTCTGATGTGATGTCAAATTGGTCAGATTTCTACACTCTTTGGCTTAATGGCAAGATTTATAATTCAAATTATAAATTCTTCTCACTTTCCCAGTGGCTTTATCTCAAACCCTTACTGTTTTACCAAATTCAAACCAGTCATTTCACTTCTCAGTTTGCAAATCTCTTTTGGCTCGGCAGGGATTTCTGTGCTCTGATTCCTTCTGAAATAAGAGACCCAGTGACTTTGTCTACGGAGAGGAATTCAGGGCAGAGAAGGAGAGATGGAGGAAACCCAGGACACATATTCTGAATTTATGGCCTGTTTGGTAAAATGTTCCTTCGTGGCTCTTACACAACAGGTGGAAACCTGTTTTGCCCTTATGAGAATCAGATTTTGATTAGAAAAAAAGTCCGGGGAAGGGCTGCTGTTAAGACACTCTTTCACTGGCTGATCATCTGATCAAACCCTGCCAAGATGATAGAAAGTTCTAAGGAATCATCCAGGAACTTGAAGGTGATGTCACATTCATCTCCTCTGACAGCAGGACCAAGAATCATGATGCGGTGTTTGTTCAGTCAGGGGTCTGTGGTTCGGCAGGAGGAGCGCTGGGTTTGGAATCAGGGGTATGAGCAAGGGTCCTCCTGGGTTCTTGGAAGTATTTACAAGTAAAAACGCCTAAGCCTGACCAAATAATTGCTAGTTATATCATAATTTGTCTCTTTCCTTATTTGCTTCAAGAACACCATGAGTCACAGGGAGAAGAGAGTATTTCCTCTTTCTTTGTATCTGTAGTAGCTTCTGGGGACAATAGGTTCTCAAAAGAGAATTATGTGAATACCTGATTCATGGAAGGGTCCCACGATATTTCTTGGGTCTTGATCGCCACATTGGATTTTATGTGTCTTGGTCCTCATTTGCAAATAACTCATAATTTCCATACATGCATGAGATTTCAGAGAAGCAAGTAGCACAGATTTTCAATTTTCATTTTGTTTGCTGATGCCCAGTGTGGATAAACACAAAACACCCTGATAATGGTGTGTTTATAGTGGAGTTGCATAACATCGAGCAAGCGAACTATTCAAACAAATAAATTACGTGACTAAATAAAGTCTGAAAGTTGGGATCCACACTATGTGGCACTCATAATTTTCAACTTTATCAAAATATTTAATTGATTATCAAATGCCATTATCAAAATATTTAATTTATTATAAACCTAAGCCCTCTGTGGCAAAGACAGAAGATAGTTGCTGTTCTGGGGCCTCCTGGGTCATAGACATGATCAACAATGCCAGCAGTTCGAGCTTAGTTAACACCCGGCTACGGCACTAACAAGATGTTTCACCTTAAAAATTATATCGAGATAAAAAGATTCATTTGCAAACCCATCACATATGTATTCACAGGTGGTGGGTGTGGGTCATTGCATTTGGATTAAAAAGCAAATGTCTCTCTCTACATGAGAGGTCACTAGCTGGTATAAGGCAAAATCTTTTCACTGTTCGGCATAATTAAAATATTCCAACAGTGGTTTCAGTAATTTAAAAATCACAGTATTGTTGTAATATTTTTCTAGGCTTCAGGAGCTCACAATTGTTTGGCCCAATCAAATCTGGGAACACTAGAGAAGTTATCACCCATCAAGGTAATTACTTTCAAGTTGAAATAATTACTCTATCAATGTTAATGGTCTTTCAACTTCAATAAAGCACTCACCTGCCGATAATCACAGCTAACCTCTTGCTCTAATGCAATTCCCTCTCTATTTAGTAGGTTATATTACAGCCGTTACAGTGGTCACTTGTCCTGAACAGCTGCTGAATTTCACTTTGATCGGCTGTGAACCATAAAAAAATTGGTCATCTGTGTATGATTTCCCCCTCACCCATAAGCCCTTGCAGAGCTCAGGATATGATCTCTTGGCTGTAATAGGGTACTTCGGGGGCAGCCATCTTGTCTCAGGTAGTGGCTACTTTCCACTTGTGACAAGAGCACAGTAGTTCAATTAACTTCTGCCCTTCACTGCCATTTACAGCTTGCTGTCTCTGCTAACTGGCATATAGCCTGAATTTATGGTCCGGGCCTGTTACCGTGTGGACAAGTTCGTTTTATTTTCATATATGTATTTAACAAGGGTCTGTGGCATTCTTAGTTGCCTTTACAATTCAGTTAAAGACAAAACAACAACATACTGGAATGAAAGGGCAAGTAGCTTCCTCACCAACCGCCCCTCATATACTGATAGCCCACCCTCTGGCACAGGTAAAGCGGGCTGATGTTAGTTTGTAGAATCTGTGTGCCTTGTGAAGTGTGTATGTGTGTGTGTGTGTGTGTCTATCTGTCTGTGTGTTATCAAGAGACCTCATGTTTTGCTGATAGGATCTCGGATGAGCAGGGTCCACTGAGCATCACGGTGGGTAAACAGAACTGCATCTAGAGAGGTAATGGCCTGATGAGGACTCTTAAAGGGGAAAGACTGAGATGTTATGGCAGAAGAGGAAATGGGTCAGTGCTAAACCTTAGGGACACAAAAAACATGATCCTGTTCCAGCTAACTTAGAAAAGAAATAGAGCCTAATCCAATACCTGGGACATTACCTGGAAATGAAATGTGTGGTATCAAGAAGCACTTAAATTGGCAAGCTCTGAATTTTGTTGCAAGGCGAGGAATGCTTAAAATATATAAAACATAAGGTATTTCATTCATGACCAAACTAGTATTGTTGCTTTGTATGCAAATCAAAACTTTTTCTACTTTTTCTACTTTTGTTCATTTCCTCCAGCTTCTGTTAGTCCAAATAGGAGGACTTCTGAAGTTTTACATCCTATTTACATTGCCATGTAGAGTTTCTAAAGTACTTTGTGTATGCCTTAATTTACTTAGCGCTTGCAATAGCCTTGTGAGTTAAGTAACATTTATTTCAGATTTGACGATTAAAGAGGAGGACGGATCTATTTCGCGTGTAAGAACATGATCATGATTTGAGGAGGAACAACTTTTGTGAAGAACCTAACATGGTCTGCAAGCAGAAGGATTCAAGAAATACTTTAGAAGTAGAATCAGTCGGATTTCGTGAAAACTGGATATGGAACTGAGGAAAGGGAAGGACTCAAAGATTATCTGGCTTGAGTAGCCAGAAAGATGATGGATCCTTTTAGTTATGGAACAGGAGGTATTAGGGAATAATAAGTAAAACTTAGAGAAAACCAGTGATAAGTAACTACTGGAACTGCCAGACAGACCTCTGCAGAACTTCCAGAAAGAATCAACCTCATACCTTCCAGCCAACCTTCCTCTGAAGATCTATATAAGACAACTTAGATAAGAGAAGATCCAGGTTCTTGAAGAGAATTTGGTAGAGAAACTTGGCCAGGTTTTTCCCCTACTACTTGGGGAGAAGAAATGCGGATACAGCATGCCCCTCTCTCAAGACACAGGAGGGATATCCAAGAGAACAACTTGAAGGAATTGAGGGCATCTGCAAGAAAAGTGAGATAGACAATCTACTCTTTTCGTGAAGATTGTAACTGAGCTGAAGTGACTCGGGGTAATTCTGATGCAGCCACGAGTGTGAAGAAGCATCTTCTTAGATTCCTGTGTGATCCCAAGATTTGGGGATCATGGCTCAGCACAGAAGCTGCTTCCTGCTTCTTATTCAACGAATTCTGAAGTTGTGAAGCTGGCTGGGTCTCTCTCAGCATGGAGGTAAAATACAGAAGATAGGGCTGAACAATCTGGTACTTCCCTTATTTTGTAGAATGAGTTTTCCCCAGGCTTGGAGGATGTCAAGAAAAGAATGAGTTTTTCAGTGTGATATGACCTAGTATCCGCTGACTGCTCAGGAGGTAAGACCGCAGATGTAAAAGAGGCTGTGGGGTGAAGCTCTGGGGGCAGTAATGGTGCCAGAAACTAGCCAGAGAGTGCGTTGCCTGCTTCAGGGAATGTGAAACACGGAGTTTCCCCATGCAGGATCTCCATATAACCTCACAGGAAGCACTGGCAGATGGAGAAGAACTAGATTCATGATTAAGGCTCTGCTCTTTTTTGTCCAGTTTTCTCTTTTCTCCCACAGTTCCTGGGGAACTAAAAAGGAGGGAAGAAAATAAACAAAATAAAAATATCCTTTCTTTTCTATGGTAGATCTCTTAACACAAGTCAGGCTTTAGACTAGATTTTTTTTTTTTTTTTTTTTAAACACTTGAAATGCATCCTGATTACCAGAACCGGGCTGGTACTTGTCACTGAATGTGGCTGGAAAACCATAGGACCTGTCCTGGAAATTAGTGATGATTGAGCAAGGGAGTCCTGGAGGAAGCTTGTTGGAATAAAGTGGTTTGAGAAAAACAAAGCTCTCTCTAAGAAGTACTTATATGAAGTTCAAGAAGACTTACGTGGTTTATGTCTCCAGTAATACTGAGCGCAAAACGGATCCCTGATATAGATCTTTGATTGGTACCATCTTATTAGAAAAATGGGATAAAGGTAATGCAAGGCTAATGAATGAAAAGTTAATGTCAGACCCGACATCATTACAATACAACAACATGAATCGCACCAATAAGTGGTCATCGTTTTTGCGACACTTACCCTTCTCTATTTTGTAATCTTACATAAATAATGAGTAACATAGGGGCACCTGGGTGGCTCAGTGGGTTAAGCCTCTGCCTTTGGCTCAGGTCATGATCCCAGGGTCCTGGGATCAAGCCTCACATCGGTTTCTCTGCTCAGCGGGGAGCCTGCTTCCTCCTCTCTCTCTGCCTTCCTCTCTGCCTACTTGTGATCTCTCTCTGTCGAATAAATAAATAAAATCTTAAAAAAAAATAAAAAGAATGAGTAACATAGTTACATTATAAAATGTGAAAATCTCAGCTAATAGAACTGATATAAAAAGTACAGTAATTGTTCTTATCACCAAATCTTTCTTCATTTTGGAAAGATAGTCACCACCAAAGGAGTCCTTATAGATATGTAGATCTCCTAGTGCATTTCTACTGTCTTATAAATAAGGGGAGAAAAGGCCAAGAGCCATCAAATTTTAAGAGCTAAAATTAATTAAGAACATACGTAAAGAGTAAAAATAGTTGACATTAATGTTAAACCCAAATAAAAATAGGATTAAAAACAAATGAATCACAAGGTACTCACAAACTCTCCACGATGTGGCAAGTCGGAAACATCTCATGTCCCTCCACATATCTACTTAGTGGTAAAGAGATCTGAGACAACCACAAGAGAAAATTTTGAATACGTCTTCCTTGACTTTGGGCAAGGGAGTTTGGCAACTAAAATCTAGGAAGTAGAGTTTGTAATTCTGGATTTTATTTCCAGATTGGAAGCCAACTTTTAGTGACCCATATAATTTGCTTACCCCCTCAGCACCGTATGCTTGATTCTACCCAGAAAGTGAAGTACCATCTATCTTTCAGGGTACTGGGCAAATGTATGATCTGGGCTTGATGTTTCATAGCCCTGTTGGATAAGCAGGGGTATACTGAGAGCACAGACTAACAGGTAAACCACCTTTGCCTTTAAATCCCAAGTTATTTCTGCCAGTGCGATGGCAGGTGCCAGTGAGAAAAAGCAAACAAATCTGAATGGTGGCAGCAGTATCGCCAACCTCGCCAGGAGTGTTCCCTGTAAATACCACCATGGAACTTTTGCATGCCAAGCAAGGCTAAATACAGTTTCTCTCCTGACACTGCACAATTCATCACAGAGCTAATTGGGGAGGGAATTTAAGGACTTCTACTTAAATCTTGTTTTCAGTAGTGGGGAGTACTGGTCTGAAGAGACCCTAGGAATCTAAACGTCTCTCTCTTCCCCTTAGAAGAACCTACTTGGGACCAAAGGGATGTGAAACTTTTCATGAGATTGGGAGAGAAGCTGGTGATACATTAAAACCCACACTCTTTCCATTTCTCCTCTCCTGCTGCCTCTACTGCTGCTGCTGCTGCTCCTGCCAACACATATGCTCTCCACCCCATGGAGGGCCCCCATTGCCATTTCTCCATCCATTGCCACCATCAAGAGGATTCATGCATCCATTGCACCTGTTTTATGTGGCTCTCCCAGCAACGTCCACCTGTCCATAAACAACTCTGGGGGGACATTGGGACAAGCCAGTGATGGCACTACATCATGGGCAATTTATTGGTGGCCCCTCATGCAGAGCTAGGATACCAATAAACAAGAGACTCAATGAGACTATTTAGTGATACCTCTTGCAAGTCTGTGGATTAAACTGTAATCATTCAATTGTGGGGATGGATCCTGTGCCTTGCCAATTAAAAATGTAGTTCTGTTGCTCTGGAGAATGCTAGCCAGAGTGGTCAGTGAAACAAAAGCTTGAAATATTTCGGAGGGCAGGCACAGACAGGGAAGAAGACAGTAAAGATGTTTAACTAGTATAGGAATTAGAGAAAAACTAAGTAGAGCCAGGAAGACACTCAGAGCGATTTGAAAGGGAATCATTAGTACATGAGCAGCAGAAACCCAGAAGCAAAGAAACTTAGAAATCTGAAATGCCCAGAAGTAATAAAGTGTGCCTCAGACTTGATTACTCAACTTCCCCTTCAGTCTCTGCTCTGCCCAAGGGTCCAGTCTCGTGGTAGCCTTCAACAATACAGCTGACTGTAGTATTGAGTATTGGCATACTGAATATAGTGCTCAATGACCATTTGCCAAATTGGATTGAATTGTCAATAATCTGTTCTTGACCCTGAAGGTTCATTGCACTGGTTTAAAGAAGTCATGCTGTTCTGAACAGGAAGGGATGGGTTTAAGTGACAGGAGGAAGGATTTGGATAGGATTAAAAATAAAATTCTTCTCTGATGGTAAGGAATTGGAATTACATGGTAGAACCCCCTTCTTTAAATATCTTTATTTATTATTATTATTATTATTATTATTATTATTTTTAATGCTCAAACACGTTCTCTTGGGATGTAGGAATGTCTGAAGCTCAAAGACTATAGTTTATTTTTCTGATTCTTTCTTTCAAAGATGTCAGCCCATAAAGAGTCACAGTGGTGTCCTGCCCTGGAAATCTGGCTTGCTAATCACAATGTCTGAACACTGGTCCGACTGGTCTATGGGAGATGTCCTTGATTGCTTAACAAGCTCTAATTGGGCTTTTCCTAATGACCCTAATGAAATCTTTTCTCAGGATTCTCAGGGCCAGAGATCCAGATCGGGGGGGGGGTATTCTGTACACACACACACAGATGCAAACATTATAAAATAGGGTGGAAATAGTACTGTTTGCTGATCATTCTGGCTATCCTCTTTAGCATTGCGCAAGGATTACTCTTTGGAAAATGGAAGAGCATAGCAACACTGGGCTGCCAGGTAGGGGCTGTGGGCCCACGGATAAAGGTGCTTAAAGATGCTTAAAGCTTGGAGCAATAGGCCTTCCTCTCTTTTAGGAACTTTTCAGAGGGATAAAAACAGAACCTGGCAGATTTAATACAAGACAGAGTTCATTGTATACTTTAAATCTTGTGTTGTGAGATGAAACTAGCTATGAAAGAATGATGTAGAGGGTATTCCATACGAGAATTTCCAGTAGAATTGTTTTAGGAAATTAAATGTTTAGGCTCAGGCCTCTAAAAGCCGTATTTTAAAATCAGAGGTTTAATTATTGCAATATTAGTGCCTTTAATAAAAATATATTTAAGTTAAAGCGTGTCATTCAGAAAGCTGTCAAGAGCTTTTTAGTATTTTACTTTAATTTTTAGGATGTTGCTTTCAGGTAGAAGTTTAGAACACGAAGTCTAACAATGTGGTAAGAAGTCATAGATTTCTCCATGGATCACATATCAACTAAAAAAGATCTGCACTTAAGAACACTGCTTCTAATGCTTATAGTAAAGCCTCTAGGAAGATGTAATGTGAAAGATAGTTAAATATAACATAAAAAATAAAGTATCAGTTCTGAATTCTAAATAAAATGAAGACAAATACTATCTCTTTAATTCACAGGCTGCTTATTTTTTAGTCATATGAAGAAAATTGAACATAAGGAGCGGGAGAAGATACTATACTTTAAACTATTCATTTATAACTGTTTCTTTCAGAGTTTTATTACAATATGTTTTCTCAGTATTATTTAGATATTTTGATAAAGCTGATACTCTATAAGATAACCTTCAGGTATATTTGGGTGCCTAGACTGGGAACACAGGAACATGGTCTGCTTTTTGAAAAATGCTTTATTCTGTCTATTTTTAAGGTTTTGCCACATCTTAAAAATCGCATGTATTTAACTGCTAAGACCACAAGTTTCATCTTTTCCATGAAGACTCTTCAGTTTGAGAGTTTTCTGCTGACCTCTCAGAGCATTTTTTGACTAATTCTTGGTAGTTGATATTCTCTCCTATATTGTGGTTTACGGCTTGGTGGGTGGTGGGCAGAGTTTGGGACCTGAATCACCATGTGGTGGATATTATAGCCTATCATGCACTACTTCTCTGACTTTTTTCTCATGTTCAATTCTCATCTCTGCTGTATGATAAAAAAGAAAGCTCCCTGATAAAAGAACCATCCTATTTCCCTATTTCCCATAGAACATCAGCACATACCAGGTGGAAAGAAAGCTCTCAGAAGATGCTAGTGAACTCAATTAAATTATTTTATGAGCGAGATGATCAACCCAAGAAAATAAGTTATGGTGCATGTGATATCTATACCTATATCTATATCTGTATCTATATCTATATTTATATCATCCAGATAGATCTAGAAATTTTAACTTTTTTTCTCAAAGAGCCAATCATATCATATCTATCTATATCTATATCTGTTCTGAATCTGTATCTATATATGTGTCTGTACCAAATCTGTATCTGTATCTATATCCATATCTGTCTAATTTTATCTATGTTTCATCCCCCTGAGAGATACAGAGACATATTTAGTATCCCCATTTAATGGATCACACAAAGAGAGGTTCGCTTATTTGCTTGAGGTAATACAAATTAATCGTGGCCTGGAAACTGGTCTCCAGTGTCCCTTATACTCAGTTCCATATCTTCCCTGTGACTACACTGCTCTTTTTCACATGTGAAAGATTTTAGTGTATTTAAGTTCTAACTGAAAAAAAAAAAAAAGATAAGCTGGATAAAGAATAAATTTCAACATATTAACCAGATACTTTAAGCATCTGTTACTCTCTTTTCCTAAGTTCTTACCGTCACGGTGAAAGCATGCACAGTAGAGACGTTCAATGTTGGATCATCGGGTCTTTCTTGGTAGACCACATGGTATTGGGAGATTATGCCATTGGGAGAGTCTGGCTTCGTCCAGTTCAGCAGAACCGAATGAGCACTGGTGGCTTGTGCCCAAGGTGCTGGCAGATACTGAGGTGGGGCTTCCAGGGTCCGTGCTGATGACCACAGACTCTCCACTGACCCCCTGGAGTTGTGGGCTCTGACTCGGTATTCGTAGAGCGTGAAAGGCATCAGAGTATCCGAAGCATCGGTGAATTCAAGGGCTCCTTCTGCCCAGACAAACAAAAGGGACTCGTCTTCAATGCCAGCAGGATGTCTGAAAGGAGACCAGGAAGGCAATCAGGGACAGCTGTACACTTCAAAGGAAGGTTTGCACATAGAGGAAGAAATTGCTTTTCAGAAGAATTTATCCATTCAACTGCTCCTTTCCGGTGTCATAATGAAGACCAGAAGGAAGGGGGCACAAGAAACCTGAGTCAATATCATTTTTTAAGAGCGTTTTTTAAAATATATATTTGGCTAATCATAAAGAATGTATATATTTCCTAGAAAACATGGAAAACACAGAAGAAATAAAGACATTCAAACTGTGCAGCACCATCCATAATTACATTTTATTGTATTGCCTTAGAAATTTTTCCTTAAAAACACCTGCCTATGCCGTATATAGAAACACATACATTATTTAGAAACTTAAAAAAATCAGAAGCATAGATGTAAGCACTATTAAGACATTTAAAAAATATTTCTGGGGGCACCTGGGTGGCTCAGTGGGTTAAAGCTTCTGCCTTTGGCTCAGGTCATGATCTCAGGGTCTTGGGATCGAGCCCCGCATCGGGCTCTCTGCTCAGCAGAGAGCCTGCTTCCTTCTCCCTCTCCGCCTGCCTCTCTGCCTACTTGTGATCTCTGTCTGTCAAATAAATAAATAGATTTAAAAAAATATTTCTGGATCTTTGTGTGTTTATATGTATGTGAAGTGTATGCATGTGCACATGAATTATATTGCACAATTTTATTTTTTGCACATCTGGAAATCACACTATATAGAATTACTGGAAGTTGACATTATTGGGAATTCGTACCCTTCTGTAGTAGCTGGACTGCAGTAAGTATTCCGATTGTTTCATCTCCCTGTACCCACGTCTATTGCTAATGTCTCCTAAACTCACTCTGAACTTGGCCGTATGACTCTCATTGGTCAACATGACACTAGCACACATGATGAATGCAGAGACCTGAAAAGTGTTTACACATTGAGGGCGACCCTCTTACTGCTCCTAGAACAACAAGGTCTTTGTGTGAAAAAAACCCTGGCTAGCATCGTGAAGGAAGAAGAATGATGAAGAGAAGCCCACGGTTCTAATTCTTTTACCTTGCACAATGTTATTTTGCATATGCTTCTAGGATATTTAAAAAATGTTTTGAATTCACATCTTGCCTGTCATGCATCTTCTCTTCATCTGAATTTTCTCTTCTTTAATTAAGCCATTACCCTTCAAAGTAAGGACTGTTCTTTCTTGTGTTCATCAACAAACCTTTACTGAGCAACCCTGGTTATTCTATGCTTAAACTATAATATACACCACACTTTATACCAGGAGCAGAAGTACGCATTCTTTCTCTAAAGGAATTCAAGGATGAGTCGAGAAGATAAAGCTACATGCAAATTAATGAAAATAACATGATAAATTATATCACACGAATATGCTCTAGAAGATCTTTAAAGGGCAAAAATCAAATTCCTTTTAGATGTCTTCTCCAAGACCTAATAAAATTTACATTACACTCAAAAAATCCTCAGAAGCCTGAGGAAGGGATTCTTCAGTCCCATCTGTAGATTTGACTGATATAAAAACTAAGGCCCGTGCATACTATTTGATACTCAATATATAGAACATAAAACACCTAAGCAAGAGAAATGGATTTCTCAGTTGTTAGTATAGCTCCAATATCTGATGTTTCATTTGGAACAGTTATTTGCTCACCTGGATATAAAATCAGGATAAAACAACAACAACAACAACAACAACAACAACAACAACAAAAATCCCACAAATAAAAAAATTAAAAAAAAAATCTGGTTAGCTGCAGACCTAATCAGAAGGGAAAACTCTTGAGGAATCATGGTTGGTCTATTTCTGTATTCCCAGACTCTGAGCCCTGTAGATTCTGTAATTTTTTTTTTTTTTGAAGGAGTGGCCAAAAGACATGTAATTCCATGACTTCTCTGCATTTTTGCCTCATCTCTATTAACTCTTTTTACCTACCAGGGTAGTATTCCAGGTTGGGGAAGAATGTACCCAAGAGATGACCCTCTCCTCTCCTACTCAGCTTCTGCTCTGTAGTTGAGAGAGACTGATGGATAAGGCAGTATTTTCCAGGCCGTTAGGAGTATTTAATGAACATGCTCTTCAGATGCCAGGATAGTCACATGCTGCCATATCAGATTAGCCATCAAAATGGAAAGGGTTATTAAGGCAAAGTAAATGACAGTACCTCTCACAAAAAGGCAGGATATTTAAAATCTCTGGCTTTGGGAATTTGATGATCCTCAAGTTGATAAATCACAATGACCTAAGCATGAGCAATGACAAGCCTCCCGCTGGAGACCATAGAGGCTTCCTAGATACCTCTCAGTGACCTGCAATTAAGTTTCGGCAACCCACCTCATTATTCCTTGCTACCACGCGAGGGCCAGATTCTGCACTCAGTGTCGGTTTGCAGGGTTTGGCCTTTGTACTTGCTGCAGATACTAGGTACCAGGTGTGTCATTGGGAGGGATCCATTCTAATGAGGACCACAGGGCTCACAGCCAAGGACTCCTCTCTGAGTTTTTAAAAGGTGTTTGCAAGGAACATAATACAGCAAACAAACATAAACTTCTATGGGGAAATAAAATTGTCTGTGTTGTCTGGCTTCAACCTTTCTATGACAATTCAATTAATTTTTATTAAACTCTCATGAATTCCCACATTGAGGTCTAGCTGTGGTTGTGACATTCTTTTAAAAATTGCCTGTAAGCATGAATTTTAAAAAATCTGTGCTATGTGAAAGATTAAATATTATGTAAGCTTCAAGTTTACCTACCAAAACAATTAAAAGATGTAACCTGGTTAAGTACTTCTTGTTACTATTGAATACTCAATAAAGTAACATTATATTGAGGTAAATACTCCATCTATGGTATTAAAGAATAGAATCTCTTCAGGTCTGGATGAACTTTGAACAGAAGAAGTTAAGTAGATGGCAATTATTCTCAATTTATTTAAGATTTAGGCTTCAACTGTTCATTTAACTGGAAGTGTTTCCTCCTGAACCTTCTGCGTTTAGGGAAATCACATTTTCAGTTCTCTCTGAATAGCCAAATGGTTATTCTATGCTTAAACTCACTTGGGAGATATTTCAGTAATGAACGCTCTTTTCCGACTAGAGTTAATTTAAGGCTGCTTAACACTAAGAAAAAAACAAAAATAAGTATTAAAATTAGGAACCATCTATTTTAAAAGATTCACACTTACGTTTTCTTACTGTAGTACAATCTTAAAAATAAAAAAACAAAACTCCTTATTCCTGTATTTCTGCAACAATTCTTAGCACTTGTCTTCAGAAACAACCGAAGCAAAATCCTGTAACTCAGCTCATTTCCCATAGCAATTTCAGATTATGAAAGTGCCACTCTCAATTTATGAAGAATAATTAAGAATACTAATTTAAATATAAAACCCAAAACACCTAAGTTGTAGGTCTAGGCCTACAACCACTTGAATAGATGATAGTGGGCAAAACTCACATGTACACTCAGTTTCCATTTCACTTTGTGAACTGGAATTAATAACCTTATAGTGTATGATGTCCTAGCATTTTGGTAAGAATTATATCAAATTATGCACATGGAAATCCACTAGGTTAAACATAACACATGATATAAATGAAGTTATCATAGAAATGGCGTCCAAAGCTGCTTTTGGGAAGACAAATCCAGCAGTCACGTGAAGGCTGCATTGAATGGGAACAGGTATGTCACATGGTGATTGAATGCCAACAGGTAGTCACACAGTGAAGAGGTCATCTCAACAGACCCCATGAGAATAAAGATAGATCCTGAACTACAATTGATGGTAGAGGAAATGGGAACACAGGTGATTTACCAAATACCATTGAAGGTTGAATCATCCGGCTTCGTGGAGTGAGTAGATACTCTGGTGTTGGGGGATGAGATGTTAAAGATCATTTAAAAGTGTTAAGACGTAATCCCACTTAGAATGGTAGTGATTTGCCACCCAACTGGCCTGTGCTTACTCTTCCAGCTTCCTGTTCCAAATTTCTATTCCATCTGATATTCCAGTCATAATCCAATGCTTGTCTACAGTTCCCTTCTATTCCATGATGGTTCATGCTTCCACGGCTCTGCTATGTCAGTCTGGTTCTACAATTCCTCGTCACACACTTTTTTTCATCCTCCCCCTTCTATAGGTTAACTCCAATTCATCTTTTAAGCTCCACCACAGTCACTTTCTCCAGGAAGTCTTCTCCTTGCTTCTCTCTCAGATAGAATTATCATGTTCTCTTTTGTGCTAAGTCTTTTTTCAGCTGATTCACTTGTAACAACGATAATGTATTTTCTTTCTTTTCTATCTCCTATACCATACTGAAAGCTCCTTGAAGGTGAAGACTCTCTCTTATTTATTTGTGTACTCTCAGCCCCTAGGGAAGCATGACATACTATAATAAGCAGTAATTATTTTGTAAGCAATGACTGGGTTATGTCCATCATCCATCACCCATGGTTGACAAGGAGAGACCAAAATTCTCTGAAACCCGGTTAACTAGAAAAAATGTTCCCATTATTAATTTGTTGTTTCTGAGCAATAACCCTTTCCTTCAATAATGGTTTTATGATGGTGGACCTGGGACTCTGCAATGGCATTTCTGCTTTCTCGATTGAGTCTATGTTGAGCTCTGCCAATAGGGGGCGCCACAGGGAGCTCAGAAGACTGAAACGGAAAAAGTAACTGGCTCCTTATTCTTTGCTTCCTGTTTGCTTGCTGATTATGTAAGCATCTCTCCAGCCAGGATTTTTCACCCTGAAAGTAATAAATCCTTCCTCCTTATGAGAAGTTTGAATATAAAATTTTAACAACACTTGGAAAAACTAGCTTTATCTCCTGCCTTCTTCCCAGACACCTGAATCAGTTGGAAGCTGACTCCTCCTCAAGTGTCTGCATGGGGCTGGGGGTGGGAGTGGGAGCTCTCCCCTCTAGTTACTAAGTT
Source organism: Mustela putorius furo (assembly GCF_011764305.1). Classification (NCBI taxonomy): domain Eukaryota; kingdom Metazoa; phylum Chordata; class Mammalia; order Carnivora; family Mustelidae; genus Mustela; species Mustela putorius. Next base: position 15,063,828 of record NW_025421402.1, read on the forward strand.
TTTAAGAATTCTAGCTGTCTCAGTCCCAAGGGTAGTACGTGTTTCCTGCAGTTGTCACCCGCATGATATCTTAGAGCTCACTTTTTATCCCTCCAGTTACCTAGTTAACAAATTTACAACTACTTAACAATTCTGTATGTTAAACTCAGTTCAAATAACCATTGTGGTTTCTGTTTCCCAATCAGAACTTGCCACAGGGAGTGATGATGGTGTTTACAGAAAGAGAGAAATAGGAAAATCATAAACAGGGTGAGGATTGATTTGCATCTGGACTAACAATTTATTATTGTCTTTATCATGCCATATGATATGTTTGTTGTGAAAAGTAATTAGAAAATATGGATGAGCAAAAACACAAGTACAGGCAGTTCTCAACTTACGACGGCTTGACTTATAATTTTTTTTTACTTTATGACTACGTGAAAGTGATATGCATTCAGTAGAAAATGTACTTCACATTCTGAGTTTTTATCTTTTCCCAGGATAGCAGTATGCCCTAAGATACACTTTCAGAATTTGGGGCAGTGGCAGTGAGTGGCAGGTTTTGTCAGCCGCACAATCACAGGGTAAACAACTGACACATTTACAACCTTCCTGTAGCGACACAAACATTCCATTTTATACTTTTAGTACAGAGTTCAATAAATTACATGAGATGTTCAACACTTTATTCTAAAATAAGATTAAAATACTATAAAATTTATTATAAAATATAAAAATAACAAAAATATTATTTGTTAGATGATTTTGCCCAACTGGAGGATAATGGAAGTGTTTTGAACACATCTAAAATGGGCCAGGTTGAGTCATGATGTTTGGTAAGTTAGGTATATTTTTATTTTTTTAAGATTTTACTTATTTATTTGAGAGACAAAGTGAGAGCACAAGTGGGGGAGGAGAAGAGGGAGAGGGACAAGCAGACTGGTGAGCATGTGGAGCCAGACACGGTACTTGATCATGACCTGAGCGGAAATCAAAGTCCAGTGCTATTTCAAATGAGCCACCCAGGGGCCCCTGGTATGCTAGATGTATTAAATATATATATATTTTAAAAGATTTTAATTACAGGGACGCCTGGGTGGCTCAGTTGGTTAAGCAGCTGCCTTTGGCTCAGGTCATGATCCCAGCGTCCTGGGATCGAGTCCCGCATTGGGCTCCTTGCTCAGCAGGGAGCCTGCTTCTCCCTCTGCCTCTGTCTGCCATTCTGTCTGCCTGTGCTCGCTCTCTCCCTCTCTCTCTGATAAATAAATAAAAATCTAAAAAAAAAAAAAAAAGATTTAATTATTTATTTGACAGAGATCAAAAGTAGGCAGAGAAGCAGGCAGAAACAGAGGAGGAAGCAGGCTCGCTGCTGAGCAGAGAGTCCAATGCAGGACTCAATCCCAGGACCCTGCGATCATGACCTGAGCTGAAAGTAGAGGCTTTAACCCACTGAGTCATGCAGGTGCTCCTTAAACACATTTTTGACTGATAGTATTTTCAACTTACAATGGATTTATTGCGATATAACCATAGTAAGTTGAGGAGGATCTGTATTTAAAAGGATTGTGCTTGGGGCACCTGGGTGGCTCACTTAGTTAAAGGTCTGCCTTTGGCTCAGGTCATGATCCCAGAGTCCTGGGGTCGAGCCTGCATTGGGCTCCCTGGCCTGCTTCTCCTTCTGCCCCTCCCTCTTCTCGTGCTTTCTCTTTCTCAAATAACTAAATAAAAATCTTAAAAAAAATAAAAATAAAAAAGGGTTGTGCTTATCTCTGGGAGATTAGCATTGTTCAGTTATTTTGTTGTTTCCAGACATTTTTTATGCACATATAAATGTAAAGAAATATTCTATATATTTAAAGAAAAACAGAATCATCCTTGGCATGCTGTTGTACAATCTGCTTCTTTTATTATCACGAATCTTTTTCCTTATCCTTAAATATTTGTAACAGCCAGATTCGTCTTCCTAAATCATGGTACATCTTTATTGTACATCTAGGATGACTTCCTACTTTTATCATGCTTGATATTTAACACAGGACTTCCACATACTTTACTTCATTTAATTCTTACAAAATTCTAGGAGGTTATTCTTTATGTTTATTAGCCTAACTTTACATAAAAATGAAGCTTGAGGAATATAATGACTTCCCCAAGGTCACATAACTTTTAAGTATTTGACCCAGCACCTGAAGTCATATCTTCTGTCTACAAATGCCAAGCTCTGTCCACTTTTTTACACTGCTTTTCTGTTTTACTCGAAAGTTGCAATGGCTTACATTGCTTCCAAATAAAAAATCTAAACTCTTAGCCTAGTATTTCAAGTCTTCTAAAATCTACTATCAAGCTGGTTGTCAAAATTCTCCCTATAAATAACAAAGGGTCCAGCCAAGCTTGACCATCACTTGAACACTATGACTTTAGCATTGGGAATTTGGTTCATTCTATTAATTTTATTCACCTGAGATATCTTTGCCATCAGGCTCTGCTTATTAAAATCCTGTCCACTATAAATGAAATAGAAAACAAAATCCTGAAAGGGACCAGATGATACATGAAGATTTCGTATAGATGGCATTTCAAGTCAGTGAATTATAAAATAATGTTGACAAACTAGATAGTTTTTTAAAAAAAATAAATGCATAGATTTCTCATTCTTTAAAACAAAATCAAGTCTTATATTTAGATATAAGGAGAAGAACCCATAAAATTGCTGGAATAATTGATGTGTTATTTTAATATGATCATCAAAGGGAGAATTTCCTTACTATATAAAGAGCATAGATGAATGAGAAATAGTCTAAAAGAAAATAGTCTAAGGATATGCAGTTTTTATATACACACATAAATAGGAAGGAAATATTTAAAATAAACCAATGATTTCACTTATAATGACCAAATTTTAATTAAAACAATAATATGCCATTTAAAATATTGAACTGGCAAAGATTTGAAAAGCTGATAAGACCCCCTAATGACAGGAATTTTCAGAATTAAAATTTTTACAACCATTTTTAGAAGACTATTGAGCAAATTCTAGGAATTTAAAATGTACAAAATTTAACCCTGCCCTTCTAGTACTAAGAATAATCCTTCATTTGCTCATTGTGAAGGTGTTTTTTTGGGAGTTGCTGTTGTTATGAAAACTTGGAAATCACCTATTTTGCCATCAGTAGGGGACTGGTTAAATAATACAGACACACATTCATATAATAAAATATAGTTGAGTCATTAAAAGAAGTGAGGTGTATGTGCACGTGTGTGGGTTTGTGTGTGTGCATCCGTGCCCAAGGAAAACTGGAGAACAGCATGAACAATATAATTCTTTTTATGAAAGGGAAACTATAAAAAGAAAGAAGAAATATTATGTATATTAAAATTAATAGTAGTTACTTTCATTGATGGAAATTTTATGTGCCTCGGGTAAGTCATATAGAAAGGATGAATAGTCTTTTTAATATTCTGTCCTGTTAAAACTTTTTTCCAACAAAAATATTTCTAATAATGGTCACTAAATTTTTATATCATAAGGCCAAGTCCTAATGACATCAATTTCATCCATGAGTGAATGAAGTCTTCCATAAATATTCCAGACAAAAAGAATCCTTTTCTCCTGTAAACTTTCTGATAAATATTTATATTTTTCTGGTAGATATTTATATTTTCTGGTAAGTATTCATATATTTCTCTTTTTTTGTTTGTTTGTTTGCTTACTTTGACTTATATCTCCTACTATAGTAAAGGTCCTTGGTAATAGGACTCAGATCTCACAGCAGATATGAACATTTCTATTTATTGATATATCTATCACCTGTCAATCATCTATCCACCTATCTTCATTTCCATATCTCTCTTTCCACACAACATGAATTTATTGTATAAAAGTTTCTTCACTTTTGAGTCAATACCCTCTTATTTTAATCAATCAGCTTAATTTCCCGTTCTAGAAAATTATTATTTGCAGTTCCCTGCTTGGAATATTCTTCCATATCAACCACCCATCCTAACTATCTCTTATTTTATCCTTCAAAATCTTACTATTTAAATACTCAAGAAAGAGTTCATTATTCATTTCTACTTCTACAGTGTTTAGAAGGTATTTGTATATATATTTTTTCTTATTGCACATCGATCAATCTCTGTATTTGCTTAAGGAGACTGTTTATGAGAATAAACCTCATGCAGTTTTGTCTCTATTAAAATGGTGGGAGATCATTTCATTAAGTGTTTTGTGAAGTCCCAAGAAAAAGAAATATTTGATGAATTTTGTAATGGAAGTCAGACTTTGTGGAGGGATTTGCATTTACAACATTATAGATATGACAGAGGGGAATACTGAAAAATCGTTATTATAATATCCAAATGGACTATGAGGAGAAAACAAATGCTGAAGATGGCTTTGTCTATATACTCTATCAGTAAACAGGTTGCACAACACTAACATCAATGTTTCCCTATTGTCAGAAGTGTCTTTTATAACTCCTCTCTTTAGTGAACAAAGTAGCCTAAATCAAATAACAAAGTAACAGATAAATGGAACAGAAGCAATCACATTAATAATCATATCCTTCCCAGATTATTTTGTTTGTAAAGTCATCGATACCCCTTTATCAGCACAGATGCTTTTCAATAGGATGATATCTAGAGGCAGTCTTTAAACAATGGAAGGAAATTACTGAGGGGAAGTGATTTAAGGGGTTAGAGAGACTAGAGTGACAGGTATTTTCAAAATGGGATTGGCAAATTGGCTTCCTGCAATTTAATGAAAATATCTGCCTGGGCCAAACCCTGTCTTTGGTTTGAGCTAAGTGTGTTTCCTTTGGTGGCGATACAAGAAAGAGGAGGCAAATGATGAAGCAGGGATTACATGCCATAACCTCCCCAGAAATACTGCAGGCTCGTGGCCATAACTATAGAAGGGGCTCTATGTAGTCCCAGAATGAAAAAGAACTATGTGTCTACATTCTATTTCTGTCCTTACAAATTCCTGATTTTTTTTTTTTTGCAGCTATCTAAGAAAAATTTGATATTGTTGTTGTCTAAGCACATTTAAACTTCAGCTGAAATAACCGCCAAGTGATTCATGCCTATGTAGGTGAATATAACGATTGTATCTGGAGCCCCAGTGCGCCATTTTCATTTCACTTTAAATAAAAAACAAAATGTATCTATGTCAGTCAGTGCCCTTCTGCTGTACTCAGAGGTATCAAACAGGCTACAATTATGATTGTGAAGTGATTGTGTCACATTGGAGGAAGGTTTATTGCTTTTGAGTCTGCTAGGCAGTAACACATTCTGTTTCATATTACTCTTTATATCATTGTTTGGCTGTGACTAGAATAATCAAATGCCATCAAATGCTGTCAAATTCAATTTACAGTATTTTTCATTGAAGCGGGCTTTCTGCATTATATTTCCTGTTTTCCCTCTCTATAGCTGCCACGGAATAGTCACTGAAATCATGAGGTTTATTTACAAAACCAACAGACTGAAGCCACGTCCTGCTCCATAACAGATACTTTATTTCCCTTTATTCAGAATCGGAATTTGATGTGCTTTTCTCATACAATTAGCATTAAGTAGATGAAAGAAAACTATTCCAAGAGGATGGGCATTTTAGAGCCTGCACTCCTGAGCTTAGCTTAAAATGTAAATTCGTGTTAGCCATTTTTACGTGTTTGTGTGTATTTGAATCAGAAATATTATTCTTCAAATTAATGTTGGCTGAGGAGACATTTGGCTTGCTCTTCTTTGGCCATGTCATTTACGTAACTAGAAATGCAATAATACTTTCTCCTTCTATAATTTTCCTACAAACCTGTACTCGTCACTGAAGATGGACTCGAATCAAACGGTTTTAATATCTGAAGTTGAAAGAGGAGCCTGAACTAAGTTTCCTGTTTTCAAGGCACAGGACCAAACAGGGGAAGGTGTGAGGCTTATGGAGAGACTGACAAACCATGAGGGGGTAGGTGTGAGGGTCTGAGCAAAAATGAGTTGTTTTTGGTTTGCCTAACGTAAATACGTGGCTTTTGGAATGGAGTTTTTAATCTGCAAATCCCTCAGGTCTGCTGGTATCTTTCTTCTGTTGTGCCTTTTTTGTCTTAGACAGTTACGGTCAGGAAGTCTGCATCGCCTCCAACCCCAGTTCATATGCCAAAGCCCAAACCCCCAAGGTGATGGTATTGGGAGATGAGGCATTTGTAAGCTGACTGGGACATGAGAGTGGAACCCTCATGGTGGGATTATTACCCTTTTAAAGGGGCCCACGGAGGTCTCTAGTTGCTTCCACCACAGTGAGGGCACGGTGACATGACAGCAGTCTGTGACCCAAAAAGTGGACCCTCACCAATCATGGAATCTGTGAGCACCTTCATTTTGTATTTTCCCAACTTCCAGGAAAAGAACGTGTGTTGTTTCTAAACCGCCCAGCTTATGCCGTTTTTGTTATAGCAACCTGCAGGGACCAGCACGGAGAGCAGACTCTCAGTTCTTTGCCTCCTTGACTCTCTTCCTGTTTGATTTTGCCTTCTCTCCTCTCTTCCTCCTTCTCCCTCAGGGTTTCTCGGTTATTCTGTTTCCCTCTCTCTCTCTTCTTCTCCTTCCTGATCTCTCTTCTCCCTCCCTCCCTCTGCTTCTCCTCCTCATTGTTCATTATTTATTTAAAGAACACACTGAGACTATGTGCGTGCGCATCAGGTGAAACCCGGATCAGAAGCGCAACACCTTTCAACCCCAAATGTCGTTGCTCCTCTGTCTGTCCCTCCCTTCTCTCTCTCTCTCTCTTTCCCTTCACTCTCTCTTTCCTTCTTTTCTTCATTTTAGGGGGAGATACTTCACAAATTCTGCATATCATGGTGAACAGCAGCTGCATTGCTATCTACTGCATTCCCATCTAGCCAGCTGAGCGGAAACTCCTTCCAACAGAAGGGGAACTGCCGAGTTGAACCATTCTTTCTGCAGATGGAAAACACCCTATTTTTTGAGGATAAAAATGTTTTTCCAAACTCCACATAATAGGTGATGGGAAATATTAGAATTCTGATTGCAGACCTGGTTCCTCCTCTGGAATGACTATGTTCTCTTGGTCAGTGAGCCTCTAGAGAACTGCTCTACCACTTAATCAGAAGTAAGGCCAAAGTGCACTATGAGGTCTCATCGTTAAAGTAGGGCTCAGACAAAAATGCTACATGGTAGCTGTGGTTTCCCCCCCTGGATTATGTGTAAAAGCTTCTAATACCAATCTTAGACCTTAGGAGGTGCTCCAAAAAAACATGAATTCCCACTTATTCCCTTATGGAAAAAGAAAATGTATTTGATTTTACCGTCCTCAAATAATACACATTTTTAAATAATTTAAAATAACAGTAATAGTCAATGTTACCTGTGAAGAAAGTAGTTGAGGATGACTCCGTTTGGCTTTTTAGGTGGCATCCATTTAACCTCGATGCAAGCCGACCCCAGTGCCTTAAGAACAGGGGACGGTAGATCCATTGGGGCTGCTTCAGATGTTTTAACAAATGTCCTACTGCTAACTCCACAACTTCCTTGAAAAAAAAAAAATCGAGTCCTTATGTAATTTCTCAGGCGGGGAAAAGAGTTACATATGCATATAGAAGGATAAGGAGATCATGGAAATCATATGAGCTGAACTTTTGTATATGACCTTTGTACACATATTTTAGACTAGTACTATAAATCTCTAATTTGAATGTATTTATATGTATACATATTTTTTATTATATACAAACATATTTTATGTATATTTAAATAGGGAATCATTTTTGGAAAATCCATTAAGTAATGACAAATTTTCAGAGGCATAGACCATAATGCTTATGCTTGTCTGAACTGTGGCTTCTCTAGCTTCTTACAGTCATTATGCCAGAAAGTGATAAAGTACTTGAGTATCACTAGGGTGTGTGACTGGTACATCTTGTATATTCTTAATAGTATCTTATTTTTGCCAATATCGTAAAATAATGGCCAGCTCCCAACATGCAGGAATCAATTAATTTGAAGAATATTGTATCTCCATAGCATAATTCTAGAGATGTAGAGATGCAGAAGTGGATTTTGTATTTAAATAAAGAAAACACTAGTTTGAAACTGTTTCCATGTTGAGTAGCTGAAGACTGGATCAGAGAGAGTAGTACCTTTCAAAACAAAATACCTTGGTTGAGTTTGTAGAGAGAAGTGGGCAAACTGACTCACAGTTTCAGAGATGAGGCAAAGCAAAATCACAGACCCCTCGTCCCAATCAGCTCCAAGAGAACTCATGTTCATTTGGACACAGACGTTCTTAAGCACAAATAAGATAGGAGTTCCCACCACTCGAGTATAAGATTGGGGCATTTCTTTAATTTAAAGTGGAGCAATATGTTTTATACACCAATATGAGTTGTATCTTTTCTTCTTTCATTAATATATGTTGTAACATTTGGAGAGATGAAGGGACTGATAGAGGTTCTTCCTTAAAACCAACGATATGGATGATTTCATAGACAACTAGCCTATGCCATGAAACTCAGGGCAACAGCCTACATATATGACAAAGAGTCCAGGGAAGCACAGTAAAATATGTAAGATTCATTCAAGTATAACCCGACTTCTAAATAATGCCTCCCCTCAATCCCAAATAAAACTTAAATAAACCAAAGTGTGTACCTTTTTTTTTGAAATTTTCATAATACCTATTTTGTTTTATATTACCAATGATTCCTTTATGTGATCTAGGTGTTTTTCTTTTAAAGGGCCTTATAAAACAAGACTTTGCAAAACCACCATTTTAATATATTTAAATATTCATGATTTAATGTGCAGAAATGCATAATGCTTCACTCAATGCCAGGCTCTGATTTTTCTGGGTAAACAGTCCAGTACAAATAAGAAATGAAATGTTAGTCTTTGTATTTGAATTGAGAATCTATTCCTTTTTAATGAATTTTTTCATAAAATACTTTTGTTTTTAATAAAAGCCCAGGACAAGTGTCTGAAAGACTTTCACCATTTTGACATGCTTGTATCCTTATCTCATATTGTGTGAATGGAGCCAGATTTTCCAGAAGGATGCATTGATGATGACCAACAGAGGAGGTCAGAGGTGCTACACTTCCAGCATTGAGTAAGACATTGTACTCCACAGGCATTTTGGGGATGAGGATCCCTTCAAAGAGAGAGAAAAAGAGAGAGAGAGAGAAAACACATATGTATGATATACAGGATGATCAACAAATGTTTGTCTTTTAAAAACGATGAATCTTTAACATTTTATAACTTAAAGATATATTATTGCCAAATATAGCACTTAATAACTGCATGAATGTATATCCCAAAAGTAAAAAATAAAACATGTATCACCCCTTTTCAAAAACAAATGAAGTACATATAATAGTTCTATTCAAAGGTACACTCTACGGGCAAATAAAAGCGAAGGCATGTTTCACTTCTTAAAAAATACAAGGCAATTAGAAATGGTGTCATATATTTTTGCTCGGCTTACTTACTCTTAAAGTACATAAAAAAAAAAAACACCAGTTTTGCTTGTGACAATAATTTTTCTGTAGGCATTGTGTATGCATCCAGTCTGACACAGATCCTTGACATAATAGCCCATAAAGTATCCAAATCATAGTCTACCTAGAGAATTCCCAGTACATTAATTATTGAGTTAGGACAGTCCACTCTGTCAGGGAGACTTATGGACCTAAATACATATGAAATTTGGGTTCAAAACTGTCATTTTTCACAATGCTTCCTAAAGAAAGAAGGTCTTGTGAGTTTAGCCTTTTCACAATCTATTCATATAATTAAATGCCTGTAAGTTTTAGTTGGTCATGAACAACATGTACATTTTTTTTTCAAGGAGAGTATATGAGCCTTGAATGAAGAATATAATGGAATTTCTCATGAGATTTTCTCATTGATCTGATAGCTTATAACATTTGAGGGTTTAATTACTTCCCTTTGTAGCACTTAAATAAGGTTATCTTTGCTGTAGAAGCAATGAAATCTACAGCACAGGACTCAATAACGCTTCAGAAATGAGGCCTAAAAAATGAAATGAAGGTTTGCTTTTTGTAGATAGAGCCCTAATTGTATAAGGGTTGGAAGAGCCAGTATAAAGCAGAGATGCTCGGGATTTTGTGTAGGATAGATGAAAATAAGAACTCTCCAAAGGATATATTGATCATAGTCAGAGGACTGAACAATTGTTTCCTTTGGAAAGCTGCGATTGTGCTGAACCCAGACTGAGAAATTTTAGTTTAAATTAGAGCATCCTTGTTAAATTATCTGTTGTATTTGTTCTAATGACTTAAATTACTGCTGTTCTATCATTGATTCCTAAATTCCTATTTCTGGCTTTTTATCTCTCTTGCATTCCTAATTTCTATTTTCAGCAACCTACTTCACAGAGACCTCCATCTCAACAGGTCCAAAGCGTATCACTGTATTTTCCACTCCCAAATCTGTTGTTCTTCTTTCCTATGCCAAACGCCTTAGAGTAAAGCCTTTGGGTAAGACTCCTGGAGTCGACCCTGCTTTCTTTCTACACAGTTGCAGCAATAACCCAAACAAGAACAGCCATCTCATTGCATTCTGGTTGCATGCAGGACAGGGTACTCCATAAAGTCAGGGGCTCTGTTCTTATCCCCAGCGTAGTTTCAGTGCCTAGAGTTTAGCACAAAGTGGCAGCTCAATAAACGTCAGTTTGAGTGAATGATTGAAATCTTAGGACAATATTGTAAAGCAAATGTTATTGCATTTTTTCAAGACGAGAAAACTAAGCACCTTGTTCCAGATTGCCAGTTGATTACTTGGGGTAGTCACACTTGAACTCAGACCCATCTGATAACAAAACTTATCTCTCTCTATTTATGTTCTCTCTTGGTAATGGAAACTTGGATTAGGACAACTGAGGAAAAATGAGAGGATAATTTTGAGACAACATGGGTAGCCAGGCAGAACAGTTACTGAGCACTGATTAGAGGGAAGAAATGGAAAAATTAGAATTCTTACTGAGGAAACTAAATTATAGGTGAATATTTGAAGCTCTGAAGGGTAAGTTTCCGAAACTGAGATACATATACCCTACACACTTGTGGATTTCTGTCAAAGTATTTTTAAAGACAAGGACAAACATGGCACCTCTTCCTGGAATGCCACTTTGACCTTTAAAATTTGGGAAATGCAAGGCTTCCTTGCCTGAGCAAGGGAAACCAGCAGAATCCCACTTTTCCTTGTTCACAAAAATTTGGTATGGAGTTTTCTTCCTAAAAAGTCCAAGACTAGAAAATTATATTGGTACTGAGTGATCAGAGCTTTGACTGGTCAGTTGTTGTAACTCCATAGTCACCTTAGAACTAACTAAATGACAGCAGAAGTTTATGCTGACATAATCAGTGTTTTGAACAAGTACAAGTCCTATTCGTGATGCAATCAAAACACCATCTAATATGAGTTGCTCAGTATTGCTTTAAAATTAAATCATCATGGGTAATCTTCTGCAGACACAGGATGAAACTTTGATTGGGCCCACAGTTCTGCTGAATCTTAGGTAGTAGACATTTCTATGTTATTTTTTTTTTCTATGAAGAAAAAAGATACCATGACAAAGATTAATGGCTAGAAAATGTAAATAAATTTATTTTTCTCTTTAACGGCATCGTGCATACACATACTGGGCTTATTTAGAAGATACTCTTTGACTCCTAATTCCCAACTATAAGATGAAACTGGCAATGGTTTTACTGCTCCCAAAAAGACTGCTATAGTTAAAATGAAGTTTGAGAGTTGGATGCAGAGAATTGATTATAGGGACCATTTGAAGCTCTTAGTCCATTAATGGGTGAGGAAAACCTATGTACTACATTAGAAGTAAAATAAAGAGCTGTATAATCAGGCTTTTTTTTCCCCCACTAAGAATGTTCTTTGGAGATTGTTGTTCCAGGTAGTAAAAGAGATTGAAGACTTGATCAGGGACCCTCTCAGTTTGTAGTTTGACCTCTCAGCAGGAAGATAGGCTAATGGAAATTTCCATTCACAGTATCTTGGAATGTCACAGTATGCACATCCCATTTTGGCCGTTTCTCCTTATTGTTACCCTGACATAGTCTGTAAAACGGTGGGGGGAAAAAGGCTGCTGTTTGTACCTGCATATTTATAACACAATGAACACAGAAAGAATTGCCTGGACATTGAACTTATTGGGGTCAGCTTTCTCCAGAGTGATCTAATATCCTAAAATATAACAGCGTAGCACTCTTTATCCAAGGAGATAGATAATAAATAAATAAATAACTTCCCTAATGATAAATTATAAAATACATTATTTTTTGGATGAAGATAAACACATTGGAATAAAATGGCAAATTTGTATGAGTTTTTAACCTAAAAAGCAAGACCTTAAAGAAATTGCAAACTTATGGTGATTACTTTCGGTGGTTTCTAGAACTCCTACGATTGATCGCATGTTCATTTTGTCTTCTCTGTTCCTGGGATAGATCTTATAGAAAAGTTTGACAAACACTCATTTGAAAAATATTCTATCATTCTTGTTGAACTAGACCAACCACAGAATGGAGTCAGGCAGATCAAGTCACTTCTCTGCCCTTATTTGTTTCTGGTAAATTACTTAACCTCTATGAACGCTGGTCTCTTCATCTGTAAAATGATGATAATAATAGCCACCTCATAAAGAGCTATAAGGATTAAATTAGAAAATGCATGTAAAACATTTTAGTACATTCCTGCGAATAGAAAGTGCTGAGTTAATGACAGACATCTCAGCAAAACAAAATGAAATGGAACAAAATGGAAAAAAAAAAAACCCCACATCTCCGACACTATTTTATCAGCTCTCAAACGCTCCGAACCCACCTTTTTTTAAAAAGTATAGTTTCTATTCTAATTCCAAATAACTTATATTCATCTAAGTAGATCTCTTTATAACAATATTTTATCTAGCTTTTTTAATGAATACTTGGATATGATCAAGTGTATTCCTACGAAGATATTTTTCCATTTCTAGCCATAATTTAGAAATGGTCTTTCCGTCAATTCATCTGAGGTTGCGCTTTACTGAATGTCTTCCTCTGTACCTACTGGGCTGCTTTCAATAACTTCTCTGCTTAGAAGGACAGGACTCCTAGGGGGTCAGAGAACAAAGCTGTCTTTCTGCTACATTTCAAATATAGACATTATCTTGATCTAGGTTTCAACATGGCTAGTCAAGGCATGAACCCGGAAAATGTATTTTTCACATCTTGGTTAATTGGAAATAAATGTCCTTTACATATACTTATGAGGTGCTGAAAGAGAAAATGCTCCTTGAAGCTATGAGCATGTCAAACAGTGACATGTATTTAGGAAAGAGGGCCCCTCCACTGTCATAATTTACATGACTGTGACATGAAAGGCTCCTGTGTTCCTGCAAACCCTACACCATCTGCAATGAGTCTGAAACAACCTAGCCCCCTGGTATTCTGATGACTAAATGAAATGAAATGGGCATATTTGTTAAAGTCAGCTGGGAAGCCACACGACTTGGTTAGTTCCCGAGTTCATAAATTTATGTCAGAGCAAGAGGAGCAGTGGAAGCTCAAGTGAACCAATTTACCCTAAGTGCAAATGGCAGTTTTGTTATTTGGTGTCAAAGTTACCAGTCCCACAATGACAAGCTGCCATAACACATTTTCTTGTTCACTAAAGAACAAGGATTTCGTTGGTTAATATTCCTCGCAATGCTCCTTTTCATAATTTACAACAACTAGATGCTGATAGGTTATTTAACATTTATGAAGTTAAGATGTAATCAGAAAAACCCTGATTATCTTTACAAATAAAAAAGTTAAATTATTCAACTTTTTTTTTTTTTTTCTCCGTGGCTTCATTTCACAGCAGGTGCATACTTTACAACGGGACAAGTCAATCAAATAATCCTTTTTTAAAATCTTTTTTTAGGAGCTGGAGCAGGAAAAATTCTAAGAGGAAAACTATTAATTCAGTTTGATAGCTGCTTCAAAACACTGGTTGCACTTAATGTAATGCTTTGAACAAATCAGCTAGACAATTCTTTGTTGCATAGGTAGGCATATCTCGGTTATGCCCTTTCGAGGGTTTGGAAGTGAAACAAGACTCTCTCTCTCTCTCTTTTTTAAGATTTTATTTACTTATTTATTTGACAGACAGAGATCACAAGGAGGCAGAGAGGCAGGCAGAGAGAGAGGAGGAAGCAGGCTCCCTGCTGAGCAGAGAGCCCCATGCGGGACTCGATCCCAGGACTCTGGGATCATGACCTGAGCCGAAGGCAGAGGCTTTAACACATTGAGCCACCCAGGTGCCCCGAAACAAGACTCTCTTAAACACAAATCCGTAACAACTGTATGGAAATTTTACATAAGTTCATATAATAGTGGTCATTTTATGCCCTTTCTACCTTAATAGATAGTAGGGTTATGACAGGAAGGACAACGTCTCATTCTTCTTTATAACTCTCAGGGTGTCTAGCATTATACCTTGCCTCTGAGTAGGGGCTCAGCAAATATTTTCATGTTCATTAAAGTGAATAGATAATTCAGTATACCTAAAGGCTAATGAGTTATATCTCATGAAATTTTAAGCTACAAATAAAACACTCCTGCTGGGTTAGTGGACGAGCTGCTCTTAAATTACATTGTCCTCATTCATATTTGCTATATTTAAAGTAAAATTATTTTTTAGCTTCTGAACTGGATTATAGTAGAGCTTAGAAAAAAATCATTTGTTTTCTGCATTGTTTATGTAGAAAAATGATGAGAAAATAGCAGTGATTTTGATCGTAGAACTTGGAGTCAGATGCATTGTGGGTTGGCTCCAACACATTTGTGATAAATAACCTAGACAAAATAACCAAAGAGTATCTAAATTGTTCTCATTAGTAAAATAGGCAAAACAATAGACATACTATATTATACTATACTATCTGTACTATACAATAGGACATACTGTATTATACTATACTATATTAGGTTGTTAAAAACATTAAATGATACATATTAATGTCTTAGAAAAATGCCTACTACATATTAGAACTCAATAAAATTCATTAAATAACAAAAGCAAAGGCAACAAAATAAATTGACAAGTGGGACACATCAAACTAAAAGGCTTCTGCACAGCAAAGGAAACCATCAATATGAAAAGGTGGCCTATGGAATGGGAGTAGATATTTGCAAACCATTTATCTAAAAAGGGGCTAATATCCAAAATATACAAGGAACTCATGCAAATCAATAGCAAAATAAAAAAGACCTAATTAAAAAGTAGACAAAGGCTACAAATAGACATTTCCCCCCCAAAAAGACAAGCAAATGGCTAACAGATATGTAAAAATGTGCCCAACATCCTTAATCACCAGGGAAAAGCAAATAAAAAACCACAATGAGCTATCACCTCATACCTCTCAGGATGACCATTATCAAAAAGACAAGAGATCACAAATACTGGTGAGAATGCAGAAAAAGGGACTGTTTGTACTCTGTTGTTGGGAATGGAAGCTCATATTGCCAGTGACAGTTTACTATGGAAAACAGTATGGAGGCTCTCAAGAAATTAAAAATAGAACTACTCTGTGGTCCAGCAAACCTACTTCTGAGTACATATCCAAAGTGCATGATATCATTGCCTCACAGAGCTATCTATACTCCCAAGTTCATTGCAATATTATTCACAATAGCCAAGGTATGGAAATGACCGAAGTGGCTTTCAGTGGAGGGATGGATAAAGAAAATGTAGTATAGATGAAATAGCACATTATTCAGACTTATAAAAAGAAGAAAACACTTCCATTTGCAACAACATGGATGAAACTGAAGGGCCTTACGCTAAGTGAAATAGCCAGACAAAGACAATAACCTTACAGTATTACCTATGTGTGGAACCTTAAAAAAAAAAAAAAAAAGAACTCATAGAAACAGAGTGGAATGGTGGCGACGAGGGGCTGGAAATGGGGGAAATAGGGAGAAGTTGGTAAAAAGGTACAAACTTTCAGCTATAAGATGAATAAGATCTGGGGATCTAAGGTATAACGTGGTGACTATAGTTGATAATACTGTAGGGTATAACTGAAATTTGCTAAGAGAGTAGAATTTGTGTTCTCGCCAGAAAGACAAAAAATAAATATGCGGTAAAATGTTAGCATTAATTAACTTGATGGTGCAAATCTTTTCACAGTTATATATGTCAAATCATCACATTGTAATCTTTAAATGTATTATAATTTCATTTGTCAATTATACCTCAGTACAGCTGAATAAAGATTTACTGTGCTAAATAAAACATAAATCATTGAAATGAGTTTTATATTTTCTTCTGAAATTCAGCACTACTGTCACTTGGTTTTTGCACTTAAAGAAAACTGAAAGAATTGTCAAAGTTGAATCATCCCAGTTAAAGCAAATAAATTTTTTTTAGGGCACTTAATGACAATTTTGACTTTAAATAGATAGTATCTGATCTAATACACTGCGGTTGATTAGCTAACTGAACACCAAGATGCCTAAGGTCTTTAGATAGGCCATATTATGGCTAACTACACTTTAATCAAAAATTGGTTAATAAAAAACATTTTTTTCTAACCAATATATTTTTTATTCCTAAGCAATATTAATTGAAATGATTTTTCAGAAGAACAGTTGCTAACTGTTTTCTTTAATGGACTAAGAGATAAGTATGAATGGACACACACCAGTACTTCGAGATTATGCATAAAACCTAAATAACTCACCATCTTTAGTGAGGAAATGTGTTGAATGCAATGACATTGTTAATTAGAACATGATGAAGGGCTAGAACAGTTCAAAATACAGTCATCACCTTGATAAATTAGAAAGACTCATCATTACCTTCAGAGTTCAAATAATTTCGAGTGTTTGGATTCTGAAATAGCAGGAGTATCTCTATTCTTATCCTGAGTAAACCATTTATGTTCCAGGAACAATTTGCTTCTTCATTTTCTGTGATTTTTTTTTACCCATTAGTTGAACATGTATCCCCCACTCTTTTTAATACAAATGTGTAAGTCTGGACCTGAGGTTAAGAGCTGGTACGGGATGAGAAGGAATGTTTAGGAATCAGCTAGGCAGGCTGCTGTCTGTAGCTTGAATAATAATAGCCAGCTTCCAGGCAGTGTGCACTAAATGTGTATCATGCTACTTCACCGACTTCACATAAAAGCAATGCAGGGTGGGCATTTGATACTTTGTTTCGCAGACAAGAAACCTCAAGTTCAGAGACACTGTGGAACCTGCCCAAGGTCATGGGAAAACTAAATGATGGAGCCCATTCCACCTAGAAACCAGTATTCCTTGTTCAGAAATAAGTGAAAAAATTATGCATCCACAAGATGACATCTAATATTTCGAAGATACGTGTATGTGTCCTATTTGTCTCTAAAGAAGAAATATGTATTTGTGTGTGTGTGTGTGTGTGTGTGCACATGTATGTATGTTTAGGGTTGAATTAGTGTTGAGAGAGGGATAGGATTCTACAGGAGGTCAAATGTTTGAATTATTTTTAAAAAAGATTTTATTTATTAACTTGATAGAGACAGAGAGATCACAAGTAGGCAGAGAGGGCAGAGAGAGAGGGGGAAGCAGGCTTCCAGCTGAGCAGAAAGCCGG
The DNA here is from genome assembly GCF_011764305.1 of Mustela putorius furo. NCBI lineage: Eukaryota > Metazoa > Chordata > Mammalia > Carnivora > Mustelidae > Mustela > Mustela putorius. The sequence continues at coordinate 15,081,467 of NW_025421402.1, forward strand.
ATGCGGGGCTCAATCCTAGGACCATGAGATCATGACCTGAGCTGAAGGCAAAGGCTTATCTCATTGAGCCGCCCAGGTGCCCCATGTTTGAATAATTTTAAGCAACAGAAAATCCAAAATTTATTTATATTTGTTTGAATGACAAATTTTAGAAACTTACTCACTACTCTCTTCTTCCATTAATTCAGCAAATATTTTAAAAGGATATGTTGTTTCTGCATCATCTGATTTGAAGGTACAAATGATATGCAAAAGAGTAGAAATCTTGATTTTCTAGAGCTTGAAGGGTCTTGATAATCTTACAACTGACATTTGTCAAGTAATAACATTTGTCAAGAGCTAAAATGAACCAGGACTTACCTGAAAGGTAAGAGAATGTCTATTGAGGCTTTAAAATAGTCCTGGAATATTCTTTTTGTGGTTATTTGAGAAATCCTCTCCCACCTAACTGAAATCTTTCAGCATTTGGAATCCGGTTTTGCTAGGTCATGTCTATTCTTTCCTGACTTTTGGTTGAATAGACAGACTTCTGGTTACTAGTTCCTTCATGCCACAGAAGATAACTACTGTGAGGTAAGTATTTTCCCTTCAGGGACTCACCATTTTACACAATTACTTCTTCTGGTCTAGGCATGCCAAATAAAAAGCATTCTTCCCCAGTCATTTGGTATTTGCCAATAACTAGCTCTGTTTCTCAGCCCTCTGGGCTACTATTTCAAAAAATACAGTTGTATCACAAATCCAAAAGATGGTGGGAAATAAACAAAAAGCTTGATACGGATTTAAGAGTTAAGCCAAAGACCTGTGGAGATTGCTCTTATAACAGATCTGAATTTGAATCTTGGCTTTGCTTGTAACCTTGAGTATATTATATCACTTCTTCTTTTTTTTTTTTAACACTATTTTTAATTTATTTGACAGAGAGAGATCATAAGTAGGCAGAGAGGCAGGGAGAGAGAGGAAGGGAAGCAGGCTCCTGGCTGAGCAGAGAGCCGTACGCAGGGCTCGATCCCAGGACACTGAGATCATGACCTGAGCCAAAGGCAGAGGCTTTAACCCACTGAGCCACGCAGGTACCCCTATATTACTACTTTGAGATTCAAATTTCTTATCTTAATATGGAAATAATGATACTATTTGTATCCCAGGGTTTTTATCAGTATAAGCTCAGGTAAGGCAGGGAAAATGTTTATCAAAGTGTTTGGCATATGCTGGAAATTTAACAAAAGGCAAGTATAAACAAGTGATATTATTGAATGTAAGTGATATTCACCACAAGTATTCTAATTATGCTTCCCCTGAATATTCCACATTTCCTGGATCTCACTTCCTTTTCTGGTAAAATTTATAAACATGTAGTAAGAATTAATTTATAGATATCACTGAAATAATAATTTATAAACTGAAAGCCCACTTAGTTGCCTAGGTAATTTTCTGTTGCCAAGCAGCCACATGGACATTGTTTTCTCCCAGCAACTTACCTGTGTAAAGTCGCTCTATTCACACTGACCACAAAACAAAATACATGTGAGAAAACCCAGTTGATTTAACCACTATTTTGGTTTTGAACATTCAAGAGAAAGTGGTTCGACTCACGTTTTGAAAAAAATATTGTACCTGACCACTTTTGCTTGGTGTATGTAATTCATGATGACTAAATTTGGAAAACATTGAAATCATCTGGGAAGCTTAAAAAAAAAAATCTAGATTTCTTGACTCCACCCCAGGAGATTCTGATTCAGTAAACTTGTGATTGAGAACCGGTCTTTGCAAAAGCTTTCCAGGTGATTCTAATGTTTGTTCAGGTTTGGGGAACTGCAGGTATGGACTACTTGGCCCAATTTTCAGCTCTGCTTATGATGTAATCATTGCATAATGGTAGAGGAGTATGATGAGTACCTTGAAAGCTCTTGATTGTGAGCAAATAAACAACCTCTGGTTATAACAAGTTTGTTTTCTTTCAGTTTAAAATATATATTTGTGACTCTTCAGGAACAGAAAAATGTTTTTATTATCCAAATCAAAACACAGCATGAGGTACTTTCCAATAAAATCAACTGTAGATTATACAGAAGTCAAAATAATCTGCCTGTTTACAGAGTTCAAAATCCTTCTAGGCACCAGGAAAAAAGTTTAATTTAAGATTTTAATCTTTCCATATATTACGGGGTTTCTGTAATGGATTTTGTACATCTGAAACTAAAAGATTGACAGGTCTGGATATTATAGATTTATTAACCATTGGTTACATGGTCAGAGTTAGTGTGTGAAGCATTTCTACAATACCCCCAAGGATGCGCTAGAATGAACAATTTCTACAAAGCCTGAGGTAGGCAAGAGTTAAGGTTACGTTAAAAAAGGCAGAAGTTGTGCTTTATTTCACAACGATCCTTTTCTAAGTGTAAACATTATACACTGAGCATAAAAATATGATGTTGAACTTAAAGAAAAATATGACTTTTGTCATATTGCATTTTTGCTGGGAAATTCAAGAGAAGTCTTAAACATTTACAAATACAATCCTGCAGTGCACTGTTTTAACATTTTGAAAACGGGGCCCTTGGCACCTAGCAAAGGCTGGAGCAAATACATTTTAAAAATAAATAATTGAAGACAAAAATAATTCTCCAAAAAAAATCATCACTATTCACAGGCTAATGTACAGAGCCAATATATGCTAATTATATAAATTACCTCATTTAATCTTTACAACCACCCAAATGTATGTACTACCATTGTCTCCATTTTATGGCTGCACCGAACAGAGACTCAGGGAGAAGAACCGACTTGTTGATGTCAGCTAACAGGTGGCAGAATTGAGATGCGAGTCCTGTTTTCTCTTTGACCCGACATCCATTGTCTTAAAAGGAAAGGTATCTTCAGATAAGCAATTTATGTGTATAATAATGTTAAAAATGACAAGTGATTTGATAGGCCATGGAGCCCCCTGATCACATGGCTTTTTTAAAATTTTTTTTTGCTTATCATTTTGGACTTTCTCTTATTGTTCTTTGACAATCTGGATTGTGGAAGACTCTGGTGGGATTCTGAGAAATCTCTGGTTCAGAGGCAAAATCCAGTTCCAGACTGGCTCTTTTCTGTTTCATTTTACTTGATGGCACAGAAGCACCACAGCTTCATAAAGATGCCAAGGAGAAATATGCTCGAAGACAGCAAGATAGCATGCTGGTCCATTCAAGTAGAGACGGATTCTGTAAAGGGATATGTAAGTTCGTATATTTTCTGCAGCAGAAGATACGGGTTTTCTTCCACTGAAGTTAAGAATGGAGTTCAAGAATATCTATGCTCCTAAAACTGAGGTAAGGATTACAGGGCTGTATTTCACAGGCTGGGGCTGGTGATCATTCCTCTGCTCTAATTTAATGAGCTGTATATTCATTTTAAAGCAAAGGCGGATGGAATCATTTATATTTAATATCTTAGAGAGGCTTACCTTTTTCTTTGCTTATAAAGATCTTGATAAATTTTCTCCTGTGAGTTTGACCAAATTAAGACCCTTCTGTTTTTGTTTTTGATCTTAGATTATGACATCAGAAGGATGCTGGTTGATGAGAACTTAAGTTTTATATATTAGGCCTCTATGTTACCTTCTTGGCTCTATTGCCCATTTGTTTGCTGATTTAGTTTTTATTTTGATTCCAGTTAGTTAACACAGGGTGCTGTATTAGTTTCCGGTGTACGATAGAGTGATTCAAGAATTCCATACATCGCCCAGTGCTCATCACTGCAAGGGCGCTCCTGAATTCCCATCTCCTATTTAACCCACACCCACCACCCACGCACACTCTGGTAACCATCAGTGTACTGTCTGTAGTGAGAGTCTGTTTTTGGTTTGTCTCTCTTTTTGCTCTTTTGTTTTGTTTCTTAAATTCTTCGTGAGTGAGATCATATGGTATTTGTACTTCTCTGATGGACATTTCACCTTGCTTTATACTCTCTCGCTCTATCCATTCATTCCTTTTTATGGAATGAATTCCTTTTTCCTTTTATTCCTTTTTATGGATGAATTATATATATATATATATATATATAATATGCACATGAATATAACATATATTATTAATATACACATTATTAATATATATGCCATCTTTTTTATCCACTTATCAATTGATGGACACTTGGGCTGCCTCCATATCTTGATTATTGTAAATAACGCTGCTATAAACATAGAGGTGTATGTATTTCTTTGAATTAGTGTTTTTTGGGTGAGTACCCAGTAGTGTGAATGCTTGATCATAGGATAGTTCTATTTTTAACTTTTTGAGGAAACTCCATACTGTTTTCCTCAGTGGTGGCATCGGTTTGTATTTCCACTAACAGTGCAAGAGGATTCCCCTTTCTCCACATCCTCACCAGCACCTGTTGTTTCTTGTGTTTTTGTTTTTAGCCACTCTGACAAGGGTCAGAGAATAACTACATTGTAGTTTTCATTTGCATTTCCCTGATGATAAATGATGAAAAGCATTTTTTCATGTCTGTTGGTCATCTGTATGCCTTCTTTGGAGAAATATCTGTTCATATCTTCTGCCCATTTTTAAATTGAATTATTATTTTTTGGGTGTTGAATTTTTAAAGTTCTTTATATATTTTGGTTCCTAGCCTTTTATCAGATATATCATTTGCAAATATCTTCTCCCATTCTGAAGGTTGCCTTTTAGTTTTAGTGATTGTTTCCTTCACTGTGCAGAAGTTTTTATTTTGATGAAGCCCCAATAGTTCATTTTTGCTTTTGTTTCCCTTGCCTCAGGGGACCTATCTAAAAAAAAGTTGCACACCAATGTCAGAGAAATTACTGCTTGTGCTCTCTTCTAGGATTTTCATGATTCCAGATCTCACATTTAGGACTTTAATGCATCTTGAGTTTATTTTTCTGTATGGTATAAGACAGTGATCCAGTTATTTTTTTTTTAAAGATTTTATTTATTTACGTGACAGAGATCATGAGTAGGCAGAGAGAGAGGAGGAAGCAGGCTCCCTGCGGAGCAGAGAGCCCGATGTGGGGCTCGATCCCAGGACCCTAGGATCATGACCTGAGCCGAAGGCAGAGGCTTTAACCCACTGAGCCACCCAGGCGCCCCAACAGTGATCCAGTTTTATTCATTGCTGGCTGCTGTCCAGTTTTCCTGACAGCATTTCTTGCAGGGACTGTCTTTTTCCCATTGGATATTCTTTCCTGCTTTGTCGAAGATAAATTGACCATATAATTATGGGCTTTTGTCCCTAGGCTTTCTATTATGTTCTGTTGACCTACATGGCAGTACTGTACTGTTTGAATTACTACAGCTTTGTAATATAATTTGAATACTGGAATTGTGACACCTCCAGCTTTGCTTTTCATTTTTCAACACTGCTTTGGCTATTCAGAGTCTTTGGTGGTTCCATATAAATTTTAGGATTGTTTCTTATTATTTTGGATGCAATTATAAATGATATTATTTTCTTAATTACTCTGCTGATTAATTATTGGTGCATAGAAATGCAACATATTTCTGTACATTGATTTTTATCCTGCAAACTTTACTGAATTCATTTTTTAGTTCTAATAGTCTTTTGGTGGAGTCTTTTAGGTTTTCTATATAGAGTTTCATGTCATCTGCACATAGTGAAAGCTTTACATCTTCCTTACCAATTTGGATGTCTTCTATTTCTTTTTGTTGTCTAATTGTTGTGGCTAGGACTTCCAGTACTATATTGACTAAAAGCGGTGAGAATGGACCTCTTTGTCTTGTTCTTGACCTTTGGGGGAAAAGCTCTCAGTTTTTCTTCATTAAGTCTGATGTTTGCTGTGGGTTTTTCATATATGGTCATTATTATGTTGAGGTATGTTCCCTCTATAACCACTTTGTTGAGGGTTTTTATCATGAATTGGTATGGTACTTTTTCAAAAGTACAAGTTTTTGGCTGAGATAATCATTCAAGTAAATGAAAAATATATCTTTGCTAATTATTTTATGGAATGGACTTGCTGATGGCCAACATAGTTGCTCACCAATTGTTTTCAGTGCATGTTCGACTGTAGCTAAACTTATTCCAATGGAGATAATAGAAATTTGTGTCAATTTTATCTGAAGACTAGATATTAGAGATAAAATCACATTTTGAAGTGAATTTAACACCTTAATCCATTTTAAATTTTACTGCAACAGCATTTCCATACTTTCCTTATGTTAAAAGACAGAGCAAGGAGATTTCACTTTAATCCCTATTCCACGGTGTTAATGCAATCAGATTTGTACCTAAGGATGAAGCTTACATCAAAATATAATAATTCACTAAGCCATAAAAGCAACCCACTAGTGACTGAATGGCACAATCGAGTCTATATAGTTTAGAGGGGCAAAATTCAACTACCATAACTGGCCACAATCTAATAGAAAGGGTAGAGTAACTACTGTCTTTCTGAATTCCTTACTCACTGCTATAATAAAGGCTGAATCATCTAACATCAATGATCCAATCTTGGGAGTCCTGCAGAATGAATGTTTGAGGTCATTCAGATCTATGTGACTTACCTGGGTTGTATATAAATAAGAAGGCAGATTTTAGTACTTAAAAGAAAGTATTACTTTTAAAGAAAAGAATATATCTATGTATCTATATATCTTTATCTACATGCCTACATCTGTATCTGTATGTATATATGCATATACTTATTTATGTATAGACTTAGGAATTGGTTTGTATTATTCTGTTTGTACTTATCCAGGAGACAGGCTATTTCCTTTTGCTTTACTAAATTTACATTTCCCTCCTTATCTTCAATTAACTTTCTCTGAAATGTTTTACATACACATATGCATGTGCATACATGCCCGCGCACACACACACACACAATTTTATTTCTTTACCTGGTGGGGTCCAAGCTACAAATATGGAATAAGGCCCGATTACTGTGATATTATATGGAGGCTGGATTTCTTCTGGTGTCAGTATAGGTGTTTGTACAATGTAATCATCACTAGGATTGCTGCCACCTCCAGTTGTGGCTTCCAATTTATAAATGTATCTATATTAAAAAGAAAGGATTGTGATAAGGCAATGCACAAAAAACTTGAACAACGGTTGTTGGGCTTTCTCTCCATTGCTTAGTCCTAAATTATGACAAATTGCAAATTTTCTGCTCCCTGTCCAGAAACATCATTGTTGACTTGATAATTTTTCCAGAATAGGCATCACTCTAGACTGTCACTATTTCTGCCCCTTCCCACTTTATTTTTAACCTGCTAGTAATCAATTAGATTTCAGGAAAGTCTTTGAGTTTGCCAGTAGATTGTGAAGGATTCAAATTAATCTTCTCCATTTTTTTTTTAGATTTTATTTATTTCTTTGACAGAGATCACAAGTTTGCAGAGAGGTAGGCAGAGAGAGAGGTAGGGAAGCAGGTTCCTCGCTGAGCAGAGAGCCCAATCCGGGGCTCGATCCCAGGACCCTGAGATCATGATCCAAGGTGAAGGCAGAGACTTATCCCACTGAGCCACCCAGGTGCCCCAATCTTTGCCATTTTTACCTAGGTTGGAATTCAGGGAAATATGTTTAGAGGAAGATGTTTCTAAATTGATCTGCTTACTCTCTACAATAAAACTGAATTGATCTCTACTCTCTGCAGTAAAACATCTGTTGATCTAAGATACATTTTGTTTCTGCTGAGATATGAATCGGAATGAATTGCAAATATGTGGAAATTTCCCCCCAAAACCATTCATACCTATACAGAGTGCAGCAAGCAGAGAAAACATTATATTAGAAGAAAAGTTAGTTGATGTAAAACAAAACTCTTTAAATCTTTTTTATTGCTAGCTTAGGAATGCATGTTTTTGAAGATAATTTGATAATTTTTTTTAAAGTTTAATACTTAGTATATTTTATATACTTAAAAGATGTCATGTACTCTAAAGACTAAAGTTATGAGTTAGCACTTGAGTCTTCAACATCTGAAATGAATTAAAAGATCTAATCAGTTATGGAATGGCTACTGAACACAGAGATTAATCATCCAATTAATTTATTATTGTTTCATTTTGAGGTGCACTCTTTTCAGCGCTGAAGAATTTTAAATTCTAAATATATGATCAGTAAAATTTTTCTTTAGTTCACCTGCTGTTGGGCTCGAGGTTTTTATCAGTGAAATTCTGCTCCTCAGTGCCACCCAGGAAAACCAAGGTTCCGTTACGACTCAATTGATACTGAGAGATGAGGCCATTGGGCTTTTCTGGCGGACTCCAAAATAACTCCACTGTTGTGGAATTGATGATAATGTGTCGAGGTGTCACCCAAACCCCTGGAAAAAAATAACACAATGAGGTTTTACTGTTTGAATAAAATATATACCTTATCAAAAGTCAAACCACAACCTCACATCTTATGATATTTTTGTCTGTTGTTAAAAAAATCTCAGGGTGAAGCAACCAAAATACATTTTCCTTACTTTAGAGGTAAAATATACAGTTGGGTATAAATACACTTTTTAGTGCTTTATTTTATTTGTAAATTATCTTTAGAAAGTGAATGTCAGACATTGAGTGGAGGAAGATTTCTCTGTATCGGCTGTGACCCTGAGTTTAATCAAGGCCTGAAATACTACCCAGGAATTTTAAACTTCGATGCCTATAGACTTGGAATATGTGGAAGTAATCATAAAGTAGTATTTACTTGAATTATCAAATTCAATGAATAACATACTTTGCCTTTGTCTCTCTGATACAATGTGCTGTGCCTCTTTTCCTCTTTTCTCTCATTTACTGGCTTCTCTCCCCCTACTGGATCTCAAAAATGGGCCTCCGAGACCTAGGCTTTCTCCTCTCCCTTAGTGCTCCCTCTTCTTTCTTCTCCTCTTGTTTTCCAACATTCACTTTCGAGGTGATCTTCACCTCACTCTGAACACTACCAATTGCATATCTCTAAACTAAAACTCCCTTGAGCTTCAGACTCCTGAACCCAGCTGTCAACCTGACACCTCCATGTAGATGACTAATAAAGTATCAAAACTTAAAACATCTAAAACAGAACTCTTGGTTCTTCTGTTATAATCTATTCATCTCCCGATTTTGTCCCTCTATTCCTTTTCTTGGTCAAAACACAAAAAAATATTATTCTTGAGGCTCCCATTTTTTCAGCTTCAAATGCAAATCCTGCTCATTCTACCTTGAATGCCTCTAGTTCTCTATACATTTAGTGCCATCTCTTCTGATCCAAGCTGCATTTTTCTCTTATGAACCTCTAGCATAGCCTCTAATCTGGTCTCTGAGTTTTAAATCTTGCCCTTCTCTATTTCACGTAATCTTCATAAAAGTAGATAAAATATATCAGAGCACCCGGGTGGCTCAGTTAGTTAAGCATCTGCCTTCGGCTCAGGTCATGATCCCAGGGTCCTGGGACTGAGCCCTGCATCAAGCTCCCTCCTTAGCGGGGAGCCTGCTTCTCCCTCTCCCTCTGCTCCCCGGCTCCTGCTCTCTTGCTCACTCTCTATCTCAAATAAATAAATAAAATCTTAAAGAAGAATATGAAGTATATATATAAGTCATTGTAATCTTGGTAAAACATACAACCCTTTTGAAATTATTCATATAATTCCAATTCCTTACGATAACCTCAACAATCCTACATATTTTCTGGTTATGATCTACCTGGCTCCAGCCACAGCAGACTCCTCTCTATCCCTAGAATGCTTCCAGTTCTTTCTCACCTCTAACCTTCCACACTTCCATTCCTTCTGCCTGGAACTTTTGGTTATGACAACATGACATTTTTTCAATTTATTTTCATAGTTCAGTGAGCTGTGTGAGTATCATCTTCACAGGGAGGTCTTATTTGACCAAACTTCTCTAATGATAACTTTAATCTTATCTCAAGTGACCCCAACCTACTTTCTCTCTATCCTAGGACCTTTTCTATTTTCCTTTAACACTGATAATATCATAATAATTTTTCTTGATAGTATCATTATTTCTACATTATCACTGCACGATCTGCTTCAATATAAAGTTAGTTTCATGAGGACAAGAATCTCCTCTGTCTTATTTGTCAAGGTATCTTAATGCATAGTAGTACAATGCCTAGTTGATACTGAGTAAGGAAATTAATTATAAATACACACAAATTACTATGTTAAGCACTGTAGGCAGTTCCGGAGAATGTAGGCATGAGTAAGATGTGGCTCATTCTTACAAGGAGTTTACTCTCCTCTGTAAAAGTTAAAATAAATACACAGACAACTGTCATTCAAGGTCAAACATTCAGATACTCTTACAGATGTACAAACATGTCGATGGGGAACCTAGGCAATGAGGAAGATCAATCCAGCCATTTCATGTCGTCATCTAGGTATCCTCTGAACGGACACTGTAATTCTCTTCTTCAGCTTTTAAGAACGCATGAACTATTAGGTTCCCTGTAATCAATAGTTTTTGGTTGATTTCATCTCTGGTGTAAGTTATTCAGTACAGGATAAGATTTCAACACTTTTAAAAGAAAAAATTTCAGGACATTAAAATGCAATTTATTTAGGAACATCCTAAAGAATCAAGGAAAATCAAGATAGATTTTAAAACAGCTCAAACTTGCTGATTTTTAAAGGAACAACTTATTTCTAAGAAGAAAGTAGTTCATTTTGATCTGCAATAGATATCTGGACAAATCCACAAATCATAGTATATGTTTATGTCTCAGTTTCTCTGCCAGTCATTGTTAGATGAGTCAAGCAACTAATTAGAGTTCTGTTTAAAACATGATATTAATTTGTTGATTTAATAGATAAAGTATGAAATTTCATTCATAATCTGTTTCCTGCAATCCTGTCTTTTTCACCTTTAAGGATGTATTAAAAATCACCAAGGTGCTAAGAAGGCTTTTGCTTAGTTTCCACTTTGAATTAGTCGGTCAGCCTGTAGATATAGAGGAGTGAATGAAATAACATGAATCAAGATTTGGGGTTTATTTCAGGTTTTATATAAAAAATGAGTTTCATATTTATGCAAGCTGGTGAAAGCTCTCGTTTTGTTGGTAACAACCCTGTATCTACCGGGTTGGAAATAAGAGGAAACCGAAATGTGTAAAATATACTACATGCCATATGGTTTTACATATATAATGATATGGGGACACTATTATGTTAGCAGTTGCAAGAAATCTTTGATAGAATAAGATGCCCTTTTGGTAAAATGTCTTAATGGGTCCCAGGTAGAGAATCTGCTTTCCTCTGTGAGCCTGAGTCTCAGGGGGCATCAGAAAAACCTATCCTACGTAATAGAAGGTCAGAGTTGAGACAATTCAAGGAAAGGAGAAGGATGGTCATGAGGTCAAAAGGAAATCATCTCGAAGGTGGGCAGGAGGGTAAACTAGCTGAGAGCTTTAAGAAGGAAAGGTCAGAAGGAAACCTTGGTGGTAAGTCTTTTGCAATATTAGCCACCAAAAAAAGAACATGTCTATTAGATTTGTTTTACATTTGCTTAGAGTGCCACATAATATTATCCACTTCTTACTTCTCTTTAAATCTTCATTCTAATTTAAAAATACCAGTATTTATTATGGATTGGCTTTCTTTTGGAAGCCAGTAAGGGGACTCAGTTTTGTATTGGCTGATGTCCTGGATGCCTTGACTTCTAGACTATTATGATTTATAAATTTATCCAACATTCCACCCAATTTTGTGTCATTTTCTGTGTCAGGCACTGTGGATGTAGGGATAAGGATGTATAGTCCATACCCTTCAAAGAACTCATAGTATTATGGTGTATAAAGATGACTGAATAAAAATTTAAAATCCACTTTGCTAAATGATTTAGGAAGCATAGTGCTTTGGAGTACTTAGGAAGGGTAGCAACATAGACCTGGAGTAACACGGGGATGGGTGGGAAACAGATTTCTAGAAGGGGAGGACATGTGAGCCAAATTTTTTAAAAAATGGGTTAGCTGAGTGAGGATGTAGAAAAGAGATCTAAACTGAGGGGACCCACACAAAGTCCTTGAAATACAGGAAAGTATGGTAGAATTCCAAGTACCTCAGCATGACTGGTGCATTGGATGGCATGTGGGGAAAGCCAAAAGGCTCAATGGATAGCAGAGGTTAAAATTTGAGGGATCTATTTTGCTTTACTTAGATGTGGATTTTTTTTTTTCCTGGAAGGAAGTGAGAATTTATGGAGCCGACTAATGTGAAGTATGTCTATTTAGGCACAAGGGCGAGAAGAATTAATATGAGAAAGAGGAGAAATGACTAGAGGCAGGAAGACTAATTATGGGGAGTTAAAGGCATCTGAACTAAGTCAACACCAAAAGGGATATAAAGGAAGTACACATTCAGAAATTCCTTAGATTTATTAATTTACAATTTAAATTTAAAAATTTATTATAATTTAATAAAATTGCTAAATATAATAAAATTTAATAAAAATTAAAATTAATTAACTTAAAATTAATTAAAATCAATAAGATTTTATGAAGAACTGCACATTACAACCTGAAAAAAAAAAAGGTACACATTAAGAAGGTCCATTTTGGGCTGATGAGGTGTATGATGGTACTTGAAGGAGGGAAAAGGGAAAAAAAATAAGCTGGGTAGTGAGGAGAGAGATTTTAAATGTTGAAATACCGAGACTGAAGTATTTGCAAAACACCCAAATGAAAACATCTATAGATCGGTGGATGCACAGGTCTTAAATCTATGTGCAGGCTTTGTGAGCGCTGAGGACTCTGGGAGCTTGTACTTGAGAATTCCAAGAGATACTATGGTGTTACTAGGGCAAAGGGTAGAGGAAGAATCTAAAGGAATGTCAAAAGTCAGAGGAAGAGAGATCCGGAACACAGCTGAGAAAGATTCACATTTTCCTTGTTCTCCCCATGTGACCATTGCTGGAGGTAAGCATACCTGCAATTTTGCACAACTGAACTCTAAAATTAGAGTTTGCCGATAGGGCAGCACTTCTAAAAAGAAAACAAAAATCCGACTTGAACTCTCCCTATTTGACAGAAGGTACAAAATTTTCTGTGAGGATAAAACTGTAGAGAATTATGTCCAACTTATAATGAGGTAGTAATGTACATCAGCTTTTTTTTTTTTAAGATTGAAAATGAGAGAGAGAAATGAGAGGAGTTTAGGGTGCTTGAACCAATGCTTCTTTTCATTCTCTCCATTTCTGCTTAGGACACTCAAGTGTTAGACCTTCAAACTATGTTGGATTCACTCAAATAGGCATTTTGTAATTAATTATATTTGGGTTACTAATTTAACACGAGATGATATGCTTATTTCCACGTTACAGTAAAACAACAGAACTTAATGTTGCTGTTGATTTGTTCTCCTACAACCCCCAAGTTAAGTAGTCAGACTACATTTATTTCCCATACAAGTTACTCACAAATGGAACTTATACAGGCAGAAAATGGATTCTTTATCCATGTTTGTTCTGCAGAAGAAAGCCCATTTAGTTTATTATTCCTGTGCACAGTTATTTGTGTTAAAGGAAAGGTGCACTACGTTAAAAAAAGAAATCAAGTAAAACATTTTTCATCTCACACTCCCCTGTGTTGTTGAAAGCTATAATTTTTAAGTCATGAAATCTGAGCTTTTTACAGAGTATTTTTGGGGGGAAAAGTGGGAAAATAGACACATATTTTCTAAGAATTTAAATATATGGATTTGATGAGCACACTGAAGCAAGAGACCCTGTTATTTTACCAGGTTTGAGCTGCAGCCAAAACTGGTTGATAGATCCTTTAGAAATTATCCATTATCATCAAAGTATCCATTTGATAGTTTACCTTTCCAAAAAATCCACTGCTGGTTTCTTCCTTTCAAAGGAACACTAAGCTTTTTGACATGAAACATTCTTTATATAGAAAACATCATTAGTGAAATCCTGGTGAGGAGCCATATGCCCCATATGTGGAATTTTCCATTTTATTCCCCATTTACTGGTAGGAAGTTCAGGTCTAATATTCTGAGGTACAACAATCCCCTTCATTAGAAGAGTAATGGACAAGCAGTTCAGGACTCTTCAATGGTAATTAACATCATATTTCTGTTTATAAACTCATGTATGCCTCTGTTTCCCCCACATTTAAAACAGGCTGATAATAAAGATGAGCAAAATAGTTGATCACTATCCCAAGCTTCTGAGCCTATCTTTCTTCTAAAAGTAAATAATAACACTCACCCCAATTCCCAACCCACTGGTAACCATTGTTATGTGTGTATGCTTCCAGAATTTTTTCTGAATTTTTATTTATCTATGGAAATGAATATAATTTTCTATGCATTTTTATACATAAAAGATACCATGCATTAATGTAGTTCTAAATTACCTCTTCATATGTTTAGATTGTCTCATTCTTTTAAGCTGAGGTATGGGAATTTCATAATGTGAATATACCTGCATTTATATAGCCATTCCCCTATGCAGAGATATTTAAATTGCTTCTGATATTTTTCCATTAAATAAAAATACCAAAAATGCTTCAATAAACATTCTGGTATATGTCTCTTGTACATTTGTGGAAGAGGGGTTTTCGGGCATAGATACTGAATGTGAAACTACTGTGTCATAGAAAATCAATGTTCTAAATTTAACAGACATTGCCAATTTGCCTTCCAAGGTGATGATCCCATTTTATATCCCCTCAACCTGTGTTGGATTCTGTATCTCCTCTACTGTTTATTTGTCAAAATCCTTGTTTTCCTCAGAACTCACTTGCTCCATCAAATCTTTTTTGATTTTCATAATGAGTTATAATCTCTCCCTCTTCAGATTAACTGGAGCATTCTGTTCATTTTTTTTAACTGATGTATGATTATTATACAATGTTATATTAGTTTCATGCATACAACATATTTATTTGGCAATTCTATACATTCCTCAATGATAGGTGGGGTCACCATCTGTCACCAGACATTATTAAAACATTATTGACCATTTGTTCTTTCTTAACATCACCTTTCAGATTCTCTCTCTCACTTTTTTTTTTTAAGATTTTATTTATTTATTTGTCAGACAGAGAGGCAGGCAGAGAGAGAGGGGAAGCAGGTTCCCCGCTGAGCAGGGGATTGATGTGGGGCTTGATCCCAGGACCCTGAGATTGAGGCTTTAACCCACAGAGCCAACCATGTCCCCCCTATCTCACTTTTTAAAAACACGTTTATTTATTTGTTTGTTTGTTTATTTGAGTGGCGGGGGTGGGAAGGGGAGCAGAGGAAGAGAGAGAATCCCAAGTAGACTCTGCACTGAGCCTGGAGCCCAACACGGGGCTCAGTCTCACTACCCTGAGATCAAAACCCTGAGATTACGACCTGAACTGTAATCAAGACTCCAACCCTTAACTGACTGAACCACCCAAGCACCCTGATTCTCTCTCTTAACCTAAGTTTAAGTACTTGTCCTGTGTCTTTGACTTGATGGTAGCTTCTTTATGGCAGTGAGCACATCCTTGTTATATATCAGGCATTCCAGAAATATTTAACTTCTGATTTTTTGAGGAATTTTATATTCCAGTACATAATATTTTTTTTCACTGAAAACTAAATTTAAGAGGTTTAAGCAATGGAAAGCAAAATTTATGTTGGGAGACTTATAGCTGAACCAAACCTGAAGAATGGGAGCCTAGAATATAATTTATCGACTTGACTCCTTCTTTGTTTGAAATGAAAGGGTTTATAGAATTCACTTCAAAATGCCATATGAAAACTTCTCTCAAATCATGGATATATTTTTTTTAATTTTTTAATTACCTTCAGGGGCTGCCTGCAGCGTCTGACCTAGAAAAGGCTCGCTTGAAGTGCATCCAGCAGATGTACAAGCTGTAAGTGTGAAGCTGTAGTTGGTGTATGGCTGGAGACCTAGAAAGAGCAAACAAGAAATAAAGTACATCTTGAGAGGATTATTTATTATCAATTAAGCATCGAAAGTAACATGCAGAGTTGTAGATACGATTTCCAAAAATTTTAAAAGCAGAAAACACTCTTTAATGGAGATAGGAACCTCACAAGCATCTTGATATAAATAGAAAATTCATTTATCATTAATAAAGTAGTAAATTCTCAGCCTTAGAAGAAATCTTAAAATTCATGCAATCCATCCACCCATCCATCTTTCTCCTGATTCTCTTGTACAAGAGGTCACTGAAAAGACTGCCTTGCCTAGGCAACCAGAGTTCTCATCTCTCAAAGAGCCTGTTCCATCTTTAGAGAGCTCTAGAGTTCTCCTTATTTTGTTTGAAAGTCCTTCTTTATATTGTGGTGAATTCTTTCCATCACTTGGACCCCTAGGGACATACAGAACAAATCTAATTTCTTTTCCACACGACAGTTCTTCAAATATTTGTAGACAGTTATCAAATGCCCCCTGAGTCTTTTCTTCTCCAGGCTAACTATCCTAGTTTCTGCAACTGCTTCTTATATGAGAAGGGGTGGAAAAAATAAAAGGAAGGTTAGATTCAAAATTTTTTTACCCTCAAGTCATATTCAGATTATATTCATACCACCACCCCCCTTTGTATTTAACTTTGCACTTCTTCACCATGTGTGCCCATACAGTACCAGCTCACCTTTAACTTCTGTAGTTTTTTGTCGGGGCGGGGGGGGATGTTGGCTTTGTCTTTACACATTGATTAAACATAATTTTATGAAGGGGCAGTGCTATGGTATTCAGAATATGACACAGCCCAGTAACTGCTCAATAATTTCTCAGGAAAAATAGAATACTCAAGTTACTTAGCTTCTCTTTGCCTGATCTTCTGATCTGTAAAAATGGGAAATACAGCAACTCGCTTTTAAGGCTCTTGTGAAGATGAAATAGGTTACTTAGAGAAGTACTTTCTTTGAGCAGAACCAACCTTAAAACTCAGCAGCATTAGATAAGGCTAACATTTCTTGCCTTGATTTTTGGGAAAGTCCAAATAATGCTGAAGCTCAAAAATTTTCTTTTCCTTAAATATAAGACTTAGTCTATATGTTGAATAATTAGGCTAAGTGATAGCACTGCTCTACTAATTATTATATTAATTTTTCATGAATTCTGAACTACATTTTCACATATATTGTTCTTCTGGTAGGTGACTTTTTCCAGAGACATTCATGAATCACTCTGTGGCTTCATGTAGATTTTTGCTCAAGATTTTTGACTACTCTGTATATACACTACACCCAGTACCTGTTGTTCCCTCAAATTACTTTCTTCTTCATAGCCCTCAACATTATCTGATGTTTTATTATGTCTGTATATTCATTGTTTGTCTCCTCCCTAGGGCATAAGCTCTAAAAGAGCACAAACGGATCTGTATGTAAAAAATCCCAGCATATCCTTCAAATAATGACTGGCACAAAGTAGATGCTTGTTAAATGAGTCAAAAAATTAATTTAACTGATTCCTTTAGTATTAGAGCAGTCATCTGGGTTTTCTGCTAAAGCAATAAAGTTCTGCAGCTGGAGCTGCTTCAGAATTCAGCTTCAAAGCCCTTTGTGTTTCCTTATCAATTTAGTGATAAGATGCAGATACTTATTTGATTGTAATCTTCCATTTGGTTGCTATGGAGGATTTACATAATTTTGATATTTACCTGATTTATAGATAAGAAATATGATGAAAGATCTAAGCCAAACCCAAACCATATATGTTTGATAAAAGCTTATGGGAAAATGCTAAAGATTATAAAATACAGAGCTCAAAAGAAAAAGGAGGACTCTTCTAAGAGTGAAGGTCAGAGAATGCAGTAGCGGGCTGATTTCATCTGACAACGCACCCTCTTTACTCTTGCTGCTGGAAAAGGGGGTGTAGACCCTTGTAGCACCATTTCATGAGAAGAGCTCAATTTCTCACTTAGAATGTAAGCCCTTAGAAGGTAAGGCTTATGTCTTTGAGGATTTTTTCATCATATTTTCTCAGTAGTGCCTATTGTAGGTGTTTGATGTTTGTTAAATAATGTTTAAAGAACACGAAGCCCCTACAAGTGCCCCACAAAGATGTCAGGCTATGATGTCCATGACATCCAGTCAAATTGTGATCTGACCAAACAGAAGCCCTTCCTCATAATTCCATGGGTATCTCTGCCCACCACATTTATTCATTGTGTAAGCAATTCTATTCTAGTTGTAGAACATTATTAAAATAATACAAAAATTAATGGAATGTGTAAACAATAAATATTTTCTAGATTTTGTCTGAATGCCAGATGGTAACTATGGCTGATACAAGTGAAGCAACGCTTGGTCTTTCTCTAGATTTTCCTATCAAACGAAAACAAACAACCCCCCCCCCCAATTGAGGCCCTCTTCATTTTGTGCTCTAGCTAGTCTGAGTCAGACAAGTGGTGACTGCTGGAGGATGTTTTAGGATGCATCTTAGAAAAGGTAGAGCAAATATGTCATTACAAAGGTGTTCTAAGGCTGATGAGAGGTTTGAATGTGTTTGCAACGAGGACAGTCGCTAAAAAGGAAATTAATGTATATTGAAATAGAAATTGTCCTTTCCTTACAAAATCTTTCTGAAGCAAACTGAGTGGTATCCATTTTACATATAGCCCAGAACACTAGAATACAAGCTATTTAGAAATGGTACCACAGGGATTTTTGATAGGTTAAGGAAGGTGTGACAGAGAAGCCTGTTACAGGTATTTAAACTGGATCCTGTGGGTTGGCCTTGAAGAGCATGGGGCCAGGTCTGGTGAAGGAATATGCATCTCTTGAAGCCACTGGAGTACCAGAATCAGGGAGGAAGAATGCAGAGCTGAGCGCTGGGTAGAGATGCTCATTTAGGAATCCACAGGCTTTCAAAGACATCAACCATCAAGAGGAATGAATGTGATGAGCTTGAGAAAGGAAACAAAAATGGAAGAGCAAGAAAGACAAGAGTGGGAAACTTGAGACTTGAAGTGAAGGAGGGGAGCACAAATGGACTTAATCTAATCCATGCGCAGTTCGTCCTCAAGGACTGTGTCTGGCCCTGATATAGGGGTCAGACGGAACAAGGGTAGACATATTCACCTCATTCCAACTCACATTTGCCAGTTTGTGTCATACAACTCCACATTTGCTATGTCTACCTTCCAGAGTCCACTCACACTTCCTTTTACTACAGAGCTGTAGTTTTGCTCATGGAAACCCGTCTTTTGGCTACCAACAGGCTTTACGCCTTGTTTAGGATTGATACCACCTGGACTGACTAGTCCTGGACACAGTTCCACATTCCACTGTGGATGTTAGCTGCTCAGGATTGAGTCTGTGACTTCATTTAGACTAAGGGGAGGCAGGCCTTGAACATGAACTTTCATTCTTAATTGCTGGTAGTTTTTTGTTCACCACATAGTGCTTGAGAATGGAGGAGACCTCAGAGGTAAAAAGAAATTGGGTCTTGGAAACATCTCAGCGTGGAGTCTACACCTGATTTTTCTTTTTAGTTTCAAGCCAATAAATGTCCATTTGTTAAGCCTGCTTGAACTGAGTTTTCTGTAACTTCCTAGAAAAAGATTTCTAAATAATACTAATATTATAATTACTAATAATGTCACATATCAGCACACAAGTTCAGATACTTCCATGTTACACAAGGGGACCATAAGCAGCTGTTATTACCCTATGCATGTTAGAGATAGTTACAAGATTCTGGTTGAGATAATTAGCAACAACATGAAAAGGTTTAGTGGAGAGGTGAAGAGGTTTCAGCTTGAATATCACCAGGACGGGAATTAGTATTCCTGCCTCACAGGTAAGAAGACTGAGGCTCAGAGAAGTAAACGTTCCACAGTGAATGATTGATCAGACTGGGGTAGAGACAAAAGCACAACTTTAACACCAAACCCTGAGCCCTCCCCTCACACAAGAGCTACAGCCAAGTGTATTGAAATTTTTCAACAGCTCTGTACGTTAATTAAATACGCATTATGAGAAACAGAGTTATTTTTAAGGAAATTGATTACAAAATTACATAAAAACATAGTAGCTGAAGTTGACTGAACACCACTTGCAGGCCTTCTTCTGTGTACTCCTGGATATTAACACAATCAAAAACCTTGGTAACTCCCTGAGGCACTGCAATTATCTGCTTCTTTTAGAGGTAAGGGAGCTAGAGCACAGATGGAGAAAATCAACTGTTTTTATAGAGACAAGCTTGGGCGAGGTCAGGATAGAAGTCTGGCAGCTGGGCTGAGAAATGTGGCCCAGAGCTTCTGAGACATTGGAAAATGATGACATAGGTAGCTCAAAGACCAATGGGGGGGAAAATATATATATATATACACACACATATATATGCACCCATATATACACACACAGTATACATAGTATATCTACACAGTATATCTATATCTATACTATATATCTCTCTCCAAGTGGGAATCTGTATTTAAATATTTCCATTTTGAATATTTCCACAATCATGTACTGAAGCAGAGCAGGCTTTCTGTTAGGAGAGAAGCATGTGGAGTTAGACTATTTTTGGGTTTTAATCCCTTACCTACTTATGAATTACGACCACGGGCCAGCTTTCTGACCCTTAGGTGTCTCAATTTCCGTACCCGTAAACTGTGGGCATGATGGTGCAGGCTGCTTGTTTGGGCTACGGACTAACTTGAGGGAAGGCAATATCTGAATCCATAATTGTCTACATCCTATTTCTTAGGTCTTGGATTTTTCATGCTCTCAGAGGACTAAATTACTCACAGGCGTGGTTCAGATAATCTGTAAGGAAAGCATCGGCTGCCTTCAGGCATAAATGATCTACATGAACTGGATGACCTTTGATATACATGACTCCGTAAAACTCAATAAAATCAACGCATTTCAACTGGAATTTGTTGCCGTTTTAAGTGAGTCTCTACTGGTGGTCCTTAAAATGAGATATATATGAAATATTAGTAACAGGCATTGAAAAGGGCACACCAACTGAAAACGACTCATGAATTGATCAGGATGAGAAGAGGGAAATAAAGAGGCGTCTCAAAGGAACCATTCTGACTGTAACTTAATCCTAAAGTCCAAGAATAGAAGGAGAAAAGAAAACATCATTCAAGTGCTCAGCATTGAATTAAAAGAGTAGGAGATAGGAGTTGTAGAGCAGAGAAAGGCAAATGCATGGAGAAAAGCCAAGCATTTAACATTTCAGTGCAGTGGAGATTACGGTGGCTGCAAATTACTGAATTTCCCTATAGGGAATCATGTTCTCTTTTAAAGGATAGAAGTATACTATAACCAAACTCATGATAATTATACTTTCAAGTAACATTATGTTCAAGAGTAAATGTGTATTAAAAAGGATCACCTAAAGTCTGCCTATGAATCATAAAAAATATGATTTGGAAAATAGAACCAATGCTTATGTTAGCGTCTGTTACATTTGATGATACGATTTAGAGAACAGCTTGTTTCTAGTTCTTTAGTCTCCAGATCAATAGTCAGGAGAAGACGTTTGTCCCTTATAATCTCAGATAGCAAGTGCTACCTGAGAGCAACCATCTGGTTATTCTACCATGTCACCTGCTATTTTCTAAAGAATTACCAAATAGTCCTACAAAATAAGTCATTCTGCAAGTCTTTCCATCAGTTTGGTCAGTGATGAGTTCAAGGGCTGAGAGGCCTGGGTTACTTTCAAAACTTGTCAGTAGGTAGTTATCAGATGTCGTACATCTTCTGGGCAAGAAACTTGTCTCAGCACCAGTTCACCCAAACTGGGTGCTTGGCGGGGCCCCCCTGAATCCACATGCGATCTTGCCGTTGTGATACACCTCTTTCTGCTCTTACCCGCTTCGGATCTCACTAAGTGATGCCCTCCAGAGTGTCCCTGCTCACGGAGATTCCCGGGAACTTCCAGCACCCCCTGGCAGTGTTGACTGAGATAGGGAGGCTTACAGCAGGATTCTGCTTTAAATGAATAATTCTGTGTGAAAATCTGGATGTTCAAAACTGATACACCAAGATATTGTGGAAATGCTTTAGAGGCATCTAAGGTGCATTTGCAGATGATCTGTTTTATGGAACTGGACTAAGGAATGTGTCAGAAGCTCCCATGCTGGAGTCCCCTCCTCATGATAGCACCGGCCACCCCAAACTCAGAAGCCATGCGTCCAAGTTCATCAATCTCAGTTCTTGCCTGTTTGTGAGCAGCCACTGGACCTCTTTTCTGTATCAATGCTTCCAAGTAGGCATTCAGTTGACAGCTCATGAATTGGGCATCAACACGCCAAAACAAAGGCAATCTTGCATTGCAAAAGTCTGTGAGGTAACCTCATGACTTCTGCTTCTGACTACTTGTTACAAGCTTAATTGTTTCTTAATTCTATATTTTGTGTGAAATTCCAGGCCCTAGTTGAGGTCCCTCTCTCCAGTATCTTAGAAGTCACATTCATCCCAAGGAGCACTTCCCAGGTAAGTAAGTTACTTCTTGGCCAAATCTCTTTCCAAGTGCAGATCAACATTAAAAGTATTATTAAAATAGTCCAAGAAAAGACACTTGCTTTTGATTTTAGTAACATTCTTCTGATAAATATCCTTCTTCTCTGGAGTCTGGTGCTATACTAGACCAAAGCTGCTTTTACCCTACATTTTCAGGCAGAGTCTTTTCTAGAAACAAAATGTGGCATCGGATGGCGGCCAAGTCTGACGCTGCTCAGAAGCTCGACAAGGACACACACTGCAGAGACAGCAGGAGTTCTTTAGCACTCTTGGGACGAAACAGAAACAATGACTGCAAAAAACCTGAAAATATCTGAGATTTCAGGGGAAAATTTTTTTCTTCAAATATTAGTGTCCAGGCAGCTGTTGACTGTAATTCTTCAGCTATAATATTCTGTCTAAAAGCAAAAATAGTGCTGGATGCCATGCTATTCTTTATTCCTTTATTTTGCAAACAGCCAGGCACAAAGCTTTCCTTGGGGTTGGAAAAATGAAAATAAAATGAATTGTTGTATCTATTTTGATAGGCCTGACGCCCAGCAGTCAGTTTTCAGGTAGCTGGAGTGAATGCAGCACAGAGTAATACATGCCATGATCTGAGAGCACTGAAGGCAAGCTCCGGACGCTGTTCTGAGCACAGCATTACCGTCCTAGCTGTCTTCCTCTGTTCCAGTTCAAGAAGCAGACTGCCAATAAATCCAGACGGCCAGAGATCAAGGCTGGCTTCCCAGGCATGTGTGTAACCCAAGATCCCCCTGGTGGAGGGTCCAGGGCTTGATTCTGTGCTCTATTTTCAAGCATTCTTAAGGATTAAAAAAACCCACAAAAAACATATATATATATATATATATATATATATATATATATATATATATACTTTTCTAAAAAATTTTTATTAAGTTTTTAGTTCAAATATAGTTAACATACAGTGTCATATTCATTTTAGGTGTATAATATAGCGATTCGGCAACTCTAAATGTGACTCAGTGCTCATCATGGTAAGTGTCCTCTACTCGCAATCCCCTTCACCTACTTCACCCTCTGCCCCAGCCCCTCCATTCTGTCAACCACTAGTTTGTTCTCTAGGGTTAAGCGTCTGTTCCTTGGTTTGTCTCTCCTTTTCCCCCCTTGGTTCATCTGTTTCATTTCTTAAATGCCACATATCAGTGAAATCTTACATTATCTGTCTTTATCTGACTTATTTCACTTAGCATTGTACTCTTTAGCTCCATCCACGTTGTTGCAAATGGCAAGATTTTATTTTTTGTGACCAAATAATATTCCATTGTAGATATATAAATATATATATTATATTAAAATATATAATATAAAAATATATATTATATTGTGTATATATACATAAGAATTATATATATATATACATATATATATGTATATATATATATATGGATTTTTAAAAAAATCCATCCATTGATGGACACTTGGGCTGCTTCCATCCTTTCGATCCTGGATCCTTTTTGGTTAATGTTTTTGTATTTTGGGGGCAAATACCCAGTAGCCCAATTACCAAATCATAGGGTAGCTCCATTTTTACTTTTTTTGAGGCACCTCCAAAATGCACCACTGCGTTCCCACATAAGAGTGCTTGAGCGTTCTTTCCTCTCCACATCCTCACCAACACCTGTTGTTTCTTGTGTTTCTGATTTTCATCACTCCGGCTTGCATGAGGTGACCTCTCACCACAGTTTTCATTTACATTCCACTGATGATGAGTGATGTTGAGCAGTGTCTGTTGGCCATCTGTATGTTTTCTTTGGAGAAATGTCTGTTCATGTCTTCTGCCACCTTTGGCAAATTGGATTATTTGTTTTTTTTTGGATGTTGAGTCATACCTAAATAATTTTTAGACAAAGGACCCCACATTCTCATTTTGCCCTGGACTCTGAAAATGATGTAGCCATTCCCGCCTGAGATTTAGAGGTATTTGACAGTATGATTTTTGTATACGATCAAAACAGAATAAAATCATTCAGATCCTAGTTTACTACTCAGTATCTACCCACTCAACAAATCTTCATGAATGCTTAATATGTTAAGTACCCTGTTAGGTGCCTATCACAGTGTAGATGATACAATGGCAAACAGGAGGCTATTGTCTGCCCTTAGAAAACTTCACCTATTAGCTGAGGAATAGTGACAGGAAGAAGGAATATTGTGATAAAGTATTATAAATGCCATGAGAGCTGAGAGCCAAGTGCTAGCTACCATGGGAGGACACAGCAGAATTATCTAAACAGAAGATCCCCTTATAAGGAATTTCCACATTTCATGGTACTGATGGTCAAAGTGTGTCCCCTTTTTTCTTTTTTCCTTCAAAAATGATGTGCAGGATATCTGTTCTAGTACATTAATAGTGCCTGTCTGCTACAACCTGCATTGTTAGGGTGTATGCTATTTTAGCACAGGAGATCTTCATGAGTTTCTAAGAAAATGGAAAAGGAAGGCAAATTGCTCTCTCCTTGCTAACCTAATGCTGGTGGGTCTTCCTTTTCAAGGAAAATGCAATGATAAGCAACTTTTAATAAATTATTTGGAAAACACTTTTCTCCCAGAGTTAAGAGACACATAAGCCCTTATCAAATCTGCTGCTAAAGAGGACATGATTAATTCATTTTGTTCTCGGTGGCCCTAATTATTTAGGTAATCCTTTCTCCATCTCTTCTGCCCAGTGCCCACGCTAGGAAGCCCATATATAAAGCAGTGGTAACCCAAAGTGAAACAATGCCATAACTGACATCCCAATTGTTCTGTGCAGGATGGTGGACCTGTTTAGTAATAAATGATATGAAAAGGTCTTTTATTGACAAGCTGCCATGTGCTGTTTGCATTAGCGGATATGAGAAGATGATGGCTGTTTCTCCTTCGTCCCCATGGTATTCAGCTCAGTGAGATAGCAGAAAATGCTTCAGTTTACTTAAAGCATTGATAACACCTCTAAATAATTAACTGAGGACTTCCTGTCTTCAATTACTTAATGCTTTTTTTAACATCTTGAGAGGATTATAAGCAATTTATGGATTTCACATGATGAGTGCACTCGCCACTATTCCCACAAAGCATTTACAGGATCATGTTTCTAAAGCTTTGAGGTAATTAAAAATAAGCATGGAGACAATGGGGCTGAGGCAAGGTGCTCGCTTTCCCTTCTGTCATTTCTAAGGACCTAGATTTTCAAGTTCCAGGATGACTGATGCTACAACTTCATTAGTGTTTGGCTGTTAACTTAGGGAATACCAAGGTTTTGGAAATGATGAGAAAAGCAAAACATTTATCCCAGAGGGTACAGGTAGCCCTTTGATCAAACACTGGAGATGCAATGTAAAGTAAATCTGGTTGTTTCAGTTTGTTCCACAAACGCAATAAAATAGTCATTCATATCATAAAATACTTCCATAGTGAATTTGGTCAGTTAGAGAACTATGGAAATGAATGTTTCTTGGCAGATATGGTATAGGAACATTATATGGATCTCAGGTTTTAGATGAACTAATGCCCAGCCCCGCTGCCATCCAGCAGGGACAGCATATAGAGGAGGCTGTACTCGGTGAGGTTATGCTAAGATCTAAGGAGTTTGCTTCCTCATGCGATGAAGACACTTCTCTTTAGGACTGTCTTGCCAAGGGAAATACTGTCTACCTCTATTTAAAATGGTGCAGACGGATGAACCAAATGAATCCTAAAGGCTTCTTTTTATTTTATGATCTTATAAAAAGTAAAACCATATAGAAAAACTTTAAAATATTTTTCCTCATAAAAGAGAACTCCTGGCATCAAGTGATGTGCATGAAATCCTCTCTGACATGAAAATATTCATTAAAAATGACAATGAGAAGAACAACTGGTGGAATAAAGGTGTTTTAAAGAAAAATCTTCCCAATTATTTTATAATTAATGAGGCTATCAATCCTGTTGGTGTACACATTACATTTGAATTTAGTCTGTTGGCATGTAAATGCTCGTTTTAAAAAAAAAATACAAATCAGAACAGCTCACACAGTTCAAAGCCCATGCTGGCTGAGGAGACATATAGTGTAAGAAGAACATTCCATATCACGGTATCCCGGTTTTTTGTGAAACCTTTACTGATACAAGATCTAAATGTGTCTTAACTTGGGTTTCAAAACTCTGTAACTG
Organism: Mustela putorius furo; assembly: GCF_011764305.1. Lineage (NCBI taxonomy): Eukaryota > Metazoa > Chordata > Mammalia > Carnivora > Mustelidae > Mustela > Mustela putorius. The sequence continues at coordinate 15,108,015 of NW_025421402.1, forward strand.
ACATTCCATTTTCCAAGCCAAGTTATTCTTTTGAATTTCCCCCACTGCATTCTTTGGAGTTCTGCTGTGGTATCGGTCGCACTGTATTTGCAATTAGTTCTTAACTTGTCAGTGTTCCCTATCACTGGAAGCTTCTTCTTCTTCTTCTTCTTTTTAAGATTGTATTTATTTATTTGACAGACAGAGATCACAAGTAGGCATAGGCAGGCGGGGGGTGGGGGGTTCCCCGCTGAGAAGAGAGCCTGATGCAGGGCTCGACCTGGATCATGACCTGAGCTGAAGGCAGAGGCTTTAACCCACTGAGTCACCCAGGTGCCCCTCACTGGAAGCTTCTTGAGAGCAGCAATCTTGTTTTAGAGCACTTGGCTTCTGGAACTTCCTGAAGACAGTGGGCATCTGTCAGTGAATGCCTGCTTGTGTGTCAGGGCATCATAGAATTAAGAGCAAAATCATGAACTGATTTTTCTACCTGTGTAGTATAACCTGTGCTTCCTCTGAGGAAAACTCAGGCACACTTTCCCAGGCTTTTCTGTACTTCTTCACAAGTTTCCTGATCTCTAGTATCAATGCTCCATGTAAGCCAAGGGGTCCAATGGAAGAAGAATATTCACTCAGGGGCCCTGGGAAGGAAGCTGCTGACAATGGGGGAAAAGGAAGTTTGTAATCTCTTGCCTACGGCCTCAGAACCTAAACTCCCACAACTGTTTGGGATGATTCAGTAGATCTGAGTAATGAACTAAGTTACTTACCATCTCAAAGTATTCTTTTCTATAAAATGCGAGTAATAACTCTTTTTACCGCATAGATTTGTGGAGAGAATCAAACGAGATAGTACATGCCGGGTGTCACATGGGAAATTCATGTGTTCCCCATACATTTGTGTAGTTCTGTGTAGCATCTACAGATGTGTCAAGGACTGTTCTAGGAACAGGAAGTACTGTATTGGAACTAGGTACCGATTTATACCGAACAATATCAAACTGTATTGAACTAGGTATCCCCGACCCAATGGGGGGAGATACAGAAAACAAGCACTATTAGGTAGTGAGAAATCCATGACAAAAATAAGACCAGGTGATAACCGTGGTGTAATAAAGAGGCTTCCTTAGAACGGGAATGTCAGAAAATGCTTCTCTTCTCTTCAGAAATGACTTTCAAAACTAAACATGTTAATTGTTATTATAATCACGTCTAGTAATTATCTGACTTTATGCCATTATACTGTACTATTATTATTTTTTTACAGTTAATTGTAATAAATGTTATAACAAACCATAAAAATAATACAGTCACTATTAATTAATGTTAATAATAACAAATCGTCACAGTCACCTGTCAACTACTCTGTGTATTAGTTACCCACTCAGTAGATAAATGTTAGCCTCTGGATGATTTCTCCCTGCCTTCCAGTACATTCCTGGCTATCCTCATCCCATTATCTATGAGTATATCCTTGGGGAATGAAAATGCATCTTACCGTTTGTCTGAGGGAAAAAAAAAGTTAATACTGATGCAAAAACCCTACACATAATGCATATCAAAGCCAAATATAAATTATTTCTGAAGTTATCTGCTGTTGTGGCTTATTGCTGCCAGTGTGGGCTCTTCTATTAGCATGGATAAGTGGGACCTGACCATATGTCAAGAGAACACGTCCTTTCGAAGCGACCTCATATATCAAACGCACACCCCTGGGATGCTTTGCCCCCTAACCACAATGACAGACCCTTCCGGTAGGTTTTCCTCTTTTTTTTTTCACCTGTGACCGTATGCTGCCTCCTGTCAGTGGTGCCAGTGTAGATGAGACCTTTCCCAGCCTGCCTGAGCTGGTACTCTTTAATGACGCCATTTGGTTTCTCAGGGACGCTCCAGCTCAAATGCAGAGTCTCTGCGCTGGGCGCCGTGACTCTGGGCGGCAGGACGCTCTCCGGGACTCCTTGGGTCGTGGCGGCAACTACCTGCAAATAGGAATTAAACAGCAATTTATGGTAATAGGACACTAGGTATTCTGATCAACGAGAATGTCACTTTTGTTTTAAAATGTTGTTGTCTGGCCTGGCATATCATTAGCGGGGGCTTGGGGAGACAGTCTCCTCCTTCTTCTTCCTTCTTTTTCTTTTTATTCTTTTCCATCGTATTTAAACAATGAAATCTGACCTTGAATACATTACCTAAGTCTCAGACTACCATTCATCACAACAAGTTCAACAACAATTTTGACGGCAGAGTGCAGCCCTCAGTTTAAACAAGTAAAATCTGGCGGGCAGACTGTCTTGCTAGAGAACTCTTGATGACTCTCTTCCATATGGCCCATCAGTGTCTTTGCATTTTAACAGCCTGATTTTGTACATTTTAAGCACCAGTAAATATGAAGCAAAACCCACATCTGAACTTGCTTGCATATAATATGCTTTGAACAGTATAAATGGGCAGATTTTTTTTTTTAATAGTCTTCTTACAATACCCAGGATGTCTTGATAGCGTCTATACCAACGTTCTGGAAAAAGAACTGAATGAGAAGGAAAAAAGGATAAGTCGACCGGTTATTTATGCAGCATTATCAAAATACAGTTTTGAATAAAAATTAGCTGCATTTGTTTTTTCACAGAATTAACTCTGGTTTCAGTTTTTTAACCAATTGTTCTGGCATCTGGTAGGCAGGAGCTGTGCCTGTATAAAAAGACGTGGAAATGTTCTAGGACCGTTCGGACCATAACTTTTGATGGGGCCAATCAGCTGCCATCTGTTTAAACGGTGCCACGCTCGGAGATGTTTCTGGAGGTCTGCTGAATGAAAAGCTGCACATATGCACGGCGGCGGACCCATCTGACTGATGTTTTCCTTGGATGGTTCTTGCACAGTGTGGGAAGATGCTGTTCTTATAAAGTTGTAACCACATGAAGAGAATCAGAGCTGCTGTGTGTTTGTTTCTACTGGTTTCTTCTGACTAGGCTGGCTTCTGTGAGATGGCTCACTCTTTATTTTTCTCCTAAATCATCTCACTGCTTCTTTCCAGTCTCCTTTGTGGGCTCTTCGCGTTCCCAGTGTTCATCATCTGTGGTCTTGTTTTTTTTTTTTTCTCTCTCTTCTCCTTAAATGACCCTATTCAAACTCCTTGCTTCAACTTCCCACATGGATCCTTCTAGCAAATCAGTCATTTCATAATCTAGACTCTGACAAGACAGTATTGCTTAAAGTGCCAAGTAATATTTTCTTCTGTCACTCTATCTGTTCCTTCTCTTAAATATATACTTAAAAAAGGCTTAAAATTTTAATCTTCTTCTACACTCAAATTTTCCTCTTTTATTTTTTTATTTGCTTGCCAGAATGGCACTGTGATCTGTAATTTGCTCAAGCCAGAGAGCCAGAGATCTTGAATAACATCTTTGATACTTTCCTCTTACTACCCTGCATAGAGTTGACAGCAATTTCTCTTATTTCCCTGCATTTGGTTGACACCAAGTCCTATAGATTTCATCCCCCAAAACATCTGTTGTATCTCCCTGATATTCTCCATCCTGACTCCTGTTACGTGAGCTCATTTCTTTCCTATACTGTAGCAGAAATCTTGGTATCATTTTATTTTCTAAGCCAGGCTCTTTTGCCCCTTTCTGTGTTTCAAGAGAAGGCAATTTTTGTTAAAGTGTTATTTTTTTTTAGAATTTATTTATTTGACAGAGAGAGATCACAAGTAGGCAGAGAGGCAGGCAGAGAGAGAGAGAGAGAGGAGGAAGCAGACTCCCTGATGAGCAGAGAGCCCAATGCGGGACTCGATCCCAGGACCCTGAGATCATGACCTGAGCCAAAGGCATAGGCTTTAACCCACTGAACCATCCAGGTGCTCTTAAAGTCATATTTAAATAGAAACTTTTAAACTGAGGAATGATTTGAGACTTGTTATGGATCTATAGAAGATCATCTGAGAATAGTTGGCAGAACTTTGGAAAACAGTATGGCGGTTCCTCAAAAAGTTAAAAAGAGAGATACCCTATGACCCAACAATTGCACTAGTGGGTATTTACCCCAAAGATACAGATGAAACGAAAAGAAGAGGCACTTGCACCCTAATGTTCATAGCAGCAATGTCCACAATAGCCAAACTGTGGAAGGAGCCGACATGCCCTTCAACAGACAAATGGATAAAGAAGATATGGCCCATATACACAATGGAACATTACTCAGCCATCAGAAAGGATGAACACCCACCATTTGTACTGACATGGATGGAACTGGAGGGGATTATGCTGAGTGAAATAAGTCAAGCAGAGAAAGACAATTATCCTATGGTTTCACTCATACGTGGAACATAAGGAATGTCATGGAGGACATTAGGGGAAGGAAGGAAAAGCTGGAGGTGGGAAAGTCAGAGGGGGAAACAAACCATAAGTGGCTATGGACTCTGGGAAACAATTTGAGGGTTTTGTGGGGGGTTAGGGGGATGGGTGAGCCTGGTGGTGGGTATTAAGGAGGGCACATGTTATAACGAGCACTGGGTATTATATGCAAATAATGAATCACGGAACACGACATCAAAAACTAAAGATGTACTATATGGTGACTAACATAACCTAATTAAAAATATAGTTGGCAGAGGGAAAATGTGATAAAGAGGGTAATATTGGTTCAAATTTTTTCCTTTTTTAAAAACTAATGAAACATTGACACGTGCATAAATTTCCTTTGCAGTGATCTCTCCTTCTGGACATACGTATTAGTAGTCAGCTGAGAAGCCATGTGAGCGTGTTACCATTGAGGCAGATACTGTTTTCTGACAGTGCAAAAGTCATTCACAACCTGCATGTTCCTATAGTCTTCCCACTGGCTCCTTCCCTTACCTTGTTGCTGATGGCGCAGCCAGCAACCGTGCAGGCTTTCAGCTGGTACGAGTATTCCTGAAACGGCTGAATTCCCTTCGTATCAGAAAAGCTCAGTGACGTTCCCTGAAAATGTTCAACCCCATTTCGGAGAAGAATGTAGTAGATAATTGGACCTAAAAGAGACAGAGAAATACCCAGATTTGAGTGTCAGATCCTTTTAACTATTTGCAAACAACTCACATGTCTTAGGGTTCTGAGGAAATAGGATAGTCTAGCATTACTTACTTTTAATTTGCTATCGTATTGCTATGTTCAAGAAGTTCTGAGAGATATGCACTCTTCTTGAAGAGAGGGATTCTGGACATAGATAATTAAATTCATTTATGTTTATTTTCCCTCACTACCAAACAAAATTTCTTCCAATATTAAAACTATTTTGCCTTTCTTTAGCAGTCTTTGCTTGTTTGAAAGCAGCTCAGATATATATGCTAGGATTCGAGAAAAAAATTCCGGGACTAAACACTTGTGAGGCCTATTTTACAGAATGAATGATTAGCAGGCACACACCTAAGGTTTCTTTTACCAGCAAATAATTTTTAATGGTTAGATGCATGCCAGTTACATGTACTTTACACTCATTTCGATTTCCTTACGGATTTATAGGATTTTGTTATTTCAATTTAAAAAGTAGCTTAATACCATTTGACTGTATAGGTTTCTTCCAACTTAAGAGTATCACATCTTCAAGATTATCCATTTTGGTCCACCTAGGGGCACTAAGTCCTTCAGGCACATCTTCTTTTGTTCTGGCTCTAATGGCTTTGCTGAATCCTCGCCCATAGCTGTTCCATGCAGAAATCCTATACTCGTACATCATATAAGGCTCCAGGTTCACATCTGGAAAGGGAGAAATTGAAGAGCGAGCTTTTAAAAACATTTTTTTTAACCATATTGAAAATGAATATAAAAAACTTTTAAAAACTTAAAAATAAATGCTTAATGCTAGAACTCTCATCTCTTAATGTTCTAAATCATAAGAAAAACACTTCATGTGTTTATTGGATACAACAATATGGAACTCCACAGAAAAGAATTCACTTTCTCTGATCAAATAATGGGTGACATGAAAGGAATGACTGAAAACCTAAAGTACTAGACTAATGTACACTGGATATTAGTGCTTCCCCACTTCTGTGTGGGGCAGGTTCACCAACCTGTTTTTAGAGTTTGATACTATAAATCTTACCAATTATTACATCATCCATATTATATTAAACTATTATATAAATTATATATAATGTAATAAATTATATTATGTAAAATATAATGGATTATATATAATATATAGTTACTGTGATATATGAGACTGGAAACTTGGCTTATCATGGTTAGTGGATATAACTGGTTATATATGGATATTACATATATAGAGAGTATACATATAAAATATATATTTATATATAAATATATAAAATATATAGGGTTAAATATAACCCTATAATATTTAATATAACCCTATAATAGGATTATATTAAATATAACCCTATATGTTTATATATATATTTATATATAGGGTTATAAATGGTTAGTGGTTAGTGGAATGCACAATCCACTACACACATCCTTCCCTCTTTTGCCAAACCAGGACTGAAACCCAAATTCAAAACAACCAATCTAAAGAAAAGAATTAAACCAAACTGTTGAATGTTTTGTACTGGCAATGATTTTATTAGATAATCAGTCATGTGATTCAATGGCATGCCAAAAGTCTTTGTTCAGTTTTAAGCTTTGGTAATTTCAGAAATACAAATGCTACAAATTTACAAAAAAAAAAAAAAAAAAAAAAACCAAACAAAAAAACACTGAAAAATTAATTGGCTAAATCTGTTTAATTTGGTGAATTTTGACTATGTTTGTATGTATGCATTTTTGTGTGGTGGTTTCTGGATGACTTCTCGGAGGGGAGACCAGAAGAAGAGGTCCTTCTTTGGCTTCTCAGCCGCATGCTCCATCTTTATGTGGGGTTGAGTCTCCACCCATCCCTGTGGGTTTTTTTGACTGCATTTTCCTTACATATATTTCCTTACCATAAACCCTGACCTGCTTACTTTATAGAATTAGTATGAAAATAAAATGCATGATGTTATGTGCCAAAATATCATAAAATGTAAACTGCTATAAAATAGAAGGGCTTATCTCTGTCTTCATTTTTCTCTGGTAAGGGGGCATCTGCCACTTGTTACCTGGGATGACCACTGGTGGGTGCCCAGATCTCCCTTTGGTCCTGGTCAGAGGCCTTCTGCCTAGGGTCTAATTTTCCCAATTTTCTCTGAAGCTTGGGGTTATCAGATGACTGAGATCTCAACAAAAGAATTAGCACAACAGTGATAAAGGAGACCAGGGTCTCACTTCCTAAGAGGAATCACTTTTCCTCCATGGACCTTCTCATCCCCTTTTGGTGGCCTGGAAGTAGGATGTTGTGGTGACCCAGGTTGCACCATGGAAAGGATGGCAGCCCCAGAAACATCATGAGCCATCACCTGGAAGGAATCTGGATCCCTGAATGACTGTAGGGCCGAGCTACCCAGACCATCCACCTACTCACATGAGGTCACTATATTTTTCAATCAACTGGCTGTAGCAGATTGAACTGCTCATTGCTAATAACTGTTCTTTCCAACCCTTCAGGCCTACATCACCAATTCTAATTTCAGTTGCAGTAGCTTGCCATGCTGTTTCTTCTTTTTTCCTCTATGGCATTTCATTCTTTTTACTCTCTCATCTCTTATCTTCATTTCTTTGTTTTCCTGTGAGGCCTGGTCTTTAAAAGATGCTCCTAGCTCATGAAAGAATCCTTTTTGTTTTACACATAAGGAAGCATAGTTGAAATTTTGCCTTCCCTCAACAATCTCTCTTATTTCTGAGTTCTTTTTTCTTTGCCAGAATTTCCAACTCAACTCTTTTTTAAAAAAAGAAAAGAAAATGCCACCCCCCCACCCACCTTTTGTAATCTCAAAATCATTATGTACGTTATAAGGGGTTAGTCTTCAAATAAAAGAGGGTCTGCCTTTTTTTTGGGGGGGGTATGCTTACTCAATTTTTACTTGTTACTGACTTAAATGTCCCATGCATACTTGTCTGCAATCATTTGTTCAGCTGATAGTTCTTTAAAAATGCATATACAGGATTGTGTTGTTCTATTGCTGAAAAAGCTTTAATATTGCCTCATTGCTGCCTGCTTAGTGTGGTATAAAAGGCCTTCATCTGCTGACCCCTGCTCTTTGGCCTCATCCCCATGGTTTCTCCTCTCCTTCACCATGCTACATGCATATCAAGGGCCTTGTTTTTCACATCTTCCTGGGCTTTCTCTCACTTCCTGTGCTTTGTACACGTTGTCTTCTCTGCCTGCCTTCCTTTCCTTTGAACTGGTGTGTTTCTCCTTGTTCTTCAGTTTTCAGCTCAGCTCAGGCATGATATCCTTCACAAGTCTTTCCTAACCTCTTCAGTCTGGGTTAGATGTCCTTGCAATGCCCTTGAAAAGCATCCTCTGCTTACTTCTGTTGCAGTTCTTACATGGACGTATTTCTCACATTACAGGGTACTCATATTTGTCCCCTGTCTGTTCATACGGGCTTCAAATCCCTGATGGGAATTCTTACTTATTTGTTTTCATAGCTGGTGGGCTACCAGTGTGGAGACTAGTTATTAGTAAAAATTTAAGAAATATTTTTTGATAAATGAAATGATTGTATGCATGAATGAATTTGGGTGAGCTCTGATGTTGTTTAGCTTTTAACTGTAGATTTCTAAGAAAGGTGGATTTCTTAGTCTAAATTGGTCTCAATGGTACTTGTTTTAGCATGATTTAGGTGTTTAGTTTTCTTCTTGGAAGAGAAATTTTTGTTATTTTTCATATTTAATTTATAGTATTCTTTGGTAGGCAAAGCAATCTGAAATATGGATGTTTAAATAAGTTAAACATTTTCTCTTGTGGAGAAGGCTATTGTAAATATGCCTTAAGGGACCTTTAAAATCTTGACCTTGACATCAAAAGGCAGATAAAAGTACAGAATTCTCTTGGATCATGTGCATCTAGACCAAACTCACTAATTTGGAAATGAGGGTCCTTAATCTATAACTGGGTATGGAAGGACATTGGAGGGTTTGAGGAACTGTTCTCTATTCTGACCACTTTCCTGATTAAATGCATTCCAATAAATGTTTTGTTTTTGTTTTGTTTGCTTAACGTGTGTTAATCCAAGAATGAGATAAGGTGAAGCAAGGGCATCTTGTTCCGACCGCTATTTCAATCTCATAGGTGGAAGGAGCAAAGGTCCAGAGGCACATGACACAAGGTAGAAATGAACGTCATGTTGATGTGTGAGAGGAGACAGACACTGGCTCGAGAAGCCTGCACTGGGGACAAGAAAGTTCACTTACACCCTGGGAATGGCAAAGAGGGACATTTCAGGTGGAAGAAATACGTCAGGGGAGTTTGGAGCACTGTGAGAGGACCTCCTACATCATGAAGAATCTTCTAAATCTGTGGGTCTTGAGGGCGAAGTGATTTAAAACTGACATCTTCCCTTAGCAACTTACTTTTATAGATGACCCTCAGTCTCTTCATCTGTTAAATGGCCATACTTCCGTGATTGCTTTGTGGGTAAATTAAGGTAAGATTTTAAAGAATCTAGCACATCACTGGAACCTTATCTCTATGCCTGCTTTCCCTCCTCAATCTACTTCCTCACTCCAGCATCTTGCCTTATTTTTTTGTAATCTTGAAGTTTACCATTATCACCCACCATCGGTTAAGTAAGGCAGAATGGTGAGTCATGATGAAACAGGGCAGTTTAGTTAATCTTACCTTGCTTGAATTATGTCACTTAAATGTATTCTATTTGACTTTAGATGATGGATGATTATATATATAAACACACACACACACATGACACACACACATACACACAGCTACACACACACAGGGACACACTTAAGTTTTCAAAAGGCAAAAACAAACTCTGTAGGGACTTAAGTAAATGGACAAATAATAAAAATTTAATAGAGGACAGAACTATTTTGGAGATGATCTTAAACTTTTACAGTGTTTTTCACTCAGTTTAGCCAAGCCTGAGAACCACTATTTCCAAGGAACTCAGCAGGGCAAAGATGGGGCCTGAAAATTAATATTTTCAGTAACTGTGAAGGTTATTGTTCCCAAGACAATGGCCATTTAGTGGCGACACCAGGCTGTGGGAGAGTGCAGTCTCCAGACCCAGACCCAAGATCAGGAAAGGGACAGTTTAAGCTCCTCCCCAGAATAATGCTGCGAGGTCTTAATGGTGATCAGACAGGTTTCTTCCTGTTTTCTGCCTACAGGTAAAGCAACATTCAAGCTTTGCATTTATTGAAAGTCTGCATTCACACTTTTAAGAAAGAACATGGGGCTCACTGATGATTAACTGGGTATTACCATAAAAGAACACATGAGCTATTTCCCTGTTCTGAATTTTCTACATGTTTACTTTAAAACAGTACATACCTTTGTCTGGATTTAGACTTTCCACTTTTTTTAAACTACTAACTTTGAACAGATCCAAAGTGTGCCTTTGATTACCTTATAACTAGCTAGCCCACGGTATGAAGGAATTGGCACACGAGGCTAAGGAGGGGCTGGCATCAGGATGAAACAAGGACGCACTTTACTGCAGCTTTTCGCTCTCTCTCCTAAGCCACGGACATGTGGCCCGGTTTCTGTTACCTGTGAAGGAGAACGTGTCGGCACTTCCTGTGTGAATGGTCTCTTCAGCAGACGAGCATATTTCGTCTGTTGATTCCTTGCCGGGGGAATCATGAGGTCCTCTGATCACAGCACAAACATGGCTGGTGAAGTTGAAGTCACACCTGCCGCAGTACGCTGTGGCTTCCAGAGACGCTGGGCAGGGAGTCCCACACTCTCCATTTTCCTGAGTGGTGGAGGTGGGGAGAAGGAGATATAAGAGTTACATTTGGACAGGGGCGCCTGGGTGACTTAGCTGGTTGAGCATCAGACTCATGGTTTCAGCTCAGTTCATGATCTCATGGGTCCTGATCTCATGGGCTGTGGGATCCAGCCCTGCGTGGGGCTCTGTGCTCAGCAGGGAGTCTGCTGGAGCTTCTCTCCCTCTGCTCCTCCCCCAACACACATATGCTCTCTCTCTCTCTGAAATAAATAAACAAGTCTTTTAAAAATTTACATTTAGATGTACATGGGGCAGGTTTCTACAAGATGAAAATGAAATTTTCGTCCACGTAGCTCATGAATAAATGTCTCAAGACTTATGAAAACAAGTGGAGGTGGTGCGTATACTAGAAAGCAGTTCTGGTGTGGATGATATAGATTTGGATTTGGAGTCTTATCTTGCCAATTCCTACTTCTGTGACCTTGGGCACGTCACATACACTCTCGAAGCCTCAGCTCCTTCCGTCAGAAAATGGAAATTACACTTACCATGCAGGTTTGTTATGTGCATCAAACGAGATAACACCTGTAAATACCTTACACTTAGATATAACTATATAAGATGCTAGTAAATATAATTTATCCCACCGAGCCACCCAGGCACCCTGATTATAAATATAATTTAAGTATAAAGAAGAGCAGGAGTAATTATTTTACTATTGTTACTTTGACAGTTTTCTAATGGAGCTTTAGAGAAAATAATGAGATATTTGAGAACCTGCACTTTTGTGCTGTAGGACAAGTTGGACTTCTAAGAAGTTCTCCTTGTCTAAGTTTTAAAAAAAATCTATATATTTCATGAACTCTCATTATAGTTATTATTATTTACATTTGTAAACCTTTCCTCTGATGAATCTCTGGACTTTGCATAGCTATTGGTAAGTACAAATGTGTTCTAATGTCAGAAAATGAAATATTTCACCATCCCAGATTACAGGAGATATAAATAAGACAACAATTTTGTAATGCAAAACTTTCCTTCATCTTTCCTTTCCATAGGCGGCTTAATTAATTAATAAATTAATTTTAGAGAGAGAGCATGAGCAGGGTAAGAAGCAGGTGTGGGCGGGGAGGAGAAGGTATCTCAGGCAGACTGTACTGAGCAGGGAGCCTGGCCTGGGGCTCCATCTCACGATCTTAACCTCATGACTTGAACCAAAACCAAGAGTTGGATGTTCAACCAACCAAGACACCCAGGCACCCTAGATGGCATAATGTATTGAAAATAATTTTTTGCTTTTTAAAATTGATCTACATTCAAACTCTCTTACCTCATATACGTAAAATTATTCTCCCAACCCCAAAGCTGTCCAAATAAATCTGCTTCAGAAAGCTAGAGTAGGATTTCTATTTGAATATAGTTAATCGAACATCTGCACTTATTTAGCTTCATCTTCTCGTGAAGCCCAACTAGATGACCGTAAGAGAATAGACAAAGTCCAAGGAAACAGGAAGGGAACTAATAACCACAGGACAGCCCAAACATTTTTGGAAGCTAGGAACTGGATGAATGTGGCAGAGACAATACCATGTGCCCAGTAATGTCTATTTTGTTTTTTCTCCCCAGAGATACTAAATTTGCAAGTCCAGCTGAGTAGGAAAAGGCACATGACTAGAAATGTGCTTACTCTACAGGAAGGATGTATTTTTGCTTGTAGGTGAGACTCAAACATGTGTAATCATCCACTCTCTCCTCTTTCCCATTGCAGTCTGAGGGTCGTGTGTGAAGCCCCACAGGATGGAAGGGATTGGGCCCCTGACACATTCGTTGGAGGAGAGCTGCCTAGCTCACACTGGATTGCAATGTGAAAAAAATTTTTTAAAAATTTTATTCTATTGACCCATTTCACATGTGAGTGCACTTGTTTTTATTTTGGCATAGTCTAGCATGTCCTGGCTAAAACATATATTAGAACTTTGAAGTTGGATATTGTCTTAACAAAAACATTAAAGTCCTAAATCTCATGGCGTTGGCTTAACTTTTAGGTGGGCAGTGGCAAAGAAATACATACTGGGGTTTGTAAAGTTGGGGAACTCTGTTATGCTGTGGCTAAATACTTGATTTCATGACCTGGGATAACTGCCAAAGTAAGCCAGTGCTACCGAGCTCATAGCCCTAAGGGAGGAGGTTGTAATCAAGAACATTAGCAATAGGTTTACGTTGTTCCTAGCTGCATTTTGGTAAAGGGTTAACAATGAGATAGAGCTTAGAGAAGATTTGGTGAAATTAAAAGGAAAAGAGTGAGTCAACTGGAAGATACAAACCAGCAGCCAGAGTGGGAAAATCCAAATACAAGTCTGCATATTGCACAGCGAGAATCCCAGTGCCCTTTCCTACTGATTTCCTGTATGCTGTCAGCTAAGCATACGTCTTATCCTGATCTAGGATGCATTATTAAGGATAGTTAATAAAGCAGATCTTCTAAGGGTTCTTGGTAACGTGACTCCCTGACACAAAACCATCCTGCCACATGATTAGGCTACTGTCCGCTCCCCACTAATGGATGCGTCTGCTCAAAGAGCTCTCACTCAGCTGCTAAAGGAAAGAACAGATTTAAAAACATAGAGAAAAGAACTGAAGGGAGCAGAAACAAAACAAGGCAAAGAAGAAAACTAAAATAGTATCAAACAAATGAGACGATTCAAGGAAAAATGCAAATAAACCACAGCCAGGAAACAATAAACAATGGGGTTAGTATTTCCAGAATGATAAAAAAATGGAATGGAACAACAGTGGGATGCTAAGAACAAATAACAGCCAGCAAAAACAAAAGAACCCTGAAAAACTAAAATTTAAAAAAAAGAACCTAGGACGCCTGAGTGGCTCAGTTGGTTAAGCAGCTGCCTTCGGCTCAGGTCATGATCCCAGCGTCCTGGGATTGAGTCCCACATTCGGGCTCCTTGCTCAGCAGGGAGCCTGCTTCTCCCTCTGCCTCTGCCTGCCATTCTGTCTGCCTGTGCTCACTCTCTCCCCCCTCTCTGATAAATAAATAAAATCTTTAAAAAAAAAAAAAAAGAACCTAAAAAATAGAAAATAAAAAATATGAGAGCTAAATAAAATCAATTAATACAAAGGTTGGAAGATGAAGCTAAGGCAAAATCTGATTGTGTTGAAAAAGATGAAGAGTTAACTAATCAACAGTTAAGAAATATAAAGAAAAGATGGAAAGTCTAACACCAAACTAATCAGTAAGAACAGAGATTAAGAAGAGAGCAAATAATCAAAGAAATAATAAAATAACATTCCCCAGAACTAAAGGTCATGAGATTTCACACTGAAAAAATCCACAAAAGTACAGCTTTATGAATAATAATAATAATATCATCCCCAAAGAGACATACTGTCATGAAATCTTATTTTTTAAAAATTTTTAATGAAATTTTAGAAAAAAACAATAAAGAGAATCTTTCATAGGGAAAACAACATGGGTATCTAGGAAGAAACAGGAATCAGAAGAGCAATGAAAGTTTAAAAATGCAGACATGATGTCAAAATCCTCAGTGGAAATAATTTTTAACCTTGCATTGTTTACCTAGCCAAGCTATCAATCCAGTAGGAGGCTCGAAAAATGATCATTTCAAATGTCAAGATCTCAAAAATTTTAACTTTTACGCACCTATATCCCAAATGATATTTCTCCAAAAGAAGGCAATAAGGCAAGAAAAGGGGACCCTTGGATTGAGAACACAGGGATACCAACCCAGGGAGAGAAGTAAAAGGGTTTCCCAAACCCACAGTTAGAGAAGACTTGCAGGGGGAGAAATCCCACCGCGGTCTAGTCCTGACTGGAGTAGGAGATAGAAGTCTCCAGGAAAGAGGTCTTCAGGAAACAAAATGCAATCCATAGCTTGAACTTTACCTTTTACCTACTGCTTGATTTGGCATTCAGAAATATTGTCCTAATAATAATAATTTAATTATGAATATTTGATATGACTGTTAATTGGCTTTCTTAAAGCCAAGTTAAGTCAATTCAAAAGATCATGGGTATAGCCTGAACCTTGTCCTTGCATCACAGAAGCTACCTCTTCCTGGAGCCAAAATGAGACGCCTAAGAAACAAATGTGACTGAGCAGAAATGAAGCAAACAGTTGTGAGCAGTGGTGTCATTTTTAAGACTAACAGGTTTTCTATCTTCATTTTTCAAATATGAGTGCCCCTTTTAGAGTTTTCTACATAGATGCTTCTTATCTGGTCATTTTAAAGGCATGTCCTTGCAAAGCACCTCAGTGGCTCAGTCAGTTAAGTATCTGCCTTTAGCTCAGGTCATGATCTTGGGGTCCTGCGACGGAACCCCCCATCATGTTCCATGCTCAGCGCGCAGTCTGCTTCTACCTCTCCTTCTCCCCCTCCCTGCCTCCACTGCTTTCACTCTCTGTTCTCTCTCTCAAATAAATAAACAAAATCTTTAAAAAAAAAAAAAGTCATGTCCTTGCAACATCACCAGCTTTTTAAGACTCTGTATTTCAGAAAAATTTCTCAGTCCAAACTTCTGAAAAAAAACAACTTGTGGGTGCATAGTGTTGGAGAGACTTCATAGAATTAGCTGTTTATTTTTTTAAGATTTTATTTATTTGCCAGAGAGAGAGAGAACATGCAGGGCGCACAGCAGGCAGAGGCAGAGGGAGAAGCAGACTCCCCCCTGAACAAGGAGCCTGATGCGGGACTCAATCCGAGGACCCAGAGATCATGACCTGAGCTGAAGGCAGACACTTGACTGAGCTACCCAGGCATCTCTGGAATAGGCTATTTTAAAGTTGTGTATAGGTCAGACCAATTGCTAAAAAAAATTTGTAGATGAAAAACTATTTTTGAAGGGTATTTTGTATGATTATTCACTTCATAAAGTACTTACTCTAACAACTTTATGAATTGTCTTAATTATTGCAAATTGCTTGCTGGGACCCTAACAATCCTGAGAGTTACTTTACATCCCATGTATATGGCATCTACACAATGACTATAAAGCTGTGTCGGTTGGCAAGAGCCCTTCCATGGTCTATGACCCACACACCCTCTTACAACCATCTCCTAATAGTGGATTGCTACAGAACAGAGTAGGGTGTGGTTTTTCGAAGTCCACAATCCGTTCCTTAAACTGGTAGGTTTCTGGAGCCCTGGGTCAAGTTGAATGCTAACAAAACATGACATGTCAGTCCGTGAAGCATCTCAACATCCAAACAAATGGTACACTCAGAGGCCTGTTCACTTTCATGGTCGACAGGCATTTGCTGATCTTCCGCTGTCTCAAGGAATAGGATATTAGCATGAGTGAATTTGCTGGATCTTAAAGTCTCTATCAAAGGAAACTATTGGATTATGGTTAGAGGCGCAGAGGGGAGAAGGCAGGCTCTCTCTCCGTTTCCACCTCCAGCACCCATGGACATAAAATGGCATGACGCAGAGGTCCCCGCTGACAAGTGCTGGCCCTTTCGGCACAGACTTTCGGTCCTGCACTGATCTGGAGTGCTGGGTAAAGCTTCCTGAGAACAGCTAATCATTATTAATTCCTTTAGAATTCATTGCAATAACATCAATCACAGCGAACTCATTTGGTATTAATATGGATGTAATGTGAAAATGAATAATGCACACAGGAGTTTTTATATTCCTATTTTAGAAAAATAGTTATGAACAATGTATTTCTCTTTCCATTGTCAAATCAGCACCTCTGAGAGGTTTTCTATCAATTACCTTCATCATCATTCCAGTTGAAATCTTGTCAGAGCAAACATATTTCAAAGGATTATATCCAACCCCATTACAGCATTTCTGGCTCTTTGGAATAAGTTCAGTCTCACAGCATTTTACTGGCACTGGGTCATTCTTTTTAACATGTGCTTTAGACTCTCCACTGGAAGCTGAGCAGCATATGGTATCTGACATATTCACATAATCCTGCCCACAACAGAACATCCCTGCAACAATAAAATGTTATATATGAATATGAAATAAAAAAAGGAAGAAAACGGAGACTGCTATAAAGTTTGGTATAAAAATGTCAGACTCAGGCAGTTGCTGAAATGGTACAATACCTAAGGTAGCATTTCCTTACCAAGGTGATTTAAATGTTCAGTGAGGGTCCTTCTACCAAGAGCACTAGACACTAATTAGGTAAAGAACCCTCAGGAGGAAGGGTTCCAAAACCATTCAGCAGGGCCAGACTTCTCCTAAGCTCTGTAAAAAAAAAAAAAGCCCTGATTTCCATCACGAGAATCACCTGCCCACTTTGGGATGATAATATCGTCTTGCAGGAAAAGGGATAAAGTCCAGGGGATCAGAGGAAAGCTCTAGAAATCTGCAAGGGAGAAAAGGTCACCGAGGCATTCTGGGATGAGAGCCTGAACAGGAGAGAGAGAGGTAGGACCATCCTGTCATTGGAGATGCTGTGGTAGGAGTCGTACAAGTTTTTGCCTGGCTTTGTCGAGAGTGCACGTATTGGCTTCTTGTGAATCCAGCAGCAATAATAACCATTCTTTCTTCATGAGATAGGTTTCTTCAAACCCATCTGAGCCTGCTCAGCGATCAGGTGAACAAGTCGTCCACTGTTTTTTGAGCAGCACTGTGTTCTAGACCCATCCCTGGACATGGATGAGAGGTTGGAGGCAGGGACAGAAAGACCCTGTAAATGGAAACATTGATCGCCCCACTTGTTGAGGAAAGACATGTGTGCCTTTCACACGAACGAACCTCCTTTCTTGCACCAACCTCAGTTTAACTGCCTGTGTTCACATCATTTTGATCTTGCCATAGAAGAGATACAACAGAAATTTAGACATACAAGCCTGAATAGATAAACAATACTCTAGGGTCAGATTAAGCCAGAAATTAAGGTGCCTACACCCTATGTCACAGTGCTATTATATCAGAATTTATATCCGGTGATAAAGCAGCACAGTGTGATGAATGATTTATTTTAATTAGAATTTTGTTTATTTATTTTTAGTCCTGACTGATAACATAAAGAACCTCAACTTCAAAGCACCCTGGGGTCCTGAATTGTTTGTTCTGGTCCTGTATAAACACCTACATTATGAAAGACACTCCTAATAATAGACCAGCGAGTTTTAAGTGCTTTTTATTTAAAAAAATTATCGAAAGTAGACACTGCTGGGTCCATACCTTAAGAAAGATGTTTAGCCACACATGACTCCAAAGAACTCTCTCACTGATCTTTCCACTCTAAAAAAATATCTCCCAATATTTTAAGATGATGTATATCGATCATAACTCAGTTTCTGCATGCCATCTAAGTGTGGTAAATGTTCAAAGTAATTGGTTTAAAAGTAAACTGTTTTCTTTGGTACTTTATTAATAAATTTCATTGTTTAAAACATTTCCAGGAAAGATTTTTTTTTTCACATAAATACACACAGCAGAGCTATCATTGTAATCTGAGTTTTGATTATGATAAAATGGTAAAACTGACATTTTACACAAATCTAGAGCTTCAAGTTTTGTATTGTTTGGACATTTTTTTTTTTCCTGTTGCCTTCTGATCAGACATTTAAATACAACCTTGGGCTTTTTACCGTCATTTTTTTCTCCAGCAGTTTTCTTAAAATAATTCATGTTTCCATTTTAAAGAGCAATCTGAAAACTGAAAACTGGCCCTTTAGGGAGCAGAATACATTTTCCCCTTCTACTCCCGAGTTACTTGATGGTTTCACCATGCTTTAAGTATAAAATAAAAATGCAGACATTGACCTAATTCAAAACTCCTAATCAGTCATCTGATCGCTCTGAGGGACTTTTGACAGGTCAACTAAAATTTTGATAATGAACTGTTTTTACACTAGGGAAAAAAAAGGCTGCTTTCTTTCACAAAGAGCTTCATCTTTGTTTCACTGAATTAAAATTTTCAGCCAAGATTCCACTCTCATAACAAGAAGTGACTCCCTTTCTAGTTTCTTTGGTAAACCATTACTTCTTTAATTATTATCAACCTTGTTCCAGTGTGATAAATTGCTAATTACTTAATACCCTAATCAGCGTTCATTCTTTGCACAGATAAACTGTGACAGTGCCATTAATTTAAATAGTAATTTCACTTAATGGCCTGAACGGCACACCAGATTTTTATGCAGCATTTTCTGAAGACTGCATCCATCACTGCAATATTCTGACATAAAGATGTCTGACGTGCACTAACTCACTTAGGGAGAGCAGATGTTGCAGAGCAGAGTTTGGTACTAATTCCCATAGTGCATCACTTCAGCATGAATGAGCTGCAAATTCAGAGACAGACAATCTTCTGAAACTGCATTGCAATAACTTTTGACCCCTGCCAATTTATCACATGTAGCACTTGACTTTTGAACTCTGACACCTAGAATACACAATTTTAAATATGCCAAAAGATAAACAAAACAGATCATAGATCGATCTATTGTTGATGGATCGATCTATTTTTCCAGAGGCTATTCTTTAAATTTGTACAAAGGTGGAGATGCTTTTTGGACAGATGTTACCAAAGTGGTACAGTACATATAAAGCTACTAGATATTTATTTTTGATATCAAACTGCAATGTATTTTATCTTCCCAACAGAACATATATCCAACAGATAGCTTCCATTTTATTGGATACAACTGAGAAAACAGTGAAGGAAAGAATCTTTTACTCACAATACCATGAATAGTTTCAATATGTTACTAACACTCATTTAATGGCCAGGACTGACAAGGAAAGCATTTATAAACATATATTCCTGATGAATTTCTAAATTGTTAATTCTGTAAAACAGGCGTTCCATTTTTCTAGAAAAAAGAAAAAAGGCCAAGAATTATGAATCATGCTTTTGAGATAAAAACAGTAAAGTAGGAAAGAATACAGTCTAGAACATGACAAATTAACATGCAACTCTGGAACTGATCATGGCGACATTTTAAGCCAAGGGACTATATTTTAGGCCTATAAGACTGAAAAAAAGTTTTGTGATTAGTCATTCTTAGGACAAACTTATAAAATTGGTGGCAGAACATGAAAGAAAAGAGATGCATGCTTGTCTCCACCAGTAGGTGGCCCCACGGCTACCACTGCAAAACTGACAAAGAAAGGGTAGAACAAACATGCTCCCCGAATTGTTGAGATGTGGTTTTTTTTTCTACATTACACCTTTCAAAAATTCTTCTGTCACATGGAAATCTTTCTGGAAAATATTCTTTAGTACAGCTCTTTCATGATGGATTTATGTGCTATATTTCCCTCTTTGCAAAGTTTCCAGATCCCGTCTTCTATACCAAATAGTGGTAGTCAGTCGTTCTGCAGAAGTCCGACTCCAGGAAATGGAAACTCAGTATTCTATTACAAAGCAGTTCCAACCTAGATTTTCCTAACCGAGGCTGCATGGACAACCTTTATAATAGAAATCAGGCAATACGTTCCAAAGGTATGGCTTGATGGGTTTCTCATGGGCTAACAAAAAATCCTGGTCTCTTTGAATGGTAGGGAGACTTTAATGTTCATCTCTTTATGCTAAAAGATACAATTAAGTCCAATCCAAGATTAGTGGCATCAATGACAAAACCATACAAGCAAACGCTAAGAATAAAAAGAGTAATAAAGAGGTTTAAAATACACCCAAAGAAAATGGTTAAGAATACATATCCACCGCAATGACGAGCATGACTTTTATCCCGAGATACCTGTATAACACTCCTACACAACTCATCTGCCCAGAGAGAGCAGTAAAAACATAAACGCTACCCCAGCACTTCTGTTCCAACAGCATCTGTTAATTCACTCCATTTATAAAATACATATTGACAAAGACAACTGAACTGGGACCAGGGAGATTTGATTTGGTGTGAGAAAGTCAATTCAATGTGATTTTGTTAAAGGGCTCCTGCAGGCAAATAAAAGAGTTTAAGTAATAAAGTACATAAAGAGATGTTTTACGAGCCAGCCCCGTCTTATGGCAGGCGCACAATGCCAGACAGTGAGAGAGGCCAGGCTTAGGAACAATATTATGAGATCCAAACCCTCGTGTAGCAGGTATGGTGTTGCTAGGTTGAGGAGAAAAAGGACCATATGGATATTCTGGAAGGTCACTGAGGTCACAGTCATTAGGGGCGACAGGAGGGAGCGGCAGCAGTGAGAGGAAAAAGACAGGTGGAATGTGTCTATTTTCACTGAAACCTGCAGGAAGGTCAAGAGAATAAAAAGAGGGTCTTTTCCTTTTAAAAAGTATCATTCCTTATGTCCACCACGATTACCAGCCTTGGCAGAATTGCAGAATGTCGTGAGAAACTCAAGAGTGAATCTTGATTCACTGGAGCTGTGTAATGTTGCAATTTGCTTCAGAAATACTTGACAAGCGTGGAAAATCACAGTGAAGTCAGTAAGAAGTGATTCTGAAGTTGGGGCCCAAGGATGGGCTTCAGGGATATATGAAATTGCAAGCAAACTTCTGCGTAGTAGTGGCAGTGAGGCTTTGTGACTTTTCAAAGATTCTTAAGGAGTGGATAGCCCCTGAAATATTAGGAGCCATTGTCCGAATGGAGAGTTGCCTCTACTTCATCTCTTAAACCAGGTACGTTTTATTTTTTGGCAATAGTGTTCTGACTTATCTTTCCTTCTTCTTCACATTCATTTGCCACCAAAATAATTTGTTGCCTGAAGTCCCAGTTCTTATCATCACATTGACCCTCCCTTGGTTACTCAGTAACACTGAGATCCTTTTGCCTACTCAGACCTATCTCCCTCTATTTCCTTGCACACAGTGTATCCCTCCAACAAACCCAACTGCTCACTACTACTTGGACATGCTTCACAGATTGCCAATTTCACACTTTGGCTCAAGCTATGCCCTTTGGCTGAAATGTCCTTCTTCCATCTACACATCTCAAAATCTTACTCATTATTTGAGGTTCCAATCTAATGGTTTAGCTTTTTCTATCACCCTGACTGCAGTGATCTCTCAGTCTTAAGAATATACTTGTGCTCATCCCTCTCTGATGGACTGTGTTTAACCTTAAAGGGTCTTTCTTCCTTGATTAGATTATAAGTCCTTAAAGATAAAAATGGAGTCAGCAATTTTTACAATCGCAAGCACCAAGAATAGTGTATTGAGCATAGTCACTACACAATACATTTTTATCAAAGGAAGGAATATGGCAATTGACTAAAAAAAGGCAACAGATGAACAGATGTTAAAATGAGACATTTTTGTTGTTATGTTAAAATTCTGACTCATTATGATATGGAAGGGGCAATGCTTTTGCATCCCCCAAACCTGGCATCCATTGTTCTGTCTTTAAGGAATGTACTTTTAACTACTCATCTAAAAGAGGAGATACTCAACTGGTTCATTATAGCACAGGGTAACTAATTAAGTGCCACGATTTTCTAGTATATCTAATAACCACGCCTTAAAGCAGTGATTTACAAAGTTTGGTCGAGGACCCCTTTACACTTTTACAAATAATCGAGGATTCCAAATAGCTTTTGTTTATGTTGGTTATATCTATTGATAAATACTGGGTTAGAGTCTAAAACAAAAGTTTTTGAAATATGTATTCATTAGTTCATTTAAATAATAATAAATAAAATATTTATGAAAAATAAATACATTTTCCAAACTGAGAAGACTGAATGAGAAGAATGACATTGTTTTGCATTTTTGCAAAACCTCTCTAATGTCTGGCTTACCAGAAGGAATTAACTTCTCATACCTGCTTCTGCATTCAATTGTTGCAATATCACATGCCATGTAACCTCTGAAAAACTCTACTGTATACTCATGAGAGAATGAGTTTGAAAAAGGCATATAATAGGTTAGCATTATTATGAAAGCCATTTTGGTCTCACAGACCACCTGCAAACATCTCTCTGCCAAGGGTCTGACCCTTAGAAGTCCCAGATCATTCTTTAAAAGTCACTGTCTCAGGGCTTAACACTCATAAGTCGTACCCTATCTTCTAATTTTGGCATACATTATGTTGTCAAAGGGAGAGTTTATAATGCCTCTTTTTTTCCCAGTCTTCCTGAAAATGTTTGCAACCTGATAGTTTATTATATTGGTCCTGCGTACTAGACCTGACGTACATTGCTATGGCTTGCGTGGGAGAGTATCTATGCTGCTCCAACTATCAGAGTGATCAAAGACATTAAGAGCATGGACTCTGTCACCATTTGGATGGAGTTAGAGCCCTTTCTTAGCCACAGTGGCAAGAATTCACAGGCAAATCTCTCAGCTTCCCTTGCATTTAGGTGTCGACATATAGCTGAGTTCTAGTTCAGTGAAATGTTAATTAAAATATTTGCTATTCCTAGACCTGGCAAATAAAAAAAGAACTCAGACACATGTTACTCCATGCTCTTTTCCCCTTCTGGATGCAGAAACAGGTACAACTCCCAGGTGCCCACGGAATTTGGCAGTTCAACAGGTAGCTCATAACTAGGAAAGAGAGCTGCCTACAGTTTGGCTCATATCTCAGTGCTATTATGTAAGAAAAAGTAAACCCCTGTTGTATTTGAGTCTTTACTAATTTGGGGGTTTCATTTATAATAGCAATTAATGTTACCGGAAGTAAGGCAGCCACTTGCTACTTATGTGATCTGGGGATGGTTTCTCACTTTTGTGAGAAATGCCTCCATTTCCTCATCTCGAAATTGGAGAGACTAGTACTTACACCATAGGGTTGATGCAAAGTTTAACTGTGTTATAAATGTGCGGATGTATACAAGGTACATAAAGCACTGCTTCGCAAATAGTGAACACAGAATGTTGTTTACTTTTTGCTGTCGTCGTATCGTCTCCTGACTCTTGTGTACGTATTTTAGCCAGTAAGCAATGTCTAGGAGACACGTGACCAGACTGGATTCCTTGACTGGACTTCAGTTATCTTTAGAACACTAACTTCTTAAAGCTACAATTCACGGGGACTTTTTTTTTTTTTTTTTTAAGATCTTATCTATTTGACAGAGAATACAAGTAGGCAGAGAGGCAGGCTGAGAGAGAGGATGGGAAGCAGGCTCCCTGCCAAGCAGAGAGCCCGACGACGCAGGGCTTGATCCCAGGACTCTGGGATCATGACCTGAGCCAAAGGCATAGGCTTTAACCCACTGAGCCACCCAGGTGCCCCCATGAGGAAATTTTTTGGAAGGACTATGTGTCTCCACTGAACTCTTGTGCATCATATGATTCAATGCATCATTCATTTTAAAAGACCTTGGCAAGTTACTTTTTGGTTTTGTTTCTTGGTTTTACCTGGCAAAGTCAACGCTCTTGCTACCTTACACTGAAGATCCAGCAGTCCTGTGCCATGTATTGGAGGAAATCATTAAATTGGAGGGGGAGGGTCAATGAAAGTGTCCTAATTGAAACCTAATTCTGTTCTCTATAGGGCAACTATTGATCATCACGATTTTCTGGGCAATTGATGCAGATCAATAAATCACATGGGACTATCAAATAGTTTGACAGTATGTATATTAATATCTTCCTCTAAATATGTCCTTCTGGGTTGGATTAAAAAAGAACACATAGATGGGGGAGTCTGGTGGTGGGTATTAAGGAGGGCATGTATTGCATGGAGCACTGGGTGTGGTATAGAAACAATCAATCTTGGAACACTGAAAAAATAAGATTAAATTAAAAAAAAAAAGAATGCATAGGTGGATATAGTGTGGATCCAGATGGGTGATTTATAATTTTATAGAATAGTAAATGCCTTAGAAACACACTTGATGGTTGTCCAAAGATAAAATGAAAAACTAGAAATCAGGTATTTTCTGGCTCAAAAAAGGAGAAAAATCTTTCCCATACTGGGAATACTAAAATTTAGTTGTGAATAATATAATTAAGCATTTCTTATGTACTTAAGGGTTATGAAAATACTGAGAGTCTGGTATTGTTAAGGCACAAGATTCAGGATTGAATCCTGGATCTAGGATTCAATCCTAGGACTGGTACCTTTTAAAATTGTTTTGATTGATTAGTCTTGTTCTTGAAGTGTTCTTCTTAGCAATTTTCATCAGAACTTTACATAGAAGAGAAGGTGTACAAAGATACAGTATTTAACAATAACAGTATAATAAATAACTATTACTGATATTATGGGTAACACTTTGATAGTTTTGTTTAAAAAGAAGAAATTATAGAAAAACAACAGGAAATTCATAGTTCATCTGCATCAAGATATAATGATGTCCTGAAATAATGCCCAGAGAAGGGCTGGAGCTCCAACATTTGCAGGTTACACAAGCAGATTTACCCTGAAGCTGATGAAGCTTGAATTTCAGGCTTTGCTTACATGAGCTCCCTTCAAGGTAAGCACAGTTACATATTTTTATAAAATTAACAAATGTATAATGTTTAAGTACAATTTATTGTGGCCTCTGTCTCTTGCCCCTTAATCTTGCTTTCTGTCTTAGGTATCCTTGTATTGATTAAAATAGGAGAGTGATTGGGGGCGCCTGGGTGGCTCAGAGGGTTAAGCCTCTGCCTTCGGCTCAGGTCGTGATCTCAGGATCCTGGGATCGAGTCCCACATCGGGCTCTCTGCTCAGCAGGGAGCCTGCTTCCTCCTCTCTCTCTCTCTGCCTGCCTCTCTACCTGCTTGTGATCTCTGTCTGTCAAATAAATAAATAAAATCTTTAAAAAAAAAATAGGAGAGTGATTATGTATATTTTTGAAATCAAACTAAGAGGAAGTTGATTTGGGGAAATACTAAGTCCAGGTTCAGTAGCTACGTTTATATGACTTCTGTCACTTCTATAAAATGTCATTAAGGTTTGAAGAGGTCATTTTAACTGCAATTTGGGAAAATAAGGAATGTGAGAAATTACAGACTCCTAAGTTGGATACATGTAAAGGGATGCTTTAAAGAAAGAGAAAGATCAGACAGAAAAATTAATGGAATATGAAACAAAAGTTGTAAAACTGAACAACAGAGTCACTTGAAATAGTCTGCCATCGAGAAGAGAATTATAACAAAAGAAATTTTAAATTATAACAAAGGTAGTAAACTATTAAAAGAAAATGACAGATCTAAGATTGAAGTATAAATTATTACAAATTATGAAGATAGGTAACTCATAAATATATTGGAAAAATTTATACTTTTGCTGATGTGTAGATAAAATAGTGACATCATGATAACGTACGACTCAAATTCAATCATATAATAAAGATATCCATGAAAAACTGGTTAATGATATTGTCAGTTCAACAAATATTTAAGATGAGTCACTGCAAATCACCTTAAGACAAGAAAACTTAAAATGTAAATCTTATAAAGATCCTTGGTAGATATTTCTCCAAATTTGACAGTAATCCTAAATATTTACATAAAATCACAATAATAAATATTGAAGCTTAAAGCCACTTTCCAAAACTTGAAATAATTAAAAATGTTTTAATTAACCACATGACAGGAAGAATGAGTTGTCTTTCTAGAGCTACATGGTACAAAACCATTGTCCCATGAAGCAGTCATCAAAGACGTAAGTTAAATGTGTCAGGAGGAGAAAAGAGGGATGTCAGAAGTTATAGAATCCAAACAGAACTATTTTTATATTGGTGGAATTTGCTAGATTTCCTTTCTTTGATTTGTAATTTTTATAATTTAGTGTCTCCTTCTAAGTAAATATTATTTTTATATTTTGTCTTATCTTAATCATTTCATTTTCTTTCCTTAAAAAGGTACCAAATTGAATAACTTTCAGGCACCCCAAAATCTTTATCTGACTACCATGTGATCTTGGACACTGTCTAATCTCTATGCTTCAGTTTCCTCATTTTTAAAATATAAACAATAATAGTATCTATCTAGTAAGATAGTTATAAGGATTAATAGAAAAAAAGAGACTAATAATGTATAAAACATTGGGTATAGTACCTGGCTGATAGTAAGTACTCCATCAATGATAATGATTATTCTTACAATTAGTGTTAATTTACAGGGTCCCTGGATGGCTCAGTTATTAAGCGTCTGCCTTTAGCTCAGTTCATGGATCTGGGATCTAGCCCTGTATCCGGCTCCCCACTCAGTGAGGAGCCTGCTTCTCCTTCTCCCTCTGCCTGCTGCTCCCCCCACTTGTGCCCATGCTCTCTCCGTCAAATAAATAAATAAATAAAAACTTTTTAAAAATAGTGTTAAATTGATAGCCAAAAAAGAATAACAGAGCAAAATAAATGACATAGTGTCATCAGTAATAATTTTGCATATTGTTTGTGTTTGCTAGGAAATATTCTCTTGATCCAGAACCAATGCATTCATGTGTGGTTTTGTTTTTGTTTACAGTGGATATGACACTTTTCAAGAGGAAAGCATTTCAATCCCTTTTACTTAAATGCATCATATGAACATAGAAAATGTGAATTTACATTTTTTTGTGATATAATATGTACTTAAATTTTGCATTCGAGATAATTAACATGAGCTTTAACTCCTTATTTGCTTTATATCTAGGGCAAGATTTTCAACCTCCCTGTTTCTCAGATTCTCCACCCTGAAAGGTAGATAAGAGCTCTTTACCTGGAAGGCGGCTATATGCCATGCCCTCTTCTTCTCCACCACAGCATTCTAAATCTTTGCTCACAATCTGTCCACCACAGCACTGCTGGCCATAGCCATCATGAAGCCTCCCAGCACAGCAAATCTGGTTTCCTGAGGAGGAGTAAGGCATTTTGCCACAGCAGGAGTCACCGATGCCAGTGGAAACCCGATTGTGCTGTTCATCTGGACAACATACTTCACCTGTCAATTTAGGACAATAACAATCATTGCATAGTTAAAAAAATATGCTTTGACTCACAATGAAATTTTATCAGTCATATTGCAGATGCCAACTGGTTGATGGAACTATTAGAAAGAATGCTGTCATTTTGGAGTTGCAAAATTTCAATACGACTTAAAAATTTTTGTATTAAAGAGGTATAAACATGTATCTACTCATATACACAGGTGGTAACTTAGAAGTAACGCTATGCTGCCTATTTCCTCTCTCACCCCTAAGAAATGTGTACATTAGGTCTGGTAACGTGATTAAGTAACATTACAAAAAAGTTTGTCCACAAATACTTTTCTATCTATGTCATGTATTTTTCTGGAAAGTGGAGTGGATTCAGAAATTAACCTAAAAGTTGGATTCCCTAGATTATGTTTTTTTAACCAATTTATAATCATTTAAGCAAACAAAATACTTTCAATGTGAAGATCAATTAAAAGAGAGGAGATAAAAATACTATATTCAAGTCAGCACATCAGTACTTTGCTGGGCTGTGGAAGACACTGAATTTCACTAATGTAGTTGCACCCACATGCTCCCTTTGCATGATATTCCAGGAAACTTGAAAAAAGAATAAGATAGTCTTTTGCCTAGTGCCATGGTACCAAAGTTTAAATTTTATAAATGTCAATAGGCAGCATTTGTGGGGGTAGGAAGATGCTCTAAAAGACAGAACAACTCCAAAGGACAAAAAAAATAATTTTTCATCTTTTAAGGATACCTTGGAAAGGACTACTAACAACTTGGTGGATCTAAAATTAAAACTGTATTGCTCCTCTCTAGCTCATGACCTAACTCTCAGTTGACCTCCTTTCTGAACCCTTGGACCCTGACTCTCTCTTCCCTCTTGCCTAACTCTTCTTTTTTTGTGTCTTCAACAGATCCTCCTCTCTTCACTTCACCCTTTAAAATATATCTTTCTCCCTGGACAATATTCCCTCATTTTATCTTATAAGGTCTATAAGTATATTGGCCAGCCTCTGGAAGGTCTTAAAGCTCTAAACCATGATCCAGATAAGATTTACATAATCTAGTTAATGACATGCCAAACCTTAATAAAAGGAAGACTCAAATTCACTAAAATAATTAGGATTCCCTTAAGAATTTATGGTCCTGGACTTCCTGATCTTTATCAAATAGTTTATCTATGTTTGAGGTCGAAATATTCTAAAGCTTGGTTAGTAAAAACAAGATGACTTGCTTACCAAAATGATATTAAAAATATGGGGTAATATTTATCTATGGATACATATGTAAAGAACATAAAAAAATAGGAACAAGAATGCCTAGCAGGTATCCTTGAAGTCTTTCTTATCCATATTCATTGGTCAAAAATCCATTATAGTAGATGAAATGTACAAATTACTAGAAATACACAACCTAAAAGACTGAATCATGAAGAAATAGAAATTTGGAAAAGACCTATAACTATTAACAAGATTGAATCACTTATTAGAAATCTCCCAACAAAGAAAAACTCTAGACCAGATGGTTTCACTGGTGAATTTTACCAAACATTTAAAGAATTGATATTAATCCTTCTCAAACTCTTCTAAGAAACTGAAGAAGAATAAATACATCCTAACAAAATTTATGAGGTCAGCTTTGCCCTGATGCCAAAACCAGACAAGATAATTTAAGAAAGAACAAAGCAAAAACTACAGACCAATATCCCTTATGAAAATTGATGTAAAAATCCTAACAAAATGCTGGCAAACTGAATTAAAGAGCATATTTACTTATTTATTTATTTATTAAAGATTTTATTTATTTATTTGACACAGAGAGAGAGATCACAAGTAGGCAGAGAGGCAGGCAGAGAGAGAGGAGGAAGCAGGCTCCCCACTGAGCAGAGAGCCCGATGCGGGGCTCGATCCCAGGACCCTGAGATCATGACCTGAGCCGAAGGCAGAGGCTTTAACCCGCTGAGCCACCCAGGTGCCCCTAAAGAGCATATTTAAATGATTATCCAACATAACCAAGTGGGATTTATTCCTGAAAAGAATGCAAAGATGGTTCAGTACATGAAAGTCAGTGTGATATATCCATATTAACAGAATGAATAAAGAAAAACACAAGATTACCTCAAATGACATAGAAAAAACACTTGACAAAATTCAACACTATTCTATTATAAAAACATTAAATAAACCAGGTATAGAAGGAAACTACCACAACACAAAACAGAGCATATATGAAAAACCCACAGCTAACATTATAATCAACAGTGAAAGTTTTTCTCTTAAGATCAGGAAGACAAGGCTGTCAGCTTTTGCCACTTCTATTCAACATAATATTGGGACTTATAGCCAGAGCAATTAGACAAGAAAAAGAAATTAGGAACATCCCAACCAAAAAGGAAGGAGTAAAATTATCTCTGTTTATAGCAATGCAATTTTATATGTAGAAAACCCTAAAGATTCCACAAGAAACCTGTTAAGACTAATAAAAGAATTCAACAAAATTGCAGGATACAAAACCCACACATAAAAATTAGTGTTTCTATACACAAAACCTGAACAATCTGAAGAGGAAATTATTTTTTAAAAAAGTAATTCCATTTACAATAGTTTAAAAAATACTTAAGAATAAGCTTAACCAAGAAGGTAGAAGACTTGAACACTGAAAACTACAAAAGGTTGATGAAATAAATTAAAAAAGACACAAATAAATTTGACATCCCATGTTCATGGATCAGAAGATGATACTGTTAAGATGTTAATACTACCCAAAGTGATCTACAGATTCAATGCAATCTCTATCAAAATCCCAACAATATTTTTTGCATAAATAGAAAATCTATCCCCAAGTTGCAATGGAATCTCAAGAACCCCAAATAGCCAAAACAATTTTGAAAAAAAAAAACAAAGTTGGAGGTCTCACACTTCCTCATTTCAAAACTTACTATAAAGATACAATCAATACTACAAAGATACAATTAATAATCAAAATGGTGTGGTCCTGGTACAAAGACAGACATACAGACTGACGGAACAGAATAGAGAGCCTAGAAATGAAACTACAAAAATAACCAAATAATTTTCAACAAGGGTGTCAAGACCATTCAATGATGAAAGGACTATCTTTTCAGCAAATGGTCCTTGGAAAAAAAATATTCACTTGCAAAAGAATGAAGTTGAATCCTTATCTTATATCATGTACAAAAATTAATTCAACATGGACCAAAGACCTGAATGTAAAGATAAAATTACAAAATTCTTAGAAGAAACATAAGGGGAGATCTTCAAGACATTGGACTTGGCAATAATTTATTGATTATGACATCAAAAGTACAAGGCAACAGAAGAAAAATAGATGTATTGCACCTCATCAAAATTTAAAAGTGTTATGCATCAAAAGACATTAATGACTGTATAAAAAGGCAAACCATAGGAGAAAATATTTGTAAGTTATATAACTGATAAGGGACAAACACCCCAAATTTCCAAAGAATTCCTGTGACTCAGCAATGAAAACACAAACAACCCATTAAAAAAATGGCTAGAAGACTCATACAGATATTCCTCCAAAGAAGATGTACAGATGGCCACTAATCATATGGAAAGATGTTGAATATTTTTAATTATTAAGAAAATGCATACCAAAATCGCTATGAGATACTACTTTATAGTCAGAAAGAACAGCTATTATAAAATAAAGAAACAGAAAATAATATGTTACCAAGGAATTAGAGAAGTTGGGTCTTTTGCATATAATAAATTGCACGTTGTTGTGGAGAATATAATATAATATAGCTTCTGTGAAAAACACTAAGGCAGTTCCTCAAAAAATTTCACACAGAATTTTCTTATGATTCAGGAATTTCACTTCTGAGTATAAAGTTAAAAAAATATATAAGCAAAGCAGGACTCAAACAGGTATTTGTACACCAATGTTCATAGCAGTATTGTTCACAAAAGTCATAAGGTGGAAACAATCCAAATATTCATCAGTAGATGAATGGACAAAGAAAATGTGGTATATCCATACTATGGAATGCTTTTCAGTCTGAAAGACAAAAGAAATTCTCATATATTTTAGAATACAGATGAACCCTGAAAACATAGTATGTGTATATGAAGGACACAGAGTAGTCAAATTTATAGAGTCAGAAAATAGAATGGTCATTGTCAGGGGCTAGGGGCTAGGGACAACAGGGAGTTAATGTTTAATGGAAACAGAGTTTCAGTTTGGGAAGATAAAATGTTCTGGAAATGGTGGTGGTGGTGATTGCACAACCATGTGAATATACTCAATGCTGTTGAAATACGCACCTAAAATGGTGAAAATTATAAATTTTGTTATGTATACTTTACTACAATAAAAAAGTCCAGTTCCATAAACAGGGGAAACATAATTCCATGCCTAGTTTCAGAGACCACTTAGCTACCAGAAGGAATACTCTGTTCTCAGTGGAAGTCAAGATTTCAATAATTCCTTGGAAATCAGAAGATAGGATAGTAGACGATGTCTTCTCTCTAAATTAGAAGAACTTGGTGAGCACTTGGAAGATACTTTGGCTCACAAAAAAGAAAAAAATGGATCAAATTAATAGATTTCAGATTAAGCAACTAAATAAAGGATGTACAAGGACATATCCATGTCTAGTCTACACAAAGACGAATGTCATTTTTGTAAGGAAAGGGGACACTGGAAGAACATTTGCTCTACTTTAGCTAGAAAGAATTTAAAAAGGAAAAAGACAAACACTGGCTGGCACAAGAACCTCTTTCTGTTAAAGCAGCTGCTCTGGTCAATCCATAACTGCCTTTACCACAAAAAAAGAGAACTTTTCATGCAGTGGTAGAAACTGAAGTTTTCATATCTAATTGATATTGGGGTTACACTGTTATAAATTCTACTATGTTTCTATCATTCCTTCCTAGGAATAACCTGTCTCAGAGGTAGACATTTCAAATACATTCCAGACTCTCCCTTTGTCTTTGTCTTCTCTTTAATCAAAATACTTTTCTGCTAACTTTGTATTTTTTCCACTTTGGTGCATTTGATGGGAGGAAATTTTTTTTGTTAATGGGATGCTAGGACTAAATGTGTATACACAAACCTATTTCTTGAACTCCCAGCAGAATCCCCAGCCTATAATTTGATGATGGCACAGGCTAACTATCTAATTCCTGATGACTTCATGATCTACATCTCAGACCTTGAATCTGTCTTCAAGAGTCACTGGGGCAAAGAGAGTTTAGATATGGGATTCATAGAAGAGGTTAAACCCTTAAAGGTCTCTATAAATCTATGTCCTTCTTGAAACTGGCTAAAAATTCACTAAAAAACAAATGGTGGTTGTTGAAAAAAATCTGGTCCATTGTACCCACATAACTCCAGAAAAGACTTCTTATTCCCTATTGTAATCCTTATAATATCTCATTCATTCCATCCAAAAAATAAATGACTTGTATACTACTTTGTCCAAGATTTAAGGGCCATTAACAAGATTGTGCTTCCTCACTTCCCATAGTTCCCAACCTAATACCATCCTCTCTCTAGTCCCTGCGACAGTTGCTTAGAGTCATAGATCTATGGGTAGCAGTTTTTCATATACTCTTGCACTCACACTCCCAGTATCTTTTTTTATTCACTTGGGATAATTATGCCCCAAGAGTTTACAGAAATGCCACTTTAATTTTCATAATTATTTTACCATAGCATTAGAGTGATAAGCAGAATATGACCTCCCAGAGATGTCCATGTACTAATCTCTGGAATCTGCGAATATGTTATGTTAATGACCAAAGGGGATTAAAGCAGCATGATGGAATTGAGCTTGATAATGCTATGTGAGAAAGGACTGAGTACTATCGCAAGGCTGGAAGATGGTAGGAGGCCCCTAGTCAAGGAATGTGTGGGCGGCCTCTACGAGGTGGAAAAGGATTCTTTAAGGCAGTCTGGCTTGATACACTGTTTCTGGCCCATTGAGACCCATTTGGAACTTCTGACCATGAGAAATGTAAGGTAATAAAATTGTTTTGTTTTAAGCCACCACGTTTCTGGTAACCTAGGAAAGTAATACACTAAAGATACTTGGTTTCCGCTTTAAAACTGCACTCTTACACAATGTGTGGATGATCTTCCGTTATGTTCCTGTGAAAGCTTGACAAATTGATTCTCTGTATTTGTTGACAGTGGTAGCACAGAAATGACATAGTTTCCAAGCATCCGTGTTTTCAGAACAAAGCGCATTTCCTAGGGTCTGGATTTGAAACTGTGAGGTCATGCAAAATAGAAAGTCTCTTTCTCTTTAAAGGTTGGAAGCTATTTGTGACTTCCCTAGTCAAATGCTGAAAGCCAGCTTAGATAAAGGATTGCTTGGTCTCTTAGAATCAACAAGAATCAATGAGGATTCCTGGGCTCATAGGATCTCAATGTCCATTAGACATTTGATTCTTAGCTTTTACGAACTGGTTGCCCTTTAACAGAATTGGATAAAAGTGGACACAACTGAGTCTTTGCTCTAGAATAATTCATAAGAGACTATCTCTTGTCACCTACAGGATGCCTCTTAACCTCATGTACTCTAATGCTCCCCAATTCTTATCAACCTTTCCTTCTATTTGCACACGAAAACTTTGGGGGGTCTAATTCCAGAAATCAGAGACATAAATTTCCCACTAATATTACTTAGTTTAAATAACCTAATGAAGGTCAAACAACTAATAAGTGAAAGAAATGAGATGTGAAGCCAGGCAGTTTGACCCCAAAGTCTGTCATTTTTATCCAATCGTTACTCAGCATCAAACCAGCAAACCCCTATACAGAATTTTCTTTTATTAGAATATGATCATATACATTATTACCTGAAATAACGACCTTAGTCTCTAACTGGGACGTTTTTGCTTGCTTTCTTTAAATAGGAATTTTCAATGTAATTTTAATGGAGATAAATTTTCTTTCTTTCTGCTCTACCAATATGCCAGAAAAGCATATTAAATTACATGTATGAAGTCATCACATTATTATATAATACAGTATCTCTAATGGATCAATCTAATTTTTAATCATATAAATTTCAGTCTCCACTAACAGAGTGACTTGATCTTGTTCCTATGTCTTTCTTTTCCTATTTATAGAATAGAAATAGAATTCTAAGGCATATGACTTTAACATTTTTTAACATTTTATTTAAAAAATCACCCATTTAAAATTGACCTATTGGGGTGATGCATAATTCTATGAATTTTAACATAAAGATACAATTAGGATACAGATGAGTTTCATCACTCCCCCGAACTCTATACTATTCTTTCAGTCATGCCTCCTCTCATCTGTCACCATTGGCAACCACCGATTTGTTCCCCATCGCCACAGCTTGTCCTTTCACATGTCATATAAATGGAATCTCCCAGGACATAACTTTTGAGCCTGGCTTCTTCCTTTTCCTTTGCCTTTCCTTTCTTTTCTCTTTCTTCTGTTTTTCCTTTCCTTTCCTTTCCTTTCTTTCTTTCAGATTTTATTTATTATTTGACAGAGTGTGAGCACAAGCAGGGGTAGCAGCAGAGGAAGTGGGAGAAGCAGGCTGTCCACTGAGCAGGCAGCCTGATGTCTGGCTTGATCTCAAGGACCCCGGGGTTATGACCTGAGCTGAAGGCAGACACTTAATGGACTGAGCCACCCAGGAGCCCCAAGACTGGCTTCTTTCACTCAGCATAGTATCTTTCTGGTTTTTATTAGTAGTTTGTTCCTTTTGATTCCTGGGTAGTATTCCTTTGTGTGGATACACCACAGTTTGTTCCTTTACCCACTGAGGGACATTTGAGCTATTTCTGGTTTTGGGCAATTATGAGTAGAACTGCTATAAACACTTGTGAGCAGGTTTTGTATAAACACAAGTTTTCATTTCTCTAGGGAAATTACCAAGGAGTGGGTCAGGGCATAATCAGTTTTCTCTGAAGGTATGAAATCCTGGAATGTAGGGGACAGTTGGCTTAGTTGACAGTCTTTAAAAGGATCCTTTTTAAAAAAAGATTTTACTTATTTATTTGTCAGAGAGAGAGAGAGAGAGCACAAGCAGGGGGAGCAGCAGGCAGAGGGAGAAGCAGGGTTTCGCTGAGCAAGGAGCCCAATACAGGACTCCATCCCAGGACATGGGATCATGTGGGATCATGATTTGAGCTAAAAGCAGATGCTTAATAGATTGAGCCATCCAGGCATCACTTTTCTTCCTTCCTTCCTTCCTTCCTTCCTTTCTTTCTCTCTCTCTCTCTCTCTCCTTCTTTCCTTCTTTTCTTCCTTCCTTCTTAAGGATTTTACTTATTTATTTGTCAGAGAGAGAGAGAGTGAAAGGATCCTAAAACACGGTATGCATAAGCAGAAGGAAATTCTAATTTTTTCTTCTACTAGAGGCCAAAAAAGGAGGAAAGACCTTATTGTGAGCAGTGAAGTCATTGTACTTGTTACCATCCTCTGGGTAAAAGGATTTTGAAACTTGGTCTCAAATGTGGTTGCATGTTTTTTAAATCTCCACAGCCAGAAATCAGTGTATTTTCTTGGCAAACTTTAACATAACCTACCACATGGTAAAGGGGCAGCATAGTTAGTTAAATATCATTTAGGACAACTGTGGGTTTAGAAGAAACATTGTGTGTGTGTGTGTGTGTGTGTGTGTGTGTGTAAACATTGTGTGTGTGTGTGTGTGCGTGTGTGTGTGTGTGTGTGTGTGTGTGTGTGTATGGGAAAATCTATATATTGGGGAAAACCAACATTTTTTAAAGCCAGTTTTTAGGATAACAAATATTAATTAGTTTAGATATTTTCTTATTCAGTCACTGACAGAAGAAAATGCTTTATAAAAAGAGATGTGGATTATATCAATGAGAACCAAAACTGATCCTTTTTTTCCCTCAAAAAAGGTCTATTAGACGTAAGATACAAGGATCAGTCACCTTCTCATTAACCTCTCAAAATGAATCTATTCCACGACAGGCTTGAAATGTTTTCTCTCTAAAAGCTACCATGCAGTCTTCACAGTTAATTGTTATTCTTATCAAAGAATGACCCACATTAACATTTAGCTTGAGGTCATTAGCATATTTATAAAAAAAAGGGGAGTGGAATAAGCATTCTTTCCTCTGCCACTCTTTGTTGTAGAGTGCTATAAAGGAAAGTTGTGAGAAAAATACGAAGTAAATATTATTAACTAATATTTCAGACTTATCTATAAATATCAAAATGCCTATATCCATCTTAGCCTGGAACTGACAGAGTACTGATTGAATTTTAATTGCATTTAGATACAAAATGGTTTGGGGTCACTATGCTTTCTTTCTTGATGTAAACAGTGTTAAAGTAGTTAACAAAGACCATTGGCTGAGGACAGAGGTCACAATATAATCTCTTCATTTAGGTACATTGAGATTAATGATTGCAGCAAAACACTCTCTTTGATTATCCCATGAGATTGCATTTTTTTCCCTTGACACTATGGTAGGCATTCTAATACTGTGATAAATGAACTACTTAAAAGGAATCCAGATATGGACCATGCTCAACAGTTTGGAAGTTACTGAAATGTTTGAGTTTTGAATGAGCATGTGTCATATACAGATCAGGAAGGTTTTGAAAACTCTTGCTTCAAAAATTACTTATTAAAAAGTTTTGTATAATGTCAATAAATGACTTTTGGATTTTCATGGTTTATTTTATCTTCAGGAAAAAAGAGTTAAGATTATTTGAATTTCTTTTCTTTTCTTTTTTATTTTTTTTAAGAAAGAGAGAGACTACAAGGGCAGGGAGGGGCCCAGGAAGAGGGAGAGAGTCTTAAGCGGACTGAAGTGCTGAGCATGATCCCACAACCTTGAGATCATGACCTGAGCCAAAACCAAGTGTCAGATGCTCAACTGACTGAGCCACCCAGGAACCTTGGAATTTTTTTCTTTTAATTAGATTGTTTTCTTAGCTTGAAATCTGACAGTTGTGTTAGGACTGAGAAGGGTGAAATGCAAATCTAAGAGTTAACAGACATGATGAATATAACCAATGATTTTTCATCAATGTTAAGGGACAGAGAATATTTTCTTAGTTTCAACAGTTCACTGCAAATCCTAATATCAAAAATTTTCATGAGACTTGGTAATAAAACCCCTATTATTTAGTTCTATGTTAGAATTAGAGAAAATCCTGGTATGGTCCATTAGTCTAAACAACAGGAAAGAAGACAACAGAACATGCCCATCGCATCTATATAATTATATTTTTCAGGGCAAATTTTTGCAGGGGAAAGAAAATAGGAAATGTAGTAGAAAACTCCCAAAGTGTAAACTATTTTGAGAGAGTAAAGCATTTGGCGGAGTTTGATTAGTTGTTAACACGATAATTTCAGGAGAAAGAAGTTATCCTTTTCTACAAAATCCTTATTTCCAACACCATTGTTTTTTCTTACTTGGAAAATCTAGTTGATTAGGAGTTAAATTATGAAAGTATATTTTGCAAAAGAATAAGAACAGCATGGCTATAAAGACAGATTTGTCTATTAGTATTAAGGAAAAATTATGAAGATTAGAGAGTCTCTGCCTTGAATAAACTTGCATATATTTAATGACCTCACCTTCCCTTTTTGCTCTAGTATTTTTACAAGAGATTTCACTCTCACATATGTTGGATAAGCATATTTATGCCAAACACAAAGGTACACTGAACAATAACCTGAATTAACTGTATGTTTAACATAAATTCCTAGTTAAACTAGGTATCCTGAAGCATTCAGCTTTTCTCGGACATCTTCTCTTTATCCCATATCTGTTTTCTTCACTTCTGAAGACACAGGCATTAAACTTAGGTGGTAGAAAAAAAAATCTGTATTGTCAATGGCTTTCTCAGGATAAATAGTAACTGTCAGTGGCAGTAATGAAGAGATTTAGAAGTCTGAAATAGTCACTTTAAAAACTATGTTAACATATATTAACATATTTTGGTTTCTAAGAAAAAATATTTGACTTTTCTTTTTCCCCCATTGTTTTGCTTCTTAAAGTCCACAGATGAGTGAAATCTATGGTATTTGTCTCTCTCTGTCTGACTTATTTTGCCTAGCATTATACTCTCTAGCTCTATCCACTGGGTTGCAAATAGCAAGATTTTATTCTTTTTGAAGGCTAAGAAATAATCCATATACCACATCTTCTTTATCTGTTCATCAGTCAATGGACATATGGGCTCTTTCCATAAATGGCTATAGCTGATAATGCTGTTATAAACATTAGGGTGCACAGATTCTTAACTACAGAAAACAAACTGGAGGGCTTTGCTGGAAGGGAGGTCAGGGGGAGCATGGATAAAATGGGTGGTGGGTGTTGTGTGAGTACCGAGTATATACAAGTGATGAATCATTAAGTTCTACACCTGAAACTAATATTACACTGTATCTTAACTAACTGGAATTTAAATAAAAACTTGGAAAAAATAAAGTAAATAACAGATTCAAAAAAAAAAAAAAAGAGTAAGTCGAGCTGAGCATGGATTTTGGAAAGGCATGCGCAGATCTACCCTCCAACTCTTCCACTCCCACGTCTCTGAGCCTGCTTTTGTTATCGATCCTTTCTGTATCTGTTTCCTTATTTATACACTTTAGATAAAATACCAATATCCTATAGTTGTGGGAAGTATATAAGGTATCATATGTAAAACCTTTAAATACAGAGCCTGCCAGAGAAATACCAAATGTTATCATCTTTATTCTCAATTTGTATAGTTTCGTGTGGTTGAAATTTGGACAGTGCATATTTGGTCACTCAAAACAAGAAAGAAAACGGGAGTGCGAGGAGGGAAAAGTCTCTCTTTGCTGTTCTTCGCAGCAACCTTCTTTCTGCCCCACCACAGACAGTGGACTAGTCTCCGATAAACAGAATTTGTGTTTATAATCAATCAATGCATGATTAGTCCAGAATAGGAATGGAGGAAATGAAGAATGGCTTCATGGGGTGGAACACTTAGAAATTCACAGAATTGATGGTGAAAATGCTTAGCCATGGGAAGAAATAAAGTGAAAAATAAAGGGATTTACCAGGTCTTGATAAAGTTCCTTATGTGGTAGATACCATAAGTCCCTTGTGTTCCTTCTCTTTTAGTACCTACCTAGTCTTGCTTAGATTTCAACAAAGCTGAAAGAAGAAATGATATTTAAAAGCAGGCGGCTGGTTATGTGTTAGTCATTCAATTTTTGTTGAGGAGATGCTTGAAATAGTTGATGGGCATGAGTCATGGATTGGCTTTTTCAGGTTCCCAGACTACTGATGTAAGGGCCAAGGGCAGCCGCCCAAGATGGCCCATTCTGGCATGAAGATTTTTTTAAGCTAAAGGCAATCGAGACCATGAAGGCTGAAGAGAAACTTTTGCCCCTCCCTTAAATACATAGAAGAATCCAAATTGGCTGTCTTTCCCAGAATAGGGATTATTAGGAGAGATAAATTTCATCTGAGTGACCCATCTGTACGGCAGGGCAAACAACTAATTACCAAACATCTGCTTTTCTTCTTGTTGCTCTGTGAATACATTCCTTTCCTCTGATGTCCCAGGTCCCTACCCCCTCCCCCTTAGTTCAGAATGACATATAGACCTCATTTTGCCTGACTGTCCTCACTGTCTTTGGAATTTCATCGTTTGTGTGGATTCCTGGTAGGCACATTATTAAAATTGATTTTCTCCTGTTAATCAGTTCCCTGTCAATTTGGTTTTAGTCCAGCTAGAAGATGCTTGAAGAGGACAGGGATTCTCGCTCTCCAACACTGAGCACACCTGGAAATGATCCTCACCTGGTAGAATTCTGGTATAATACCCAGAGCAGCAGTGATGATCTGGTTGAGCCTCTCGTATTCGGCCGCCACAACAAACCGAAGTTGAATTCAAAATGAATGGGATATATTTCTCTTCACAGCAGTGGTGCCCAGGCTGGGGGTCGTAGAGAACTCCATTACAGCAAACCTGAAGATAGGAATTGGGGTTAAAGAAGTATCAGTTTAATTAAAAGTACTAGACCATCCTATCTCATGTGATACAATTATACTCTAGTTGCCCTTGACCTGAGACCAAATGTAGTATATTAATGATAAAAATTCAAAAGTTTGAAAAATGCATTTTCCCAGTATCGTTTAAATTTTATATATGCTATGATACAATGTAGCTTTTTTAGACTTCAAGCAT
Source organism: Mustela putorius furo (assembly GCF_011764305.1). NCBI lineage: Eukaryota > Metazoa > Chordata > Mammalia > Carnivora > Mustelidae > Mustela > Mustela putorius. Next base: position 15,148,719 of record NW_025421402.1, read on the forward strand.
GTTTTGTGCTCTGTTATCACACTCTATAAATATGAATTCTCTTTTGAATGTCAATGCTCCCAATGTAAAGAGGATTTAGAATTGCAAGTGAAAAATTGCCTTCATATATGTGTTTTTATTTTAATCAGTGTTTAATTTGAAAACACATTTATGGAAACCTCTCTCTCATCGATCTTTGCTTTTTTTAAATAAATAGCCTTTTCCTTATAATTTATATGATCATTTATTTACAAACCCAATCTTCAGACAAGGTAATCTCAACAGACTCTCACATTTACATATATATATATACATGTACACATACACACACATATATATGACATATATATGTATATGTCATAGGCCACCATATTAAAAAAAGAAATTTATATGGAAATTAATTTTGAAAAGCCCTTTTAATGATGTGTTTTTTTCCAGGAGCTGTAGAAGAAATTATGTGCTTGAACAATCAAATAATTATTTGCATGCTCACTTGAGGTCTGAGAGACTGACATTCTGTATATATAACAAATCAAATGCTAAATAGTTGCTGAAATGTAGCCTCAGAACCTACACTTGGCATAAGTCACGTAAATTAGATAGAAGCTTCCTGTGGCAGGCAAAATCAACCACTATTTAAAGGTGCTTCTCTTTTTCCATTTTGCACATCGCTATTTCTAGCTTGCACCAACTCGTGAATCAAGCTCAGTATAAAGTGGCAGAACGTGGGCTAAGTCTTCAAACACCACTAGTGTAGTACTTCATTCATTTTTCAAAAATTATCAAAGAACAAAGAAACAGCGCTCTTAAATTCAAAGTTTACCCCTGCAGGTAGCCATGCTAAATCAACTGTGATAAATTTCCTTTTCTGTATTTAGTTATTGAAAGACCCGCGGATCCCCTTACCCAAGAATTCAACACTGCCACAGGATGCAAACAGCAAGAGGTTCTTTATTGTTACGCAGGCAGCAAAAGGTTCTTTATTGTTACACAGGTGCCTGCGGGTGGTCAGCGCGCGCCTGCAGGTGGTCAGCAGCTCCTGCTAGCTGAGCACACCCGGCTGGGGTGGTGCAGGATTTTTATAGACAGGTACAAACAAGTCCCGGATGGGACGGGGCCGATTGGCTGACAATTTGAACATTTGAAAAAAGGCATACTTGGTGTTAGCGGATTGGCTTTGGAAGACCCCCTCGCGCAAAGAGAAAGGCGGGAAGGGGAAACAAAGAGGGGAAGTTTGACCTTATTACTCAGCAGAAAGACATCCTGCCTACCTGACTATGCAGCCCCCTGTCTACGTGACCTACGTGACCATGCAGCCCCCTTGCCTATGTGACCATGCCTCGGCTATTAGGAGAAGGTATCTTGTTCAAACAGGAGACAAGTGTCATGCCCTAAAAGCCAAGGGGTTACAGAAAGGCAAAAGAGCAGTTACATTGAATTCAACCCTGGGGGAAGGGTCTTTTCATTGCAAGGGGAGGAGGGGGTACTCTTACACAACAAAAGAGCAGTTAATTAGTTAACGACAGGGGGGGGGGGGGGTCTTTCATTATTAGCAGTAAGGATTCAGAATTAGTCTCATGCCAGAGATAAACTGGGTGACCTTCTCTTTGATGCCATACTCTGTGTGAAAAGTAAATTTGAAATTATGACCCATGTGTAAGACTTAAGCACAAAATTGCCATGTGTTTATTTGGGGATTTACGGATGCTGGTCATTTTTGCTTTCAGGGGAAAAACAATGCTCACCTTCTTCTAGTTTTATGACAGTGACCTAAAATCTTGCTCTTTGTCGTGTGGTCTTAAAGGATTTGTTCAAGTCCAATTCTCATGAAGAGAATTTCTAGACATTGAAGTACATCTAGTCGTTTTCTTCAGTAAGCTTCTCTAGTCCTTATCATTTTCTTGTGGGATCGTCACCGAAAGGTGTATTTAGTGTGGTGGGATCGTCACTGGAAGGTGTATTTAGTGTGGTGGGATCGTCACCGGAAAGGTGTATTTAGTGTGGTGGGATCGTCACCGGAAGGTGTATTTAGTGTGGTGGGATCGTCACCGGAAGGTGTATTTAGTGTGGGTGCATCAGAACTGGTTCATCCCATCTTCCCACTGCCATTCTCAGGCTCCTTTAGCCACATGAAACTTGTGAATTTTTTCGAGTGCCTTTTGGTTCAGATCATTGGTGGGTCCCCAAAGTGATATGCTCAAGCAATTATTTCTCTCGGGAGGTCTCCACGTAAACAGAATTATTTCTTAATTTCTAATTCAAGTTTCAAGTTAGCTGTCTCAGAAAACATAAACGGAAATTTCACTAACTTGAGTTGATAAGTGTGTACCTCATATCTGAATAGCCTTTTCCTTGTTCTACAGTTTTCCTAAAGCAAGTCTATAATGTAGTGATTCTCAAAATACAGTTCCTGAAACAGATGCAAAGGATTCACCTGGGGACATGTTAGAAATGCAAATTTTCACACTCCACCCAAGATTTACCAAATTTGAGTTCCTGAGGGTGGGACCTGCAATCCGTGTTTTAATAAGCCTTCCAGGTCTGATGATCACTGGGGTTTGAATAAATGGTAAGTTTTGCATATGTATTTCTAGTCCTCCTGATATTGTGGTGATTTAGCCTAACAATTCTTAGTCTCTTTTCTGTCTCTTTCCAACTTCTCACCCAAGAAATATATATTCATAGTTAACTCTAAACAGAAATTTACAAACGATTGCTTTCTCTTGAGATTTTAATTGACTTCCTTTATTCTCTTTAACTGTCAATACCTGTGTATGTCCTTAATCCTTAAAAAGAAAAATAAGCCTTTGCTTAATGCATCGAAGATTTCTTTCTTTCTCCCAGAGAACATTTTTTTAATGGGCAAATTTATTCCAGCATTTTTCCCTTCAAAAATCCTGAATTTAATTTTATTTTATGGAGGTATGTTCATCACATAGTGTACATTTAATGGCCTAAAATAATGCAAAACTTAGGCATAATGGCAATTCAGGAGACTATGTACCAAAAAAAAGTATAGATAGTAACTGCTAGATTTAAAACATTTCTTAGATGATAGCCACTGCTTGGCCAGTGTCAGCTGTAATAATTTGTATTTTGATCCATATTGCTTCAACAACTCACTTCCTTAATTACTGTGTCTTTTTGCGGTGAATCTTTTGAATTTAGTAACAGCTTTAGTACATTAAATGTGTGGTGTTGTTGTTGACAAACAGGAACATTATTTCATTAGGTGAAATCCTACCTTCAAAGTAAGGATTCTCTGCATCATTTGTCAATAAAAGCCATTTGCAAACTCCTGTCTGGCTGTGTTATTGATCTGATTCCTAAACTGCAACTAATATGAACATTAATCTGCACATGGCCATAATTTTAAAATATTTCCGCCAAACCATGGAAGGTCCTGCTCACAGTTACTCATCAGTGTCATGGAAACTAACAGCCAGTTGTAGCTGAATGGATTTGTTGCAAGGAAAATTCAAGTCATTCAATCAAATACAAATTCGGGAGTTCGTTGCCATTTCAATAAACTAATATTTCCTGTGAAGATGATAAAAAATGAGAAGGCTAAGATGTTCATGAGGAGGAAGGGTTTTTATGAGCATCCTTTCTTTTCCTTGGGGTCTTCCTGATAGACTAGTGGAAAAATTGATTATGACAAATCATGGTTTAGGAAGCAAGTGATTTCACCAGGAGTGTTTAGTGAGAAAAACATATTTTGCTGACTCATATGAAAAGATATACCTTAGTTTCCGGAGAATAGCACCTATGTCCACAGATGCTTTTAGGTTTTTGACACTTCACTGCCTTGCATACCTCGCCCCTGTGGTCCTTTCTTAACTTCTGGGTTTTAGGGCATGAAAGCCATGTTTTACGTAAGACATCATATCCAAGAATGATACCATTTGGCTTCCCTGGAGACATCCAATCAACTTGAAGGGATCTGCAATGGATAGAATAATCAATACCTCTGAAAAGATAACATTTAACATCACTGCTCTCAGCCTCATGTACTTCCAGTTAATCTCCCAGATTGGTCAAAAGGTCCATTTTGTCAAGAACTTCTTAATTAAGAAGCTGCAGCAAAAGAATATATACAACTACCATACAGTATGTTTAGAGAATCCATGAAAACCATGGAAGCTTTTGGGAGGATAACATATGACGAGAGTCCAGTGATCTCCCACTCTAAACTACAGAGACAGGAGAGTACCACTGTTTTGGTTAATCAGGAAAACCAACAGGAAAATTTGGTTGGACAAGGAAAAATAAGACACAGGTAATATGAAAAGGTGGTAAATAAGGTGGAAATTAGAACATGTTGCAGACCTCATCTATCCTTAAAATCCCCATCTCCTTTGCCTTCCTTTCCCAGCTCACACATAGCTGTTCATAGATATGTAGCTAGAAAACCACAGTGAGGGTCTCTGAAGGTTCCTAGGCAATTTCAGCTTTCTTGACCCCCATCACCTGCCCCTTTTCCCTGTCTGTTAAACATGATGTCTGCAACTTCAGCAACTGCAACTGCAACTGCAGCCACTTGAGAAAGATCATAAGAATCTCCAAGAGAGGCACCATGATATTTGGTACAGGTGAACCAACACCAGCCACCATTTACAATCTCTGGAACTATTTACTTAAGCCGCTGTTGTTGGGTGTCTTTTTACCTGAAGCCAATATAAATGTGCAAATTGACAAAATCTTATTATCCATGGATAAACTTACCAACTGGTAAAAAAAAAAATCGATAAATGTATTATTTATAAATTATATCATGATAAACTAAATGTAATATCCTTCCAAATATACTTTGCTTAGGCATATTTTGATATTTGACTAATATAAAAAGATTTGTTTCTCTAATAATTTTTTAAAAGATTATTTATTTATTTGAGACAGAAAGAGCACATGAGCATGGGGCGGTGGGGAGAGGAGAGTGAAAGGGAGAAGCAGCTCCTCAGTGAGCAGGAAGACCTACATGGGGCTGGATCGCAGGCCCCTGAGATTATGAGCCACACTGAAGGCAGAACCTTAACCTACTGAGCCACCCAGGAGCCCCTCTAATAATTCTTTAAATATCATAGTTGGACATGTTTTGTGGCAAGAAATATAGGAATTGGAAATTCCCATAACAAATATGTTTACATCATTGTATTCTATGGGATGCTTGATTTTTAAAAGTAGAGCAACAATCATTCTAAATATGAGTATACTATTTTGGGGGGAGGTTGGTATACAATAAGGGCATAGTATTCACCTAAAACTTAACTGCAGTCTCAATGATCTATTAATATTTCTTTTGTTGAAATAAATGAAATCATAACATTAAGCTGTCCACTAGGAATCAACCCTGAATAAGATGATTTGCTCTCATGTTAATATCATAGAACTTTCATTTTGCAGTTAGGACTACTTGCCAGAATGATACAGCCTAGATGACTCACCATACTATCTTTAGCATTTTTAAAATAAGCTCTATAAGCAGAATAGTTAAAAATTTTAATAAAGTCCCAGAGATTTGAATATGACATATTCTTGAATTTTTTTAGCATGGCAAAGGAAGCCTTCCTATTTTACATGGAAATGTAAAATAATAATTACTTTTATTCTCATTATTTTCAAAACAAGGGTAGAACTTTGACATTCAAGATGAATTCTATTTTTATAATTCTAAAATTTCCAACTATAACAATTAACCAATTACAAACAGTTATCAGGCACTTTTACATAGAAAACATTCCAGTAGGTAATTTGGAAGAGAGCAAGCACACATAAGCTTATATAAGCTATACTTTAAAGTTCTTACAATAAAAATCTTACAATAACTTATGTGACCACTTTTCTGCCATTGTGTTAAGTGGTATTTTTCTTACACCTTTCATTTTAAGAAGAAATGTATCTTTACAGGCAAAATTACTGGACCCTATCAGAATTCCAAGTGACATCACATATTAGGAATTCAATTAAGCCCAAACATTTACGTTAAAAAGCAGCAGTCAAGATAAACCTTGACATTTTAATAGACTGCTAAAAAAAAAAAAAAAAGAAAATCATTATTTCATTTTCTTGGGGGTACAAACATAACACATTCACTAATAAGACTCTGTAGATAGGAAATTAATGTCACCTACAAGAGAACAGTTTCATAGGTGACTTGTATAGTCACCATTATTATTCTAAGGTCTTTATCCAACTTTCAAAATTAATTCCACATTTTCCAGATACCTCTTTTGTATTCACTGCATAATCAACCACAGGAAAGACTACATTTAAGTGACATTCAAGGGTCTGACTTTTCTACAAAAGCCAGTGAATTAGTAAAGTCTAGAAAACACCAGGTAGAATACCACACCATTGTAACTTTTTCTTCTAGCAGAAAATAAGTGTGGAGTGAGACTACTTATATTTTTAGTGATAACATGAACAGTTTTGCTTTTGAGGATCTGAATCAGATACAAGAAGATAAATGATCAAAGAAGAGTAACAAGTTTAACACCTATACTACACCTCTCATTAGAACCAAAGAAAATGACACGGAACAACCTTTGGTTGCTGATCTGAAATGAAACGGGAAAATGACACAGAAAAACCTTTGGTTGCTGATTTGAAATGAAAGACATCTCTGAGAAATATGCACCACTATTATCTGGATTGATGGTTTCATTCCTTTAATGTTTAAGAGTAAAATAGAAGAAACACTCTTATACCATAGACATGAACGTTAAATATCAGGGAAACAAACTGAAGCTTTTTGGTATAGATTAGTAAAGGCTGTATGCTCATGCAGAAAAATCAACCAACTGTAAGTCCTTGAATGGATTTTTTGGGTAGATCTGTTCATAAAGTCATGATTGGAGTATAATTAACTCCAGAACACTAGGGACTAAAATTAAGCTACCTTAATAAAGTTTCAGATGAAAGCCATTATATCTATACATATTTTGATACATGGATTCGTTGATACTGTTCAGACATTTTAGTTGGAGTTTTTTTTTTTTTTTTTTTTAATTACATCACGTTGTTAGTTCATCTACTATTTTACTTCTGTTACTACTATATACTACTGTGGCCACCACCACAATAATCACCACTTTCAATTCTTAATTTGGGAAGTACAAAATAACATTGAGGATAGAAAGGAGTATGGAAAAAATCATTTATCACCCACCCTTATGCAGATGAATATTAACATGTTACATGTCAGACAGACTTTTTAATGAAGAATTAGGGTTCCCTGGTATCTTTAATATTTTATTACCATTTTGTCAAAATGTTCTTGTTTGAACCAAAGAAAAAAAATCTTCATATACTTTGAGATATCAGTCTAGATTATGGATCTGGATTACCTGATCATGTTTACAAAGACTTTTTTCCCCCTTTATTTAACTTGGTTATTTTTCTCAGTTATTTATGTAACACTTAAATTCTTCCAGATTATGGCTATCACAAATGATCAGGTAACTTTTAATACAGGATTAAATAAATGTTGTATGATGAAAATATTAACTCTCATCTCTCAAATCAAGTCATTGCATATTTAATTATCTATGAGAATATTTAACATAACCTGTAATAGCTAAAAAATCAAAAGACAAAATATGAGTCCTTGGGTAATAGTTAATACAAAACACACATAAGCACAGATCACCGTTTCTAGACTAAACAGTGAGGATCTCATGGGACAAATGCCTGTGGACTTGAATTCAGGAATGAGGACGGGAAGGAAATGGCAGGAAAATCAACATAAGCCAAAGTCAAGGGTGGGCATCATCCTACATGTGTATGGAAGAGTGATGGGACCAACCTGCAGAATCAATAAGCTACATCTGGCAATAAAGGAGGGACAGTTGAATAAAAGAAAAAAGTTTATGGAGTCCCTCAGATACCATGTGGCGTTTGATAGCAAAGTGGTATGACTGTGCAGTGTTGTCACTACCAGAAGATAAAGCCGCATGAGAATTAGTGACCTGACAGGTTAGAGACAGAAATGTCAGTGAGCTACATTAGTAACTCAAGGACAAATGAATGTTGAATGGGATTTCCCTCCTGTATGGGATTTTGAACTACAGCCCCAAACAGGATGACAGATAATGAGTTCCTCCACTTACAAGTGGGAAGTATTTCAACTCTAAAGGGAACATCAGGAGTCTATTGATTTCTGAAGATAAAACTGCTCTTTAACATTGGCCCAAAAGAGCCAATAACCCAAAATAAACAGAATTCTAAGAGAGTTTTAGAAACTCTCACTAAATATTTAGTGAATATTTATTAAATGCCTCCTATATGTTGGGCACTGTTCTATATTCTTCAGTGAATAAGACAGATGAAATCTTCTTTTTATACAAAACTTAAATTTTCCTTGGTTAAGAAAGACAGTAAAGAAACACATAATTATATCATATGTCGGGTGGGTGGTCTGAGAAGGCCTGGGTCTTCCAGGCAGAAATTTCAAAGAAGGGAAGAAGCAAACCCAGAGGAGTTTCTAGGCATAGGGAGCAGGAGGTGTAAAGGCACAGAGACAGCAATGTGCTTGGCTTGTTGAAGAGTCAGTAAATCTAACAGGACTGGACTGGACTGAGCAAGAGACAGAATGTTGGAAAATGAGATCATGTGGGTGTCGGGAGGCTGGAATGGGGGTTTTCTGATGGTGTAGGATTCTGCACAACACAGAAAAAACTGGATTTGTTTTTGAGTGTGTTGGAAAGCCATCGGAGGTTTTTGAGGCAAGGAGCAAAAGAGGCGTTATTTACTCGGTGAAGAGTGACATCAAATCCACCCCTTAAATTCTGCTAACATATGGGAAGCTGAAGAAGGCATTCCGAACATGTCACTTAGGGACCCCGGAAGCGGAGAAATGGGAAGCACTTGTTCTCATGGTTGTACTTATTGAGATATAGAAATGTCTAAATCTAATCTATTGTTGTCCCAGGAGAATAGTAAGGAGTTCAGGAACAGCTTGACATGGAGCTTGACAGTCTATATAAGCAAAGAAAAGGTGCTTTCCTTTAGAGAAAGATAAGAGAATCCTGTGGCTAGGTATTATCCAGAGCAGCTGCAGTGGAAAGATAAAATGAAGAGTGCCACATAGCACAGATCGTGAGGTTCTCTTCAACCATGCAATCCTGCAACTCACCTAGGCTTGAGCCAGCTTAAAGATATACTGCTCATGATGGCAGCCTTCTAGGAAGAGGAGACTCCAGAAAGAAGAGTCCTTGGGACGTCCTACTCTGTTGGCACCACCACAGATCAGTTACAGAGAGCAACCCTCATGTCTGGGAACTTGGATATGTGGAGATCCTCTCAGGACCTCTCAAGGGAAATGCAATTGTCCAGAAAAGTGTCACCTGACACATGGAGGCCTTTGATGGTCACTCAGTGTTGTCAATGAAATAATAACATTGACACACTAGATTAAAGGGGACAGGAAAGAAAAAGCAAAGAGAAGGGAATGGGCAAGGTGTGATCAAGCTGAGCCTGTGACATGGTAGAATCTTTGAACCAGACATGAGCTTAATATTTTGCTGAAGACAGAAAAGACTTTTTAACACTGGATCATGAATCTTAATTACCAAAGTGAGACTCATAACTAAAAATAATACAAAAGCCATAAGATGTTTCTGAGAGACATTCAAGACTTGAAGAGAGGACAACCAAAGGACTATGTTTAAGACAGCAAGTAGTGAGCAAAGAGCAAAGATTTTACCTCTCTGTATCTCAATGAATTGAGACAGCTACATAAATGGGTTACATAATCTTAAATGATGAAAACATGAGCCAGGGTGGTGGTGGTGGAATGGAAATGGAGATGAGGTCTCCATTAAGATGATGTGTCAAAAGGAAATGTACTAAAATTGCTATTTAGTCAACTCAGGAGATTAAAAAAAAATTCCAAGATCTATGTCTGTAATAGCATGCAGGTGGTGGTGCATTTGTGAAAATGGCTGTTGGGAAAGATAATGAGTTAGGTGAGAATGAGCTGCTGAGGTTTGAGGTAGTGGAAGCGATGGGTGGAGAGCACTACAGAAAATCAGTAGACAACTGCATACATGAGACTAGAGTGTAGGGAGAAAACAGGGCCAGAGACCTTTGAGACATTGGAATAACCAAAACTGTGATGTTTAAATTATCTGATTAGGAGGGAGAGCCTTTCTATTCAGGACACCCATAATGAATAAATGGATTTGGAATGGACCCAATAAAAGAAATGAATGGGTATTCAGAGTGCAGGGGACAGTGTAGCCCTTAAAGACCAAAGTGTATGAGGAAGAGATGGATTTGGCTGAAATCCACACGGTCTACCTCAGGGACTAAGCAGCTTCTGTGGAAGTTAAAAGAGTTTGGGAAAGAGAGGTTGCTGAGGAAATGGCAGGGGTACTGATGGCAGGGACTTAAGAGTAAGCTCGCTATTCTGTAAGGTCTTTTAGTCAAACAGTGTGTCTGTTATCAGAACTCACTGGCTATTAAGATAATAATGGCTGGATTATAATATTGGATTGTATCTGTACAACGGTAGTAAATGTACCTCAAATGAGCCCTTTCAAGAGGGATCCTTTAAAGACCCTAACAGAGGGATACCTGGCTGGCTCAGTCAGTAGAATATGCCACTCCTGATGCTAGGGTTGTGAGTCTGAACACATGTTGGACATACAGCCTATGAAAGAAAGAACGAAAAAATGAAAGAAAGAAAGACAGACTCTAACAGAAAGTTCCAGGTCAAATTAAAATGTGTCTCCAGTTGTCCGTATTGGTGAGAGAGGAAGTTTAAAATATGGGTGAAGAAGAAGACTGATTTGACATATTACATCTACAGCCCAACATTCTATTAAAAAAAGATTAAGTTTTTCACACAAAATATAAAATTTTACTTCAGTCACTGAAAAAAATCAGAAAGGGAAAATTAAAAAAAAAAGTCATACTCTAAAAAAAAAAAAAAAGAGGCCTCAAAATTTCACCTCAAATTTGGTGAGCTGAAAGAGGAAAATCTTTTTCTACAAGCTATAACCTCTTTTGCTATTTTGAACCCTAAACTAAGTAATTTGAAAATATAAGAGGATTTATAAATGATGATAGTGGTTTAACCTTCATTTAAAGACACACAGCCTGTGCTGCTATCATAAAGGCTTCTGAAAAGTCCGTATGTAAAAATATAATTTATATCATTCAGTAGCTTCAGGCAAATTTTTAAACAATTATTTGCGAATGCTACAAAGACATTATACCACAGATTCCTCATCAATAAAACAGCCCTGAACTGATTTGGAGCTGAAAACACTGCCATGGTTCCAATTAAAAACAATAAAAGACATGATCTGTGTTCTCTCTCTGCTTTCCTTTGACCCTCATCCATGGAAATTAGGCACTTTGGAATACTAGCAGTAACTAATAAAATCTCTTTCTTGTTTATATTCTCTTACTTTTTTTTTTTTTAAAGCTTATCCAGGTATAGAGAATAAATAAGTAAACTTTCCAGGCAGCCCAGCACTAAGTGAAGCCGTCAGCTCCCCTGTTTATCATATTTTAGCCCAAACCGAAGATAGCCAGCTATCTTCATCCAGCATAGACTCCACATTCTCAAGGACCAGAATTAATGAATTAACTATTGATTAAATTCCACTCTAGCAAATCCACCAAGGCAAATAAATGAACTACCCAGGGCACGTGTAGGCCATGGCCAGACATGTCTGGGCTATCGATCACTAGTTAGTATTCTTTTGGGATATAGAAGCAGCTGATGATAATATGACAAGTATGGAAAATGTGATGTAGAAGCAGAGTTTATTTCTGGAGGAACAGTGTAAAGAACTAGAAGTGCTCGTGTGATCCTTCGACATTGTTTGCTATAGTGTCTTTGGTTTATATGTAATAGGAAAAGCATGTATAAGTGCTTGTGCTGCAGACATTATAAGGCATAAATTAAGACAAATACAAAGATGACCTGATGCATTCCATGGATATAATCAAACAGGCTCAAATACTATCTGTATATGTTATTAAAATATATGAAACTTAAAGGTTACTGACAACCGTGCCCTACCAAAAATAAACAAAGAATCCAAGAAATATGCGTCTTATTAGAAACCAAGTTGTTCTAAGTGCTATAGAAGTTAACTCAGTCTGCTGACATTTTTCTGGAAAACTTCTCATTTGATTTTGCTCATTGCTAATACAAAAGAGATTTTTTTGAACCAAAATAAAAACATAACTAACAAGTATACATTGCCAGAAGTATAATAAAATTACACAAATAATAACATGCACATAGGAGGCTAACTGCTTTGGTGTTGGTATAATTTTGATTAATGGCTTGGCAGCCTGTGGCTGCTCATTAGAGTTGCCTTTGGAAATTGTTGCTCTTCTATGATGAATCATTTTTAGAAAGGAAAGATTTTCCTTGCCAATATTTGGTTGTGAATGATTTCTATCAAGTTTTTTCTTTAAAAAAAAAAAAAATGGAAGCAAGGAAGGTAGAAAGAGAAAAAACAACAAAAAGGAAATAAAGTTGGAATGGCTGGATGGCTCAGTCAATTAAATGTCTGACTCTTGGTTGCAGCTCAGGTCACGATCTCAGGGTTCTAGAGACTGAGCTTCTGCTCAGTGGTGAGTCTGCTGAGATTCTCTCTCCCTCTGCCCCTGGCCCCTCCCTTAAAAATAAATAAGCACTTTTTTTTTTTTAAGGAAATAAGGGGGTGCCTGGGTGGCGCAGTGGGTTAAAGTCTCTGCCTTCGGCTCCAGTCATGATCCCAGGGTCCTGGGATCGAGCCCCACATCGGGCTCTCTGCTCAGCAGGGCGCCTGCTTCCCCCCCTCTCTCTCTGCCTGCCTCTCTGCCTACTTGTGATCTCTGTCTGTCAAATAAATAAATAAAATCTTTAAAAAAAAAAAAGGAAATAAGTTTGCTAAAGGGATTAGAATTAAAAAAATACATATGTGGTTGAGAGGGACTTTCTGTGGCTGGCCAATACAGAGTAGACCTATTACCACCTCTTTCTCTGATCAACACTAAAAAGTATGCAAAACAGGAAACAACCATCCGAGGATTCTGAAAGGTTTAACAAAGACAGATAGAGACAATTAGGAGACAACAGAGACAGATCAGGAGGGGAGCTAAAACTTGGGGAAAAAAGATGAAAGATTGAATTTGTCATAGTTTCTTCTCTTATTTCCCCAGTTTAACCCAAGAGCAGTCCCAGTGTAGAACTGTGAACTGGGAAAGAAAAATCTATGTGAGAAACCCTCTTTCTGGCCAGAGTACAAAAAGACCTTATAACCCAGAGAGTGTGGGTGAAATCCCTGTTTTTTTTCTTTTTTTTCCTCTGGACTCTGCTCTGAAGATGACTCTAGTCAAGGAGCTGCACTATAGCAGTCCTGGTCAAACAAGAATCTAAAATCCTCCCCCAAAAATCCTCTTTCCAACCAGAGAAACCAGGACAAGAAGCTCCTGTGGTCAACAACAACAACAACAAAAATGGTGTGGGGGAGAATAACCCTCTTTTTCCTTCTATTTTCTCTCATCTTATCACACCCAAAACAGTCTCATTTGCATAAAATGTAAGGTAACTTGGAAAGCCAAAATTCCAAAAGAAACCATGTCTTTTTAACCAATCCCACAGAGGAAGTACAAGGAAAATCTGGAAAACCTAGACATTTTGGGAGAAATCTCACAGAAGAGAAAGCAAGGTGATCTTCTAATTCTGTGTATGCACCAACACAAGTCCCGACTCAACTCCAAACTATACATGCATGGTTGCTTCCTATACGAAATCTAAGCATTGCAGCAAAGACTTTGAGACCTGAACCATTACATAATCCCTCAAACAAATACCAGATTAGCCACTGAAAAGTGCACGCATGGAGCAGACATGCATAGCAAAACTTTTGAAAAATGCACTGACATTGGAACCACTGGGCATACAAAGCAAGACAGAATTTGCAGTCTGAAGTTAACCATATGATTACCTGCTAAATGAAGCAAACCAAAATTTCATCCCTCAAATTTTTAACAGGACTCAAATTATCACAACCTAATATTTAAATTGTCTAGGAAACAATCCAAACCCATCACTCAAAAATTACACAAATCAAAAGAAAGCTAAGTGGTTATCTGAATATCGACAAATTATGATTGATAATGAGAAAATTATCAAGAAAGAAAAAGGATATTACACCATGATGAAAGAATCAATTTACCAAGACATAGCAATCCTGAACATGTATGTACCTAATAATAAAGCATGAAAACATATGGGGCAAAAAACAGATAGCTCTAAAAAAGAAATAGATAAGCCACAAATATATTTGGAGATTTCAACATTCTTCTCACAATGTTTTTGAGATCAATGCCAGGGAATGTAACAAAGGCTTTCATCAGTCCAACTGTAATTTTCTACTTGATCATGAGTTTTAGCTTTGCCTTTCATCCCAGCTTTCCACTGATCCTAGGTAGCCTTAATTCCTATGAACCTGTTTGTTTCTCCTGAGAATCCTCTTCTGATCTCCTGGAAGTGGAATATGCCAGAAGTAGACATATGCACGCATAATATGGAGGTGAGGAACCTTTAATTTTTTGATGATTAATTTTATGCATCAACTTGACTGAGCCACAAGGTGCTCAGATATTTGGCTAAGTATTACTTCAGGTTACATCTGTGACGTTGTTTCCTAGTAGATTAGCATGTGAAATGGTGGACTTGGTTAAGCAGATTGCCTAGTCCTTGTAGGTGGGCATTACCCAATCAGCTGAGAATCCAAATAGCACAGAAAGGTTGAAGAAGGGGAAATTCCCTTTCTTTACCTGACTTCTTGAGCTAAGACAAGTCAGTCTTCTCCTGTTCTCAGCTTTGGACTGGAACCTACACCATTTGTTTCCCTGATCCTCAAACCTTTGAGAGACTATACCACCTGCTTTCTTGGGTCTTTAGTTTTGGGTTCTGTTTCTCAGGAGAATACTGACTAATTATAGGTTCTAACTAGTTTTTTCAGACTTTTACTAATCCTATGATTCCAGCTTTGAACCTTAACCCATCTTTCTCTTCTTTACTATCTTTAAAGTTTGTAAGTGCTTAGATACTGAGGTTCTCTGCAGGGCAAATTAGTTTGTTTTCCATCATTATCTCCCTCTGCCAACCAACACTTTGGTTGTAAACGTTCTCCACTGTACTAAGTCATTTGTTTCTCCTTGCCAAATATTGCTCCCAAAACTGTGTTAAAATCTCTCTTCTGTTGTCTGCTCTGTTGTTTTCCTTACTCTTGTTGTAAAACACCCTTTTTAATGTTTTTGCCATCAGCTTAGTATATTTGAGAGTAAATTTGAAACACAACTAAAAAAATACTGTTCCTCTGCTAGTATCTGTAGGAATCTTTCTTTTCAAGATATTTTATTCATTTATTCATGACAGAGAGAGAGAGAGAGAGGCAGAGGGAGAAGCAGCTTTCAGGACTCAATTCCAGGACTCTGGGATCATGACCTGAGCCAAAGGCAGATGCTTAACCAACTGAGCCACCCAGATGCCCTGCAGGAATCTTTTTAAAGGAAAAAGGTATTCTGGAAACACAGACACAGACAAGCATTTTTAAATTTCTAATAAAGCTTACAGATTTTTACCTACAGCTGGATATGCAATTTAAGACATATTCTTTATGCCATTCACCTAGGCTTGAGTCATGAGGATGTTAACAGACAAGATATTTGACAACATCCACCCACCTAACTATAATTCTTCCTTGAGTTCTTTGACTGGACTCAAATGTTGCATCTTTCATGATGCCTTCACTGGTAATCCTGGGTAGAGTTTGGTGTTTTTTTCTTTATGTTTTTCCTGCATATTATAAACATATATTATGGTGTTTTTCACATTGTTCTGTAAACATTTGTTTAGGGCCGTGTCTCCAGTCAGTGGACTGAAACTTTGAAAATTTAAAACCATGCCTTATACATTTTTGTATTACTTTTTCTTCTTATATTATTATAGCCACAAATGTATCTGCTGGTAGCTTTTTCGTTTGATTATTTTGCCTCTGTAGAGTAGGCAATTCTGTGGATAGATGGGGAAAATCTGATGGGATTATCAATTAATTAGCACATCTGAAATTAGATGAGTATATATAGAGTGTTGGATAAAAGATATATTCAAGGACACAAGATATGATCTTTGCCCTGAACAGCCAAGCATCCAATTACTTGGGGTTTTCTAACTATTTTAGCCTTCCGTTCTAGTAGAGATATTTTTTTTTTTTTTTTTATAGTGAACAAAGAAAGTTTTTAATGGGAAAAAAAAAATTACAGATCCAGGAACACAGATAATCGAGAATCAAAGAGAACTACTCTCAAATACCAAAACTGGTCTCTAATCATTATACTTTTTTTGCCCCAACGGTTAGTGACATGTGTTGAGCTAGACTTCAGAATTAATTAGAAGTCAGTTAATGTCATTTGCCTTCCCACCCCCAACTTTTTTTTAATGGGAGCTTCTATTAAAGCATTCATGTCTCTGTTTCATCATTTTTTTTCATTTTATATAATTTTTTATTTTTTATAAAAATATATTTTTATCCCCAGGGGTACAGGTCTGTGAATCACCAAGTTTACACACTTCACAGCACTCACCAAAGCACATACCCTCCCCAATGTCCATAATCCCACCCCCTTCTCCCAAACCCCCTCCCCCCAGCAACCCTCAGTTTGTTTTGTGAGATTAAGAGTCACTTATGGTTTGTCTCCCTCCCAATCCCATCTTGTTTCATTGATTCTTCTCGTACCCACTTAAGCCCCCATGTTGCATCACCACTTCCTCATATCAGGGAGATCATATGATAGTTGTCTTTCTCCGCTTGAATTATTTTGCTAAGCATGATACGCTCTAGTTCCATCCATGTTGTCGCAAATGGCAAGATTTCATTTCTTTTGATGGCTGCATAGTATTCCATTGTGTATATATACCACATCTTCTTGATCCATTCATCTCTTGATGGACATCTAGGTTCTTTCCATAGTTTGGCTATTGTGGACATTGCTGCTATAAACATTCGGGTACACGTGCCCCTTTGGATCACGATGTTTGTATCTTTAGGGTAAATACCCAATAGTGCAATTGCTGGGTCATAGGGCAGTTCTATTTTCAACATTTTGAGGAACCTCCATGCTGTTTTCCAGAGAGGTTGCACCAGCTTGCATTCCCACCAACAGTGTAGGAGGGTTCCCCTTTCTCCGCATCCTCGCCAGCATCTGTCATTTCCTGACTTGTTGATTTTAGCCATTCTGACTGGTGTGAGGTGATATTGCATTGTGGTTTTGATTTGTATTTCCCTGATGCCGAGTGATATGGAGCACTTTTTCATGTGTCTGTTGGCCATCTGGATGTCTTCTTTGCAGAAATGTCTGTTCATGTCCTCTGCCCATTTCTTGATTGGATTATTTGTTCTTTGGGTGTTGAGTTTGCTAAGTTCTTTATAGATTCTGGACACTAGTCCTTTATCTAATATGTCATTTGCAAATATCTTCTCCCATTCTGTCAGTTGTCTTTTGATTTTGTTAACTGTTTCCTTTGCTGTGCAAAAGCTTTTGATCTTGATGAAATCCCAATAGTTCATTTTCGCCCTTGCTTCCCTTGCCTTTGGCGCTGTTCCTAGGAAGATGTTGCCGCGGCTGAGGTCGAAGAGGTTGCTGCCTGTGTTCTCCTCAAGGATTTTGATGGATTCCTTTTGCACATTGAGGTCCTTCATCCATTTTGAGTCTATTTTTGTGTGTGGTGTAAGGAAATGGTCCAATTTCATTTTTCTGCATGTGGCTGTCCAATTTTCCCAGCACCATTTATTGAAGAGGCTGTCTTTTTTCCATTGGACATTCTTTCCTGCTTTGTCAAAGATGAGTTGACCATAGAGTTGAGGGTCTATTTCTGGGCTCTCTATTCTGTTCCATTGATCTATGTGTCTGTTTTTGTGCCAGTACCATGCTGTCTTGATGATGACAGCTTTGTAATAGAGCTTGAAGTCCGGAATTGTGATGCCACCAATGTTGGCTTTCTTTTTCAATATCCCTTTGGCTATTCGAGGTCTTTTCTGGTTCCATATAAATTTTAGAATTATTTGTTCCATTTCTTTGAAAAAGATGGATGCTACTTTGATAGGAATTGTATTAAATGTGTAGATTGCTTTAGGTAGCATAGACATTTTCACAATATTTATTCTTCCAATCCAGGAGCATGGAACATTTTTCCATTTCTTTGTGTCTTCCTCAATTTCTTTCACGAGTACTTTATAGTTTTCTGAGTATAGATTCTGTGTCTCTTTGGTTAGGTTTATTCCTAGGTATCTTATGGTTTTGGGTGCAATTGTAAATGGGATTGACTCCTTAATATCTCTTTCTTCTGTCTTGCTGTTGGTGTAGAGAAATGCAACTGATTTCTGTGCATTGATTTTATATCCTGACACTTTACTGAATTCCTGTATAAGTTCTAGCAGTTTTGGAGTGGAGTCTTTTGGGTTTTCCACATATAGTATCATATCATCTGCGAAGAGTGATAATTTGACTTCTTCTTTGCCGATTTGGATGCCTTTAATTTCCTTTTGTTGTCTGATTGCTGAGGCTAGGACCTCTAGTACTATGTTGAATAGCAGTGGTGATAATGGACATCCCTGCCGTGTTCCTGACCTTAGCAGAAAAGCTTTCAGTTTTTCTCCATTGAGAATGATATTTGTGGTGGGTTTTTCATAGATGGCTTTGATGATATTGAGGTATGTGCCCTCTATCCCTACACTTTGAAGAGTTTTGAACAGGAAGAGATGCTGTACTTTGTCAAATGCTTTTTTAGCATCTATTGAGAGTATCATATGGTTCTTGTTCTTTCTTTTATTGATGTGTTGTATCACATTGACTGATTTGCGGATGTTGAACCAACCTTGCAGCCCTGGAATAAATCCCACTTGGTCGTGGTGAATGATCTTTTTAATGTACTGTTGAATCCTATTGGCTAGTATTTTGTTGAGTATTTTCGCATCTGTGTTCATCATGGATATTGGTCTATAGCTCTCTTTTTTGGTGGGATCCTTGTCTGGTTTTGGGATCAAGGTGATGCTGGCCTCATAAAATGAGTTTGGAAGTTTTCCTTCCATTTCTATTTTTTGGAACAGTTTTAGGAGAATAGGAATTAGTTCTTTAAATGTTTGGTAGAATTCCCCCGGGAAGCCGTCTGGCCCTGGGCTTTTGTTTGTTTGGAGATTTTTAATGACTGTTTCAATCTCCTTACTGGTTATGGGTCTGTTCAGGCTTTCTATTTCTTCCTGGTTCAGTTGTGGTAGTTTATATGTTTCTAGGAATGCATCCATTTCTTCCAGATTGTCAAATTTATTGCCGTAGAGTTGCTCATAGTATGTTCTTATAATAGTTTGTATTTCTTTGGTGTTAGTTGTGATCTCTCCTCTTTCATTCATGATTTTATTTATTTGGGTCCTTTCTCTTTTATTTTTGATAAGTCGGACCAGGGGTTTATCAATTTTATTAATTTTTTCAATGAACCAAATCAACGAAAGTAGGAGCTGGTTCACTAGTAGAGATATTTTAAACTGATTTTTAAAAAGATGTAAACTTCAATATGTTTCAGTGGAATCCTTCAGAATTGAAATCTCTTAGAACAGATTAATTATTTTGGTCAGCATGTATATGTGGGAGGTGTGGGCGTATGTGTAATGGTGAAGGGTGATACATTTGGGTGGGTGAAAAGAATGATGTGGGAGGACTCAGATTTCTTTCTCTAGCCTCAGATTGATGTGGCAAGAACAATTGTCATCTCACTTTTGGCTTGGGAAACTTCATGTTAAATCTTTTTATTACTATTATTATAACTTGAATTGAAAAGAGACTCATTTTCAAACTATGGCTATTTCTCAGCAACAAATGGAGATCCTACCAAGAGTCTGATGATATTGGTAAAGGTTATGCAAAGATTATCTCCCTTGTTTATTTTATAGATGTTTCTAGGTTTAGGGCAATCTGACATATGTACATCTATCTATTTTTTTTTTCAAAGAGATTAATTTAGAAGGTAGCTAACCTAATTAAAATTATATTCTTTGCATTACCAAAGGATTCACTTAAGGACACATTTAGCGTATGTGCTGCCGAAGAGAGCACTAAGGACACATTTAAATATAGAAAATATTTTGTACTTTCAAGCATTTGTTCACAGGTTACTAAATAAAGGGAGATAATTCTGGAAAATCAGGGACATTAAAACTTAAATATTAGATGATGTGTTCAGTGAAAATCAGTAACTAATAATACAAAAATTCTGATTTACAGATGTTTTGGCGGGGGAGAGAAGGATAAAGGGAAAGAAAGAGAATGTTACCTAGGCTCCACGCCCAGTGCAAAGCCCCACATGGGGCTTGATTTCACAACCCTAAAACCATGACCTGAGCCAAAATCAAGAATCTGATGCCTTACTGACTGAGCCATCCAGGTACCTCTTGATTTATACAGATTTTTATAGCAACTTTTAAAATGAGATTGTCATTGCTGGGATAAAATCTTTGGTTTTTAATTTTCATTGCTTATGATCAGCTCTTTAGATTAACTGGCAAAAATTTTACCTTGAAGTGATGCCATGAATTGTGGGCATTGGTATATCACTTGGGGTATCTTCCACAGTGGTGATTTGGGTTCCATTACTCTTCATACAGGCGTATTTGGTACAGACTTCAACCTGTAGACATTAATTTACAAAAGAATACATCCAATTATTTTCAAAGCACAGACTGCCAATGGGTTGAATCCACACACCCTCATTTCACAGGACTCCCCTAGTTCTCTACAACTTCTTGGAGTTCTATTAATATTAATTTTTGATGTCAATTGACTCTACTGGGACCAAATCAGCATAGAATATAGAAAGGAGCTCAAGACAACTGATTTAGTGATGAAAATGGTGATGTTTAGCCTCTGGTTCCAACCATTAAGAAAGAGACAGACATAGTAATCTATCTGGAGCACAGCTGAGGAATGGAAAATGTTTAGGTGACAGTTTGCAAGCAGAATAGGTTATCACTGCGTACGGCTCTCTAGATCTATAACCAGGTTGTGTAATGATGATATCTCCCGGAAGTCTTGACACTTTACAACGAATGGCCTAAATGCTAATGTGGAATAGAAGAAAAATGAAACCTAGAGAAGTCTTTCAGTGTGGCTGAGCTCTTTTATATCCATTGGTTCCAGCTGCAATTGTATTTTTACCTTAATCACAGCAGAAAATCATCATTTAACCCTTTAATTCTGCCACCTATCCTGAATAAAAACAGAGGAGGGTGGAGTAATGAAGGCTAGAAATGGGGCCCATCAAGCATTAGTAACACAAAAGGAACACATGCTGCCACGAGGGGGAGAGACAAATGAATGTACGGAAGATTGCTGGTAGAACATCCATAGAGCCACATCATTCTGTTCCCAATGAAAGGGTAAGCCAAAGAGAATCTGCACTTTTTCCAACACTAATTTACTTTCAGCATCTAATACATAAATAAAGGAGGAAAGCTGGATGCAGAGGAGTCTTAAACACTAGGGCTGAGCTTAGATGTTAGTGCAGAGAACGAGTGAAGCAGTCCTCTGAATATCCACTGGCAATGAGAAAAGACTAATGCAATCATTACTGTATGTAGTAGTTATGCCATTTCATTCGTACGGCACTTTACACCTAAATAGGAGCTGAGGTATATTTTTATGATGCTGTTTAAGTTGTGATCCTTATTTATGCAATAGAGTCTTTTGACTTTTGAGGTAATATTTAGTAGATACTTGGACACTATCAAGGTCCACCACACTGAGTATGTCCCATGAAACCCCAAATAATTTAAAGGCAAAGAAACCTAAAATATACTTGAATTAATGACAACAGAACTTCATGCATATTGAGAAATATTTGACATATATGGTGCATAATGAGGTACTTCGAAATCAATTCAACTGAATTTATTATGTAAATAATATGTGCTCAAAATTACAATGGGTACTGGCACAAATTTTACTGAGTCCTCACAAGTCCATTTCATTGGTTCATGAATTGGGGGTTAGGGAAATCAGGGAATAAGATCAAACTGGTAGGTATGAGATATCTGATCTGGATTTTACTTACTTTATTGTCTTATCTAAATAGCTCTAAGTCCCAAATTACTTAGCTATATTCAAATGGTTCTCCAGAAAGCTTTTAGTTTGAGTGTGGAGAAATTTGTCAATATTTTTCTCATCCTTACTAAAGTAATGTTCCATGTCTCTATCTCTAGAGCAGCTTTCTGCTGCAATAGCTTCATTGTATAATGTGAATGAAACACAAATTATAAAGGTTTACAGTTTCATATTAAAAATAAAATAGAATCAAAAATTGAAAATATTATTCCAGGGCGCCTGGGTGGCTCAGTGGGTTAAGCTGCTGCCTTCGGCTTGGGTCGTGATCTCAGGGTCCTGGGATTCAGTCCCACATCGGGCTCTCTGCTCGGTGGGGGGCCTGCTTCCCTTCCTCTCTCTCTGCCTGCTTCTCTGCCTACTTGTGATCTCTGCCAAATAAATAAATAAAATCTTTTAAAAAATATATTATTCCATTTAAAAAGAAATACATAAAGGAGTTTATTCAAAAAAGTAGATATTTTCATTGGCATCTATGTGTCTGCTGTCTCAATACTGGCTATTTTACAGAGGAGGTTAACATACAGAACCTTAATTCTAAAGTATTAGGCATATCAATTAGATGCGTATTTTAAATGGGGTCAAATCATCTTTGATATCGTAAATGAAAATCTTTGGTATTTGGTATTCAAATTTCCAGTGATCTAACAACTACTTCAAGCAGTATTCCTGGAATGTGAAGAGCTTCACAAAAATATAGTTATCAAGGATAAGATTATCTTAGTTCCTAATAACACAATTTAAGTATTAGATTCTAATTTGGTCTATTGTCTCCTTATCTTTTTCCATGTACTAAATCTGATCAAAATGCTCTCTCATCAGGCCACTAGCAACTCAAGTCAGTAGGTCTGAGTGAAGCCTTTCAGAGTAGAACATGCCTGAAGCACTGACACATCAACTCTTGCTGTATGGTCAGAAACTTGGATCAGGATGCGTGTACACAGCACCCAGAGATCTCACCTTACATTGCATTTTGAGTCCTGGTAAAACAAATGACTAAATTGCCTTTTGAGGACTCAATGTCTTTCTCCACAAGGGCCCCAAAGAGAATAATCTAGCAAACCCTCTATCGCCTTCCTAAATTAACCTTGTTCATAAAGATTATTTTGAGTATGATTTTTATTTTATAATTTGAGTATGATTTTTTGAGTATGATTTTTATTTTGAGTATGATTTTTATTTTATAATTTTACCTATAATGCAAAATTTTATAATTTGATTTTATAATTTGAGTATGATTTTTTAAGTATGATTTTTATTTTATAATTTTACCTATGATGCATGGGCACATAAGGACTCACTCGAAAAGCTATGGAGATGAGCATCTGACTGCATGTTCCATGTTAGATGCCTCAGGTCAGTTCATGGAAATCACGGAGTAGAATGAAAAACAATCAACCTATCTTTCCTCTTTTATCAAATATCTTTTTGCTTTCTGAAGAAGGTGGGCCTAGCAGTAGGAGAGGCTAAAGCATTGGTTGTAGCCAGATGATTGTGTGGGTTTCACCTTCAAGTGTGCGGGAAAGTAAGGTACAGGAAAATGAAGGAGGTAGCACTTAATGGACAAAGCCAGTGAAAAGTTTTTGTGGCCATCAAAATTTCTACGCCTAATGTCTTTTGAAAATTATTTACAAAGTTCTTTTGTTAGAATCAGCACAGTTTCTTTAAAAACTTACCAAACTGCCACCCTCCTCTCTAAACTTTGAGTTTCTGAAACATTCTGTTTTTATCATTAATTTCCACATTTGGCCTTGTTATCTTTTACATCCTAGCATGGTAATAAGATTTCCAACGCCTTGGGGACAAGTTCCTGGTTATAAATGCTTTCATTGTCTCTATATTTTTTTTCTATTTTGAAGGTCAGTAGATCTCCAAGAGATCTGTGAGTTGGGCCTCGCATGGTCAATGCATTCTGAAGGTGGAAGCCGACTTCTGTCACATAAATACAAACGTGTTTTTCCAGGGCAGGGTTCAAGGGTTCATCAGAGTCTCAAAGAAGGTTCAAGGGCAAAAATGTTTAATACAACTCTTTTCACATAGGGGAGGGTTGCCACACATGTGGCAAAACCCTTTAATATATTCTTGTCTGCCATATAGTCACTTTTCTTGTTGCCTTCAGAATCACGGAATGCCAGAGGTGGATAGAATGTTTTAAGTTGTGGAGTCCATTGTCTTACCAAAAAGATAACTGACACCAAACAGGTTATGTCACTTTCCTTGAGGATATTAAATTAGTAAACAGCGGACGTAGGCATTAAAAAAAAAAAATGTCTCCACATCATTCACAGGCTGATTCTGCTTTTGATAGCCGTAAAAGAACCAGGCAGGACAAAAGCAAACTGCATGGCAAGATTTCCTGCCAATATATGGCTTGCCTCATTTTGCCTGCCGGTGAGAATATCGTCACCATTGTTTTCCATATTACCATTATCTTCTCTCCAGAGACTCATGTGTTTGCCCGCAGCAAATAGATTTAATCCTAATCAGTTTAGCTCTTTTCTCTCCCCTCCCCCGGTAAATAAATAATCTGTATCCAAGACTGAAGGTGTCCACCGAGAGACATAGCCTAGCATGTTTTATTTAACATACCTATAAACTGAACCATCAAAAAACAGTGTTCTAACCTGAATGTCATAGACAGTGAAGGGAGACAGGTCTCTCAGAATGAAAGACCCAGGCACATTCATTCCAGTCTTGTAGAGCTTATTATTTACATAGACGGAATATTCAGTGACAACACCATTTGGGTTTGAAGGAGATGTCCAGATGACACGTACAGCTGTACTGTTGATGATGACAACCTCTGGAGGAAGCATGCCCTGAGGCTCTAGAATTAAAGGAAGAAACTGAATAAACTCCAGCTGTCTCTGAAAAAGCACTTGTTAAACTCAATGCAGATTAGTATTTAGGTTTAGCAAAGGGTTTGTTGCTTATCTGCTTTCCTCTGATGAAGTTATCACAGTCTGTAGTCCTCTGTAAATTGGCTTATTATACTCTCAGTTAGAAACCATAAGAATTGGTGGTAAAATGCTTTATACCACCAGCATAGTGCTAATCTTCAATACTATGTGACCAGTGGGATATGATGATAAATTATTCACCCATCTGCAGCACGAACACATATCTATTATTTGTCTCTTTCCCCATCCCTTCACCCCATACCTCACAGGGGAAAAAAAGGAAAAAAGAAAATTTGCTCCTTAAGCAAAAAATAAAACTCAAATACATTGAGGCTGAGGCTGGTGGAACGTAAAAAATCATTTGATGTTACTAGCTTGTAACTCAAGCAATATGAAGCAATAATGCAATATTGTCATTATGTAAATGATTTTGAATGTTGATTACCATAGGTAATGATGAAATCTAACATTAGGAAAAAAATCTTGCTTGGCGTTAAATTACACAATTATTCAAGCATGTCAGAAATAACTATGCAAAGACCTATTTTTATCATAAGAACCCATCTTAACTAGCTGAAAAATTGTCCTTGTGATCCATTCTATTTTATAAACAAAAGGTGTTGACCTTTGGCACCACAAAGGGAAATGGGTTCCACACTTAAAGTGCTCTGCTAATGACCTGGAACACTTGCTTGGGAGGTAATGATATTATAATGTTTATAATGAGACTTTATAAAGCCAAAAAGATTAGAAAGACCATTCCAAACACATTTCAGATTCACAAGTTGCTTCCCTTGCTTCCTCCCCCTTGCTAACTGGCTTAGAAATGAGTCATAGGCAATTTTTCTCAGTGGCTGAACTTCCACCTACCATTTCTGGTGACTCAGGGAGAGCCCTCACGGTGCCTGGCTGTCGTTTTGAAAAGCATACTGCTTCTGAGAGCAAATCTTAAAAAAAAGAAGTTTCTAAATGTCACCATTTATTGATGTGAACTCAGCTCCAAACTCAGCATACACCGAAAAGAACAGGAACAAACTGGGCTAATATCCCATTATTAGAGCCTTGTGCTGCTGTCTCTAAGGGACTGTGTATTGATCTGCCACTTGATGACAGCGAGCACTTAAGCATTTTAGTCCCAACCCCCTTCCCTCCAACACCGGAAATTTTATAATGGAGGGATGACTGATCTCAACCTCAGCAAGAATCAATCAATTTCATTTGCATCTCTGAAGCCAAGTGTCCCTTGAAATCTGGACTCACCCCATCGAAAGTGGTTGCGCGCAGTACTTCTCCGGTGATGCTGTGGACTCCATTGAAGACAGAGATAAAAATCCGATACTCTGTGTTTGGATTTAAGTGGCTGATGACATGAGAGTTTACATCTGGGAGGATTTTGAGAGATTCATTTGAGGTAGCAGAACTCCAAAAAAGTGTGTAATATTCAACATCACCTTGTAGGTCTTGAAAGGCTGTTAACGATAAATGCAGGATACTGTAATTGTGCCTGATCTAAAAAGGTTTCTCAGGGGGAAAAAAAAACAGAAGATAAACTTCAGCTGTGTCTAGAAGGGGGACATGGAATGCTTATGGAGACTTCTTTATGGTGGCACTGGTTTTTACTTCTTAAAAAAAAGTTTCTTTTTCTTCCCCTCATCCTATGATTAATTACATAGAAACTTACCTTTATAGGAAAATAAACTTTTAAATTTCTTTTAAATATTTTAATTATGCTACTAGTTTTAAATATTTAATTATGCTATTAGTTATTCAACTAATCTTCAGAACTCTAACATAACAGTTATAAAAGGAAACTAAGAGTAAAATAAAGTATTCAAAACATGGAACAACTTCCATTTCTAAGCAACATCATCCTTGAGAGGAGCCTATGCTAATGCAAATCAGGGCATTTCCTGACATTGATCCTAGAACTTGAGGCATTTTTGAAAATGCTAAATTCTACCTAAAAGAATGTTAGACAGATATCCTGATATGACAACATCCTGTTGATGTTGTAGAATGATACAGCATACTCTCCTTAAGGATTTGCTCAGTCGGATCCCAGGATGATATCTGAATTTTTATCAAGGTTCTCATTCTTTTCTCCTACTTCATTGTGTTTCAATAATGTAGACAAATGCTTAAAGGGTGCCAAAATCAATCACTTACTGTCTCACGAATATAACTCATCAATTCCTCAACCATCATCCTTTTAAAGACAGGCTTACTGTTTTCTTTTTCTGCTTTTACCAAGTTTCTCCTTTCTTTGCTCTAAGTTCTGCTTCACATTACCTTTCTACAATGATGCTTGGTGGGAATGCAAGCTAGTACAGCTGCTCTGGAAAACAGTACAGAGGTTCCTCAAGAAGTTAAAAGTAAAGCTGTCCTATGACCCAGAAATTTCACTACTGGGTATTTACCCCAAAGATACGGATGTAGTGAAAATATGGCACATGGACCCCAATGTTCATAGCAGCAATGTCCCCAAGAGCAAGACTATGGAAGGAGCCAGATGTCCTTCAACAGATGAATGGATAAAGAAATGGCTCATATATACAATGAAATACTACTCAGCCATCAGAAAGGATGACTACCCACCATCTAAATTGACATGGATGGAACTAGAGGTTATCATGCTAAATGAAATAAGTCAATCAGAGAAAGACAATTGTTATATGGTTTAACTCATATGTGGAACATAAGGAATAATGCAGAGGAACATAGGGAACAGGAGGGAAAACTGAATGGCAAGAAATCAGAGAGGGAGAAAAATCCAGGAGAGATTCTTGGCTCTGGGAAACAAACCGAGGATTGCAGAAAGGAGAGAGGTGCAGCATTAAGGAGGGTACAAGATCTGATGTGCACTGGATGTGATATGCAACTAGCAAATCATTGAACACTCCATCAAAAACTAATGATCTACTCTATGTTGGCTAATTGAATTTAAATTTAAAAAGTACGTAGATTAACTAAAAAGTAAAAAAAATAAATAAATAAAATAAAAAGAAACCATAAAACAGCTACATTTTCTTAGGTAGGAAATAGTGTAAGTATACTACATAGTGTACTGCTCTACTTAGATTAGTATTATTTTTAAAGACCTTAAGCAGAAACTATTACCTCAGTTCATGTTAGGATTGTGGGGTGGAATGCTGGTTTAAAAATTTCCTGATATTGTATGTAAAAGTATGCAACCAAATAGTTCAGTAGTACTAGTCCAAAGACAGAAGAAAATGTGGCCTTTCTCTTTATGGTCATTAAAATACAGTGTCTCTGATATGTGAGTACATAGCATATGGCCACTTAAGGGAATATGGCTTTAAAGGATGTCTGACTTCATTTAAGGACCCCTTTTCGATAAGATCTTGGGAGTCTTGCATAAAATTGAATGCTGAACACAATACTGCTTTGATCTTATTTCTAGCACCAGGTTTGGAATGTCAGTATGGTTGGAAGAGTCTATAGTAAGAGATCTTTAGTAACAAACTTGGAAGACTCTGGGGATTAAGATTTTCTTTTCTCTGATGTCACAATATGCAAGCACCTTCAATAATGAGGTAATTATTGTACATTGGCAGGAACTGGTTATTCATATCCATCAATATTTTCCCAGATGATGTTATTCAAGTACAGCAAAAGCCATTGGTGCTGTGAATGCAAAACTTTCTTCTTTCATTAGAATTATTTTTTACTGGCTTACAATAGTATTTCTCATTAATTAATAGCATCTGAGGTATAACGGAAAGTGTACTAGGTTTGAAGTTTATGTCGTATTTTAGTTTGTTAAGTGAGGACTCTTGTTAGAGATACAAGCGTTAAAGATATAATTTGATGAAGTGCTTTCAAATATTCCTGGCAACTATAAATGGGTTTTACCTGTGTTGTTAAACACCCCTGATATCTCTCCCATCAAGTTTCAATCAATGTACTTATGTATATACATTGAAAATATTGTGACTAGCACTGTAAGTTCAAGATGAACAAAGATTTTGTGTTGACATCTGGATAAAATTCCATTAGATGCAAATTCTTAGCCATGTACCATATATCAACCCACTTGAAATAGAACAAAATCTATAGTCCCTCAAAAGATAGAAAAAGGTGGCAATTGAGTTCCATTGGTTATGTCTTACTCCATAATATAGAGGCCTCTCTAACCAGATTTCTACATTATCTTGCCTCTCATCACCATCTACTTCAACATTTCTTTTCATTCATTCATTTAGTGCAGAGTCTGAAACACAGAAAAATAGTAGAAAACACATTATATCTTCATATCCTAGTCACCTTAGGACAAGTTCTAGGAGCAATATATGCACAGTATACTTTTTAATTGTTCAAACAAGTTTTTAAACTTCCGTGGGTTCTTCCCAAGTCACTGAACTGTCTAAGAAACAGGAGATACATCCTTAGTTCAATAGACCAGCACAAAATTAAAGGCTGCTGACCTTGAGTCTACCTCTGAGAGAGGAATGTTATTGGAATTGAAATAGCTAGAATGAGGAGCCAAGTAAATTTCACCTTCCCTGCATATTGGTAAAAGCTGAGCCTGAATATAGTTCCCTTTTTTAAAAGAGAAAAAACATTAAGTCACAAGATTTTTTCATAGCACGAGAGAGGGAAAACATAGTCTAGAAACTTCAAAAGCAGATTTGTGTGTATATGTATTACTTTTATGAGAATGAGATGGAAGTTTTAGAAAACATTTGCATTTTATTCTTAAATAACAAAGGGGGGACATGCCTTTATGAAAAGGGAGCTCCTATGAAACATGTACCTATGATCATGAAAAGACAGATATGAAGACAAAGATGTTAACTGCTCTTGCTTACATAAGATAGCAAGGAAACATAAAAAGCAATGGCAGAATTCAAATCTGCCTGGAAAGGAGAAAAAAGCAGATTAAAAGTACACAGTAAGAACGAATGGAGAGGAAAATGACTAAGAAGAAATCAATGAAAGTCAGAATTATAGATATTGAGGACAGAGAATAAAAATATCTAATCAACTTAAAAAATAAATGGAATAAATAATGATGAACATAAAATTCCCCATGAAACCTGACCCAACATAAAGGTTTATGTCCATAAATTGAAATAATACGGTTTTGATCAAAATAATGAGAATATATCCAAACACAGACATATCATGGAACATTCTAACACTTCAAAGGTAAGCTAAACATTAGAAGATTATCTACAGAGGAGAAAAAGTCAGGCGAGTTTCAGACTTCTCATCCAGAACATCAAATATTGTGAGACAATGGAACAATTTCATCAGGTTTTGAGGGAAAACATTTTGATACAAGAATTTCATACACATATAAGTGATTATTTATGTGAAAACACAAAAAAAAGACTTTCTTATTCAGGACAAAAGTTTAAATATATATGTATGTATGTATGTATATATATATATATATATATATATATATATATATACATACATACATACATACATATATTTAAGAGTAATTATTTAACTTCAATGGTAAAATTTTCCCAATAATGTTATCCAGAAGATAAAAAGGGTGAATCAAGATCCAGAATTCAAGACTGGGAAAGTTTTAGAATTGATAATAAAACTAAAAACTATTTAGAGAAAAGGATTATGTAAAAATAATTATATAATAATTTATAACGAACATTGAAAATGGCAGGTAAGAAGGCCAAGGAAAGTAACAGTGCCCTGAATTCATACATAAAACAGGAAGTCATGAAAAAAAAGGGAAAGATAGCACTAACCCACCAATAGTATTAATAGGACAAGTAGCATTTAATTTTAGAAATCACTACAGAAGATAAAGTTAGCATTCACCAACACCCATGTCTTTTTTCTCTTTTTGTCAAATAGCCAGAATATATTTTCTGGGCTTCTTACATCTTTGTGCTCTTTTTAGAGCAACTGGCCATTTCCTATTGTCTTTCGTTTTCCCACCTGGAGGACTTGAAGGCCCAAGGGAATGGTGGATCTACTAGATGGAAGGTGCCAAGGTCCTTAAGCCACCCCAGAGAGTTTAGAAGGGGTAAGGAAGAGTTATAGAAATCTCAGATTTATGGTTTTGGTTTCTGGGTGGATCTCATTACATAAAATAGAAAACATAGGAGTAAAAAAAAAAGAAAACATAGGAGTAATTATGGGATGGACACTTGTTCCACTTGAGACTTCTTGAATTTGAAGTGTTTTTCTGGCCACCAGGTGGACTTAGACATCAAAGTGCAAATATCTGAGCTAGAGTTACATGATTTGGAGCTGTTCATGCTAGCACGTGTTTGAAACAACAAAAAACATTTGTTAAATTTGTTCAGATATTCTAATCCTATGATGTGCAATCCATATTTTCTAGATCATATAAATTTATCTGAGTACAGGTATTCCTCTAACTGTAGTGTATCAATCAGGCCACCTCAGTGAGTTGAAGACGGTTATAAACTTTGGACATAACTTTTGCTATTAGATGACATTATGGGTGATCTTAGCTGTAACAGCTGGTCAGAAATGTGATCTTAGCTGTAACAGTTCTCAAATATACAAGAGTTTCCTCTCCTTTGTAATAGATTCCCAAGTAATTTAAAACGGTTGTTAGGTGAGCTAGCTGAAAGTCCTCTTCCTAAAGCACTTAGGTAATGCTCCTCACACGCTGTTGGATTATTTTTAGAGATTACTATTAAAGATTTTATTTATTTATTTATTTATTTGACGTTATTTGACACAGAGAGAGAACACACAAGCAGGGGGAGCAGCAAGCAGGGGGAGAAGTTCTTCCCACTGAGCAAGGAGCCCAACGTGGGGCCTGATCCCAGGACCATGGGGTCATAACCTAAGCCACAGGCAGACACTTAACCACGTGAGTGATAGAGGCACCCCTACAGATTACTATTAATGTCAATAACATCCTCTAGATTTTTAGCATCTACATTAGGGTCAGCCAATGATGGTCCATGGGCAAAATCTGGCCTCTAGGTCAAATGTGAACTGCCACCTGGTTATAATAATCTACTAGCTAAGCATGGTTTTTACATTTTTTAAATGGCTGGGAAAAAAAGATCAAAAGAATAGTATTTTGTGACATGTGAAAATTATATGAAAATTTTATCTCAGTGTCCATAATAAACTGTTCCTGGAACACAGCTATGCTTGTGTAGGTGTCATCTATTGCTGTGTTTGTGCTACAATGGCAAAGTTAAGCAGTTGCCACATAGACTATATATAGCACACAAAGCCTGAAGTATTTACTATCTGGCTTTTTACAAAAACATCTGTGGCCTGATCTAGAACAATTACAGCAAACCATTCCATTCCATAGGTGTCCAGATTTGTCTAGGATTGACTTCTTTAGACACATCTCTCGTTAGCAGGCTCCTTGGAAGGAAGTAATTTTGTTCAAATGTAAAAACTTGGAAGGATCCCATTAAGGTTATTTTATAATAGAAGTGTATCTTGCTCATAGATTCTCAAATCAGTGTTCAATTTCCCAAGTTCAACATGCAGAGCTTTGTGTCATTAACCAAATACTTCCTGGAAAATGTGAGGAACCAAAACTACTTCTTGTGGGGCACCTGGCTGGCTCAGTCAGTATAGCATGAGACTCTTGATCTCTGGGTTGTGAATTCGAGTCCTACCTTGAGGGTAGAGTTAAAAAAAAAAAAGTTTTTTTTTTTAAATCAAATTACTTCCTTAAAAAATTCTTTACTTGGGGCACCTGGGTGGCTCAGTGGGTTAAGCTGCTGCCTTTGGCTCAGGTCATGATCTCAGGATCCTGGGATCGAGCCCTGCATTGGGTTCTCTGCTCCCTGCTGAGCAGAGAGCCCGCTTCCCCCCTCTCTCTCTCTGCCTGCCTCTCTGTGTGCTTGTGATCTCTGTCTGTCAAATGAATAAATAAAATCTTTAAAAAAAAAATTCTTTACTCTGCAAGAGAAAATTGCTTACATAAAGAAGCGACCCAAGCCAGGCTCCTTATCTTTCCCAAAAAGATTTCTCATGCCTTCTATCTGACTTAGGCATCGTCAGAAACAATCACCTGTATTTAGGAAATCCTCCCAGCTACTTAGTCTTTCATTGTGTTCCAACTCCCATCAATAGCCTGCCGGAGAAAACTGTATTTAAAGGAAATTGTATATGAGATATGTTAATTACTCATCATGCTATATTAAGCAATAGAAACAGGATAGATAACTTCAGCTCCTTAAGTGAACTCATATAGGCAAACAGGGACTGAGAGAGTTAACTGAACTGTGGTAACCAAGAGGCACTGATAAAAGTTGACTTAAATAAAACAGATGTTAATTTATATCTCACATAGTAGCCCCCAAATGAGTGAATCAGATGGCGTTCTATTTCAACAGCCCAGGTTCCTTCTCTTATGTGGTTTGGCTCTTTTAGGGTGTTGTCCATGTCAGCAGAGTTGAAACTGAGAAAAAATGTCTACATTCCGCCCAGGGAAATTATGAAGAGAGAACAGAAAGGGACATAGCTAATGTTTTGTGCTTATGACGCCCAAAGACATACATCATTTATTTTCACATTTTATTGGTACGAACATAGGCACAAGGCCAGGAGTAACTCCAAGGCTGGTAAGTGTGTGTAGTGTCTAGGTTGATGGGTATGGGGAACACCACCTTCAAGGGGGAGGGGATAGGAAATGATACTATGCAATAGTTGGTGGTTCTACCTTTTAGCCAAGTTAGATCATTACAAAGCGACATCTCCTCTTTGTCTATCTTCAACTCACCATAGAAAAGCTTTTCTTTGAATGCCATGACCAAATTCTTATTAGAAATGGCTTTCCAATTTTTTTTCTTTTGTAAAACTGCTATTGACAACACTGTCAACATTTTAGAGACACAGTAATACTTTATACTGATACTAAATAATGATATATTAAGTTCCAAACATATATTATCTCATTTCATTCCTATCACAACATTTTAAAGATACTGGATGAGGAAACCAGGGTTCAGTGAGGTTAAGTGGCTTGCTTTAGTCATAGCGCTAAAAAAACACTGGGACTGGGATCCAAACTCAAGTTTCCCTGATTCCAAAGTTTATTTTTTAAAATCATCCCTTCATAAGGCTTCATAGGAATTTGTAATTTTCCTAGTTAGGAGAATCTGAAAAAGTGAGAATAGATGGAATCACCCACAGGAGAACTGGAGTGTGAAAAAAATTTCACCCAATCATTTGATTTTTCAAATCAATCCCAAATCATCATCTTTATGCAAAATCCTCTAATTGTTAAATGTTATAAAAATGTTACTTAAGAAAAATACTATAGGCAAGACAGCGTAGGGCGGATGGGGAAGTAAATGTGGTCTGTGTGCTGCCAGTTTGCTATATGAACCCTAAAAAGGAACTGAAGAAATGTGGGGATGCTTTTACCTCACGTGAGACCACACAGTGAAGCAAACATTCAAAATGAGTCCTTCTAAAATGCTCAATAACATTCCCGTTAATCTGTGGTTAGTAAAAATTTACCAGAAATACGCAGCTATCAGAATGGTGTATCCATGGGGAGGTCACAGTTAAGACAGAATATGGTTTTTCAAAAATACATTTTTATGTTTTTTTGAAAGGCAATCTTTAATAAGTAAATATTTATAAATGTATCCAATTGATTTTCATCCTATAGTTTTGTGCCTTTTAGCATATTCAACAATGTGCCAAACGTATCCAGGAAACC
The DNA here is from genome assembly GCF_011764305.1 of Mustela putorius furo. Taxonomy (NCBI): domain Eukaryota; kingdom Metazoa; phylum Chordata; class Mammalia; order Carnivora; family Mustelidae; genus Mustela; species Mustela putorius. Next base: position 15,183,438 of record NW_025421402.1, read on the forward strand.
AAGGAAACAACTTAAATTAAAATTGCAAAAAAGAGGTGGCCCTATCACAGAGGAGTGACTAGTTAATTTACTTAGGCTAGCAGGTTGCACGAAGGAAGAAAATGATAATGCAACAAGCTTTGGGAGAGCTGACCCTCTTCTGAGAGTTAACCTTTGCGCTCACAAATAGTTATCTGAAATATTTCTAAGGTATGAATGGAAATAACAGCAGATTGCATTACCTACATCCCGAAGGTCAGAGGTTCAGATTACCAAGGTAATGAAACTTCAGCGAGCTGCTGCAGATCTATTAGGTTTGTCAGTTTTTATAAGCACGCTTACTTCAGGCATGCAATTATAACGTAAAGGACCCATACTGGCAAAAATTCAGCAGCTGGATGTTAGCAGCAGTATTCAAATGTCAGATGAGGGGGAGGATATCCACCTTTATGAGCAGGCTTTTAAGATGAGTCAGGTGGTGAGGGTAAAGTAGGGAGGAAGAGGGAGAGATGAATGCAAATATATCAGACATAAAAATCCATCTCCAGATAAAAACTTTGTATTTTTCCCAGAGGTGTCTCAGAGGGTAATCATAAGCATCAATTAATTTCCATTCTTCCATTTAAATGGCTTAAGAGATCCCAACAGAGGTGACACAGATTATTAGAAACCAGCAACTTTATAAAAACCCCTAGGGTGATAGTCTTCTGTAAAAATGGGTTATTTAGTGGCAATGTAGATCAACAGAGCAGGTACAGATTTTAATTTACTGTTAATGTCACCTAATCCTGGTTTTAATTTACAACTGATAAAATATAACATGGAGGCAAATCCACTCAGACTTTCTAAATGGAACAGGAAGCATGTCTTAAGCTGGCACAAAACTCAAAGGTTGAATGAAAATCACGTGATTACTATTCCCTAGTCATCCCGGGCCAAGAGTAGTTTTATAGCTATGGAGACTCTAACCATAGATGGTTACCCTAGCAGGTACAATTCTCTTTCATGAGACAAACATTTCACTTGGGGATTTGTGAATCAGATGTTTCTCGATATGTGGTACTATTCTAGTAAGTTTTGATTCAACTACTTGCCAGATCTCAAGTGGTATTTCTAAGAATGATTACAACACCTATTTCCATGATAAATTCATTGCTGTTTTTTTTTTAAGATTTTATTTATTTATTTGGCAGAGAGAGAAATCACAACTAGGCAGAGAGGCAGGCAGAGAGAGAGGGGGGAAGCAGGCTCCCCGCCGAGCAGAGAGCCCAACATGGGGCTCGATCCCAGGACCCTGAGATCATGACCTGTGCTGAAGGCAGAGGCTCAACCCACTGAACCACCCAGGGGCCCCTCATTGCTGTTTTCTAATGGTGATAACGGATCACTACAAATTAACAGGTCTGCTGTTAAACGCTATTCTGCAGACCAACAAGATCTGAAATTTCAGTATTTGTGTTTCTAAAATTGCAGGAGCAGATTAGATCCATCTGTAAGCTCTTCTAACTGCCCATAAAGGTGTGCTTTGAATAGGGTCAGGGCGAGGCCCCTGCATTATTGAAGCAAATCCAGTGGTGATGTCCAGGTTCCATTTTCCTTTGTGAAGTTGGAATTCTGTCTACAACCAGCGCTGAAGATGATTCACTCGGAAAAATCCCTCATATGACTGCAATCCTGTCAATGGTTCTTGCTAATAAGTACTGAGTTACAAGATGGGGGGCAGAGCTTTTCTGTGGAAAGTGCACAGTATTGCATTCTAGCAAATTAACACACGGACATTGCTATCACGACTGGTTGGTGTGACAGAAATTACTTTCCCGACCAAAAGGAATGGAAGAGGACGAGAAGGCCCAAGAAGGATGTCAAAGTAGGGAGAGAGAGTCTGGCTCTGAAGAGTATCACAAGCATCTCAGATTTTTGTTGTTTTTATTTTTTAATGCGTCCAATTGAAATTCATGTTGGTATAATACGCTAAGGGGAACTAAAGACATGAGACGCTAACTTACTTGGTTTAGCCCATGTCACATCTATGGCAGTGTGGTTAAGAACGGTCGCAGTGAGGTTGGTGCCCCTCTTTGGAAGACCAGCTAATGTTGTCACGGTAGCTTCTTGGCTCGGTGTAAAACCCACGCTGTTGTGTACAAACACCTTATACTCGTACGTCGTAAACCTGAAAGGTCATTTTTCAAAAAGTCATTACATATTTCTCTTTTAAGGAAAACAAAACACACACATTGCTTTTTTCTTAAAAAATACAGTATTCCCCAAATGTACAACATGCTGTTTCCCCCACAAAAGGGAATTATCTTCTTTTTCTCCCTCCAACAAAAAACATGCCACTATCTTTGTAGCTCTGGAGCCTTCACCACAGTGTCAGGGAAAATATTTTATTAGGAATGCTAAAGCAAATAACCACTCTTTAAAACAAATGTGGTTTATCGTTTTCTCACTCTTACTGTTTTCGGAAGTGGTGAGGATTACAGCTCAATTCAAGATGCAATTACAAACCTGGCAACAGGCCAGTGTTCTATCTGAATTTGATCCAGACAGTTTTATGCTCTTCTTTTGGGAAACTCATCCATTTTCAAATATCAGAATCCCTCATCACCATTTTCTTCCTACACCTATCCTTCCCTCCCATAATCTCATTGGAAGACTGATAAACCCCTAAATTAAATTGTAACTGTGACCAAAGGGTACAACATTCTCCCACCGAGAGTTTTGCTACAGCGAGCTGCATTTTGCTATCATGTGAACATATTTACTTGAGTCAATACAGTGGAAACTGAATATTGTTTTGCAGAAGGAGAAAACTGGACATGGGGATGTGAGATGATGAGGACTTCCCAAGTCACGTATTAAATCAATGATAAAGTAAAGCCATCATTTTTTTTTTTAAGTCTTTTTTGGCTCTTTCAGGCAGAAGACTGTCATGCTTTCTTCATTTGGTTCAAAACCACCCACATAGGAAAATGCTATTTATAGACACAGTCAGGCTTTGCGTGGACAATGGCTTAGACCATGAAATTTGCTTCAACATGTTACACAGCACATCACTATCCCCGGGGTCATCCAGTACGCAGGGCATATGCTGGCCTTAGATCATCATCACCTTTTTTGGGTTTATGATGTCATCCCAGACACCCTGCATCCAATGCAGGGCCCATGGAATGTGTTTCAGTAAGTCACAACTTATCAGGCTTGACAAAGAGGGAATGCCATTTATAGGGTTGTGTCAAATAATTCTGCCAGGATTCTCACAGCATTTTGCTGCCACCTATATTGAAGTCTGCTTCTACTGCTTGTTGAAGTCATCTTATTTTTCACTCATGGTCCAAAGATATTTTTGCAGGGCTGTGACTCAGCCACATATAAGGTGTCGGTCTGTTGTAGTGATGGGTAAGGACAGTGATTTCTTCGAGGCTATTTACCTATTTCCCCCAAATAAGTACTAGCATCAAATTTTCTACATTTGTTTGCTTTACCCTTTCTTCTTGTAACTTATTTTCTTTCTTTTTTTTCCTGCTCTGTATGATGTAATGGGTTGAATTCTGTGCTCCCAACCCCCCACCAGTATGTTTAAGTTCCAACCCCTGGTACCTGTGAATGTGAACTTATTTGGAGATAGGGATTTTGCAGACACAGTCAAGTCGAGGTCATACTAGGTTCAGGAAAGCCCAAAATGCAATGGACTGATGTCTTTATAAAAACAGAGGAAAATTTTGATACAGATACAGACACACACACAGGGAGAAGATGGCCTTGTGAAGATGGGCAGACATTGAAGTTATACAGTCACGAGCCAAGGAACAACTTGGAACACATCATAAGTTGGAACAGGCAAGAAACAATTTTTCTCCAGACACTGAAGGAAGCATGACCCTGACAACAACTTAATTTTGGACTTTTAGCCTCCAGAAGTGCAAAACAATAAATTTCTATTGTTTTTTGTCACCCAGTTCATTTCTAGCAGCTAGAAGAAACTACCACAAATGTTTTTCGGCAAGTGCCAAATAGTCAACATGAGCAAGACAGCTGAAAGATAATAATAGCATTTACTTAGTAGTTAGTATGTTTCAGGGATTTTCCACATGGCTTAACTCACTCGTTCCTCACAATTACCCTATGAGAACAACTATTTTAGAAAAGGAGGAGACTAAGGCTCAAAGAGTTAAATAACTTGTCCAAGTTGTCAAGCTGGTAAATGGAACAGCAGAGATTCAAACCCAGACAATCCAATTCTAGAGCTCGCTCTTTTAACCACGATGCAATGCTCCCACCATAATAATGATGGCAATAATAATAATCATCATCATAAGGATAATCTGATGTGTCAGTACTTGGATGATGTCCTATCACTGGGGCTTGACCTTTGAGTTATTTTACTAGCACTGGGCATGGATTTTGCTTATATATCCAGTCTCACCAAGTTTCCTCTGTAACCACTAGTATGAATTTGAAAGATGGTGAGTTGGGGGTAAGAGGAAGCGAGTCTGTGACAACAGAGTAAGACAAAAGCTAATGGCTCACTTGGGAATTGAACCAGCGACCTTGGCTTCATTAGCTTTCTCCGGGAGTGAAATACTTTTAATTGTGTTTTACTTCATGAAATGGCTTAATACAAATTTAGCTAGAGTCTGGAAGCCTAATCTTCTCTCTTACAACAGTTGAATCTTTCTTTCACATGTCTATGCTATTATACATTTAATAATCTTGCTGGCTTTAAAGTGATACCATTTGTGTGGTTCTTTTCTGCAAATGGAATAAACATCACTGACTAAATGATACATTGTAAACAACTTCTGTAGGGATTTTAGGCTATTCCATCATAATTTGGCTGTGCTGAAATATACAATTTATACATGCACAGAAGAATTTGAGGTCATATAGATAACTGGAGTGTCCATTTCCAAAGTAATATTAAAATTTTTGAGTGATACATGGGTGTAGAATATTTCCACTTCAAATAATAAAATACCTGCTACATTTTACAGATAAGAAAACTGAGACCCTAAGAAGGTAAATGGATTTGCCTAAGGCTCTACGACTAGTTAAGATGACTAAACAAGTCTTCTAGTCTCATTTCTAATCTTAAATTCTTTCCATTATTCATCGTTTTATTTAATTGGGAAATCAATAGGCATTTGACTTGATGTCATGCATCTGTCTTTTGCATTTTCTTTAACTTCCAATTGGTTAACTTTTTAAGGATATAGAATCTTGAATTCTCTTCAATAAAATACAAAAATACATCATTTTCATTGCATCCCAAACCTAATCTTTATGTTAGCCAGTGTATAAACTTATGACTATATGTCTCAGTTTGTATTTTGCTACTTCATGTCAAAAAAGAATACACGTATTAGTGTACTTAAAGTGGCTTTTTTTTCTGTCCACTTGAGGTAAGCTCATTTTTGGATGGACTGAGGTGTTGATTATTGACATCAAATGTGACATTCCATTTAGTTAATAATAAAAGGATAATTTTAAAAGAAAAATTCTAGACTCATTGATATCATATACTCATGCAAAACTTAGGTATATCAAACCAATTTCCCAATTTCTTCTCTAAATACTAATTGTGTGTCATAAGACCGTCTTCAAAAAGTACCATTTTAGGGACGCCTGGGTGGCTCAGTTGGTTAAGCAGCTGCCTTCAGCTCAGGTCATGATCCCAGCGTCCTGGGATCGAGTCCCACATCGGGCTCCCTCTGACTCTGCCTTCCACTCTGTCTGCCTGTGCTCGCTCTCGCTCGCTCGCTCTCTGACAAATAAATAAATAAAAATCTTAAAAAAAAAAAAAAGTACCATTTTAAACTCTGTAAGAAACAGCTTTTGAAATCTGCAAAGTGAATGTACACTTCATATAGGGTCTATTCTTTACTCAGTAATACCAAGTGTTTGAGGTCCATTTAGGAATACTGGGTTATTACAATGCTTATTCTCTAAATTATTAATTTGTCTGAGACCACCCTCAAGGTCTCCCTTCACCAAAACACAGAAAATGGAAATTTTTGTTGTTTTATAAGAAATGATTATGGTATTTTTCCTTGTAAAAGATAATTTATACTAAAAACTTATTTATGGTAATGTACTCATTTCAAGGTTCAGTTGTTCCTGCTCAAGTGAATTAGAAAGTTAGGTTCCGTTTAGATGTTGAAGTTCTTATAACCCAGGAATCTGTTTATTTACAGAGTAGCAAATTTCATAAATGAATGAATGGATATTTCATAGTTACTTAAAGCATTCAGTCTTATAACTTTCAGGGCATATACAATTTGGTAAACTAGTATCACAAAAATCTACCTGTCCAACAAAGAAGTCCTACTAAGACTTAGCAAGATGTTTCTTTTACACATTATACTGTCTCTCATGTTGCTACATCATTTCATTCATTCATTCATTCATTCGTTCATTCATTTAAGAATATTTGTTGAACAACATTCTAGATGCTAAACATAACGAACAGGATATCTGTTCCACTGGAGAACATACCTATTTACAGAAATATGTTTTTAAATGAGAACTCCTAAAATATGGGTTCATTTATTCCCTTTTCTTCCAACATGGTTCAGATAGAGCATCTAGCTGAACCTCATCCAGTCATCCAGTCTTCACGGAGGAGGTAATATTTGGGATAGGTACTGATGACAAGTGGCATTTTGTGCAATGAAGACATTTGTCTAGTGGGAAGCAACATTCCAGGGCAAAACGTGTGAAGGCTTGTATCTTGAAAGGGTCTGATGTGTTTTTGTAACCAATAAAATTCTACAGTGCAGCCACAGAATGCCTCAGGTTATTTTCATCAGAATTAAAAATGTGTCAACTTTATTGATGTCCTAACAGAATTCATGTGTCAATATTGTCACCAATATAAATCATGCTTCTGAAAATGCAGGCTACTCACTTGCTTCTTCCACTAACTCTTCTTCATATCGCCACAGCCCAGCACGTGCTGGAGTGCAGCAGCACACCTGGGAGGATTTGAAAAACCTCAGACAGCATACTGTTCCTTACACGCCCAAATCCTTTGTGGGAATGAACACATAAGCAAGCAAAAATGCAACACTTATTTCTACTACTTAAATCTGCAATATATATATTTATATATATATATTTCATTGACAGTATCTGCTTGTTCTTTATACCACTTACTTACCATTTCTAAAAATGCTACTGAAGATTTTTTTCTTTTGATATTGAAGAGTAATGCATATCACCCTTGAAAGTTTTCATAACACGGTACTTTCCAGATTGCGAGGGCAAGCAGCTGCTGTCATATTATTGTGGCCATTTACAATCATGCTGCCAGAAGGACACACTTAAAATAATTTTGCTGTAATTTCTTTCTTTGCTCTACTATGTCATCACATTAGAAAAAAATGCAAAGAAACTAGTTTGGGGGGTTTTTTGTTTGTTTTTTGGTTTTGAATAAAACATGAGGGAAAAAAAAATCTCCTATGACAAAAATGCATTCTTCCACATTTGGAGACTCATTTTTCTTGAGGTAAGGTTTCATACAATGGCACTTGCAAAAGGATAGCTTGAGGTAAGTTTAGAGCAATGAAAAAAAATTCACTGGAGACACTGTGACTCTACTACTTTAATTTAAATGTGAAATAGACACATATTTGCTTATTTTGAATAAGTCTCTTCCTATGAGATGGCACAACAACGTGTATAGAAGTTGGCTTTCATTCTTAGACCTGACTTTTATTCACATTTTCACACTAACAAAGAAAATAAAAGGATCTACTTCATATTAGTGGTCATGGAAGAAAAGCCTTCCTTCCACTTCCATTTTTTTTTCTTTTCTTTCCTTTTTCTGCAATTGACACTGTTTACTGAAACCACAGTTCTACAAAAGCGTGAAAAACCCAAATACAAAGCAGTGACCAGAGCTGCCTGTGAAAAGAACACTCAGGAGAAGAACTGGAAGAGAGGGAAGCCCAGGAGCAAGGCATTAAGAAGAGGTTAGAAGACAAAAGGGTAAGACTGAAGGTCCCAGCAGTCCCTGGCTTCTATAGGCAACATAGGCTACATCCAGGGCGATGGGTGGGGAGAGGGTTTCCTACCTCCCCCTGCCTTCCCTTGGTAGATCCCACCAGGTCTCCTGGAACTGGCCCTGTCTTTCCATATTAGCAAAGCAGCACATGTCATCTGTGTACATTTGATCTTATTGCAAAGGAGGGGAATGAAAGGTCTATTCTTTTAAATATTATCTCCCAGAAACTACATCCTCTTTTAGGGCTTGAAACATTTCATTTTGGAAGGTTTAAAAAAATTAGAATCTATGCCAATAAAATTTAAACTTAGATTTTATGATATATTTAGCTAAAGAATTTAATTTTAAAATACTCAAGTCCAACTATTTTTTGAAAATAAGATGAATATTTAATTTTGAATACTTTCATTTATTTATTTAAAATATTTATTTACAGGGCACCTGGGTGGCTAAGAAGGTTAAGCATCTGCCTTTGGCTCCTCATCAGTGGGGAGCCTGCTTCTCCCTCTCCCTCTGCAATTCCCTCCACTTGTGCTCTCTTAACTCTATGTCTCTGTCAAATAAATAAATAAAATCTTTTTATTTTTATTTTTTTAAAGATTTTATTTATTAATTTGACAGGCAGAGATCACAAGGAGGCAGAGAGACAGGCAGATTGAGAGGAGGAAGCAGGCTCCCTGCTGAGCAAAGGAGCTCAATCCCAGGACCCTGGGATCAGAACCTGAGCCGAAGGCAGAGGCTTTAACCCACTGAGCCACCCAGCTGCCCCTAAATAAAATCTTTTTAAAAAAGATTTATTTACTTATTTTAGAGGCGGGGTAGAGGGGCCAGGGGAGAGAGAGAATCCTCAAGCAGACTCCCCATTGAGCATGGAGCCAGACGTGGGACTCAAGCCCAGGATCCTGAGATCATGACCCACACTGAAATAAAGAGTCAGGCAATTAACCAACTACACCACCCAGGCACCCTGAATACTTTCATTTAAAGATAAGACAATTAATGCATCCTTGAGGAATCACATGGAAGTCTCTTTCCAGACTATCATTGCAAAGAAGTACATTTAGAAAAGGAACAGGAGTTGGAACATACCTCCCTTTATAAATTTAATTGCAGCTAAGGTTCTATTATATACAAGTCAACATCTTCCTTAAAATAGAAAAAATAACTTATTATTTCTTATAACTTGTTCCTCCTGCATCAAATCCAAAACAAAAAAGAGGGCGTGCCATCACTGTGTTCTTGGTAGTTTTATCTGATCACTCAGAAAAAAGGCACTGGAAATCATAAGGGTGAACTGATGTTTACAATGAGGAGGTCGCTGCCCCCCATTAAACCTTGCCTGGCTCACCTCAGCTTCAGATGATAACAGCATGTTCACCAGGTTTTCCAAGTGATGAAAATGTCAGGGAACCCAAAGTTATGGTTCCCCAAACAACCATAACTTGACTATTTTGCACAGAATTATTAAGGAAGAAAAGTTAGGAACTGACAAATCATATAAACTTACAGTTACACGAAGTTCATGTCTACATAGAGCAAAAATTCAATAATGAGACAACTTAACTGTGTAGCTCAGATAAAATCACCTCTTACCTAAGACAATCATAGGAACAAAACTATTTTTGTTTAAACTAAATTATTTAGATAATTAGCTCAGAATATTCTATTCTGTACATGGAGATAAAATGGGAAAAATAACTACTAGAATGATTTGAACTTCAGAATATCATAATAATTTGTATTAAATTGGTGTGTTCTCTATCTATCATAAACATACAGCTAACCAAAATAGATCATTTGACCAACGAAATTGACTTCAATTTATATTTACACTCACAGATACATTCATAAAGGGATGACCAGTGAATCTTAATTTTACTTTTTATATCAAGAAAAGTGCCATTTTAAAAACAGATTCTAGATATAGCTGTGGTGATATCAGGTCAAGATGGAGAGAGACATCTCAGTGTTCCACTTATTTATGTATATGTAAGATAAGAAAGAAGGAATGATGGAGTCTGAGGAGAATAGGAAATTGCTTGTTCTCTTAAAGGCTTTAGAATTCAATTAGTCCTCCCCACTCCAAAAAATAGCAACCAAACAAATAAGTCCAGAAGACAAAAGCCAAAGGGTAGGGTCATTAAGGAGCTGTGAGACAGGTGGGTAACAAAGTGAGCTGAGAGCTCGGGTCCTCCCCTCTGCAGTCTGAGAGACCCCTACCTGGCTTACCAGCAGGGGCCGTGAGCCCTAGCTGTTAGCAGTCAAGGTGGGTAATGGCAGCCTCTACTGAGAAAGATCAATTCGTAAAAGAAGAACGGTCACAGTGCCCATCAGTGGACTAATTTCCAGTTTCCTCTTAGAGCTGTGAGAGAATCCTCCATGGGCTGAAAGGGACCCTAGACTTTTTTTTTTGGACTTACAAAGGGTAGAGGGCTAGAAAAAAAAGTTCTCATCATATGAAGACTCACACTGTTTATGTTTAATGCATATTGTTGTTGTGTTTTTTTTTTTTTTTTTTTAACCACAAGCTGCTTACATGGGCCATAGTAGTTATTTGAATAAAAAAGATTTTTTTTTATTTATTTATTTATTTTGCTAGTCTTAGCAGGAAAAAAAAAATCCCTTGGCATTTAGTATTATGAGGCTAGTCAAAATACCACTCAGCGTATTTTGTTAGATGTATACCTCCCTTTTAGAAATAGCTGTCATCCCTATGTTTATGTCACCTTACATTTCAACTTGATTTCTGGGGATTAAACTATATCTCTTTTCTTAGATCTTAGATTTGGACTTCTTATTAAAAATTCTTAGAGGTATCACTAAAATTTCAATAATAAATATTTGGCTTTGGCTCTCTTTTATAACTTTTCATTTCTTCTACAAAGAAACATTAATTTTCTGAGGTTTATTCTCTTTTTCAAACATCTCATGGCTAAACATCTGTTTCAGTAATGTTACATAGTCAAGGTCTGTCTCTTTTAGAAATGGTATATTTAAGGCCTTCAGAGTTCACAGATTGTAGAAAGTTACTTTTCTATATGATTGTCCTATGCAGTACTGGTGACCAAGTAGCGAACTGGGATGACAGCAATTAATACAAGGGAGCCTGGGTTGCTCAGTTGGTTAAGCATTTGCCTCTGGCTCAGGTCTTGATCTCAGGGTCCTGGGACTGACCCCCACTCCACCCTTCCCCCCATGCTCTTTCGCTCTCAAATAAATAAACAAAATCTTAAAAAAAAAAAAAGCAATTAGTACACACATAGCCATGGGGGTGGTATGTTTTCCTGCACTAGACTGTGAGTGAGGTCTCTGAGTCCAAGGGTTATGCTGAATTCATTTTTGTCTTATCCTAGGGCCTTTCAGCAAGAAGAAATTGCTGAATACATGAATTTCTTCAACTGAAGTGGTAATTATAGAATGGTGTTGGATGAAGTAAATAATTAAAAATAGTGAACAGTCTAGTGGCCATGATAATTTAGGTTGACTTACCCAAAAATGGCAATTTCCTGTGGTTCGCTCTATAGCTTCATCAGATTCATGCTGCCTCCCCACCCCCAGAACCTTACAATATCTGTAAGTTTTTCCCATCACAATCCTTTAAGAAGGATGGAGATTTTCCCTAGTTCCATCCATTCCCCTAAAGAGAATAACAATACAATTAACATTCCTAAGGCACAGAGAAATGAAATAACCCACCCTTTCCTGAGTTAACATATTCATTCATTTAACAACTATTCCTGGGCCCAGGATGTGCAGACAGTAGTCTAGGGACTGAAGGTTCAAAAGTTATGAAAGCAAAGCCCTGCCTCAGGGTGGATCTGAGGACATAATGGGGTGTCCAGACAAGTCCCCAGGTCAGTACATTACTGACTCTAGTGATATGTGAGGGTGTTGTAAGAATACAGAGGGGCAGCTGAGTCAGACCAAGAGTCAGGGCAGGGAAGGCCACTAGGGAACTTCCCAGCCAGCGTGAGACGGATAAGCTGGTCAGACAAAGAGAGAGGGCAGCGGCGGGGAGAAGCTGAGCCGGGAAGTATGGCACATCACAGGCCCTGGAAGTGCGGGGAACGAGGCTGGGCCAAGCCTCGGTGAGGAAGAGGAGGGAGGCAAGGCCAGAGCTGTACACAGTGGTCAGAGTAGAGCCAGTCAGTAGTGAGTCCAGGAAAATAATAAAGCTTATAGGAAAGTTATTGAAAAACACGTCTGAAAAGCATTCATATAACACTCTGTGGGTTTTTGTTTTGTTTTCTGGTGATTTGATTACATTGCTTGGACTCATCAAAGCTGAGAAATGATTCAGTTCCATCCAATCTCTTCATTTTATCGACCAAGTTAAGCCTGGAGAAGTTACATGACTTGCGTGAAGTCCCAGACCCGTTCTCCAGCGCTGGGTGAAACGCACCCAGGTCAGCGGGCTCTCCCACAAGGTGCTCTTCGCTGACATCCTGTTTGCCTGTCTCCTGGTTCCTTTAAACCCTATGTGGAATTCTTTCAAATCTGAGGTGTGCCAACTAAACAATTTTTTGTGGGTTGGATCAGTGACTTGTAACAATTATTTTCCAGAAGTACTAAGCATTTGGTAAGTGTCCAGTCATTCTCCCCTCCTCCCCCATTTTATGGATGTTCAGTATTTCCAAATTTCTCTATTAAGTTTTCATGTCTTGCTAGAGCTTAAACATGTACAAGTCTGAATTCAAAAGGCTTATTTTAAGTGTACAGTTAAGATGGCAAACATGAAACATGCTGACTGTTGCAGTTCGATGATTAATGCCACAGATAATCACCGAACATGTTTTATTGCACAACTGATAACATGCGCACACAATGAAGACACAAAGATACTCTGAACTAGTCAACGTGCTCAAGACTAAATGCCAGCGTTTGTTTTTATAGTTTTTGTAATCTCACCTGCTAAGACCCTTATCTTCATAAAACCACTGAGTTCCTGAATAAATATTGTGCCACAGATTTAAATCTTCTGGGGGATTTGATGCAAGTGGTTGCTGGATTTTACGTCTCAGAAGCTCATATCTAAAGCAAAAGACAAGCAGAAACATTGGGATTATCTCAACTAATGTTATTACCAAAACTCAGGTTGTTTCATAGCATGAGTGCCTGGTGTGTGCACATAAACGAAAAGAAAACATCTTAATTTACAATCATGAAGTTTTTTTTTCCCAGATAATCACTGTCTTCTGGCTCAAGTTTCAGGTATTCAATTATTTTGAAACAATCAGCTACATTCACATTTTACTATTATCAGTAAGAATGATAACATTTTAGATTTCTTCTATTTCAGATTTGCCAAAACATTATCACCAGTTTCACACAAAGTGGAAATACAAAATGCTTATAAAGTTAATGGTTTTCTAAGACATCAACCCATCACTGCTTTATAAATAATGATAATATTATCAACTTGCTGCTCTTGGCTGAGTGTCAAGTTGAGGTTGTTAAAAAGCTATTTCAGAATCACACACGTTTCTTTCATCTTATCTATGTCCCTGACCACATTCTTTACAAGTTTCCAGATAATAATACCCTGCCAGAGAATTATTGTGTTAGCTTCAGAATTTTGAGGCATTTTTGTGTAAATGTATCATTCAGAACAGGCATCGAGTTTGTCTAACATATAATAAAAACATATTCTGAAAATCAAGAGAAGGATTACATAAAAAATTGCTAGGGAGCAGTGATTGTTGTTTGAAGGGGTTTTAGAGCTTCACAAAATTATATTTCTATCTCGAACTTCTATGGTTCCATATAAGTCGAGATACACAATATGAAATTGTATTTGAGTTATGAGTGGGGGTATCCAATTAGGAATTAGTTCTACATTCATACGGGAGTAAAAGCCTCCCTCCCTTCCTTCTTTCTTTCCTTCCTTCCTTCCTGGAGATAAGACCATAGCAAAATCCAAATGCATAGTCACTTTCTCTTACCTCAAATTGGGTCCGTTTGGTCTGGATGGTGGCTGCCACGAAATTCCAACATATGACTCACTTAGTGGAACCACCAACAATGGGTTAATGCCCTGAGGTAGGGTTGGGTGGGTGGTAACATGGGTAGGTAAACTCTCTGTGCACCCTCCTAGGTACCCGTTACCTCCTGAGCAAGCCACAATGGTGACTGAGTAATTAGTGAAAGGAATCAGATGAGTAATTACTTGACTTAACACTGAGGGAGTCACATTGGTTATTGTGATACGAGGATCCGGCATGCGGATCTCATAGCTAAGCAGGTCTCCATTCTGCATGAGTGGGGGTTTCCAAGTGACCTGAAATAAAAGATAAATTTAGAATCAGTGTGACAACACAGGAACCGAGCAAGTGAAGTTCACAAGACCTAGAATTTTGCCGTGCCTTGTTTTCACTTTAGCCACTTTCTAAATGCCTCCTTTCGACTTAGTCTTTTGCACTAGACAGTAATGAGAGGTTTGGGATCAATTAGCAGTACACCAGGAACTAAATGAAATGCTGTTTCCTGGGTTTGGCTTTTCATCGTGATACTTTCTAGGACTGTCAGACTAATACACACCTTAGTGATTCATCTCCACTGTGGGTGTGCTAAAGGACACAGAGCACACACATGGAGGAAATTCACACATCCGCAGGCATCAATGGGGCAGCGGCAGGATTTGACAGTTTTCTTGTTTATAACTCAATTAAATGAAACATCAGAACTCCCCGCTTTGCATTATTGGTATGTACTCTAAATATGTCACTCCTTTTTTTTTTGGATGGTGATGGTGGAGGAATCAGACTTTGCATTTTCTGAGGATACACAATTGAGTTTCTGAATCTCACACGTGCATCAAGTAGAAAGTAAAGCAATAGCAAATTCTAGTCTCAGATATACGAGATAAGCCTTGAAAAAGGCAAGCAAAGGATGATCCTGTTTAACTAACAGATGGGCCTGAGCATGGGCCGGAAAAAAAGAAACATTTTGTAATGAAATATTACAATGTTTAATATTCCTTTTTTTTTTTTGGCTAAATTTTTTAAGGCTATAGTGGTAATACACATGCTTTGGGGGTAAAAGAACCCTAGAAAAATGTATATAGGCCATTAAAAAAATAATTTTTTTACATACTATTTTGGTTTCTCTCTTACCATTGTCTTGCAACGTCCCTTAAAATTTGGAGTATATATTTCATCTCCTAAATAGCCTGTAAGCTTCTGGATGGCAGGGCCCAAATTGTATGCCCATTTAATGCCATGCACACGGAGACAGAATTCAGTAAGTAACTGTACTCACAGCTGATTAGATTATATGTTTTCCCTGAGCATAGTTATTGTAAAAATTTAAAAGACATATTTCCAGAGTAAATATATATTGATAACCACATTTGTAACTCTACACAAAATCAAAGTCAGAAAAAAGTAACAAAAATTAGGATAGAGAAGGACTGACCAACATTTTCTATCTTAAATCAAAGGGAAAAGAGTTTCTTCCAGAAGGATTATCACCTAGGATTTTGAGAGGGCATTCTTACTAATAAGTGGCAACAAAATGGGCTCCCCCCACATGTCAGTTGTCTAGTTGCTTGATGACTGTGTCCTAATTTATAATTAGCAATGACCCAGTATCTATTCAGATTTTACTACATGGCTTGCAATTGTTAATTTTAAAAACTCCTTGGAGTGGACCACACTGTCCTAGGGCGAAAAGAAGGTTTAAATGTGTTCCTTATGAGCATAGCAGATGTGTCTACATGTAGGGAAGATCAAAGAAACCTAAAGAGCAAAGGTTGTAGAAAAGATACAGGATTCTATTTGTTTTGGAGGTACAATGCTCAGTGGACACACACCAAAAAAGGAGTCAAGGTCAAACTCAGGGCTTCTTGATACTTGTCACGTACATGAAAAATGGAAGGGTTATGATAGCTAAATTCAACCCTACTGATACGTGGAATACCACTTCTTTGCCTTTCAAGCCAGAACATTCCGAGTTCAGGTCAAGGTCTGGCAGCACTTGAAAGAATTAAAACTTAGGAGACAGTCTGTGCAGTTGAGCTAATAGTAAATTGATTTGGAACTTGGTATTGAAGCTGAGAAAAACCATTCATAACATAAAACTTGAAGGGTGCTTGGGTGGCTCACTCGATTAAGCATCTGCCTTCAGCTCAGGTCATGATTCCAGAGTCCTGGGAGCAAGTCCTGTGGGGGGCTTCTTGCTCAATGGGGACTCTGCCTCTCCCTCTCTCTCTCTGACCCTCACCCCACTCATGCTCATGCTTTCTCTCTCAAATTAAATAAAATCTTTAAAATAAAGAAATATATCTTGGATAAGATATCCAGAAGAGGTTAAGAGATTGGATGTAATGACACTGGAGACAGTCATTTGATCTTTGGGAAAAAAAAAAAAAAACTAATTTTCTCTACTATAAATGTTTACAACTAGAAATGAGCTATTTTTCTCATTTAAAAAGTTAGACTTAGAAAGAAAATGTCTTTTTGACAGTACTGAATTGGAAGACATGAATCTACTTCTACAGAAATTTTTTGAAGGACTTTTACGTGGAGAAGGCCATTGTCCTTATGGTCAATAAGCTAACAGAAGTGGCATCTAATTGGATTACCTTCCTGAAAATATCCTGCAGCCATTATTAAAAATAAATGTGTCTAAGATTTTTAAGGAGCCAGCTAGCTAAATATTGTATTCTATTCTTTCCTAGGCTTAAGAGCATATTTACCATAGTATGGCCAAAATGTATGAGATTAACACTTTGTTTAACTTCCCAAGGGTTTTTTATATATACATGGGCCACAGGAAGGATTATGGAGTATTGCCGAATCCCCGAAAACTAGCACCAAAGAATCTCTTCCTGACCTGAATAAGCGAGAGATAGATGTTCTCTAAAACAGTAATTTTACACTGAAATCTATTATATAGAATTATAGTTATTGGCTAGAAATAAAATGCTTATTTCAGAGCTCTCTTGCCTACCATAACTATTTTTTAGTTGAGTGCTTCTTAGATTTTCAGTTTTCTTTTAAGTTATTATTTTTTGGAAGACTTCATGTCTTCAAGTAATTGCATAACTCTAAGACTACTTAATCAATACAACATATAGATATACAAGGACCAACAGCATGGAATACTTGACTCCATAGAGCAATTTCTCTTAACAACGGACTCCCTGGCGAAGCTTCTCCCACGGAATAAATTGTACAATAAATATTTGTTGAAATAAAATTAAATGTTCTCTTTCAAAATGTCATCCTTTTCTTTTAAAATTGCTAACATTACTTTCTCATTTCAGATAGTAGATTTGCATCTTGAAACTAGAGAAAGAGTATATGTAATATAGTATTTATATATTTATAATAAATGTAGATGTAGATATAGGTATATAGTTGATTGTGGCCTTTCACCTCTACCTTCTTCCATCCCTCTCCATTGCCAGCTACCCTCTTAAAAGGATAACGTAATATTTGGGGATATATTCTCCCATACTTTCTGGTATGCTCATATAACCAAAGCAAATATACCCACACATATATAAGCTTTCTCTTTTTAAAAAATTTTTTGCAAGATATGTTTATTCTACACCTGTTAATCTGCAACTTCTTTTTTACACTTAACATTAGAGGATAGACTCATTCTTTTTCTGTTACATAATATTCCTTTCATGACTGAAAACAAATTATCCAGTTTTTATCCTATTGACATTTCCTTACTGCTAAAAACAATATTTGAAAATATATGCATATATGGTTATATTTGTTTTTTATTGGATAGATTAGCAAGAATTGCTATGCCAGAAGGTATATTATGTTTAATTTTAATCATTACTGAGGGATTACTTTCTAAAAGGTTGAGGCAATTCACTTTATCACAGACAATGAGTTTCCATGATCTGTTTCTTCACAAACTATTAAAATTACCACTCCTTTCAGTTTTTGCTTGTTTATTACTTTATTATTTCTTAATTATTACTTATTTCTCTAATTAGTTTGCATTCTCTTGACTTTTTTGGCAAGGTATAAATATTTCCAAATATTATTGACCCTTTGATATCTCCCCTCTAAATTATCCATATTTTGCACATTATTTTCTATTGAATTACCTTTTTATCTTAAATTATTAGAAGTTCTTTGTATATTATGTGGAAATAACCTATTTTTCTATAATGTGTGTTACAGCTGTATTTTACCAAACTGTCTC
This sequence comes from Mustela putorius furo, assembly GCF_011764305.1. Taxonomy (NCBI): domain Eukaryota; kingdom Metazoa; phylum Chordata; class Mammalia; order Carnivora; family Mustelidae; genus Mustela; species Mustela putorius. The sequence continues at coordinate 15,201,592 of NW_025421402.1, forward strand.
TTAGAGTTTAACGTTTGTTTTGTTTTGTTTTTTGAGGAAGTTATATGGCCAGCAAGAAACAATCAAATTATTTTCTAGCTATATATAATTATTTTTCTTTTTAAAAAATCTTTTCTTTTTCTTTAATTTGATTTAACTTATTTATTAGAGAGAGTGCACGAGCAGGGTGGGGAGGGGCAGAGGGAGAGAGAGGAGCAGGCTCCCCTTCAAACAGGGAGCCCAACCAACATGGAGCTCTAATCCCAGAACCCCAGGATCATGGGGTGCCTGGGTGGCTCAGTGGGTTAAGCCTCTGCCTTTGGCTCAGGTCATGCTCCCAGGGTCCTGGGATGGAGCCCCGCATTGGGCTCTCTGCTCAGCAGGGAGCCTGCTTCCTTCTCTCTCTGCTGCCTCTCTGACTACTTTGATCTCTGGCTGTCAAATAAATAAATAAAAATCTTTTAAAAAAAAAGAACCCCAGGATCATGACATGAGCTGAAGACAGACCCTTCAGCTAGGTGCCCCTAGCTTTTCTTTTAAGTCATAGTTTCTGGTTTTTGTTTTGTTTTGTTTTTCTTTGGAAAGATCTGTCTAATCTTTAAATTATATATAATTCTTTTTCTAAGCTTTCTATTTTTTCACATTAAAATTTTAATTTATTGGAATTTAGTTAGGATATAATAGAAAGATCTTTTTTTTCTTACACATGGACTGTCAGGCCAGTACTATTTTTTTAAAAAAACCATTATTTCCCACTGAAATAAAATGTTGCTTCTATAATAAGTTAAGTTCTCATGTATACTTGTATCTGTATCTAACCTCTAGTCTGTTCAAGTGATCATTTGTCTGTTGTTATGCTAATACCATACCATGTCATGATTCAGTGGCTTTATGATAAGTTGAAATACTGAAGATGTCACCTTGGCATTTTTTTTTTTCACAATTTTCTGGACTAGTTTGACCATTTAGCCTTTTTTATATAATTTAAAATCATTTTATCCAGTTTGAAACAAAACATTATTGTCAGTCTCATTTGATTGATGTTAGGTGTATATGTCAACCTTGGAAGGTTTAATTTACTGTGGAATTAAGTCCTGTCATCCAGGAAGACAGCATAGTCTCCTTCTGTTGCAGTGTAAAGAAGCTGAGAACAGCATGGGCTCTTAGAACCACCATATTGCTTTGGGGTGAATTCTAGCTCTTCTCCATATGTAATCTTAGGTAGGTTACTTCTATTCTTTTTTTTTTTTTTTTTAAGATTTTATTTATTTATTTTACAGAGAGAGAGAGAGATCACAAGTAGGCAGAGAGGCAGGCAGAGGGAGAGGAGGGAGCAGGTGCTCTGCTGAGCAGAGAGCCCGACGAGGGTCTCGATCCCAGGACCCTGAGATCATGACCTGAGCTGAAGGCCGAAGCTTAACCCACTGAACCACCCACGTGCTCTGGTTACTTCTATTCTTAATTCCCAGTATTCCTGCCTATGAAATGGGGATAGTAATAAGCACCTCTTTGCTAGAGCTGGATTAAGTATTGAATGAGAGCAATTCCTAGAATTTAATATGAACTTGGTAAATAGTAGTCATCATTGCTATTTTATTTTCTTCCATAAGATGCTATAAATATATATAAATAATATATACTATCATTTGATTTAAGCAGACATCAACGACAGGTCCACCTTCGTGAACGGGTGATAATGGTGATTAGGACAACTCTTTTTACTCTGGGTTATTATCAGATTTGTAAATGAGCAACACTAAGAGTATACACCCTAGTAACAATGCATGGACAGAATCTGTGGACACTGCTACTCCTTGTAGCCCAAGATCACAGTGGGTGTCTTTAGCAGTCTGAGCGGAGTGAAAGCTCTGACACTTGAAGACTGAGAACTGCAGACCTATTATCTTTCATTCTGCTTTAGCTGTGGAAGGTGGGGCTGTGCTTGAGTCATCACCATCGAAGTTTTTTTTTGCCACATCACAGTTACACAACATAACTGCATGTTTTATTTTCTAACTAGTCCTCAATTACACTCAAGACCATCAAAAAAACCCCAAAAAACAAAAACCCCAAATCTTGCCATTTGCAATGACATGGAAGGAACTAGAGGGTATTATGCTAAGCGAAATAAGTCAATCAGAGAAAGACAATTATCATATGATCTCACCGACATGAGGAATTTGAGAAACAAAGCAGAGGATCATAGGGGAAGGGAGGGAAAAATGAAACAAGATGAAACCAGAGAGGGAGACAAACCATAAAAGACTCTTAATCTTGGAAATAAACTGAGGGTTGCTGGAGGGAAGAGGGGGTGGAAGCTATGGGGTGTCTGGGTGATGGACATTGGGAAGGGTATGTGCTATGGTAAGGAAAAACAAATAAATAAATGAAAAAAATTAAAAACAAAACAAAACAAAAAGACTTCAGTCTTTAGCAACCTCTAAACCTTTATAAGCAACCTTGTAAATCTTGCACTTTTATAAAGTGAACAGTTGAGTCTTAAACACCAGCAATCTTAGAAATTGACTTTTTTTTCTTTTTTAAAGATTTTATTTATTTATCTGACAGACAGAGATCACAAGTAGGCAGAGAGGCAGACAGAGAGAGAAGGAAGCAGGCTCCCCGCTGAGCAAAGAGCCCTATGCGGGGTCGATCCCAGGACCCTGGGATCAGGATCTGAGCCAAAGGCAGAGGCTTAACCCACTGAGCCACCCAGGCGCCCCCTAAAAATCGACTTTATCTTAATCTGATTTTACATTGAATTTTTGCTAGAAATGGCTGCTAAATCTTTTAAGTCCTTTTTCTATTGCATCTATTGATAAAAAAATTATATGAGCTTTCTCTGTTGATCAGTTGACTTAGGAAGTATGACAGATGTCATGGACATTAAACCATCCTTACATTTTTGGAGTCTCCTGGCATGTCATTCTTTTAATATACTCCTTGATTCAATTTCCTAATATTTTATTGAAAAGTTCTGAATCTATATTCATATATGAAATTAGTCTATAGTTTTACCAAACTATCTTTTTTCAAGTTTTAGCAGAGTACTTTTGCCAACTTTAGAAAATGCAATGAATTTTCTTACATGATTAAATACCAAATAAACCTGCATGGTTTTTACTTTTTCAGATAACCTCTCTGACATCATATATTATTTATTTTCTTTATAATCAAATAATCAAAAACAGAATTAAGAATATGACTTTGATATACAGCTTAAAGCTCAAATGTATGCCAAGTCCCTTCTTAAAGCTCAAATGTATGCCAAGTCCTATCACCTTTTTGCACTTATTATCATGTTATTTGTTTTCTATTTGACCTAAGTAAGTATATGGAGTTTTCCCTGCATTCCTTGTTAGATCACGACATCTTACAGGCAGGATGGGGTGACGGTGAACAGAACATATGGCCCAATATAGAACGAACTAGGGAGAAATACCAGGCCAGTCCTGTTCTCCCCCATCCTGTTGGCTGGTATTCTTTATTCCTCTTACACTGATTTTTTTTTTTTCTACCAAGTCCTTGTAACTTCTGGGCATATTATATATTTATTCGTATATATTTATTTATACTCTGTCTAAAATGTAAGTTCCATGAAAGTAAGGATTCTGTTTTGGTCTCTGGTGTATCCTCAGTGCTTAAAGAGGCACTCATGAAGGTATGTCCCTGCTCAATAAATGTCAGCAGAACTGAAGTTACTATTGTTGTTGTTAATATTAGTGACGATTTCCTTCATCCTAATACTCAGAATGACTCTATGTGGTAAATGTCGAATCAATTTCTTAACTGGTGCATTAATGACAAGTATGGTCATTAATATTTCATGTATACACAATTTTAACTTTTAGATCTTGTGTTTTACAGAGAGAAATCACTCTACTGCAGTCACATGCTTTTGTGTGTCAGGTAAGCTGTATCACTGGAAGATGCAGTTTAGCAATCTTAACATCTTTCTGAACATAATGTGACCCAATTATACTGAAGCACAAATACGTCGCTTTAATATTTAAATATGTATTAGCCTAAACTAGATTCAGTTGAATATTCCTGAAGAGTCTCTTCGTTGATAACTTCTTCTTTTCTAGATATAAATAAAATGAGAATTAATTAATGATTTAAAATTATGATAAAAAAAAAAAGACTTTTGTTAATGTATCATGGCCATATATTTCAAGTACCTTCTTAGAGATCTGCGATTCCTGACCTGGTAGGTGAGAGCCTGGGACTTTGAGTTCCCTAGCCAAGCTAATCTAAACTTTAGTCAAGCAAGCCGACAAGCCATGTACATTGTTTCATCCTGGGATGAGGTTACAAAATCAAAAGTGGGAATTTAAAAAAGAAGAAGAAAAAGGAAGGCCACTTGTTTTGGGTACTTTTGATCATTATTTATATATGCCGAATTAAGTAGCATTGTGCATGGAGATATTACTCTTCTGAAAATATTTGTTCTTTTTTTCAGATCTGACTAGTTATTAAATTTTTGTCCTAGAGAATCCAGAAAAATGTCCAGTACATATGTAGCTTTGCCTTTGCGAAGGGACAGTGCTTAAGTCGCATTGTATCGATTGGTATTGCTACTGAAGTTTTTTAAGATTCCCTCAGGATTAAAACAAAAAGTTATTTCTGAAATGATTAATGACTCTAGGTTTGTTTGGGATTTTGTTTGGTTTGGTTTGGTTTTTCTTTTGAGTGAAGAGCGATTCTTAAGATTGCCCAATCTGTCAAATAAACATTATATGCCATATACTTCAAATTAATGTCCTTTTAGTGGGTGCTCAACAGAATTTGATATACTTTTGATATTTCTATCAAAAAGGTGTGTTGCTTTGCTAGTCTCTCACTGAAACTAAAAAAGGCTTTTAAAAATAGCTCTTAGTTTACAGGTCAAATTAAATTTCTTCAATAATCTACACTGTTTAGTAACATCTAGTGTTTGCTTTTGTGGGGGAGAGAGAACACACAACATAGATCCAAGTAATAATTTCAACAGATGAACTTTGCTGTTATGCAAATATCCTTTGTTTTGTGCTCTGGTGAGCAAGCTACTGTACCAATACTTTTGGCAGTAGTACAAGACTGAATCCATGGAAGCATGTGTGTATTTACACAAAAGAGGCTTCTAAGCTACAAAACTCCCTCCTGTTTGGTTACACTAATTTCCCTTGAATGAAGTTTGTATGCAAGCCAAAACAATGGTAGTTATCCTGTCCTCAAGAGTTCATTCCCAGTAGAATGAAGTGAATAATTGAACACTTTCTAGATAGCCCAGTAATATGCTATTTTTATTTCTTTCCCCATCGTTTTGATTCTTTGATCATTAAAAAAAATCAGAATATTGGTAATTGGAACTTTTGTTAGTATGCTAATCTATTCGTCTGCATTTTCCCATCTCTTCTCATTTTCTGATCTATTTAAATCTGACGTGGTGGTTAAGCTAAGCATCCCATTGTGGCATTCAAAGTATTTCAGGTGTGTGAGGCAAATGGAAGCATCTCAACAATATAATTAAGGGGATACAGGGAGAAATGAAAAACTGACATCAAATTCAAGATAGTTTGGGCCAAAGGCCAAAACCCAGTTTCTCCAGCGAATGCCTAAAACAACAAATGTGTGCCTTTTGTCAGTAGATGGCTCTGTTCAACACAGAGTCAATCCAGGGTAAATTCCAAAGTCTGCAAAGGAGAAAGAACACTCAGTTTCTTACCTCGGCTGAATCAGGTCCTAGCACACGCACCACGGGTGGCTGTACTCCAGCAGGTCGTGAGGGTCTCGTGGTCACTTCTACCCAAGCACTGCTATTTGTACCTCCATTAACAGTGCTCATTACTACCCTGTATTCATATTTTGTCCATGGTCTAAGAGCAGAAGTCTTGTCAATATACCTCATGGAATGACTTCTTGGGAGAGTTACTAGGGTAGTAACTTCTTCCTCCCCTTGGACTCTTCTGTCAATTGTGAAGTTCTCCACCAAGCCATTGGGGTGCTTGGGAGGATGCCAAGATATAATCACAGATGTTGGGGTATCAGAGAACAGCTCTGGACTTGGGATATCTTCCGGTGCATCTGGGAGTGTCCATACAGTCTGGGACTCTGGAGAGAGGGAACAACCTTTCATAGTACAGGCTTCTACCTGGAACTTATAGGCAGTATATGGGCGCAAATTGATCACTGTCCAATTAGTGATATTTCCAGAAGTTTTCAGGGAGAGGTGGCCATGTTGGTAAATGTTAAAATGGGTAATGACCCCATTGCACTTTAAAGGATGCTGCCAGGTGACCAACATCATTCTTGACTTCACATCCAGAAGAATTGGAGGGTCCATAGGTCCAGGTTCTATGAAGTGGCATAAATACAAAAAATGATTATCTCTTGCAAACTTCCCCCATCTCTTCAAAATAAAACTAAAATGAATGATAACTCTTCTGTAAAAGTATGAAATTGGACACTTGGCAAAGGCCAATTAGAAAGTAAATAGATGTCATAGAGGACAGTAGAGACAAAGACTGTGACTGCTTTGTTCTTAAATGTGCGAGAAGGACTTGTTGAATATTATGGAGCTCAACTGTCATTTTTCCTTTCTAAGAGAATTTCATCAAATTCATTTGTCTTTCTTAAGCTAATGATTAAACACATGAAGCAGACTTTTCTGCACTAAAGGTATTAAAAGGGAACGATATCAGAGGGCTGCCGTAACCAAAGTTCCATTTTTCTAGAGCCCCAGTAACTAATTATAATCAATAACACTATCATAACAAACCTGCATATTTTACAGCCCAGTAAAATCCTTCAGCATCTCTCATTATATATTCCATATTATACCTAGTTCTGTTTATCATTCTAATCCATGTTTTGCAATTTATCTACTCCCTGTTAATATTATAGGTGATTTTTTACTGTGACTGTGACAGAAGCTGCCGATTTAGCTCTTTCACCTACTGATAAATAAACAATGCACAGATCTGACCTTTAGGTTAACAGGTTTTATGCTTGCTCCACTCAGCACTCTAACTGATTCAATTATCATAAAGGTTCAGGAGGCTCCATGAATACTGAAAAAGGCCCACCATATGCCTGCTTAGGTGTTGTGGAACAGCAAATATTCTGCAGCCCTCCAGAGAAATTCCTTAATTGTAAATAATTTCACCATGCGACACAATCAAGTCACCTTGAATGCAAACCCCTCAGCCTGTGGAGGCAAAGTGTTATTTAAGCTTTACTGGGCTGCGTTAAATTCTGCAATTTGAAGGGCTGTTAAGTTTTTCAATTGAAATTTCATTTAAAATGCAGGTGCTTTTTATTATATGGAGGCTTTACTGCTCTCTAGGTACAAGCAAGAACATGGTGCAATAACACAAATCTGGCTCAATCACTGATCAGTAACAGCTGTAATTCCAGAACATTTAGCATTCTTATAAACCACACGGCCTGAAATCTATAAATTGCTACAACAGATCAAGAAAATACTATATCCCCCTTTTCTGCCCACAGCAATTTTGACATTTATGAGATTTTTCTGTGAACATTAGATTTTATTGAAAATCTTTAAAGAAGATATACTTGGATTTAGTAATTGTTTAAAACAGCGTTGATTACGTGAGTGTGTGTGTGTGTGTGTGTGTGTGAATCAGTGTTACACCCCTAGGTTTAAATTTTAAATGCAACCGCTGCTTCTTAAAGCCAGTGATTACAATAATAGCTGGGTTATGTGGGCACGAATACGAGCCCACTGTCACAAAACACGACCCACATTTGTCACAACCGGACTGATGGTCGAATCTTAATTACTTTTTGAGAGGGAAGATGTTATAGTGCGCTCACCCTGAAATCAAGCCATTCCTGACAATCTGGTAATGCATCTGATTTGAAGGAGAAAAATCCTAAAAGTACAGTGATTTTGATAAGAATCATATTTTCCACGTTAGTCTACTGTTAGCTTTCATTTTAAAGCTTTCTTAAAGCCACTGTGACATTTCTTTTATTCTCTGAATAGATAGTAGTGGCCGCAATTAATATATCACTGTAAGGATACAGAATCTTGCTTATTTACACTCATCATCCAGATTTGGCTTTTCCTAAAGAAAGGTAAGTGTGGGTCTTACAAGATGCCAGTGTCATTTTGGAGAACCGGATCCTCTGACATTGGGGTCCCTAAAATCAAAGAAGGGGATTCTAGTCTTTATTGCCTTACCCTTCTCACCGCTCCTCCTCCTCCCCCCCCCCCCCCAAATAATCTAAATTTAAGAATCAGGAGAGTTTCTATGAGGGTTTCTAGCAGAGTCTTGCTTAGTTAATTATTAGTTAATTCCTCATTTGTGCACTCTTAAATTGTGAGCTTCTTCAGAGAAAAGAAAACAACGACACAGTTTGCTTCCTCTTAGGATGGGGATACACCTTTTTTTCCTCCTGAATCTGATGGTAGTTTTATAGGTGAAACATCTACGGTCGCGAGATGAACTAGCACTTCAAACTCTCCCAGAACACAGGCTTTCCTTAAAGATGATCTCTTATCTTGGGAAAGATGAAATGTTCAATTTCAATTTCGTGCCCCGCCCCTGCCCCTTAAAAGCCAGCATACATTTTATTAGCTTCCCGCTCTGGCTGAGTTGGCTCCCTGCTCTTGTTGCAAGAAGGGTCCTTAAACTTGTGTGACTCAGTAGAGAAAGCTGAAAGGAGCTTAATTAGCTCCTTTGGCCAGGGAAGTGTTAACACCTGACTCCTGGCACTCTTTCAATTTAATGCTTTAAAATGATAAGCCGAATCATCTAATTCTATATACAAATCAACTGGCATGCTCCTGCATGGTGGAAAGGGTCACCACAATTATGTAAAACATGAGTAATAACTATAATTGGGGTAGTTTGCTAATACAATAAAAAGCTCTGAACATGAGAAAAGTTACGCTCACAGTGGTAGCTATCACTTTCTAAAGTAAGAATTCATGGATGAAATGACATGAAAAAGATGGTTATAAAATTTTAATGGAATGATAAAAGGCAAAAGTCAGCCTCTCAGCTGAATTCTTAAAATCCCTATATATCACAATCAGCTCCTTAACTGTAAAATCAATGTGGAGTATAACATGTTGTCAATGCGGCTGTCACTGGAGGGGAGCCTGGGACGTATGACAGCCACACAGCTCAACTGGCCAGTGATGAAAATACAACTGTACAGCCCTCTCCGTGGGTGTAATTGTTTAGAGAACTCCCTCCCGGAGCGGGCAACGGGAGTGTCCTTCCTGTGGAGATCCCTGATTCCTATTTCAGGCCATTTCATTACAGCATTAATAACAGAAAGTAGTTTCATTTTGGCAAATGAAATTATCTTTTATGGGGAGCTATTTTGCTCACCAGCTTCAAAAGTTCAGCCCCGGCCTGAAACAGAGTAACGCAATCGTTAGCGGAGGGGTCTGCTTATTTATTTTCATCCTGTGCGTCTCAGGATGGGTGTGTGTGCACACGCACGTGCGTGTGTATGTGAGTGCAGGGAGAATAAATAGTTCGAATGACTTCCACTTGGGACACAGATAGAACTTCTAGTGGTCCGCTCAGGTATTCAACACTTGTTCGCTATTAGAATTACCATGACTGCTCAGTTTTCCTGTTATGTTCTCATTATTGCCCTAAAGCAACTTTTTACTGTTCTAATTAAAAACTCAGTTTAAAAGCTCTGTTCAGTAATATTAACTACACACATGAATACCCCCTAAATTTGCCAGTAAATTCAAAATCAAGGTGGCAAATAGATGAGTGTATAATTATATATAGCAATATATTACACACTAATGCTAACGTAGTCTTTCAATACTTGCTACTGATATGTTAGCAGAAGAGGGATAGATTCTATCTTCTCTTTAATCATAAATTATTTTATCAATGTATTATTTATATCTCAACTTCTCCCCCAAAAGGATTTTTGACAGCTCATAAGAAAAGACTTAAATGAAATAGGACCAATAAAATAAAGGTAAAGAAATATTATTCTTGTGATGATGAAGGGGTATGATAGTTGTATCCCAAAACAAATATTAAAACTGGGTGCTCCTTGTTTTGCACAAAAATGAATGTGCAGCTTCTTGACAACTGATAAAACAGGAAATGGACTGTGTAACATGGGCATCACATCGGTATCTAATAAAAGGAGGTTTTGAAGACTGGAAGCTTGTTGAAATTGAAAGGATACTATTTGATAGTCTGCAAGCAGGAAAACCAATATCAGAAACTCTTTTTCTCCATTTCTCCCATGAGAGAACAGAATATAGTTTAGGAAGAATGCTTTGACTTCAAGAACTGGGACATATTTTGTGGTGAATGGCTATGGATTCTTCCTTGAAAGTTCGGGACAGAAAATTAAAAGTGTCGATGTGAGAATTCATGAAAGCAGAGAAAATGTCCTGAAAGAACTGGAAGTTCCAGATTTGGAAGAACAGTACGCCTTACGTGGCCAAAAGAGATCCAAGAGCGCAGGTGGGATACTGAGGCCAGGTGGGTAGAACATTTCATTAATCAATCCATCCTTTCAAAGGAGTTTCTGTTAGTTGCTTTTAGCTTTGGATCTTAGGATATAAAAATAAGAATGTAAAAAAATATATAAATATTTGCTTTTAGTACTTCTGGAAGTATAAGAATTTGGCAGGGGGGAGGGGGTCCATGTATCAGAAAACAAAGTATGTAGTGATATGCATACAGAGCCATTTTGCTCTCTAAATCAGCAGATGAAATAATTTACTTTTCATCATGGATCTTCTGTAATGGACAAAACAAGATACCTATAATCACTGTGTGAAAGGATAAATATGTCAGCATTCAGAAGCTAAAATTTAAAACAATTAGGAAGACTCTTTAGAACAGAGAAAGCAAAATAATTTTCAACATTATTGAAACCTGTAGTTCATATTTCTTCATAAAATAAAATAAAATCTCTATAGATATGCTCCACTCTAATTTTAAAATGTTATTTTTCTCTCACAGAGAACATTTCTTAAGGTGCAGATTGAGCCTTCAAATTCTAAAACACACTAGTGAAAAGATGTGGGCCATGCAATATTAATTTCAAAACTTAAATATTCCTAAGAGCACAACTGTATTTATTAAATGACCCAGAAAATCCTGCTCCAGAATGATCTTGATCAATTAATCCAATTTCATAACACAGTTTTACTTCTCCATGTCACAAGACTAAGAGTATAGGTTTCACGAATAAGAAAAAGTATTTTCCTTCTAGAACTCGCCTCTTATATACACCTCCCTGCTTCATTTTGAAATAGACTTATTTTGGTCTAGGAGACACCTCTCTAATTAGAACATTCATTATCCCAGTCAAGACAGACAATGTTGAATGAAAGGGAAAGCCAGAGGCTGCCTCTGACCAAGGGAGAGAATGAGGAATATTTTGGAGATTTCCTTCTCACATTTGCCTCTCCTCTTCATCTGCCTTATCTCAGACTGAGGCTGAAACCACTGGTAGAACAACCTGCAAGCCACCCCCCAGGTCTCCTGTGTCCACGGACAACCCAACAACAATTGCTTCTTCTGCCTTCTTCTGGACCGATTGTGAGGAAATAAATTTGAAATGTGATATTAAATAAAGTGAACTCCAAATATAAGTCATTCCCTATTCCTTCTCCTGGTCTTCTCAGGGAAGGCTTTCCTGACATCCCATGTTGAGGGAAATGCTTGGCCTCTGGGCTTCCTGTCACAGAAGCTTCAGTTCTCTATTCTCTAACTACGGTTTCACTCTATGTCCCTCTTGCTAGATAAAGGCTGCCTCAAGGAAAGAACAGTGTCTACATCAAACGTGTAATTTTGATGTCTCTTTCAGTCCCTGAGACAAGAAAGGTACCCAGATAAAGTCTGAATTTTGGTTGAGTTTTCATGGATTGCTTAAATAAAAGTCTTCTCAATCAATACTTGACCTCACAATTTGGGGGCATCTGCTCTCTATCAGATACTCCACCAGGCCCTGAACACAGAGTCATTCCCCCATACCTGCAGGGGATACATTCCAAGACTCCCAGTGGATGCCTGAAACTGCGGATAGTACCGAACACTTTGCATACTATGTTTTTGCAATACCTACATACCTATGATGGTTTATGAATTACGCACACTAAGAGATTAACAGCCATACGCATAATAAAAGAAAGCAAAATTGCAGATAAGGGGAGACCATGGTACAAAGACAAATGAGACAGAGACTTAGGTCCTGAGAAGTACAATACAAATTAAAATTTGACAGTAGCAGCTGGGAGAGAAGGCTTCATGGAGGAGGTGACATTTGAGCAGAGGCTTAATGAGTGAGCAGATTTTGCCAGACAACAAATGAGGAAGAAATGTGTTCTGTTAGATACAGATGTCAATTAACATTGCAATGTCTCTCCATCTCACTTCAGAAGAATCTCTATCCCTTTGTTACCTGCTGTGAGAACCTCAAATGAGGGGGTCATGGAAAGGATACTCAAAAATGCTGAAGAAAAAGTAAAGCAGGATCCAGATACAAGAATAGTATCTCTCCTTGCTTCATCCCTTGTTCACGGTACAACTCTAAGTGTGGGAAAAATAACAACAAGGTATAATATATCGAATATGTAAAGTATGTAAAGAATACTTAAAATCCTACTGTATAAATGATAGGATACATTGCTCTATGTTCTAGCATACTCCAGGCAAAACTCACAATCAGTCTGTCAGCAAAATGATGAGCTTATGAAAAGCTGTCTAGGTAAATCTACAGAAAAACTGCTTAGATCCCACAAATTTGATTTAATAATGCCTCTTAGATGAGTGGTTGAAATATAAATACGGAGTCTTTAAGTTCAAATTTAGCAAAATCAAGTTTTTTAAGTCTTTTAAAAATATATGATAACTCAACAGTCTACTCTAGAACCAATTTGAGTTTTTGTTTTGTTTTGGAAGGAGAGAAGTCATTTTTAGAAAACAATGTCATTTTCATCAGGTTCATCTAATTGCCTGTGTACACCACAAATATTTGCTGTTAAAATGACTGAAATAAAAATATTCTATATTTCAATCTTGCTACCTAAAAAAGTTTGAGAAAAACAGGTTATCTGACTTTTGATGGTCTAGGGAATCCACATTTTTAAAGAACAGTGGGTTAACTTGTATTTTCCACAGGGCCGGATTTTAGTCAGCCAAAGTACCCTTCCAGCCAGCTACAATTTCTATATGCATACATTGCACAGGAAACAATTGTAAGCACACAAGAAAACAGGAACAGTAATGTAAGCAGGAATGATTGTTATTTCAGGTTAAAAAAAATCCTGAGATTTCAGTGCTTTGGCAAGGGTCTTCATGTTGCCAATCATACGCATCCAAGTCTAACACAATCTTCATGCATTTTTGAAAACTGCAGATAGGTCAGGTGCTTGAACTGCCAGCAGCATGCAAAAAAACAAAGAACAAAAACAACCCCCCCGCCCCACCACACACACACAAAACAAGAACCAAAAGTTGTTTGTATTTATCCGGTTGCAAATAGTCGAACACTACACTGACCAAGTTGGCTGGAACAAACATCTTTTATTAACACACGTTTAACAGGATTTAAAATATTCATAGGAAATGTGCATTATTATTATTTGGCATCAGCACACTAGATTTTTAAAAATGCATGGAACTGGATATTGGTGGTACTCTGATATAAATGACAAGTTATTTGAAAAAAAATCTATTAAGATTCTTCACAACCCTTTTCTCTGTCCATGAGAACTTCTCTTTGCACTCAAAGCAGCATTTGTTTTTCTGTGTACAGTTCTTTTTCTGCCTAGGTATCTCTTTCCGGTTTCACCCATGTCACAAGCTTGACGAAAATCACAGTCCTGCTATAACACACTAAAAATATTGCTCTTGGTGACCTTTTATGGCACCAGGAAGTTTCGAGAGGCTTTGGCTGACGCAGAAAGGTGCCTATTGATGGTATGAAATTGAAGTGTGGGCATGAGGTGACTTCTCTGTTTTATTCTGTAAGATGATATGTAGAATTTTTACATTAAAAATTGCACTTGGGCAAATGGGCGGTGCTGGTCAGGATCAAGTATGAAGTGCGGTCCTGGCATGGAGCTGTCCTCGTGGCCGGTTTCATAAGCAATGCTTTGAAGCCCTGACAGAAGAAACTGCTTGTGCCCAATGCCAATCATTCACTCTTTATCAACTCAATTGCACATCCCTTCAGACATGGCATCCATCTCCACTGACACCCAAAATATAGAGTGCGTTGCCATTATGTCTCAGGGGTAAGCAAGCACTGGTGACTTAACTTAGTGGGGCAAATGGCCAGCCTTTGGCTCTTTCATAATGTATGTGACTTTGCAGTGTGCACATGAAGCCAAAGAAGAAAGAAGTCATTGGTTTCAGGGAAGGGATTTAAATAAAAATGATGGCTGGGCTTCTTGGGTTAATACTGGCTACACAGCCATGTGTTACCAATTCTTAAACAAGATGAAGGGTTAATACTATTCACTTCAAACCCAGGCTCTGCAAATCACAAAGAACACAATGTCTACGTGCACGAAAATTCTAACCATTTAATCTGAAAGACTTGCTTTGTGGTAAGATAAGGCAGGAGAAATTTGTTCACCAAGGAATACTATGCCAATTGGTACTGTGCAATGCTTTATACTTTATTTATACGTCAACTTCCTATCTGTAGGTAGAAGACCATGGCCTCTAGTCAGGAAGAATCAGCACTGAGGAAATCCAACTGCTGTCCTTTCTCTGTGGGAATAGAGATTGTGGGGGCCAAAAAAAGGAGTCCATCTCCCTCCTCTTTCAGTGTGGCACTCTAAGGAGCCACCACCTTTGTAGTGGGCCGAATTTAGTTAACCCTTACTGAGTGCCTCCAAGCATGATCTATCCATGAGGGAGAATTAAAAGTCTATTTTCAGGTTTTTTTTTTTTTTTTAAATGTTTCCTTAAAAACCTACTTTGAGGATGAGCTCTCTAGTTCCTTAAGTGTGTATACAGTTGGTGACTAAGTGTCAGATTCCCCAGAGTGTGTGTGTGATGTTCTCCCTAAAAGGGATGTAGGTGCCTTGAGTAGTGCACTAATGCTTTCTGGGTCTTGGGTGTCATTTATTGCACTGTGCTGATGATTTACTAAATGGTACCTGAGAGACCAAAAGGACTGGATGTGCCCTTGTAAAGTACCTAACTTGCTCCCAGGCAGTAATTACAAATTGGGAGAAATGTACGAAGTATTATATATTATTGTTCATAATGGCCTTTTAAAAAAATAAAGTTAGCTTTAAGGAGGGTAAATAGTTCTGATTCTATGTCATTTGATGTCATATCGTCATTAAAATAATATAATTAAGGGTATTCGAGAAATAAAAGGATCTATTTAATATACAATTGATATTGTTTCAAATACCATGTCTTCTGATTAATATCTAGCCTTCTGAAAGTCACTCAGGTCCTCATTGGATATAGAGCCAGAATGGCAATTGGCCAACTGAGCCACATCTTCTAAGGAGCCTCTGATTAAAAGACTTGACAAGATTAACCCTAAAAACCTCATTGTTCAAAGATACAGTGTCCTCATTGACTCCGCAGAGCTTGATCTAATTTCAAACTTTTCTTAAAAAAAAAAAAATTACATTTCCATATATATGCTTTTATAGAAGCGATCTGTATAATACTAAGTACTATAGCCATGTATTTATTTTCTATATATAACCTAGTAAAAACGCATATATGCAAATATAACTCTTTCACGAAAAACCAGAAAAGTCTCTTGATTGAGTAAGGTAATCCCAATCTACTCTTTGTAATAGTGTAGAATCGTTGTTATCAGATTATACTTCTCTATTCTGAAGTCTGTCTTTCAGGTGTGACTCAAAGTATAATGGACTCTCTTTCCAGGAAAACGTTTAAGGACATACTAAGAATCTTCATGAAGAGAGACCCCTATTTCATGTTCTTCTGCTTGCCAGAATTCCCCCCAAGCAGAGTACCGTGAGTGGAAGATGACAACTTCCCTCTTCCAGGATATCTAGATGTAGCCTGAAGGATAGAACAGGGCCATGTCCTAACTTATTGTGAATTACTTCTTCCTGTAGTAATTTTTCTCCTGAAGTCCTCACCCTCCAAGTTCCCCAACCTACATTTTTCTTAGTTCTGGAGAGTCTTACTACAATTGCCCTAGAAGAGATTACTGTCACTAACTGTCAAGAAAATAGTGGATGCTTATTTCTCGGTTTTGGAAAAACTCAGACATTTAATAGCCCCTAATGTCGACAAGATTTGGCGGTGTATTGTTCAGACCACTTACTGTCCTCTGAGGTCCCGAAGAGAATCCAGGAACTATGTGCACTGCCAAATCCATTGGAGGCAACCAAGCGAAACTCATATTCTGTGTATGGTTGGAGATCTCTCACTTCATAACTTAACGATGCAGAAGGATTGGAAAATAACCTACATAGGAAAGAAATGTTCATTAGGAATTTTTAGATACTCAAAGAAATTAAAAAAATAAAATAAAATCTTGTTGCAAAGAAGTTTCAGAGAACATCAATGTACAGTTAAGTACTATGATTTTCTGCTGTTATAGGAGATCTTTCTTAAAATAAGGAGCCATTTGACTGAGGGTTTATACTATTGCATTTATACGAGATGTAAATTCTAGTAGTATTGAGAAAATTCTAGTCTACGATTAAGACTGATTGCCACGTGGAATCTGTAGACTAAATATTATAATTTTGTATCTATAGCCCAGACAGTACTTTCTTTTTTCAGTTCAGGTGTATGCTTGCTTTATGCAATACATATGCTCATGGGAAGTTAAGGTGGAAGAAATCTTATATTAACACTATATAAATGAAATACAGATATTTTTGCAAAGCAAATAACAATTCCATAGGGTGTTGCTTGTCTTTTGTTTATTGGTACTTTTAAAAGGTGGCCTTTGTTTGTTGCCAATGAGAACTGACCTATTCACAAATTAAGACAAAGTAAGTTATGTCCACATTGTATAATCCAGGTGACAGGGAAGAGGATGGACGAAGTAGGATACTCACTCCAGAAATCCGTGGGTGGAATGGCCAGGCCTCATCTGGAGTTGGTATCTGGGAGAGCCAGGAGCGTTGTTGCGAGCTGGTGTAGACCAGACAACCTGAAGACTGGTTGGAGTGGCAGATGAAAGCCTCGGAGGCAGCACGCCATCTGGAGCTGTCGAAAAACACAGATGAATTAGAGCAGAGAAAACTGTGGAGAACATATGCTGGATGGAATCGAAATGCTCCATATACTGGAAAAACTGTTCCTCAGGATCAACAACAATGTTAAACATGGTCCATTTAATTTAACATTTTCATTCCTGAACTACTGTACTTCCTTATTGTTCATTTCAACACAATTACATTAGTATTTCAATCTTAAAAGCCAGCCCCCAAACAGCAAGACAAATGAATATGCAACACATTCCCACCTGTACTTCTGTTTATCTAATTGAAAATAGGGAGGGAACTTAGTGAACCAAATATTAAAGCACCTTTTTATTTTAACTCTTTGCTAAGCAATCAGTGAGGGAGTCCGGATCTTCCATTTCCCCATCTATATCACCCAGTGTCACCGGATCACACTGCTATTCATGAATACAAATGACTCTTTGTTTTTTTAAGATGATTTATAATAATTGTATTCTCTACAATGATAAACCTATACGATTAACTGAAAATAGCACATTCCAGATTTAATTCTCACCTACAATATAAAAACTAAAGTTTTTTCCTCATGTGATTTATACAGTCCGTTGTCCTTAATTCGAATATGATGCATGTTGAAGCATATATGTTGCTTTTTCTAGTCTAGTTGAACCTCTGGTCAATTTTTCCTGAATTCAGTCTACCTACTTGATAAAATATACTTGAATAGTTCTATAAGGTCTAAGAGGAATGAGTGAAACTAAAGTCTATTCTTCTTAAAAAAATGACAACATGGTTATTAAATTAATTTTTCCAGCAGCTATAACTTGAATGAAACTATCATAGTAAAATTTGTTCCAAAGCTAGCCTGAAACTCAAAAGAAATTAAGCAAAGCCCTGTGAGTTTAGGATAATCACCTAATGTCTTGGAGCCTGTTTCCTATCTTTCAAATGGGGATAGTTTTCTTTGAGAATTGTTGTGAAGATCAGAGATAATGTAAATAAAGGATCTTATTTTGGGTCTTGGTAATTATTAGTTGTTACTATTATTATTATATCAGACTGATCCAAACTTCCCTTAGCATAATTTAAGTGCTTCTATGATGTCAGTTTTTAGGAAAACTCTAATTATTGTAATATATGTTTCTAATGGCCAAAGAATATTAGAGGTCATTAGTGGAGAAGGGATCAAAATAATGAAAACAATTATCAGGTTCATTTTCAACTTTTCATACATAGCCTTATGTAGTATATACGTTTTACGTACTTTCCCCTGTAGGAGAACCTGCCTGTGGACTACGAAGCTAATGAATGGCCAGTGATGAGAACGGACGAATTATATTACAGATTTCATCAATCTGTTCTAAGGGTTTTGAGCTCACCAATAACCCACTAATTTATTCAGTAAAAATTTTTTGAGCCTCTGCTTTGTGCAAAGTAGTATTCTTTGTGTGGAGGGATAATAGCATTGAGTCAAACAGAAATGGCCTCTGATCCTGTGGAACTTAGATGTAAACAGAGGGAGCAAGCAGTAGGCCAATGGGTATATAAGATCCTACCAGACAGCTAAGCTCAGGAGGAAAAGAAATCAGGGTAAGGGAGGAGAAAGTGAAAAGAAGTGCAATTTTATTATTACATAACAATTCAGACTGAGCAGGAAAGTCATGGGAAGATCATGTCATTAGGTGACACTGGAGCAGAGACCTCGATGACATGAGAGTGGTGGTCATGAGAGTGTCTGGAAGAAAAGCAATCCAGTCAGGGAGGAAGTAAATGCAAGGACAGCGAGAAGGGGACACATCAGTTGTATTCGAGAACAGTGGAGAGGTCAATGTGGCTGACAGAGGCCATGGAGAGGAAAACGGAAGGAGGTTGAAGGAACAGGCAGGGTCTAGATCCCTTGAGATCCCTTCTAGTTCTAGGCCTTGAAAATATACAATGGGCTTTGGATTCCATTTGAAATGGATTTTGGGGCCTTTGCTAGATTTTAATAAAGGACATGGTGCAATTTGGAACCTATAAAGGCTACTCTATGCTAATGGAGGAGTGGGGGCAAGGGTAGACATAGGGAAATCACCTATTGTAGGAATCCAGGTAAAGGATGACAACAGCATGGATTCGAATGACAGCAGCAGAGATGGTGATATATTCTGCTGTTAAGTGAGTGTGGAGGGTATTTGCTAAGAGAAAATAAGGCAATAAAGATGACGTCAGCGTGCTGAACCTAACCTCCAGGTGAATGGTGGTGCCATTGCTGAGCTGAGAAATGCTGAGGGGAGAGATTCGTTATGTGGAAGACCAGGAATTCTGTTTTGTCCATATTACACTGGAGAGGCATACCCACATCTCCAAGAGGGACATCCAGGAAGAAACTGCAAGTATGAGTCTAGAGGAGCTGTGGATGACGGTGTGTGCAGTATCTAATGGCTGAAACTTAATGAAACAACTCAGTGGGTTAGTGCAGATACAATGAGTGCAGAAGGCATCTGTTTACTGAGCTATGAGGTCCACCAACATTTTGAAGTCAGGAGGAATCTTTTACAACAAAGGAGGCATAAAGGAGTGGTCAGTGAGAGAGGACAAAATCCTAGAGAAGGTACAGCCTGGAAGTTAAGCAAAGAAAGCATATCAAAAAGGAAGGACTGATCAACTGTCAAACGTGCTAAGAGTTTAAGGAAAGAGAATTATGTTTTGCATATAGTCCAGTGGAGGTGTTTGGTGACAGTGCCAAGAACAGATGCAGTCCAGCGGCAGGCGCGGCAGTGTGACTGGAGGTGGTGCAAAGGGAATGAAGCGATAGTGAGCCCAGGCAACTCATCTGAAGGATTTTGTTCTAGAGGGGAGTAGAAAATGGGGCAGCATTTTGAGAAGCTTCTGGTACTAAAAGAGGGTGTCCTAAAAACTGGGAGGTTTTATAGTGTATGCATACCTATTGGAAAGATCCAGAAGAGATGTGGGGAAATGATAATGTAGCAGAAGGAAGAGTAACTGCCAGAGCTCATTCCTTGTATGGGAGAGAGAAGCAGGCCAGCAGGGCACGATGACCATTGACAAGAGCAGGGATGGTACACCCATTGTGCAGAAGTGAATTCAGGGATCGCTAATACTGAGAGATAGGTTGATTTCATGACGGAAAACAGACCATTTCTGATGGTGTCCATTTTCTCAGTGAGCAAAGGCATCAGCTCAGTGCTAAAGTGTGAGAGTAAACCAGATGCTTTAAGAGACATGAAATGGAAAGAAATTGTTCCCTCAGTTAATGTGGCATGCCTGGGATGCAGTAGGCTTTCTGTCCAGGGCCACTTATCCCATAATCCTCTGCTATAGACTTGCTAACTGATCATTTATCTGTGAACACACAGAGTTTTAACAATGACCACTTCTTATATGCTCTATGTTTTTTAATTGATTCATAATAAATGGACATACATTGAAAGGAATGGGCAAAAAGTAAAGTACAAAATTGTGTATGATATAGAACATACAAAATCATGCCCGTCACTTGGCTATTTTCTTGTCTAATTTTCTGTGTCAAGGAATATCATATCATCAACAGTCCAAATTTGGGGAAAAAATTAGTTCTGATAAGTCATCAACATGAAAAAACTGGGAGCTTTAAATACATACACAAAAATCCATTCACATGTTTAAAACTGTATTAAGATAGAATGGAGGTATGCCTCGAGGTAGGCTCCATGATAATAACACAGTGTCTTGGGTTCTTTTCTGGGTGATAACAATGACAAAAAAATGTGCCCCATTAAATTGGTCACATGCTGATTATATAAAATTGCAAAATATTTCCAAACAGAGTGAACATCTTAAATTATTAACATATAACTATTCATTTTCTATGCTTCTAGGAACACTGAATTTTGGAAACCTTTCTTTCCCCTCTGGTTAACCCCTTTTATCCTAGACCTATTCCTTAGAGGCTCCTTAGCACCAAAGCAATAACTGGGAGCCAGCCATAATTTCACCCCTGGTTTCTTAACAGAAGAGCCGTGTATCTATCAGCTTGATATATTGTCTCCAAGATGCTATGTTGCTCAAAAAGCTTCTCTCGAGTTTAATATGACCCTCACGGGGCAAGCACTCCACAGACAACCTCCTGAATCAACACATCTTGTTCAGTAAATACTAATTCTACACGGCAAGTGGATAAAACAGCTACTCCAATCTATAAATTCAAAGGAAGGGAGTTTTTAATAAAATTTCAAATTTAACCTTTTTTTGGAAGGCAAAATGAATACAACACATTAAGTCATAAATCGCAGATTGGAATACTCTGGATGCTATAATCTTTTAAATATATGATTTTATTCAACTTTTAAATGATGTGCACTTATGGATTCTTCCTCATCTTTAAAAAAAATACCCCAAACAAACAGAATTCCCTAAACTTTTTCTCCTTACAAAGTTATAGATCGCTGAGGAGAGCTTTAAAAAGCAAAATCAGAGGCTTTTTTTTTTTTCTTTTTTTCCATGTGACTGGTGACTATCAAGGCTGTAGTCGTCAAAAGAGGAAACTTTTGGGGAGAAAATGAATTCAGTGCACTTCTCATATACACCCATTTCTCAGGACAGCCCACCAACCTGTTACTACTGTAGTGTGCTTTTATAGTATCTGTGTGCATTTAAAATATCAGAATACAACTCTGCCTACTTGTGATCTCTGTCAAATAAATAAATAAAATATTTTTAAAAAATCAGAATACGGGCACATGGACAGCTCAGTCCATTAAACAACTGGCTCTTGATTTCTGCTCAGATCATGACCTCAGGATTGTGAATCTAGTCCAGCTCCATGCTCAGTGGGGGGTCTGCTCGAGCTTCTCTCTCTTTCTTTCCCTCTCCTTTTGTCCCCCCCCACCACATGCATGCACCCATTCTCTAATGAATTAATAAACCTTTATAAAAAAATAAATACTGGAATAAAATACTGCATTAAGATATTAAAGAAGTCTATGAGAGTTTGTATAAATTCAAATCTGTAATAAAATAGACTGAATGCCATTCTGCACAAGATTCTTTGCTGGGGGAAGGGAAAGGGCAGAGTAGAGGGAAAGAGGGGCTGAGACCATCTACTTTATGTTTAGTAGAGAGGAAAGACATGGAGCAAGTAACTGTAACACAGAATGTGTACACAGCATACAAGAGGTAGAAGTGCTTCGGGGGGGCGGGTCACAAGTCAGAAACTCACATCCAAATGTACACTGGACCTTGTCTCTCAGAGAGACAGTCCTTGAAGGGGGCACTGCCATGGGGACCATGTGAAATGGTTCCTGTGGGGTATATATTATATAATTGTGTCCTCAGCCTGATTCCAGGGCCTGCAACACCATCAACTCTGCCCACGCTCTTTCCAAGTCCATGTGCTGCTGCTTCCTGGCTCCACTTGGAATCTGACTGCAGCCTCGCGCGAACTACCGGCCCCCACTTCAGAGGGTAGACTGTTGGCGTGCTCATTTAGATTTCCCTGTTAACATAATGCAAGAGAAACCAAGGCCTTTCTTCTACATGCATCCTGGCTGTGCCACTGAATCTCTTGGCACATACTCAAAATCCTTGGATTACACATTTTCTCTCATTTTCTGAAATAGCTACATATGAGCAAGGATTTTAAATTCTAGTTTCCAGAATGGAAAATTAAAGTTCAGACACATACATTGAGTCGTTGAGTCATAAACAAATTGAAAACAGAAGGCAAGACTCAATTTCCAGTCACTAAACCATATGTCATTAAAAAAGATATTAATTATGAGAATATGCAGATGTGCTAACAAATGGACAGTCAACCTTGAGCACAAGGATGTACAAATAGAGCAGCATTAAATAGTGGCAAGTAGGTTAAAATAGATTCACTGTTTGTGAAACAGTCTCTCATAATATCTAACTTTGGAATACATTCTCTGTGCCAGGTTTTTTAAAAAAACATAATTATTTCTAATCCTAAGAATTATACTATAGAATTGTAGTGTCACTGCTTAGTAGTCTAGATAAAGAATCTGAAGCTCAGAGAGGTAATATCTTTTATCTCAAATCACAAAAGTGGTTACTGGCAGAGTGAGGACTTGAACTGGGTCTTTAAATTCAAAGCCAGTCTCTGAATTCTATACCTCAAAGCAGCATGTTACAGGAGATGATCGGTACTAGAAAATAAATATTATAGTTATTGGGGCGCCTGGGTGGCTCAGTTAGTTTATAGACCGACTCTTGATTTCAGCTCAGGTCATGATCTCAAGGCTATGAGACGGAGCTTCACATCTGGCTCCCTGCTCAGCATGGATCTGCTTGAGATGCTTTCTCCCTCCTCCTCTCTTCCTGCTAATGTGTGCTCTCTCTCAAATAAATAAATAAATGCTTAAAAATTTAAATTTATTTATTTATTTAGATTTTATTTATTTATTTGACAGAGAGAGCAAGAGAACACAAGCAGGCAGAGCAGCAGAGGGAGAGGGAGAAGCAGGCTCCCCACTGAGCAGGGAGCCCAATGTGGGGCTTGATCCCAGGACCCTGGGACCATGACCTGAGCCGAAGGCAGTCGCTTAACCAACTGAGCCACCCAGGCACCCTAAATTTATTAAGTGAGTATAAAAGCAAGGCATCTATAATATTAAATAGATTAGCTTTAGTAAAGATTGGGTTTATATTCTGTCCAACTCATAGAACTTAAACAGTTCTTTCTTGGTTTTACTTTATCACAGCAGGGCCTCTGTCTCCTATGATCCACAAGGAACCTGATATAGAATTACTTGTGTGAATTTGCTAGTTCTCAGAAATTAGTTGCAGCCCACAGAAACTTAATGAAATGCAAAATGGTGAGGTCTTTATATTAGTAAGAAAAATATATTAAAAAAATTTACTATTATCAATACACATGCCATGGAATTTAACTTTGACCATAAAAGATTAGAAATAAAACAAGAGGATTTTAAATCGGAAGTGCATTTAGCTTAAAAGCCACCACTAAATAAGGGATTCTTGCCTGAAACATCCCAGACATTCAGACTGCTGTGTGTTCATTACCAGTGAGAGGAAATAGTTGCTTTGTAAGGTGCCGCATTACATTACTGGACAGTTTTTATTGTGGGTAAGCTCCTTCTGATCTAGAATTAAACACTGTTTATCACCCTACAAAACTTAGGGTGAGTATCTTTTGTCCACAACAGGACCTCTGAGAGTGAAACAAGATACTCTAAATTAATTAACGGGTTAATTTAGCTGCAGCAGGTATAAATTGGGGCCATCATGTTAACTCTGTACTCATTAGGTCCTTGTCTTGGTTGTACTAATTCCTGAGAACAAGCCTCTACTACCATCACGGGCTAGAACTTCAGGCATTTTTAAGTGGTTGTCTTCTCCTCCACTAAATTTCTCCATTTTAGGTTAAACATCTCTGCTTCCTTCAGCTAGCCTCCAGGGTGTCTCAACCACTACCTAGCTTTGGTACTTGACTTGGATGTGTTCCAGTTTGATGATTATCTTCAAAACTATGAAGCCTTAGCCTTATACTTAAGCTGAACACTCTTTGTGCATTCTGATCAGAGTAGATCACAGGGAAACTATAACCTTCCTTTCCTCAAGGGAAGTTGTTAAAAATTCATGAAGAATTTTTGGCCTGCTTAATATTGGAGTTTATCAATGTTATTCAGATGGTGTGTATAGTTGATTCAAAATGATTCAAAATGATCATATGGATAGAGTAAAACGCCAGATCAATCACTATCCAACAAATACACAGAATCTGAGAGGGCTGTTATTAAAGAAACAAAGTACTTAATGGGATACTGTAGTGCCCAGCACAGTGTTTCATCAACAGAAGATGTCCTATAAAAATGTATGATAGATGGAGTTGCTGTTAGAGGGTAAGATCTGCAGAAAAATATCTCTCCCCTATGACCCAATAATTGTTAGGATCCAGGCCATATTATTCATTTACAAATAAAGACTCGGTTACCTGGAAATGAATAATTTTTTAACATAAAACAGATTGTTTGGAGAGTACAAATACAGCAATATCAAATTAGATCTGAAATACTGATTTATAATACATTCACTTTATCAATTATCTCTCTCAATGCCCCATTCCACAGATGTGCAAACTGAGGTTAGGAAGGTCAAGCAACATGTCTGAAGTATATGATAGTAAGTGGAAACCTATGGCTTCATATATCTGTTGGTTCCAAGACTGTATCTCACCTCTCAACACCAATTTGAATTTTAAATTTAGGTCTAGCCATTGTTTTTCCCCATAACACCGCAGTAATGGTAATATAAATTACTTGAAAGCAGAGAACTTATTTTTATTTCTTTATGTAACCACTAGAGCATTTATGAAATTTTGCACATTTAGTATTGCTATGAAAGAAATATTAAATGCTAAAATTTAGTTTCTACAGAGCTAAATACAGTCCCCTTTTATAGAATGTATTTTTTTTATTAAAGATTTTTATTTATTTATTTGACAGAGAGAGATCACAAGTAGACAGAGAGGCAGGCAGAGAGAGAGAGAGGAAGAGAAGCAGGCTCCCTGCCGAGCAGAGAGCCCGATGTGGGACTCAATCCCAGGACCCTGAAATCATGACCTGAGCCGAAGGCAGCGGCCTAATCCACTGAGCCACCCAGGCGCCCCTAGAATGTATTTTTTAACTACAAAAATAATACATGGTCATGATAGAAAATTTGAAAATTACCAAATGAAGAAATATATATCCATAATTACATTACCCAGAGATAACCATTCTTAAGCTATTATAGTCTATCTCTCCTGTCTTTCTTCTGTATAACTATATTTATGCATAAATTTTTGAAATTTGAAATGATTAAGCTGAATATGTTAAATAAATTTTTAGTAAACTTTGTTTGCTTTCATTATATGGTGAAAACTCTATACTGTGAAGGATATGCATTTTTTGGTAACATGAGTTTACAACATAATTGCAGGTGATATTTTTACAGATATGGAATATTCACTTAACAAAGCTAATATTGATAGACCAAGAATTTGGTTCCAAAATACCTGTATATATCAATTGTATTATATATATAATTAACATACAGTGTTAATGGTGTACAACACAATGATTCGACAATTCTATACATTACTCAGAGCTCACCATGATTAGTATAGTGACCCATCTGTCACCAAACAACATTACTACAGTGTTTTTAACTATATTCTTTATGCTGTACTTTTCATCTTTGTAACTTACTATTTTGTAACTGGACATTTGTACCTCTTCATGCCCTTTATCTATTTCACCTCCTACCAACCTCCAACCTCCAGCAACCACCAGTTTGTTCTCAGTGTTTAAAACTCTGTTGTTTGTCCCTTTTTAAATTTGTTTACTCATTTGTTTTGTTTCTTAAATTCCACTTAGGAGTGAAATGATATTTGTCTTTCACTGTCTGACTTATTTCACTTAGCATTATATCCCGTAGGTCCATCTATGTTGTTGTAAATGACAAGATCTCATTCTTTATCATGGCTGAGTAATATTCCATCCATCTTCTTTATTAACTCATCTATGGATGGACAGTTGGGTTGCTTCCATATCCTTGCTATTATAAATAATGCTGCAATAAACATAGGGTGAATATAGCTTTTCAAATTAGTGTTCTTATTTTCTTTGGGTAAATTTCCAGTAGTGGAATTACTGGATCAGATGATATTTCTATTTTTAATATTTTAAGGAACCTCCATACTGTTTTCCACATTGGTTTCAGCAATATGCATTCCTACCAACAGGGTCCACTATATTTTTAGAAGGCAGTTGGCTATATGGGCCTGGAGTTCATGGAAGTATTTGGGGCTAGATATATGAATATTAATTCAAGTAAAAAATTGACTATGATTTAAGTATTAAAAACAGGCTTATTGGCCATTTAGTATTTCTTAGTTTCTAAAATCCCTGTTCATGTATTTTCCTCAACTAAAACTTTTTAAATCTGTGATAAACTTTTTATTACATCAGATAGTTCTGAATGTTGTAGACATTCGCCACTCTTAAGTCCAGTTAGCACTTAAAAAATGTTTTAATTAAATCACTTATTACCAATTTCTTGAAACGGCTTTATTTTGAGCTTATGTTAGCTAAATCATAGCACAGAAGTTGGGGCACTGATTAAGATCCAGCAGACCTGGATTCAAATCCCAATTCTGTTTTTTATTGTTGAAAAAGTACCTTACCCTCTTTGTATCTCAGTTTTCTCATCAATAAAATAAGGATAAAAATGGTACTTCAGGGGCACCTGGGTGGCTCAGTGGGTTAAAGCCTATGCCTTTGGCTCAGGTCATGATCCCAGGGTCCTGGGATCGAGCCCCACATCGGGCTCTCTGCGCAGCTGGGAGCCTGCTTCCCTTCTTCTCTCTCTGCCTGCCTCTCTGCCTACTTATGAGCTCTGTCTGTCAAATAAATAAATACAATCTTTAAGAAAATAGTACTTCATAGGGTTGGTTTGTGAGGATTAAGTGAGTTATGTAATATTTACATAATACATAAGGTATACACCATAAACACTATATAAGTGTTTGCTACTGTTATGATCTTGAACTTTCCCCCAATATCCAACACATGGTTCTGCCATGTCTGTTACTCATACCATGAACACCCTCATAATTTATTCCAAAATCTCTCCTTAAGCAAGGGTCACTGAGTCACTTAATGTCCTGAAAAGCACATGTTGCTGGGTGATTTTTTCATCACCACAGAAACATCGTAGTTATAAATTTTAATTGTGTGGAAATAAAACAGTATTTTGAGATCAACATCACAAGGGCTTCATAGGCAAATCCAGCTCAGTTTATTACTATTTAGTGGCTAAAACAGTCCAACTAATGACTCTACAGCCTACACCACAACAAAGACTGCAATATGATAGAAATTAAATATGTTTGGGAAATTTGTATATTTATGGTTTATTGAAAGCTACTTAAGAACAAGGAACATACATTATGATTTAATTGTTTCTCTTTGTAATTTTCTTCCCTATCCTTGATCTCTGCATAGTGAGATCTCTCAAAATACATTACTTGCAGTAACAATCATATTGATGAAAGAACAAAATCTCATCCTACACTCTACATTTAGAAAATGCATGTTCTGATGACACCCATTAAAGAGCTTAAACTGCCCAGGAATCTTAATTTTGATCAGTTTTGTAACTGATTTTTACTTCTTCAATCAGATGAGCCATAAAACTAAAGATCTCCTTACATTTTAGTCAAGAAGACAAGATAAATATTTTTTAAAATATCACTTATATTAACATTTGTGAATTTAGATATTACTAAGTATTTCACATACATTACCCTGTAATACTCAAAATATCCTTCTAATGTAGTTAGTATTATTTCTCCATTTTATAGATAAATATAGTTTTAGAGATCTCAAATATCCCTGATTGGCTCCAATCCAGAGATTGTGCTTTTAGCCACACCCTTCTTCATATAAGGGGAGTTAAGTTTAGGCTGGGAGTCATGTGGTCTGGAGATAAAGTTTATTTTATTTTATGGAAGTAAAGTTTAAATGTGAGGAGAGGAGCACTCATTGAGATGCTCTGGTGATAGAGAAATTTTCAAAGCCTTAGAAAATTATACTAAATCCATTAACATATATTAAAATAATATGAAATACTGTATTCTGGATAATTCAGAAAACTACATTTTTATTTCAAAACATAACAATGACAATAGCAATTAACATTTAAATGCACCTATGTTTTCTCATTTGATCCTATAATCACACCATGAATTAAATGGTGTAGTTATTGCATTAGTTTCATAGTCCCTTATGATTGCTTGAAATGCCAGGCTGGGACTCAAAAATTTGTATTTTGACTCAAAACTCCATCTTATTTCCTGTCAACTATGTAGTTTCCAAGCTATAAATATTGGGAGTACAGGAGGATTTAAAAATTTATGCTAAAATTTTTTTTGTTATTTTTATATTTTCTGAAAAATTCATCTACCCTTCCTTCTTTTCTCCCTTGCCAACATGGTTCTAGGTGCTGGGTACATAACAGAAAACACAACAGCCATGGTTTCCACCATGGAGGAAGTCTGGCATTGAACAAATATAAAAGTCTGTGGTTTGGGATGCCTGGGTGGTTCAGTTGGTTAAGCAGCTGCCTTCGGCTCAGGTCATGATCCCAGCGTCCTGGGATCGAGTCCCGCATCGGGCTCCTTGCTCAGCAGGGAGTCTGCTTCTCCCTCTGCCTCTGCCTGCCATTCTGTCTGCCTGTGTTCACTCTCTCTCTGACAAATAAATAAAAAAATCTTAAAAAAAAAAAAAAGTCTGTGGTTAAACATGAACAAAGTGCTTAAAAGGAGAACATTGTGCTATGAGGGATTATTAGAGGAGGCTGACTTGACACTGGTTGAAAAGGTAAAGCTTCTCTAAGGAAGTGCTATTTAAACTGGGACCCATTGAAGGACTAAGATTCTGCTGAATTAGTGGACAAGCAGCTGTAAGGAGATACAGACATAGAATTTACTGTTAGAGGAACTCAAAGAAGGTGGCATGTGCTCTGTTGGACAGAACTGTAGGCCAGGTAAGGAGTCTGAAATTTATATTAAGAAGACAGAAAATCTTTGATTTCTATCATTTTTTTTTAAAAGCAGAGAAATGACATTATATAGTTTAGTTTTGTAAGATATTGTGGGGGGGGGGAAGATGGTGGTTACTGTAATGTCTGATGAATTGACTGAATTGGATTCTGAAAGTAATAAATAGATTTATCATGTAATTTACAAATCTTGATTTGATTTTTTTTCATAGAAGTTGAGTACAGAATATAAGGAAAAAATCCAATTACTTAATATTTCCAGCTATTTGGTTTCCTTAGATTTATCTCATATAGATCATTCTTATGCAGGTCAATAAAGAACAAACATTCATGTCATTGGAGTCCCAAAAAGAAAGGAGGAATAAACGACTCATAGATAGATTTTATGATTACTCAATTGCCTAATTCCCAAAATTAAAAAAAAAAACAAAAAACAAAAAACTACAAGGGAACGAGGCTGAATAATGAAGCAAAAGGATTAGAAAATTATACTACAAAATCTAGGCTGAATTTAGTTATTAGTTATCAATCATCAGATTCATTTCTGAGATGCATGAAAGGCAAGGTATAACCAAAAAATAAATGTGAGTTACCAATGGATGAATTTTTAAATTATTTTAAGAACCTTCAACTTTTTTTTACTATTTCATATTAAAAATTATTTTTAGGTTATTCTTTTTTCCCAAATTTTCATTTTATGTGAGTGTATACTTAAGGAACTTGGTTTAAAATGGATTCTAATTATTTAACAAAAAAATTTGCAGTTTTCCAAAATAAGAGAATAGCAGTAAATCAATTAATTTTTCTAAATTCTAAAAATAACTACTTACAATACCTCATCAAATAAATAAGATACAATTTTGTGCTTAAGACTAACAGTCAGTTGAGATGCCTGGGTGGCTCAGTAAGTTGAGTGTCTGCCTTCAGCTCTGGTTATGATCCCAGGTCCTGGGACTGAGCCCAGCCAGGCTCAGGGCATCTCCCTCTTCCTTTGCCCCTCCTCTTGGGCTCATGCTCTCTCTCTCTCTCTCTCAAATAATAAATAAAAATTTTTTTAAGTAAATAAAATCTTAAAAAAAAAAAACAGAACATTCAACCCTAACAATATTCACACAGTTGTCTTACTTCATTGTTTTATAAACACATATTATTAGTTTATTAGCAACCACCTCACCACCCCTTCCCAGTAAGTAAAATCAAGTTCTGGGTACTCCTGATACATTCCAGTATTTCCTGGAGATTTCCAAGTATGACCCAGAACATGCAGTAAATATAATTAAAAGCAATACCAAAATGGCAGCCACAGCCTCCAGGCTCATGAGGGAATACACTATATCTATCCTAGAAATCTCTCTAGCTCAGGAACCAGAATTATTCCTGGCAACTACAAAGAGCTCAGTAAATGTTTTGGAAATGAATGAAGGTTGAACAATGTTCAAAGTTCTGGTAAAGATTTAGATTTTATTATATTAAGGGCTTTTAACAAATTGACAACTTTAGTGACTTTGGTTAAATGCCTTATAAAAGATGCTAACATCTTGATATTCAAGATAAACATATTAAAATGGTAAAGTTAATTTTAAGCATTTACTGTATGCCAGGCACTGAACTAAATGCCTTATACAGATTATCACATTTAATCTTCTAATAGTCCCACGTGCAAAGTGGGGTGAGTCAAGAAAGAGGAGGCCTAGACAACATTTTAGTCTGTTTGGGCTGCTATGATAAAATACCATAAAATGGACAGATTATATTAACAGAAGTTTATTTCTCACAGTTCTAGAGGATGGAAGGACCATGATCAAGTACCCAGTAGGTTCAGTGTCTGGGGAGAGCCTACTTCCTGATTCATGGATAGTACCTTCTTGTTGTGTCTTCACATGGTGGAAGGGAGCAAGGCCTCTTTTTGAAAGGATTAATCTCACGACCTAATCACCTCCTCAGCTCCTACTTCTTAATGTAACCACATTGGGTGTTGGGTTTCAACATGTGAATTTGGGGAAGACACAAATATTGAGACTGTAGCAGACATGATATGTGATTTACATAAGACCATAGAATTAATAGATGGTTCAACTGCTGCTTGTACCTCGTAACCGGTCTCTAAACTCTAAGCTTCCCGCTGTAACTTTAAACAGTATCTTTTATAGTAATCTGGCCCAGCCAAAAACTTGACCCTCCTCAGAGGCAGAGTATGGTTATGCTCCCTTACCTGCCTCTACCCCATCTGCCTCACAGGAGTCTGAAGAACCAAGTTGGAGTCTGGATAATGCTTTGAAGAACAGATAAATCTTAGATCTAGGAGGTTTGAAAGGAAGTAAAACATTTTTTAAGGCTTTTTTGTTTGTTTTTAAAATAACTATGTCATTTAAATCTTGAAGAGGTTTATTTGGAGGTAGACACTTTGAGAAACTGTTTCTGTCCTTCTTTGTCTCAGTCTCTTTTTCAATCAAGATTTCTTTTTCTTTTGCTTGTCAAAGCACCCTTGTTTCTGAAAGCTCCCAGAAAGGTCTCCAGAGAAAAACAGAAAAATAAGATGCAGAACAATGGCTATAGGCATTATAGACCCAAACTCAAGAAAGGATGACATTTTCTCAAGGTTGTTACCAAT
Organism: Mustela putorius furo; assembly: GCF_011764305.1. NCBI lineage: Eukaryota > Metazoa > Chordata > Mammalia > Carnivora > Mustelidae > Mustela > Mustela putorius. The sequence goes on from NW_025421402.1 coordinate 15,233,910, forward strand.
GTAGTAGAGGAGTACTTAAGACAAAAGCCCTAAGAAAGTGTATGTATAAAATAAAATTTTTGTAAAAAAAAAAAATCCATCATATACCTCAGCTCAGTGACAAAATAAAATATCTTAAAGAGTACGTTACTGAATAAAACTGAAGATGGATGACATTTGTCTTTGGTCTTTCACTGACTCATTTGGCTCTACCTTTCTGGGGTAAATCCAGAATCTCACCAACATTTCACTGTTGTGAGAATACATCAGTCAAAATTGGTACAAATATTTGTCAAAAGTTATATGAAACCCAATTGGCAGATCTCACCTAGCTCTAGTAATTGTTCTTCATGAAATGAAAAATTGTCCCCGTGTTCACTAAGAGCACTTTAATTAGAATGGAAAAGAAGCCAGGATATCCCCAGTTATAGTTTATAATAGGAGTTATATAGAAAGGGGTGGCAAAGGTGGGTCAAGGGCACCAGAATAAAAAGCCACCACTGAATACTAATTGCTATTGACCATTTTGAGAAACAAAAGATTCCACTTCACATTAGCATCCATAGGACCAAGGCAACATACCTCCAACTCCACCTCCCTTTGTGGTTTAAGATTAAAGTGTTGCTTAAAATTACTCTGCAAGACAGTTTCAGTGAATTTGTTAACCAGGAAACATCAGACAGACTGAAGTCATCCTCTGCTAATTTTGAAATACCCCAAAGCTGTGAATGATGTAGCTCGTTGTGCTCAAAGAAAAACAGGGATTTTGAATTTCATTAGATACATTATTTGTTCAACTAGAATGTGGAACTGTCACTTTGTCAGACTAATTAGAAGCCCTGAAGTTGGTGGTCATAATGCCCAGAAGAATATATTTTTTGTTACATCTCAAACCACCAACCAAATTTTATTCTTTTCCCTTGTAGATATCCTACATTTAGACAGTCTAGTTAAGCCCCTGCTTGAGACATTTGAATTCCTCTTAATATTCCTAAGACTATTCCTAAATATTCCTATTATTTTGAATACCACCATATTCATCCAAATTAGTTTCCAGGCAGCATAGATTAAATTCTTTTTCCTTGAGAATCTGATTATTTGAGTCCTTTGCATAGAATGTATCTTCAACTGGAAAAAATATTTTAAAATATATACAACAAAAATATTAATGGATTAAGTATATCTCATTTTTAGTTAAAATATTGTTCACTCACTTCATTTAAAATGATTCTCTAAAGAATCTTATTTTTGTAAAATTAAAAATAGATGTGCTTAATAAGGTAAATAAACAATTTTAACAATGAGTAAATGCAAGCTACATCAAAGCCACTCTCTTTAGAAAGAGTGCATGAAATATTTCCTTGTTGAATGTGTCCAATAAGAACAATAGTTAAAAAAACCAACTTAGGTAGTTAAGAAAATAAACTACTGTATTTTACAGTTAGAATCAGCTTAAAATGCCACCAAATCTATTATTCTAGGATATCAAGAACCCAGAAGTTAAATGATCTCTGAATAGCTGACAAAATTTTTGTCATTTAATAAAAGAACAAGAGGGGATTGCTTATAAAAGTCATCTTAACAATGAGATTGGATCTAATATTCAAGTTGGTTAATTAATTACTCAACTGATAACTAGATCTAGTCTAAAACACTGAGATTGTGTATAGGGCATTCCTTACCCCAACAGCACATTCATTTCACCTTCTCTGTTAGGGAGAGTAAAATAATAGTCATCGTCTGGGTAAAAAAATCCTGAAAGACTTCTAAGAACTGATTTCAGCTCATGAAGTAGTAGAAAATTTGAGAATAAAAAACTGATACTCATTTGACCACAATAATGATTAGTAACTAGATCATTAATTCATGTGACGAAAATCTGTAATCAGGATCTTGGTGAGTTACTTGTTTTAGTAATTTAGCCACACAATTGCTATCCAGTGTAGCATTGATGTCAGAAAGTATATGGCATTAATATGAAGGAAATCTGTCAGTTTTAGGCTTATAAACTTGGGAGGAAATTCAGAAGTAGAAACAAATATATTAATATCACTTCCTTAATTTATATGTAGCACAAATTAGAATACCTACTACTTTGATAACATAGTAATCAAAACATAGCTTTCCCTAGAAGAAGAAGAAAGTATGGGTCATCCCTAACTCCCCAGAATCTTCAATTAGTAATTTAAAAAATGATTATTGGGTATATTGCACAGACATGATAAGATTTTCCATCACCTTTAAAGTTTACTTTGAATGCTTTCTATAAATCAGGAATTAGTAGCCACTAAAAAGTGGGGGGCTAATTTGCTGCTATTCAATCTTCTTACATACAATGGGAAGGATATAACTTTGCAATGCAAAACACAGTTATTATGAGTCCAGCATTGTGTTACATTCTTTGCAAGCATTTAACATATTTAATTTTCTCAATGTCAACCTTATGACTACCATCTCTCCCATTTTATGGAAAGAAAAACCTGAGTCAAAGTATGATTGTATCACTTGTTCAAGGTCATATAGCTAGTAAGAGGAGAAATTTAGTTTTGAACCCAATCTGGTTGATTTTAGAATCCATGCTCTTAATCACTAGGATAATTTGCTTGTGTGTGTGTTACAGATGCGTGTGGAGCTTACAGATAATAGAGGAGTTATGGAATATAGTACTTTCATGCATGCTATTCTTATCTTATATACTATATTTTTCCCCAAGCAACTTTTAATCTTATATTTTTTCTGGATAAAGAACTTGCAAATGTTTTTTTTTTTTCCCCTAAGAAAGAGCATTGACAAAAAAATTAAAGTTAACTTTGGATTAGCAAGAATGTTTCATTGTTCACAATGCCTAGCTACATGAGAAGAAATTTAGTCTAATCCTTTCTGAGAATATCTCTCAAATATATTTAAATCTTAACTGATTTCAGAGTAGCCTACATCCATTCTCCAGTTACGAATAACTGTTCAGTATGTCACCATCAGACAGAGTAACAGAAATTACTGTATGTTTTATTAAAAACCTATTTTGTCTCTCTCTCTTTTTATCCCAAACTCTAATTTAGTTGTTGTTCCCTTAGGTACAAAGTACACAGTTCATAATTCATTTGATACAAAATGTCAGTTTAGATTCTTGCCTGTCTTTGATAAATGAGAAAAAACATGTACATTTCAATTTCCTCAATGCCAGAACTACCAGGAACAACCCCCTGTTGTGCTTCTCAAAGACCTTTGTGTTAAATTAAACATCAAGATTCTGAAACTGTGGGGAAGGATCTTTCCAAGACAGAGTACAAGTACATGAGACAGAGGGAGACGGCTAATGCTTTTCCTACCAGTTGAGTGATATCCCCCAAAGAGCACCTTTGATCCTCAAATTAGTCTTCACTTATAATTTAATATACCACAACCAGTGTGCTGTTTCCTTACATTTAGCTTTAAAAGGCAGTTGTTAGGATCATTAAGGAAAATAAAAATTTAGATGTTTAGAGGCAGGTTTAATTTTCAACCTAAATAACAAAAGGTTATATATATTTTGTGCTTATCATAGATATTTAATCTTCTTCAGACAAATGGTCAAGTGCCCTACTTCTGTGCTGCCTGGTCTTCTGTGTGTGTACGTACTTTTGCCCCCTATGAAAGTCCACTGAGGATGGTGATGGGTTTGTGAACCGTCTTAACAAACTGAGGCTTAGAGAGGAGGTCACTTCCTCGAGATCCTTCCATCAGTACATGGACACACTGGGGATGACAGGTAGTGGTTAAGTTAAAATTCAGACAGCCAGACAGATACTACAGCATCTGTGCTTAACCGATGCGTAATTTAAGAGACACATTCATTTGAGCCTTTATAGAGTCAACTGAGTGAGCAAGATTTGAGCCTTTTTGTGTGGCTGAGGACTCTAACGCAGACTCCGAGACACAAGTGCTCCTTCTTCCCAATGGCTCTGAGGACACAGATGGTCATTCCTGTGCTGCTCCAGGGAATGATTCTCTTACACACTCACACTGTTCACACTGCTGGGTTCTCCAATATTCCACTTGTGAATAAATCTCCTCATTCAACTGCTATATTCTAAATCTGATGTTCATGGAAAAAAAATTTTTTTAATGTAGGGAGAAAAGATTCATTCATCTTTCTTTTACAAATATAGGCTTCTTTTTTTTTTTTTTTAAAGATTTTATTTATTTATTTGACAGAGAGAGATCACAAGTAGGCATAGAGGCAGGCAGAGAGAGAGAGGAGGAAGTAGGCTCCCTGCTGAGCAGAGAGCCCGATGCGGGGCTCGATCCCAGGACCCCGAGATCATGACCTGAGCCGAAGGCAGCAGCTTAACCCACTGAGCCACCCAGGTGCCCCCAAATATAGGCTTCTTTGCTCTCTTTCTTTTTTTTCTTTTTTTTTTTTTTTTAATTACAAGTACACTGAGAGGCAGGCAGAGAGAGAGAGAGAGAGAGAGAGAGAAGGAAGCAGGCTCCCTGCTGAGCAGAGAGACCGATGTGGGACTCGATCCCAGGACCCTGAGATCATGACCTGAGCCAAAGGCAGCGGCTTAACCCACTAAGCCACCCAGGCGCCCCCTGCTCTCTTTCTTTTAGTAAAGTTTTTTTTTTTTAATTTTGGAAATTCACCCTTTTAAATAAGTCTCTCTTAATAAGAGTGCAAATTACGTACAATCAGAAGATCACATCTATTCATCTCTCCCTTGCAATAGGAAGGCATTAACACAAAAAATTCAATTTTAATATAGGCCCAGAGAAAGGACAACTTAATAATTAGCACTAATGACACCACTGTTACACACTAATGTTTTGGGTAAATGTTTGAACAAGTTCTAACGAGTTTTTTTTTTTTTCTGTTTCATACCTATACAAAAGCCTCTGCAACAGCAACGCAGATCAAAAACTTAAATTTTCTATTATAAGCCAAAGAAAGATATGTAAATGCTAATGCATGTCCCCATGTCCCCAGAGTGCTAAAAGTTCAGAAATATTTTCAGAAAAGTGAAATGAGTCTTTTCTCTAAAATAAATAAATAGAGGTTATTTCAATATTCTTTTCATCTAATTAGAGTTCATCTTAGAAACTCATGGACAATTATGAAAGAAGTGGGTCAAAATACATGGTGGGCAAGTGAGTACTTCTATCCGTGCCGGGAAAGGATCATCCAACTGGTTAAGTTTTGCTATCTAGTCAGAGTACAGACTACATAATACTGTTTTTTCTGGATGCTTCTTTGTAAGGCTGGAAAAATATCTGTTTTAAATGAATTCTTCCCCCTCTCATAATAATGTCAACTTTAAATGCATGGGTCATGTAGTTCATTGAGGGGAGTTCTCCAGTTCATCACCAAAAGGTTTTGAACTTCTGGAATTTCACCCAAACAATACCCTTGGATCTCTGTTTGACACAACAGTAGAGTCAGGCCACATCTTCGGACCCTTGTTGACTAGTGGAGCCTAGAAATCTGTGCTACCTTTGTAAGAGAGGATATGAGCCATCAGGGGAGGCTGCTTCAAATGAAAGAGCACAGCATCTCAGCACCAGGCTTCCTTCTCTAGGTTTGAATATGGTCTCTGCCATTTACTAGCTGAGTGACAATCTCTTTTCCTCAGTCCTCTCATGTATAAACAGGGATAGTAATAGCACTTCTCTCATAGACTGTGTGAGAATCAAATGAGTTAGTATATACTAAAGAGCATCTGCACCTAGTAAGGGCTGTCTAAGTGTATGACTCACTACAGCAAAGATTCACTATCTTTATCAAATAAATGATTACATGATCCTAATTGTTCTCCAGGCAACTGGAGACTGTATCAGCCTCCTCGGTGGAGCTGTATCTGTGAACTCCTAGAAAGAAAAATCTCAACTATGAGGTCTAATCGCCAGCAAATCCTAGAATTCAGGATAAAGATGTAACTGACTTGAGGAACACATTTCAAAACCCCACAGCGGAAGTACAGCCACAAGACGCTCATTAAAGAAAATTCCCCAGAGGGAAGATACTCAGGTTTTAGTTACATGGAGTTCCTTATAACAGATGTTCTGTGAAGGAATCGGAGAGCAGAGGAAATTTAGCTGACAGCATCTTCCCAGTAGGGTCGATTAGTGTTCCTCAGTGCATAAAACTTCCTGCCTGTTGCTTTCTGGTGCCACAGGTAGGACTCGGCATCTGGAATCAGGTAGCCATGGTATCTCTTCCTGCCCCATTCAGGGAGACTGAGAGGCCAGTTCCCTTACATTGGGAAGGCCTCTGCCCCTGAGAATAGAAATTCTGTATTTAAAGCCAAGTTAAGAATAGGGATCTGTTCCACCTACTTTTTCCTTAGCAATTCTGTATGTCAGTTACAAGTGTGGCAGATTGAGAGACAAGATCACGTAATATTTTTTTTCTTTGACGGTATTCTAAAGATGATCAGTGGTTTTCAAACTTGTCCATGCATCCAGATTTAACCTGGGGAGGGGAAAGGCGGGCATCTCATAAAATAGAGATTGTGTGGTCCCACTTTCCAAGTTCCTGATTCAGCAGATTGGAGTATGAGGCTCTGGAATCTGCATTTCTTTCTCTTTTTTTTTTTTTTTATAATATTTTTATGTATTTGAGAGAGAGAGAGAGAGCACAAGCAGGGAGAGGAAGAGAGCACAGGGAAGCAGACTCCCACAGGGCAGGGTCGTGGGCAGGGTCATAGGGCTTGGTCTCAGGACCCTGAGATCATGACCTGAGCTAAAACCAAGAGTCGTTGGCTTAACCAACTGAGCCACCCAGGCACCCCAGAGTCTGCATTTCAAACAAATTCCCAAAGAATACAATGATAATCCCCTCCTAGGATCACACTGTGGGGACCACCGGTCTCATTCAAGTCTGCCATGTTAAAGATGAGAACCTAGCACCAGAGTCAAGTAAAGTTACCTGAAGCAGACCTAATAGCTAATTGGTGCAAGATTCATTGCTAGAGCTCAGGGCTCGAGATGTGAAAATAGAGGAGAAGTATCTCAGCAAATTGCCACATGCAGTGACGACTCTGAAGAGGACCGTCAGAATGGGGTCAGCAATCTCATAGTCCTAGTCATCATTATTTCCTTTCACATCAGGCTTGCTTCCTGAGGCTTCCGCATTTGACAGCTCAAACAGAAGCCAATATCTACATTGAGTTGCCAGTTGGGTGTGATTTTCAAAAAGTTAAGAGGCTTCTCTAAATGCGTTCTACTCTTTTTCCTTTCTCTCAAGCATGTTGTAGTTTAAACACTTTTGTTCTCATGTGATGGAAAACCCAACACCTACAGGCTTCAATAATGAAAGGGGTTGGGTCTTGTTAAAAAAAAAAAAAAAAAAAAACCAACTAGGGTAACAGTTGGTTTCAGGCAGAGCTGGATTCAAGGCATCAAGAGATGTCTCCAAAATCCAGTTTACCTCCTTCTCTCAGATCTCCTCTGCTTCCTCCCGTGTTGGCCATATTCTCAGAGTCCTTTAGGGGCAAAATGACCTTTAGGAGATCCAAGTGAATTCTAGATTCAAATCCAGAGCCCAGCATATATCTCTGTTGGCTACACTGATTTCCTGTATCTCATTACCTTTAATTGGAACATTTATAATTCCTGGGAAAAAAATCACTGTGGTCAGAGAATACAATGTTCTCATTGGCCAGACTTGGTGATACAGTCCATTCCACATGTAGCACATGTTCTGCACATGGGAATCCAGGGTGCCCAGAGGGAAATCTGAGCGCCATAATCAAAAGAAAGAGTGGGAAGAGGGAAGACATGTTGGGAGCGAAAATAAGACAAGGCCACTATAATTCACTGGAGGCATGACAGTAAGCATTACTAATTTCCTACTATGTGCCCAGGGCCAGACAAATGGTGAGAGAGATTTAGAAAGAAAGGAAGGAAGGAAGGGAGAGGGGGAGGAGGAAGGAAAGAAAAAGTGAGGAAGGGAATGGAATGAAATGGAAAAGAGAAGAGAGGACAAGAGGAAAGGAGGGAGGGAAAGAGGGAAAAGACGGTAAGAGAGAACAGATCCACTAAGACTCCTTTATCTACAACCATTCATCCACACATTTTGTCCTTAGCATGGATTTAGGCTCTAGTAGATAAGCATGATACACACATGAGACATTTAAATAAAAATGGGAGTCTATGTTCTAAAATGGCTGTGGAAGTGTAAAGAGAAGGATTGCTCTCATGCGTATGAGCCAGATACCCTCAGATTTCTAGCTTCACTTGTCCCAGCTAATTAATAATCATGAATGTCATACTGGCTGCAGTGAATTTGTTTACTGTTGCCATAATCTATTCTTCGTTAAGTTTTTACAAAATTGTAGAGCCTTTGGACTCTAGATGATCTATATCCCTTTGCAGAGATACAATAAGGATTTTCTTAAAGTTCCTAATGAATGAAAAGAGATAGGAAATACAGTCTTTAAGTACTTAAGGTATATTAAGAACTTGTCCCCATTTTGTAAGTGTTTATGCAGACAAGTAAATGTTCACAGAATTTTATGCAAGTCAGGCATAGATTCTGTCTATGATAACAAAGGTAAAAGGAAAGAATGAGATATTATTTTTAAAAAATAAAGCAAAAATTTCTTTAGGGCACTCTAAGAATTCAAATAAAACTTCAAGTTGCTTTCAAACTGCAGAGCCTGTCAGACAGACATGATTTTTATTTAACCTTAAAGTTGTAGATAACCTTTATGCCAAGATAAAAAAACAGAAAGGGGAATTATACTTATTCTTTTTAAAAATATGATTTTTAAATATCAATGGAACTTAAAGAGATAATATTTTCCACCTCTCTCCCCTGGTAAAGTAGGAAAAATTTGATTTCTTTTTCTTTTACTTTTTTTTTTTTTTTCTTTTTTTTCTTTTTTTTTTTTTTTTTTTTTTTTGTCTCTCTCTGTGGCCCCAGGATGCTCTAAAGATAGCACTTAATTGTGTGTGGGCGTGTGTATTTCTATGTAAACCACAGGAGAATATGCAGATGTGGGAAGCCGGCAGCCCTTTGCTGGAGGCTTGTTGAGACCATGGTAAGCACACTTCAAAGTTTCCTTCCATCTTCTTCATGGCTCAGAAGTTAGTCCTTTTCTAAAGTATTTTTATAAGGAGGAAGCTCATTGTCAAGACAGTGACATGCAAAGTGAGGAAAATTTCACATATTATGATGTAGAAATTGATCCTCCTTCTTGGTTGATGTCATGCAATTTTATAAACACACATGTATGCACACACACATACACACACACACAAAGAACAAGGTGAACTAACAATTCTAAAAAAGTTATAGGTAAGATTTTTTCATAAGAGGATTTGACAACATGTTTGAGACAGTCATAAATACTTCCTTTCTGTTCTCGTAACGTACTGGGAATTGAGCACAGGTTAAACGAAATGTCCTGGTATATGTTTTCAAAAGTACACTATTTATTTTATTAATAATTTAAATACTATTTATTCATTGAATCTGCCTACTATCAACAAGTTGATTTTTCCAGGAGAAAAAGAGCACATTTGGAAGACTTGCACAGAGGTACAACCTTATGCACAACTGTTGCAAAGAGGCATTATGAACTGAATGCAATGTAAATTGTAAAGTTTTTAATATACTGAAGGTAAAGATAAACCATCTGTTTACATGGTAGAATGTTGTTTTAAAGAAGGCTAGGCCTCACAATCTCATATCTTCATGGTGACTCTTATATTAGGAAAGGCAGTTAATCTCATCCTTCCTTGACCTCATTCCTGAATAAGAAAATATACTATCTTAGCCTACTATTTATTTGGGTTTCTGATCTACAGTTTATTTTAAACATTTCCATTCCTTTGTATAATTTCATTTTTAAGATACCTGTGGCCACCTGCATGCTGAAGTTTTGACCTAAACATCTTGCAAATAAAGTGGATCCAGAATAGATGAAAACCAGAAAACACATGCTGACGGAATCTTTATTTATATACTGCAAATAAGCTTTTACAATTTTTAGTACTATTAATTTCATAAAAACACACAAAAAAGGGGCATCTTGGCATTGTACTAGAGATTTTAGGAAGGCTAGAAATTGTATTCTCAGTGCCACAGCGAATGAGGGCTGCAAAATGTAAGGCAAGTGTAAGATAAAATGGAGTTTGCCTTTGTAATTCTTACTTATTTTTTGAGGATTGTTTGTTTATTTATTTTTTTTATTTTTAATTTTTTTAATCTCTCCCTGCTTTTTGAGCTTCTAATTCCTTCTCATTCTCTTAGAGAGTCTGACCTAAAATGTTACTAATCCCCTTATGGTTGGTCCGTAGCACTACCCACACCATTCTTTCTAAAAGGTCTTGGGAATTTCCATTGAGAGGAGAAAAAAGGAGAGAGAATTCTGTACTTTCCTTTAAAAAATGAAGGAGAAGAATAAATTCACTGAGCAACTTATACCAAAAATTTCAGACTCAGTTCCCACTCAATTGAAAGAATATAATCAATGATTTCTTTCTCTTTTCTTTCAAAAGCAGAGCTATTATAACACGGTAAAAACTCCGAGAAGAAGAATTTGATAGTGTCCTCGGCTCCCTCCTTCTAGGGTAGACTGCCCCCAGGGTAGATCATCATTCAGCTCCCTTTTATGCTCTTCCTTCTGGTATACAATAGGTACTCTCTCTATCTACCAACTCTTAACAGATTTACCAGATTATTTTTTTAAATTTCCTTTTATTCTGTAAAATACCAAAATGAATATTCAACTACTCTAGTTCAAGGGCAAAATTTTGCAGCTTCAGTATACTTTCCAGGAGACTTCACTTTATTTTCCAAAATGGACAATTTGTACAGTCATGAGGAATAATAAAGAACAGTAGTATTAAATGGCTAGTTTTGGAGTGGTTTGTTACACTGTAATAGGTAGGTGTAAAAGCATTCCAGTCTTTTAAAGTTTAACCAAAAATTAATTCCATACTTCAATCTCTGAAAATTCAGTGACTTATATATTATTGTTTTAGCAATATTATTGGGCAAATATTACGTTACTTTTCAAAAAGCAAAGATTTCATTTCGTTATTCATAAGTGCATTGTCTGAACAACTACTAAGCTTTCCTACTGAATGGAAAACGAAATGCACTTTCAATTCCAAGATTCAACTTTTTAAAAAATATATTTAAGGAAAATTGGGAAATGGTGAAAAATATTTGGAAAAAATTTCAAACTCCTCTCTTTTGGCTAACATTAACAAAGTTATAAAAGTATTTATTTTATGATAAAATATACATATAATGGAAATAAAAAATAATCATAAACATTGTTATCTAATAAGTGGCTTGGTATGAATACAGAACAGATTCTATTAAGAAAAAAATGTACTGCTTTTCTGCCCACTGAAATCCCAAGACAACCAATGAGAGCTTGATGTAAAAATCATTTGCACATTATGATCCAGAGGTCATGGAGGGAGATATTTAAGCTATTTTAAAAGGAAAATTACTTTTCATTCTTCTTGCTTTACTTCACCATCGAATACACATCACAACCAGCCCACAGGGCTGCTGGCCTGTCGATATTTATGTCAATGCTCTGAGGGGTAAATGTAGGAAGAGATTGGAAATATAGGAGGACAAAATGTAGGAAGTCTCTCCAGAAAGCACAAAGACTCTGAATTTCGCTTGTCCTCCCTCATTGTCCAGCTTTCAGAGGTAAAAGTCTTCTGCACACCCAATTCCAATGGTGCTAGACACAAGCTGGATGCCTTATAATTCAACTCAGTTCTGACACTATCTACCTGAAGATAGTATTAGAATCCACAGACTAAGTGTTCAATCCCACAAGACTGCTCCCTCTCCCCCACACACATACAAGCTGTGTTTCTGACAAAACAGCTATAAACCCAAGGTTTCCATGACTCTCTCCTTAGGTTCGATTAATTTGCTTAAAGAGTTCACAGAGCTCAGGAAACCCATTTACTCAGTAGATTACTGGATTATTACAAAGGATATAACCCGGGAAGAGCCAGAAAGAAAAGATGCATAGGACAAGGTATGTGGGAAGGGGCTCAGAGCTTGCAGGCCCTATTCAAACTGGCCACTCTCAGCAAATATCTATGTATTCACCAACCTGGAAACTCTCTGAACTGGGTCCTTATGGGTTTTTATGGAGGCGTCATTACCCAGACATGATCGCTTAAGACTGATCTAACCTCCAGCCCCTCTTCCCTCTCTGGGGAGGGAAAGGACTGAAATTTCCAATCCTCTGATCACCTGCTTGACACCACTGGAAACCAACTCCTACCCTTAGGTGAAGTTCAAAAGTCACCTTAGTAACACAGCAAAAGACAACTTTATAGTTCTCATCACCTAGGAAATTCCAAGGGATTTAGGAGCTCTCTGTCAGAAATGGGGCCAAAGACCACACATGTATTTCCTCAGAATCACAAATATCACAAGAGGCTCAAAAAGAGTCTTAGCAGTGAAATAGAACAAAGAAGGTAGCAAGCACCAAGTATTTACCAAGACGGCCACTGTGCTAAGCACTTGACACTGTGCTGTTTAATCCTCTATCAGGTGGGAATTACCACTGAGCCAGTTTTATGGATGAACAAACTGAGGCTCAGATTTACCTGTGAGTTGCTCATAGTCACACAGCCAGTGAATGAAGGAGGATTCAAATCTAGGTGTGTGGGATTCCGAAGTCTAGACTTTTACAACGTGCCTAACGATTAATTCCAAATGGATTACACTCTTTTTATTTCCTTGATGTTTTAGGTGGTTGGAGGTGGGGGTTGGGGGGGTCAGGGAAGGAGAGACAAACTCAAATTCTAAAGCAAACCACTCAGAACCATTTTGCCTTTCTCAGTTTTTGATTTTCTAATAACCCACCTTTGGAAAAGAACCATGTTCTTCAATCTTAGTATTTTTATGAAGTCTGTGGGTTATAATAATTCTCATCAATTTGAAGGTATAAATGACAAATTATTTACCATCCTAGAAAACCAGATTAAGTTCACAAACTCAGGTGGCTCTGAGTTCCTTTCACTGTTACAATAAAGCAGTTCAGAGAAAGATAAATAGAATAAAATTATTCCTTTTGGAAAAATATAAAAGTTTCATAAAAAATCTTTTCTAGCTCGTCAGTATGGAATTTGTCATTAATCATTTTAAACTATGCCCTTTTATGCTTCTTCTGTCTCTTTTAGCTTTCTGAGTAGGTCTTTGATGTAACAAAGACAGTTTCAGACAAGATTTCAGTTCATCTGGAAAAAAAAGGTTTAAGTCTGGAGGCAAAATGCAGTGTATTTAAAATTTATATACTCTATAATGCCTTTGTTCTGAACTTGAAGATCCTGAAAAACTTCTAAGCTTCTTTGCCTTCCTCCTCTAAGCTCATTTGTTCTTCCCTTGCTTATTATCATGCAACTGTGACTTTAATGGAGGGGGGGCGGTTTCCATCCTTTAACTACATGCAGAGTCATGGCTGACCCTTTCTGATCAATTGCCAATCCATACAGGTTTGACTGATAAAAGAGCCAATTAGATTTAAGCAAATTAAGGGACATCACCAATGTCAACCACTTATTAAACTGAATGCTGAATTCCATGCATACAAAACACTAATGCACTGAGCCCCATTAAGAGTTGAAATCCTAACCCCATTAGTAACTCCAGACCTTGAAGGGGTAAAGGTCACAGGAAAGTTTCATATTTATGGATTAACATTTGGATTCCGTTTTTATTTTTTTAATTTTTTTCCCTAGAACTCTTGAACCTTCACTATAATGCTATTCAAGAGCTCAGATTAAATATATTCTTCATTTCTATGAGTATCCTAGTGCTAAATATGAGCATTATGTTATTACAAACAACCAAATATAGTCATTGTAGAAATACAAAAACCTCAGCATGGAAGAGGATAGAGATATGCTACAGAAATGAAGGAATAATAACCCCCCCGACTCCTCCAGTTGACCAAATAATATTTCAAATGAATTTTTAAAATAAAAAGTGTGTGCGATTTGGATTTGCCAACGTGCATATTTGTGCTGAGCTCTTGGTTCCACGATCCCGCTTGCCTTAATTTCCATCTTCAAAACAACTTGTGTTTATCAGATTGTTTAATCATATTCCTTTTTTTGCTTGTGTAGTTGAAGTCGAGAGCCTTATTTTTTTTTTAAATAAAATTAATTTTCTTAACAGAAGAGCAAGGAAACAGGGAGATGTGATGGAATTAACTAGGATTTGAGATTAGGTCTTGTTTGACTGTTTTTTATTTTTTGTTTTTTTTAAAGATTTGATTTATTTATTTTTATTTGACAGAGAACACAAGTAGGTAGAGAGGCAGGCAGAGAGAGAGAGGAGGAAGCAGGCTCCCCGCTAAGCAGAGAGCCCGATGTGGGGCTCGATCCCAGGACCCTGGGATCATGACCTGAGCCAAAGGCAGAGGCTTTAACCCATGAGCCACCCAGGCGCCCCTGTTTGACTGTGTTTTTTTTTTTTTAAATTTTTCCAGCTTTACTGAGGTATAAACTGCATTTCCATCATTATTCTTTCTCATCAGAAAAACAGAAACATCGAGAAAGGTGGTATCAAATAAGGCATTTCATAACCATTCTGTTCTACACTTAGCAAAATAACCACCATAGTGAGGGAATCAAAGAGCAGTGAGTTGGAGCAATTTGAGAGTATTTCTTATATCTGATGCCCTGCCCTCCTTACCGTCTGGGGTCCTTGTCACATGGGCATGACCACAGTATCCCTACACTGGACAACAGTGTGCAGAGGGGGTCAAATTCTCCATAGATGGTTACAATAGAAGGTTGCTCAGATAGAAGATGAGGCATGAACAGGCATGAACAATGAGAAGCTTACAATTTAAAACTCTTAATCAAGCTACCTGGACTGACTGACTGACTGATTCTTTCACTCACCGATTATTCATTATGCACCTATGATGCACCAGGTTCGGTCTAGGCACTGAAGATCACAATGTGAATACGAAACAGTCCCTGCTGTGGGGGGGTCTTATAACCAGTGATTGTTGATAGTCCCATCAGACAGACCATTTCACTATAACGTGATTGTACTCTAGGACACCTAGGGGCCCTATCTCAGCCTCAGTTGGTAAAAGACAACTTTCTGAAGGACCTATTTCTAAGTTGAAACCTTAAAAATGAGTAGGACTTGGCCAGATCTAGGGGGTCAAGGCAGTTTTCCAGACCACATTTGAGAGCAAACATTTGACCAAGAAAAAAATAGCATGTCTATTTTGCCTAAACCTTCTATTATTATATTTTTCAGCTATACTAAGAAGAAAACATAGCTAAGGGTATTATCATTACAAATCTTGCATAACCCAGCAGTGAGGGAGAGCAGGAATTCCACATCACCAAAAAAGAGACTTAATATTTGAATCAAGGAAACGGCAAAAAATGGTAACAATCCAAATATAATGGAAAAGTAAATAGCATACAGAACCTTCTCTCCCCATAAGTTGGTTCACTTCTGTACTTCGGTTCATTTATTATTCATTTCAGTACAAAGCACAGTTCACTGGACAAAGGCATGGAAGATTTCTTTAATAACTCTCAGTACTAATTTAATTCTACTTAAACACACATATTCTAGTGAATGCCACATGCTTTTCAGCATGATTTTATGTGTAAATCAGGATAATATGTTTTCAGATCATTAAGTAAAAGGAAGCATGAACTAAAACCTATTTAATCAATGAGGTGTCACCTTTAAACTGCCACAAGGTCATAAAAAAGATAATTTCAAAGCTATAAGTTTCCTAATTGTAATCAACAACAATCTAATGATGAAAAAAAAAAGTATGTCTTAATGGCTATAATAAACTTGAGCAAATCAATGTCTTTGAAGACATTTTGCTTCCTCTTTCGGTGAAGGGCCATCTCCCAAATTCTGGATTTCTGAGTTTAGAAAGTGAATAATTACATCATGCCCAGAAAGTATGAGCCTGCAGAAGGCATGATAATGGCATGAATAAGCCTCCAGAGTAGACATAAAAGTAAACTCAGCAGTTGACTTCAGTTCAACTGTACGGCTGGAAAGAAAATTTTAGTTTCTTCCTGTTTGCATAATATTAACTCTTCTACTAACCACTGACAGATACAGGCACAGATTGTATATTGAGTTAGCATGAGAAGCTTGCTATGTTTAAGTGAATTGTATATATACATGCACCCAGAGATATTTACTCTAAATTACTAGGCATTCCTAAGTGCATGAACAATGAATTAAATTGGCCCTATTTTATGAATATGATGTAACTTGCTGTAAATTACAAACCATCTAAATCAGTATGAATGCCATAAAAGGAATCTATAACTCATTAAATTCCCACATATCCTGTTAAAAAGGTATTGCTATGTAATTTAAAAATCTCCATTAAGGCACTAATTACTATTTAATTTCTAAGTGTGAATAAAGGCTATTATATAAGGTATAGAGTCATTAAATGTTCTATCCTTTCCAGTATGTTGGGTTAAATTAAAAAATGGAGATATGAGTGCTTAAGGTTTCTTTTCTTGGTTTTGTTTTGTTTTGGTTTTTTGGTCTCAATTCTTAAACAAGCCCCTATCTAAATCCAATGTCCCTTTTAAAAAAATTTTTTTTTTTAATTATTGGTTTATGAAATGTGACAGTGAGTCCTTAAGCTCTAACTGTCTCTTCCAAGCATTTTTAAACAATGTGGCTTCTGCCATTTAGAGTTTCAGGTGTTTTGGTAAACATCTATTCATTAAGTCTTATAATGTCATGAAAGGTAGATAACAGTGAGTGGTTTTAATGATAGAGCAGGTATTAAATCCTTCCTTGGGAGAAGCGTTCTATACAAACCACAAATTAACTCTTCATTGTCCTCTGTGAGGAGGATTTTGCTGCGCTTAAACCCTTTGTGACCGGAGCGGTATTTATCCAGTCCTGCTGCTTAATGACATAGCGACATTCTCCCTTAGTCCAGAGACACTGGTTTTTGAAGCTGAGCTACAGTCTGGTGTTTTAGAGTCCTTTGCCTTTTGTATTTTCAGAGAACAGACATTCCTGAACCCTCAGTTGAGAATCACGCTCTTATTATTTTGAGGCATGCTTTGTTCAAGGGCTGTCCTTAACAATCTAACAGGGAGCTTTCTTCTTAGCAGTTAGTCACACAATTGGTTAAAATAAGGGTGGAGGTGACTGCAGATCAATATAATAATTCTAAATAAGTTAAATCAGTTATTTATACAGATAGTTAAAATAAAAGTATCTGGATTTTACCTAGAAAGGGACACTATTGAACTCTAATCATTAGGGGCATGGAAGTTAAAGGTGTTTTCCAGTGGTGTGAATAGATTTCCCTTTCCATTTGCTGCACACACATGCAAAGCAAGAGATACCTATGTATGATATATACCCGTACATACACAGTGCAAGATGAAAACAGTCTCAATAGAACAAAAAAAAAATCAATAAAAGGGTCTCAGTCAAACAAAACAACAACCCAAACAACCAGAAATACAATTGAGCCTCTAAGTTAAAAAAAAAAAAATTAATTTTCACAATAATGAAGCACTCAGGGGAGACTTATAGTAGAGCAGTTATATAAATCTATGTAGCCAGCGTTGTTCATGGACTTACCCCCGGGTGGCATTGCCAGTGTTATGGGATCACTCATCAAGCTGCCTTGGCTATTTGAAGCATTCACTTGCACGGTATAGTTAGTAAAAGGAATCAGCCCCTCAATGAGTACCCAAACGTTGGTCTCTTCGCTGCGGTGCATGACTTGTGTGCCATTCAGAAGAGTGTAGTTATTAACTGCTGATAAAAAGGAAAATTTAAGAGTTCATTCATTCATCCATGATCAAAATAACTGAAATGTTATTTTAAGATGGCGTGCAGCTGTCCACAAGTATCGTGCGTGCAAGGACAACTCAGACACAGACACAGTAATTGATTCCATGATGGTTATTTACAATTGTTTGAGGGTTTTTCCCCCTCACCTCATCCTTGGATTTTTTTTTTTTAGATTATATTTATTTATTTGAGAAAGAGAAAACACATGAGTGGGGGAAGGAGCAGAGGGAGAGAGAGAGAGAATCCTCAAGCAGAGTCCCCCACCCTGAGCTCAGATCCAGACATGAGGCTTGATCCCAAGATCCTGGGATTGTGACCTGAGCAGAAGGCAAGATACTTAACTACCTAAGCCACCCAAGCACCCCCATTCTTGGATTTTATATGATATGCAGACTGAGGAAACCACATTCTTTCCCCGCAATCTAGAATGGTTCTGGATATAAATAGTATATTTATGAGGCAAATTTTTCAGAATATTGCTGAAATTTAGTAAAATTCAGTTATCATTATGCCTTAAACACAGTAGTTGTTAACAATACTACTATTTACCTCAAATAGCCTTTTTTCTTTGCCAAAACACTTTTATTGTATGTCCCTTTAATTTCCCCCACACAGATTCTACAAACATAGGCAAATGAATAAAAAACACACATGGTGCCAGACTTTAAAGGGAAAGCATATTTGCAAGATTTCCAGATAATGATATAATATTTACTGGTTAAATGTGAAAAAATTAAAATATGGCCACATACCAATAATGATCTTACACTGTACGATAAACAGGATAGTTGTAATAGTTATCAAAAATACCATATTTTGGACATAGTTTTATAGCAGAATATGGTACAAAGAAAAGTACATGCATTTGATTGTTAGAAAGTTCTGCATTTGAGCCTGTCCTTATCATTCTTGAGGAATGTGCTCTTTGCTAAGTTATTCAGTATGTCTGAGTCTCATGTTTTTCATCTGAGAGTGGGGAATGATAATACTTTGATTGCAGTGTTACTATGAAGATTAAACGAGATCATTTCTTTACATTACCCAGCATATAATAGGTATTCATCTACAACAACTAGGAAGTGTAACTGTTCTTGTTATAGTACAACTGATACATTACAAACAAAACATTTATAAACAAACTAATACATACAAAACAAACATTTACAACTAGCAAGTGATAAAGAATTCTACACTCTTTATTTTACTTCCTCTGTAGCAATTACTCTTCTATTACATTTTCCTTCTCTCCCACCCAACAATGTATATGAATCAAAACTCTAATATTTTTCAATGAACAAAACATTAATCACATCTGCTACCCCTAGGTCATTGTCCAATCATGTTATACATCAAACTCTATAATTAATAAAGAATCAAATGATGTGAAAGAGGATCTCACATCTAGTTTAAGCATTTTTGTGAAATGTGGGTAAGGCACACAAAAACTTTAAAAATACACAAAAAACTTTAAAAGATACTTGTAATAGTTTTGGGAAGAAAGATGGAGCTGAAAAAAAATTATTGCTGCAAAATACACAGGTGTAAGTTAAATGTTTCCCATGACCAGAAGAAATCCCTAGTGTCATGGAAGAATTTATTGCTCTGAACTTGAAATTGGCACAATGGAGTGGTGCCAAGGGAATAAATGTACTTAGGGGCTAAAACATGAGGATAATAATTTCTATTCAGTTTTAATAAAATAAGATAAAGATATGTTCACTGTTTAAGAATTGTTTTAAGTTCCTGAACTGAAAATAGACACCACAGATAGATCTATGTGGAGCACATACCAACAAGAAGTTCTGAAATCTGAAAAGTTGCCTTGGAAAGACATTTCCAAATGACACTTTATTAGCTCTCACAGGTTCTTTGTAACGAGTCAACCTGAATAGACAGATTATTGACTCCAACTGCATGCAGAGAGCAGGCTTTGCTAGGTTCTGATAACAATATGCTCAAGATGTACAAGACGTCGCTCCTGGACTCGAGAAACCTGGTTAAGATTTACTATGAATCCCTTGTAAACACTGTTGAAGAAAAATTACATTATCCGTATTTGAAGACCTCAAGTCCCATAATGTCTAACTCCTTGGAAAAATTTTCCGTTATAGCTGAAACAATTGCTGCTGTTGTCACATACCCAATTGTAAAATTTCAAAAACGTCAGCTTTATCCTGCAAGACCCAGGTAGATGCCTAATTGCCTCTGAAGTAGTATAACAGCACATACCTTACAAAAAATTGAAGACTACAAAATAACGATGAGGATTCTAAAATTAAGCCAAGAGAATACGATTTTATAAAATTTCAAGCCAGGTGCAAATGTAAGAACAAGGAGTTAACATCTAAGATTACGGTATTGGTAAGAGTTTTTTTTCCCTTATATTTTGTTTGTTTCTGAAGCAAATTTCCAGCTATAAAACAAACAATTTTGCTATCTTTGAAAATGGCACGGCAGGGGCAAATATATTAAATACCACTCTATTCTAAGTTTCCCAGATAACATTAATACATGGTAATTATACAATTAGTTGTAACATTAAGTTCTAGTTATAGAACAATGATTACTCAGTAATTATAAGAAGTATATAATTACTCAATAATTATGAGAAGTATGCAATTACATAACCATTTTGTTCAGCTCAAAAAAGAACTTGTGTGTCTCCAGGAACCACACAGCTGAGTGAGTCCAGTGCTCCCTTACGCGCTCACATGCAACTCGTTCCTAACCCTGGAGCAACCGTCAGGATTTCAACCCTCGGTGAAGCTCACAAATCCCCAGATTTAAAACCAAAACCGGATCCACAGATTTTGTCTCTGTCTCCACTTTATTCTTCTCTTTCTTCCTTTGAACTGGACCAGTTTGAGTTCTGAGATCCTGGGGGAAAATTCTTAAAATGCAAGTCCTCAGATCCCCCCTCCCCCGCCACCCCGCCTCCCCACTCTTGAGAGGGTCTCGCTTTACTGCTTTCCACTGCATAAACTTTGTTTTCATTGGGCTGGAAAATGCAGCCCCTTTGGTTCAGCCTCAAGAATCAAGCTAGAAAATGCTAAAATGATAAGCATTTCCTATCACAGGTGACCATTTCTGTCTGGTCTCCCTTAGCACTGACCCTATTTGTAAGTATAAGTGAACGGTGAAGGCCCTGGAACCACAACTCGCTGTCACCCTGCCACCAGGCACTGAAGTCAAGTCCACCTCTTTGGGTGTGGTCTGCACCACTGGGCTTTAACCTGGGGGTCACATTAAGCACTCCGCAGATGAGGTCATCACACTACATCAGCCACCTACATCAGAATCACCTGGGAATACTTCATCAACATCCACAGAGCTGAGTTCCACTCCAGACCTATCAAATCAGACTGTTCGAAGGCAGGGCCCAGGGATCACTGGTGATTGTTCTTAAGCATGCAGAAAAACTCATTTTAGGATTATTTAATCTATGTTCAAGCTAGTCTTAAAGTAATGATCCAAATTCATCTCGTCTGTTTCCCAAAATACTTAGGTCACTTTTTTTTTTTTTTAAAGATTTTTGTTTGTTTATTTATTTACTTGACAGAGAGAGAGAGGGATCACAAGTAGGCTGAGAGGCAGGCAGAGAGAGAGGCAGGGAAGCAGGCTCCCCTGCTGAGCAGGGAGCCCGATGTGAGGCTTGATCCCAGGACTCTGAGATCATGACCTGAGCCAAAGGCAGAGGCTTAACCACTGAGCCACCCAGGTGCCCCCTTAGGTCACTTTTGACATCCTTGTTGATGAAGCCTTTAGACTCTAGCTTTGGGCTATAAAATCTTTATTAGTGAAATAATGCATCTTCAGAACATATAAAGTGGATTCTTCAACCAGATCTACCTTTACAAACTAAAAAAATCTAGTAAATTATTTCATAAGAAATATTTAAGTATATATAAAAATAATTTTTAAAATGAGTAGTCATTTTGCACACCTGAGAAAAATCACTTCAGTATTTCTGATAAGTACTTCTCTCTCTCCCTTTCAGTCTCACCACTAAAGACACAGGGGAAGGAGAGATCCTTTGTATATTGTCCAACATCATGCATCACAAGCAAAAAACAACAAGTAGTTTTGGTTAGATTCCTAAAATTTTCAAATAAACTCCTAGATGCTTCCTCAGGACATTCCACATCCTAAAGGATTTTTTAAGAAGTTAAATCATTCAGGCCTACTTTTCTACTTTATTTTGAAGAAAAAAGTGTTAAATCGAGAAACAGCCAACATAAATCTATGCCCAACAGATCTTACTTGTAAAAAACATTTTCTTAGCTGCAGATATGAAATCTTACAAAAAAAATGTTAATAGCAATCATGCCCATTTTTTTAAGGCTAAAATCTTACATTTAATGTTATTTGTTGAATAGTAGGATATTTTCTATACAATTATTTTTTTAAGCAAAAACCAGAGTAAATAGACATGTATGATCCACGGAGGTGTAAATGATTGCTGTCTCAGGAATATCGTCCTATGGGGTTCTCCAGATTGATACAACATAAATGGGTATCCTTTCCAATTCTTGTTATAATCATTGTCACAAGAATTTTAATGCACCATATATTCCATAATTTTTTTTTTCCTCTGTGCTGTACTGCTCTGACCTTTTCAATATTCTATAATTTGACTGGCTGGCCATTTCGGTTCTTTCCTTTTTACAGCCTTATTAACTTGTGGGAAAGAGGTGAAATGAACAACCAATCAGAATACATAATATTGCAAAGGTCAGCGTAGTCTTGTACAGTATCATCACACATAGAAGACTGTATGCCAGGCATTAACATCCTGATATCTTATTCATGTGACAAAGATTGTAACAAGAACAGAAAATGGCACAACATGAATCCATTCTCATGACAAAGATTATAATGAGAAATGACAGCGAACAAACCAAACTGATTCTTGTTACCTTGTGAGGATTTTCCATGTCAGCCCTGGTCCTGCTTTAAGTTAGCCTTTTTCTGAATCCAATTACACCTGAAGGTAGGAAAGGTGTTAACTAATTTTCCCACTTCTTGCTGTAAAAAGAAAATGCGATATTTCCCTGATATTGAGGTCTCAATTTTAGTGTTGTTCGGCTCTGTCTCATTATCACAGAATTCTGCCGATCCCCAAATCAAAAGACATAGAATGACAAACCGCAGATCTGGGCAAAGTGGTGAGTAAGGTCTTTAATGTGAGCTAATAATTCTAGGTCACTCTATAGCTTGTATTAATATTTAAGTTACTTTTGTTTATTCTTTCTGAAGTTATTATTTCAAATTATTTTACCCAAAAGGCAAGTACATCCTCCAAACTCTGTTATGATCATAGATAGCATCTTGGCAGAGATCCGAATAGCACTGGGCATTTGTTCCTTTTTAAGTTAACATATGGTTAAAGGGACCTAGACCTGGCCTTAAATTGTTGCCAACATAGAAAATATTTATAGATGTATACCGATGTAGCTGTCTTCTCCACAGAACATTTTGAAAGAGAAAGAAATGGGTAACCTGTGAGCGACTCAGCGCCCTGGGAAGGATAGTGCTCTATTAATGCATCGTATTTCTTACCATTATTGTAATTACTCTAATGTGATTTTTAATTAGTTGTCATCTAGTAAAAGCTGTACTTCTCTGAAGCCTCTTAAGAGTGGTCACTCTGCTAGAATGACAATTGTAGTTCAGGGAATAAATCCAGAGAATGTTTCAACAACTCACCAAAAGATGCTTCAGAAACCTCTGTCCTGAGTCTTTGCTCGTGCAGGAACAAGAAGAGCTCTGTAAATACTGAGGATTTTTTGTTTTGTCTTGTTCTTTTTGTTTTAAAAACAATTTTATTTATTTATTTGACAGAGAAAGACACAGTGAGAGGGGGAACACAAGCAGGGAGAGTGGGAGAGGGAGAAGCAGGCTTCCCGGAAAGCAGGAAACCTGATGCAGGGTTCGATCCCAGAACCCTGGGATCACAACCTGAGTTGAATTGAAGGCAGAGGCCTAACAGGCCTAACAGCCACCCAGGCGCCCCTTTGTTTTTATTTTTAATGTGTGGGAAAGACTATCACTAATGTACAATTACTCTTCCAAATATTTAAAATGTCATTTTAAAAAGTCCTTTGGAGCATGGTTTCTTTTCATCAATTTTGTTTTATAAGCCATAGTCAGGTTTTCCTAAATGGATTTCATTTTATTAATATCAGAAAAGAACTATGTGTGTGCATGTGTGTGTATATGTGCAGATAAATTTCTCAAGAGTAAGAGGTTTGTTATGATTGTGGTAACTTAGGGAAGTATGGTTCATTTTCATCAACTATCTCTGAAACTCTGAAAAGTCAGGGTTTTTTTTGTTTGTTTGTTTTTTGGGTTTTTTTTTTTGTACTTTGATTAATATTTTCCCTAATTGGACAAAGTGTTAGTTTTCCAAATGAACAAACTATTGCCATCATCTCAATCAGCCAAGAGCTATTTGGGAAAATATGCTCCCATAGAAAGTGATTTGCAGCTTCCAGAGTAAATTTTGGACATGAATATGACTGACTGATTGACAGAAGCTGCTGTTTCCTTTTGGAATTCTAGCAGAACCTTACTAAATACATGGGCCATACTGAACTTCTAGTACTACTGTGATCAAATGCATAGTCAACAATCGTTATTGATCCCTGAGCACCTTATCACCAATTCTTAGTGAAATGCTTACAATTTTCTTTTTAGTTACTTAGCTACATACACTTGAGATACATTCTCCATTAAAGGAGAACATCCATTTTGGGTGAGAATTATATCATCTTCTCTGGTGACTTCTGCCTGCTTTATCTTCTGCAGTCACATAGTTCTGTGTTCCCGTACTAGTTATCTACTGTCGTGTGATGACATTATCACAAGCTAAGCCGTTCAAAACAACATATATTTCTTATCTCATACTTCCTGTGGGCCAGGGGTCTGAGCATGCTTAACTGGGTCTTGTGCTCAGGATCTTTAAAGGTTGCAGTCAAGGTGCTGGCTGGGACCAAAGTGCCACTTCAAGGTTCTACTGGGGAAGGATCACCTCCAACTCAGGTAGTTTCTGACAGCATTCTGTTCTTTTCAGGCTACTGGAACTGCGTGTCTCAGTTTCCTGCAGGTTATTGGCCCTCAGTTGCTAGCTGGCTTTTGTGTAGAAATTGCCTCCATTTCTTTCTCATTGGTCTCCCCAACATGGCTGCCTGCTTTATTAAAGCCAGCAAGGGAGCTAGTCTCCCAGAAAGATGGATTACAATCTTATGGAATGTTGTCATAGAACTAACATCCTACCTTCTCTGCCATAGTCTTTTGGTTAGGGACAAGCCACAGGTTTAGGCCACATGCTAGGGCAATAGATTACCCAAGTGTTAGTACCAAGAGGTTGGGATAATCCTATGCTATTTTAGAGTCTGTGTGTTATGGTTTCCAAACTGTGGAAATGAATCACCTTGCTGAGAAGAGAATTAGGAATAAATGGTGTCCTTACAAAAGTTTATGCTTTATGGAGAAGAATGGATAAATTAGTATGACAGAATTACCTTTCTAAAATGCCTTCTAAAATGGAAGGAAAGTAGGAGAACAAAAATAATAGGATTAACAAGAACAGTTGAAAATCCTAGAGCAAATGTATAAAGGAAAAGGAACAAATTAATGACATTAATTTTGAAACCTCACAACAAAAGAAAGATATGGTACATTTATCCTCAACATAACATAGTTCCTAACTCTGCTCCTAGAGTAAGGAGTAAAAAACCAAGCAAAATCCTTGGAACTCTCACTAATCTTCTTCAATCTGAAGGGAAATGAACTGAGTAGAGTCCGTAGAAATAGGAAGAACGGCCATTCTACTGAACACTGTGTTGAGCTGGGGGAAGAAGCTGGTGTTACTAGGACTGAGAGATGTATGTGAATAAATGGAGTGGAGACTGCTACAGGAGACATTTGATGGGATTTCAGAGGAGACCGAGAAACTAGACCCCCCTAGAATTCAGCCCAATGAATTTATCCATATCTTTGAATTTTCTCCCATTTCCTCCTATCCCTACCCCAAGGTTACAGACAAGGACGTTAATCATAACACCCAGTTCTCAAAGCTTAGGTTGAGGGAAGACTAACCACCACCAGAAAGGAAAAGAAATGGCCAGGTTCAGAACAAAAGCAAAGTCTTGACAGAGCTGCCCATACAAGGCAGAAGCAAAATAAATTTTAAGGGAAGAACATACTGAACACGCAGACATATAGCCAAAAGAAAAGAAAAGATCCCAACATAAAAAGACAAAATAATCACATGGTTGTGGGAGAGAAAAATGACACATATTCCCCATACCATGAAAAAGAATGTGGCGGAGCCAGAGAAACAAATTGAAAATTAGAAAAAAAAATCATTAAATACTTAATAAGGTTAGAAAAAGTAAGGAACACAATAGAAACAGATAAAATTTAAATCAATGGCATGATGGAAAGCCTTGAGATAATCATAATCAATGCATAAGAAAAAAAAATCGAGATAACAACAACAAATGAGAAGATGATAGATATATACAAAGAAAATGATAAGGAATATAATTAGGATTTTTTTTTTTAAATGAAAGGCTAGCTGGAGGTCACGTGGACACTGACCACAGGGCTGCCCATAGATGCTGCCACCTGGGGACTACAAAACTGGATGGAATGTAGCTGACTCAAGTCAATCAGGGATTCCTCTAGATGTCTCTAGAATTGTTGAGAATGCAGAAGTAAGGCAGCATTGTCCAGTGCACTCCGGGAATGCGGGAGGGTTAGGAGGGGGTGGGGGTGAGGGCAAGGCAGGGATATCTGGAGGCCAAGCTTGTCTGGGTCAAGCTATTTGTGGTCTCCACACAAGTCTTACTCACCAGCTTTCCTGACAACTTTTTTAAATGCTCAGTTCTCTTGTAATCATTCATTTTTGCCTTAATTAACCAGAATTGTTTCTGTTGTTTGTTACCAAAAAATCATTCATGAATTAAGAAAGGTTGGAAATGATGTTCTGCATTTGTTGACATGGGTTATTTATAGGGAATGGGGTTCATTGTCATTTTTCTATATTACATACATTTTAAGCTAGAGCACATAATTTTTAAAAATCAAAAGCATTATGAAAGAGTTAAATACACAAGGAAAATATACAAATTGGATTTAAATTTATAAATACATTATAATAAAACCAGGGATCCACAAACTACAGCCTATAGGTCAAATCTGGCCAGCTTCCTGCTTTTATAAATAAAGTTTTATTAGAACACAGACACTTATATTCTAGGTATTGTCATACTATAACTGTGCAACTGAGGAGTTATGGCATAGGCCCCAGTGCCTGCAAGGTAGAAAACGTTTACTATCTGGCCCTTTAAAGTTTTACCTCTGCATTGAACAATTAAAGCAACTACCTCTTTAAAAATGTGCTGCCTTTCGGTACAAAGAGAGGCATTGCCAATTTCTAGATTGATTTTCTTGAGTAAACTCTTTTTAAAGAATGGAACAGTGCATGTGGAAAGAACACTGTATTGACAGGGTCCTATCTTATGCCACTGCACTGTTCTGTCATCAATGCTGTGAATATCTTTAATTATGCAGCAGTTATACATGCAAATTACTGGAGGGAGAAGAAGCAGGAAGAAAATCTGTTACAGACAGTCCCTAATTCCACATGCCCAAGAAGTTTGCAAGTGGAAATCCAAGTGCATGGCTTTGACTGAAGGGAGAGCTGTTCTGAAGGCTTAACAAGAGTAACTAAAGAATAATTAAAGACTCAGGATGAAAGAAGGATGGATTTGCTCTTTCAACTGCTTCTAAAGGGCTTCTTTTAAACTTTCAGACTTACGTGCCTTCCAGAGGTAATTTGCGAAAAAACACAAAACATCCTCTTTCGTACAGAGCTCAGTGAAGACAATTAAAAGGCTAAATGAGGCTAACATATTTGCTGAAAGAAGCAAATGTAGTGTTAATATTGCCTTGGAATTTATTTTAAGGAAATAATCAGATAATTGTACCAAATATTGCCTTATTCTAAGTATAAGAAAATGAGTTACAAAATGGTGTAATTGTGCCTTTGCAAAAATTTGGCTTAAGAACCAAGAACAGGTGGCTAGAGTCAGAGGCAAGAGTACTATAATGTGGTACCATGAGTCCCCAAATAAGCATTCAATGTGTAAAGGATCATAAGATATAAATTTGTTTGTAAAGCAGAGAGAGTTTGATATATAAATGTTGCCCTCTTGAGCAACAACTTAATCAATTTTGCTCTCTAATTTAAAGTTGAACTGTTTTCCTCTTTTAAATCCCTCGATGGTGGCTTTCCAGCCTGGATAATTATGGAAATGAAAAGAACCAGCTTGAATCCCTTCAAAGGCATTTTATTCACCTTAACTGTTTTCTTATTAACCTAGTTAGTGTGGTTAAGTTCTACAATAAATGAGTGAAAACATCTCTATCATGAGAAGTAGTTAATCACTGCCTAAGAATGCAGTTTGCAGCCACTAATTATATTAGTTTGTATTTTTTAAACAAAGAATGAAGTTATTATAAAGCTAACCTCATGTTAAGAAAAATACTGAAAAATTGGGACAGCTTATTAGCAACACTGTAGCTACATATTTTAAGTCTTGACCTTTTAATCTCTGCTCATTCTGCAGGCTTCTATCATCAGTATACAAATGAAAATTATTATCTGCTTTTTAAACATGTTCATAAGTCATAGGTGCCAATAAGAATAGTCAGTTCTTTGGGGGAGATGATCAGAAAGAAACTGGCTGAAAAAGCCAGCCTGGGGATCTCCAATCCATAATCAAATATCTAGATTGATTGTGTCACTTGCACTTGTATTGATTTCAATTGGAGTAGCTCACCCAAGGGAATAATAAAAATGTGGAATAAAACTGATTTATGAGAACAAAATAAATCCTTTTGTGAGTGGTAATGAATTGGTACTATTTAACCCTTTCAATCACAGAGTGAAAAAACTATTTATTTTTTAAGAATGCTGAGCTAGCCAAAAGAAGTCATATCAGAAATGCCAATACTGCCAAGTGCCATTACACTAAGTTGTAATGCTGAGAAAGAAATGGTGCTCTAAACTTGATGGAAGGAGTTATTTGACATACGACATACTTTTAGCTTTCCTTGGCCAACTTCTGTGTGTCATCACAAATGATGGACCTGGAGATCCAAAGTATTATGGAATCACTCAATAAATGTTTATTGTACTTATTTACATGATTTATAAGAGGGTTGAGAAGTTAAGAGCAAAACATGGTAGCTCAATAGCTACATTCAATTTCTTCTGTTAATGTAGATGCTCATTACTTTCCTCTAAATTTTCTATGTATCAGTTAAATCAAGGGTTGTCTCAAGGATAACAGGAATATCCAGGGGAGACAGCTTTCAGCATGATTGGGGCATATACGGATATTTGCCTTAGAAAATATTAAAGGACTTAAAAAAAGAAAATGAGATGTTTTTTGCAAAGACCCAGAGCAACTGTTTGATTGCCAATTCAGCCAACCAGCCAACGAGTTGATTTAATGAGGAAAAACATCAGTTACTTGACGTTCTCTGAAATCCAGTAGACAATATGTTCCCTATAGTCTGGCATTGACTTAACTTTTCACTTTTTACAAAATATGCTTACATCTTTTGCACATGTTCTCAGCCCAAGCGCTCACAGGCAAAGGCCACTATCCATCTGTGGCTATTGAGCACTCAAAACATGGCTAGTGTGTCTGGGGAACTGAGTTTCTAATTTTATTTAATTTTAGTTCAGTTAAATTAAAAACTGTTAGGTGATTTAGTTATTAGAAAAATTTTAAATTATGTTGGTATGGGAATCTACTTTTTAAATTGAAACTGTTTTGAAAACTAAATATAGATCAAATATTTCGGATCAAGATTATCATTTGCACTGAAGGAAGCATCCTTGAAGTGTAAAATATACACATAAACTTATTATAAAAAAAAGAACATGCAATCTCATTATTAAGATTGACAATATTTTGGGTACATTCATTCAAATAAGATAAATACTAAGTTAATTTCTGCTATTCCTTTTTTTTTTTACATGTATTAAAAATTCAAAATTACATGTGTAGCTCGCTTTGTATGCCTATTTGACAACCCTATTGTGATATGCTAAAGGGAAAACAAGAATGCACACTTAAAATGTAGGTGCATTTTCATCTTAAATTGATGGAAGGAAACTTTGTTCCAAGATCTGCCTACATATATATATTCAGACAAAATGAAGGTGAAACTCTTATTCATAGAATGCACAGATTTTTTTACATACATTGTGTTTAATTCATAGTCCTGAGGAAGCTAATTCCAGAACTACGTGGAAGGGATTGCCGTAAGGAGTGAGTTGATTTGTTGTCAGTTCTGTCAACATGGCTTGTACTGTCATGGTGTTTAATGAAAGTATATAAAGGTAACTTTATTTATCCTCTCTGGCATAAAAAGGCTTTTAAAAAAATTAATACATTTTACTATTTACAATGAAGCATAATTTAATTCAGTTTGATGGTACCATAATTATTATAGCATAATAATTTTTCCAATATGGTAACTTTTGCACATCTGCCATACAGAGTAAATCATTAGACAGGAAACAGAGAGAACAAATCAAAAAAGATATTAAGAAACTCTATTATCATAAAGGAATAAATTATTAGGGAAAAGGGAAAGTGAATCACTTTAAGTTTAAGGGATTCAAGTAAAATCAAGAAGATAATAAAGAGTAATTGCAAACGGTTGGGCATTTGAAAGAAGTCCAGGCCCAAGATGTTTAACTCCCCATACTTAATGAAGTCAAGTCTTCTGTTCCCAAGTTCACTTGAGATTTGGAGTTTTAGGGTCTATTGTCTCCTAAAGTCTTCTAATAGTTTTGCTGTAAGATGAGATACATGCTACAAACTACCTCTTTTTTTTTTCTCTTGCCTTCATTCATTCCTTCTTTGTCTGATTATAAAAGAAATCTATGTTTATTATAAATTTTAAGACTACATCAGACACTATGAAGAGAAAAACTAAAATTACCGAAAATTTCAAGATAATCACTGTCACCTTGTTAATGTTTTGGTGTATTTTGGTATGCATCCTTCCATATTTTTACATACACTCACACATATAAATATATTACTACATTTTACACTTCTAGAATTTTATAATATTATAAACTGCAATACACTGCAATACTGCATATTTATCAATAAATGCACATCTGCATACACTTTAAAATGAATTCACCACAATGTGGTTAATCCACATAGCTCAACATTTAGGAACACCCCTTTTGAGTTTTGTTATGTAAATAAACTTTGCCAGGAACTTGACTTTACAGATTTTTTGTGTGCCTATCTAATTATTTCTATTTAACAATTCCAAAAAAGGGAACTGCTGGTTTTCTCAATTGGTACAAATGGATACAAATATGTTAAACCTTTTATATTTGCTTGACAAGCTTATTTTAATTTTCTCAAAGGAATTTCTGGAAACAAAAAATTAGTTCAAAGTTTGGTTGTGGTTTATGTGAAATCATCATGCTGTATGGGTTACACATGTGACTGGAACTTAAATTAAAAAAACCTTTTTGTTCAAAGTAAAAGCATCCATCTTGTCTATAAATGTGTTATAGTCTTCTAAATTCACATAATTGAATGGGCTAGACTCAAAGAATGTTCCATAAGTATAAGGACCTCTGTATTTTCTTACTTACTTACTTCTAGTCTTACTAGAGCTGGAAAAATGAACTCAGAGATTTATAAATGCTTTCAAATGGTATTGGTGAAAATGGCATATTTTAAGACATAAATGTGATACCAGTAATGATTCTTTTAATATTACATTAAAAATAAATAAGCACAATCACAAAAAAGTAAATCCCCCCCAAAAGTAAAATACCTGGATATAACCCTAATAAGAAATTTTTTTTTATGAAAAAAAAAAAAGACAGGGTTTTATTGTGAGATATAAAATACCTAAATAAATGAAATTATAACACATTTCTGGATGAGAACTACTAAAAGATATAAATTTCTCATGAATTAATTTATAAAAAAATGAGCCCGTTAAAAATATCAGTGGCATTTTTTCAACTCAATTTAGTGTTCATTTGGAAAAAATATATGTGTAAGAATTAAGACCTTTTAACAAAAATGAGTAATAAGCTGCAGGGAGAAGATGGGAACTGTATCTATAAGATGCAAAGGTATTTTCTAAATATCTAAAATACTGAAAGAAGGAAGATTAAATTGTCATAATGATGATTCGAAGAGAAACAGAGAAATGAAAGACGGGATAAATAGCCCAGAAATTAGCATCATCACACCTATGAATTTAAATCTCTGATAAATTAAAAAAAAAATAAACAACATAATATTTTAACACTGGATAGAGAAAAAATATTTTTATAAAAATAAGCAGAGATTTCATTATCAAAAATATAAGACACTATTTCCTGTCTCTTTAATCACATTTATTTTAGAGAGAAAGTGTGAGAGCAAAAGTAGGGAGAGGGGCAAAGAAAGAGGGAAAGAATCTCAAGTGGATTCCAAATTGAGTGCAGCCCTATGTGGGGCTTGATCCCACAACCCTGAGATCATGACCTGAGCTGAAATCAAGAGATGGATGCCCAACTGAGCAAACCACCCAGGTGCCCCTAAAATACATTAAATACACCAAAAAGACAAACTGACATTCTAATGACTAATAATTACTGTTCTTAATATTAAAGCTTCCACAAATAAAAATGAATTTAAAAACATCTAAAATCTCTTGAATAAAGTGTGTGAACAAATAAGAAAGCTAAACAAACAATAATAAGCATATGGAATATGCTTGATCTCAATAGGAATAAAAGAAATGCAAATTAAAGCAACCTATCATGGTTACCAAATTAGTATAATTACAGAAAGATAAACATATTTGTATACCTCTAGTGGACATGTAAATTGTTATGATATTTTTAAGACTTTATTTATTTGAGAGAGAGAGAGAGAGAGAGAGCACAAGCACAGGGAGCAGCAGAGGCAGAGAGAGAAGCAGGCTCGCCTTTGAGTAGGGAGCTAGACATGGAGCTGGATCCCAGGACTCTAAGGTCATGATCTGAGCTTAAGGCAGATGCTTAACTGACTGAACCACCCAGGTGTCCCAATAGGATTTTTCTTGAAAGCGTTTTTTTAACGCCTATCAAGAGTCTTAAAAAAATATTATCAGGGGCGCCAGGGTGGCTCAGTGGTTCAAAGCCTCTGCCTTCAGCTCAGGTCATGGTCTCAGGGTCCTGGGATTGGGACTGCATCAGGCTCTCAGCAGAGAGCCTGCTTCCTCCCCCGCCACCCCCGCCTGCCTCTCTGTCTACTTGTGATCTCTGTCAAATAAATAAATAAAAATCTTAAAAAACAATAGCCAAAAATAATAAAATCTTAGTGACATACCCTTTTACTTTAATGTTTTTTAAAGTTTGCAATTTTATACTCATGTGATTATTTGTGAATTTTTCTCTCTCCTTGTAAACCCACAACCCCTTTCAGTGCAGGACCTTGTCTCCTTAGTTCACACTATAACCTAGTACCTATCATAATTCCTGTCTTGCTCCATAAAAACTAGATACGTGTTTGTGGCATGAACAAATCAATGAATGAATGAACAAACATGCAAATTTAATTCTAGGATTTCAGATACGTGCTCCTCAGATATAAGTCCTTTTGTTATTTCCCGAGAGGAGTATGACTCGAAAAAAATAAAAGGAAGATTTACATGCAACCTCATTTATAAACAAAGAAAGAAAATTCTCAGAGAACTGTATAAACTTGTTGTACTTCCTTAAATAGTCTGCTAGCAACCTTAAATTCTGTTTTTTGGGTTGTGTGAAGTAACTCATTGAGCTAATAACTTCATGCAAAAAGTTGGGAAATATTAGTTCTCACTGGGCTATTCTTAGTATACAGCATGATGATTTCAGAGTCACCTAAGAATACTTTCTAAAGAGCCAAACATAAGGTTTGTGATCCTTGTAACATTTCTAACTCATCATCATCAAACAGGTCCATCCTGTGATCCACCTCACAGAAGCAGATCAGCTGCAAGACTCTGTCTTAGGGGCTGGTCTGGCAGGTTGAGATTTTTTTTCTGTTTCTCTATACAGTCCACTCTTCCATTTCCTCCTAATATTAATTGATACTGACACTTATCTATCAACAGCCTCTTTATTCAATATCCAGGTAACTAGGTATAATGGGTATATTTTCAGTTTAGAAATAGCTGAAGCCAACTCTAATCGTGCAATTTATTCAACAAACACTAAAAACTTGCAATGACAAAAAGCATACAAAACCCCAAAGCTGACGGGTGTTTTAGGAGTATACAATATCACCTCAAAACATTACATATCTGTTCCATGGCTGGAGTCATCCGGGGAACCTCACTGTGTGTACTAGAAATTCCCAAATCAGACATGGGTGTGAGTTCAAAAATGGTTTGGGCACTTCTACATGCTTTGAAGCTTCCCATTTGATTTAAAACAAAAACAAAATCCACTCAAAAGTCTTTCACA
Organism: Mustela putorius furo; assembly: GCF_011764305.1. Lineage (NCBI taxonomy): Eukaryota > Metazoa > Chordata > Mammalia > Carnivora > Mustelidae > Mustela > Mustela putorius. The sequence goes on from NW_025421402.1 coordinate 15,268,241, forward strand.
AACCAAAGTAAAATATTTTTGGGGGGGGTGATATCTGCTGATGAACAGTCTGTCCTTTTACGAGGTAGCAGAATGGAGGGACTCCTACGCAGAGATGCTCCAACACAGTTTAAAACAGGAGCTTCTGTGGCGAGAGCAGAGAACCAGCACCCTCTGGTTCTCTCCTGCCTCTGTGGACTCCAGTCCCCGCCACTGTGCAGCCCAGGGCTGGGATTTGCCTTTTTCATCATTACGTCGCCGCTTCAACAGACACAACAGCATAGAGTTTGCACTTGTTCATTATGTCAAGAAAATAGCCAATTAGATATGAGACACAAATTCAATAAGCTGCTGTGTGAGTGTTGAGAGCAGATGAGTTAAGTAATTTTGATAAATTAATGCTTAACTCCATTCTTGTGGAAGAATATCTCCTAATTACATATTTCTATAGCTTTATTGGCCATGACATGATATACAATCAGAGGTGTCAATATGTTCAGGGGGTACATATTCTATAGCCACACGTTTGAAATGACATACATCTTATTATTGCCCATTCATATTTTCACCAACAAAACAGCAATGATTTTATCTCTGAGTAAAATATGTTTTCATTTCTCATGTGTTTCTATTTGTGTGCATTCACATCTCTAGAAATGTGTTGGAACTTTATGCAAAAGTATATTAGCAGGGATTTCTTTTCTGCAAAAGAGAAATCTGCTTCCCAAAGAAATAGGGAGAAAGTAATTTTCTCTGTTTTCCCTGTGTTCTTACTGGTCTTCACATTAATTCTTGCTTTGAGCACCAGCTTTTTCCATAGCTGTCATTCCTAATATATCTGGTGTTGATTTTAAGACATTTAAAATGGTCAGGGAGAGAGGTCCCCAGCTATGGTCGATAGCTAAAGAACTCCCTAACATGACACTCATTTAATTTCTTCTGTGTCTCTCAAAGAAATTGTATGGTCAATAATCATCTAATGTGAAAAAAGCCATAGTATAATGCCTTTCATGTGTCTGTGCTTCGTGAGTATTTATGTAGGAAATACCAGTACCTGCTACTTTAGACTTTCACTGAGTTTCAATTTTCATGTATTGGGTATTTATTTAATAAAATGGGCTATAGCCATCTTCCCCTTGACCCTTCCTTCTGGAAATATGGGGAAGCAGGTAAGCGGTCCTGCAAAGAAGAGGACCAACCACTGGCCACATTCATCTGCTTATTCAGCGACGAGGCAGACATTATGTTCCCTTGGCTCCGCCGCTGTTCTCTTCCTCCCACAAAATACACTTTATAAGATCTCAGGCGAGCTCACTCCTGCTGCCTGACCCTCTAACTCATTACGGGGAAATGAATTCAAATTGCTTGAAAAGAAGCTGCCTCTTTTATCTTCCCACTGACTGACAAGCAACTACAAAGTTCTCCGACGGGATTCCAAGTTACAAGCTGCACTGCATCATTGCGGCCGTTCCCCCACTGGCGGGTTTTCCCAGAGGGCAGCGTGTCAGAGATACTGCATTGCTTGCAAGCACAGCTCGGAAAGTGCACATTTCCCTCCACACTAAAAACCCGACATCAGGGACTATAAAACAAAGCTGTCCCTTTCCTAACAGCATTAGCCTTCCTGCAGACTCCTTGGAAGTCTGAGGGTTTCCCACATATAATTATTTTCCTTACCTTCCCAAGAAAACAAATGCTTCTCTGTCTCCCCACCCCTTGTAATTTTTTTAAAACACTTTATTCTGGGAAGAAAGGCATTCAGAGAATCAGACGGTGTGCTAAAATCTCTGACTTTCTCTAGGTAACCTTGAAAGATGGACTGCGTCTTCGTGGTTTTTTGAGATTTTTCTTTTCTTTTCTTTCTTTTTTTTTTAAGAGATTAATAGTGTTTGAATGTACTGACAATCTAAAGCACTATTTCTGGTGACCGGCAACTCCTGGAGAAGGTAAGCCTATTCTGGGTGCTGGTATTTTAAGGTGGTTAAAAATATGCATCATCTGGTTTAAACCCAACAGTACTTGGTTCACTCGAGAAGTTTTGGTTCCTCTTTACTTGTTTTTGTTTCTAGCTGGGAATATATGCTCAGAGGCAAACTACTTGACACTGATAGTGAAATGAGATACTGACCCCATTTATAAAAGGAAAAAAAATTATGCTCAGAGAACAATGAATGGGGGGGCAATCATATTTATACTTCTCTAGTTTTTCCACATAGAAAAATCTTATTCTGTCTTTAAATTACCCCCTACCCTCAATTCCAGATGTTACCAGGGAGGGAAAACTTCAGGCCCCTGCTCTCTACCCTCTAACTTCAGCAACTCAGTATCTTCCACTCCTCAGTCCTTCCCTAACATGGTCTTTATGGTCTCAGTCACACAGAGTCCCATTTGCGCCTCTGACCAAACCTATTTCATTTCCTTATTTATTTTGCACTATATCCTCAGTAGTTTTGCTTGTGTGATGACCACTGACAACTACCTGAGAAAGAAACCCAGGCAAAACATGAGCAGCAAAACTGAACATTATACACAATAATCCGTGAAATTTACATCAAGCCCTTTTATCCTCCTCCAGGCTTCTAGCTTAGGGCTTCTGACTCACCTCCAGATCTCTTCCTTCCTGGCAGAACCAGCTGTGATTATTCCAAAGGACTATGCTTTGGAATCCTCTGCTTTTATTAGTTCATTTTTAAGAAATTTATTGCAAAAATAATAATTATGTATTATAAAGAATTTTAAAACAAGTAAGTAAAAAAGGGAAAAAGGAAGATTAAACCACCCAGAGATAACACCCGTGTGTGTTTGTGTGCGCGTGTATGGGTGTGGTATTATTTCCAAATTTCCATTTCCCTTTTTAAAAAGTCTTCAAAACTAATTATGTTTTTTTTTTCAGGCCATCTGTTCTTTCAAGCCAAAAAAAAAAAAAAAAAAAGGCAAGCACCTGAGTAATGCTCATTTCATTATTTGCTCTCCTTCTTCCTTCTTCCCTTTCTTTCTCTTGTTCTTTCTTTCCTTCTTCCCCTCCTCATGCACTCCTTCCTCCCTCCCTAGCCCTCCCTTCCTCCCTTCCCTAACCTTTTCTTCCACTCTTTCTTTTTAAGATTCCTTCCTGGTTGAAAATATCCACCTGGGGGGAAAAAAAAAATCTCCTAAAACCTATTCTTTGTATGTTTCTATACCGAGGGGGGGAAAATTTTCAGGAATCAATAGAATGACTCAATTTTAACAGCATGCATGTATCAAATCTATTTATCTATTATTCCTAAAATGGTATTTCCCTTTGCTAATGCTGAAGGGTCATTTTCATGACACCCCCCCCCCCCCTGTGTAATCCACATTCTCTCTTTCTCAAATACTTCTATTCCATGCCACAACACTAAATAGAGGATTAAGAGAAGGAGGCACTTAAGAGACAAAAACTAAGTTGCCATTCAGGTTTTCAGGGCAGGTGAGAGTTAACAGTGCACAAAGGACTCAGCAATTAGCACACCCTGGTGCTTTGCCTTAGAAACTGAGACACAAAACAATCTGTCACGTTATCAAGCAAGGAAGATCACTTCCAGATTCATTCAAAAGTGAGGATAATGAAGAATTAAACTACTCACAGAGGGCTCTGCAATAACTGCTTAAGATAAAGAGCAGGACATGGTATTGTCTGTTAAGAATAGGAACAGTGTAACGAATCTAAAGAATGTAGTTTAGTAGTAGAGGCGGGGGTCTGGGAAGATACTCTACAGGACCTCAGATTTTTTCTTTTTTTTCCTCTTTTCCTTCTGAACCATTAGAGAGTTTTACAGTATCTGTAGTTGAAAATCTTTTTGAAACTTTGTAAAATAAATATATAAACATACATTCTCATCGCATGTTATTTTCACCTACCAGTTAGAACAAAAAATTTATAATTTTAAAAACAGTGTCACATAAACTATATTTCTACTACTGTGCTGTCAGTCATTTTCATTTTTCTTCCTCAATTTACACACCTCTTCTATTTTAAAAGAATCCCACACTCAATATGTTTTATAAGGAACTTTTATAGTTCATTATAAATGAAATTTTTAGTTAATTTATATATGTGAAGAGAAAAAAAAAATCCTGAAGATGTTGTAAACTGATGTGTGGGAGTTCACTGTTCACTTGTGCGAGGTGAATGAGGCACTCTTGAGAGCCACTGAGCGAAGTATTTATTCGAGGTCAGTAAATGGCATGTATAGACCCTAGAATAATCTAATTTGCATCCTATGTTCCTCATAATTGAATGGACGTCTCAAATCAGGTAGA